>NW_026585644.1:11947482-11986047 GCF_907164565.1 Psammomys obesus
AGATAGATAGATAGATAGATAGATAGATAGATAGATAGATAGATAGAGGAACTGAGTAGGTTGTACTTATATATTTAGGAATATGGGGTGTGTGTGTGTGTGTGTGTGTGTGTGTATGTGTGTTTATAATAATGAACATAGGCCATGAATTTGAAAGCAAGCAAGGCAGGATACATGAAAGGGTTTGGAGGCAGAAAATGGAAGAGGGAAATGATGTAACTGTATTATTCCAAAAGCACAACCTTATTTTTTTTTTTTAAATAACACACTACCAGATGGTGGTGGGATAGACCTTTAGCCTCAGCACCCAGGGAGGCAGAGACAGGCAGATCTCTGTGCATTCAAGGATAACCTAGTCTACAGAACAAGTTCTAGGGCACCCAGGGCTAAAAAAAGAAATCCTGTCTCAAACATAATAACCCACTCTGCCCTGCATGTGACAGGAGGAGGGGTACATCCTCTTAGTCAGAGCTAAACTTCCAGTACGTAATGGCCATTTGCATATCACAAGTGCTCAGGTATTTGGTGGTCAGCTGGGACTGCTGTTGGTGCCCTGATTTTATTTTTACTCTTTCAAGTGATCAGAGGGTCTCAGAACACTGTGCCTCTTCCTCCTGTTTCCTAATCATCCTCCCCATACCACATGCCTCTAGGTCTAGATGAGCTCTCAATCCCTCTTCACCACATTCTATCTTTTCCTTGGGACCCTTGCTGGACTCCTGTTTAATTGAAAAAGTTTAACATGATCTTTCATACTTATTTTTTAATATGTAATGTCTGTCCATCGGGCATTTTGTTTTGAAAAGTTGATGTAACAAAAATATGCGTATTTAAGGATTTGAGTCTGAGCAAGCCGGAGGATGACGCTGCCATCAAACCATTCAGAAAGCTACTACCCAAGTGCTGTCATTTATAGTAGATGACCAGGAGTGTTTTGGGACATATTCTAGCCAAGCTGTCTACACCTACCCAATTGAGATGTCTCATGGGAAGGAATTGGATAATTCCTTGTGGCTTTGGTGTCATACTGGAGCAGGCTAGTGTACTTCCTATTACTGTGATGGAACTATGTTTCAGAGCTGGCAGTACCACAACCAAAGGCAACGTGGGATTATTTGACTGACACTTACAAGTTACAGTCCTCATTGAGGAAAACCCGGGCAAGAGCCTACGCAGGAACCTGGAAGTGGGAGCCTAAGTAGAGACCATGGAGGAATGGCTCATTCTTCATGGCTCACTCAGCTTGCTTTTTTATACAACTGAGGACCATCTGCCCAGGGATAGCACTACCCAGAGTGGTGGATTTGTACAATCTCTGAATTCATCCTTTGATACAGACAAGAACCTGGAAATGCTGGATAAATAGAGGTCTCATCCCATTGTCTTTGAGACGCCACAGCCTTCACCCACTGGTAACACAATATGTGAACTAGAGACAGATGTTTGCACAACATTGTCCAAGGGCTTCTGTGTAAAGCTTTGAGATGGCTGTGATCGTTAAGTGTGGATAACAGTAGTAGGACGATGCTGGGCCTAAAGCAACATCACCCCGAATTAAGGAAGTTGAGGAACTAACAGGAAAATAAAAACAAGGACATAGCAGTGACCTAACCCAAGGACATTAAGCCCGAATGATAACACTTTATGGAAAGATAGGAGGATCAATTACCTCATACCCTACTGAGGACAGATGATTTTGCCATTGATTTACCAATGTAGAGATGATGGTTGGGTGGCTTTGCGAAGAGCAGTCTACACGGAGCAGTGGGAGTGAAAGCCTGCCTTGGATGAACTTCAGAGCAAATAGGTAAGATGAAAGCCTGAGGGTACAAATGCTTTGAGTTTGCTGTAAAGAAGGAACAGTGAAATGACACTAGTAGAAAAAGTGGAGTTAAGGGAAGTCGATTTATTCTCCCTTTAACATGGAATACAGCCTGGTGGTAGCACACACCTTCAACACCAGCACTCAGGAGGTAGAGGCAGGCAGAGCTCAGTTTGAAAGACGTGAGAGGGAGGTTGAGGAGGAGATATTGTCACTCAGGAGAACAATTGAGAAGAAAAGTGTGCACTGGAGTGCTCTCAGTTATGTTCATTCATTCTATTGACAATGGTGTCACAGTCCCCTGCCGCTGTGGGCTGAACAGGCGTGGGGCATGAAGCCATCCGGGGATCTGGTTTCGCTGGCAGGGAGTGTGAATCAAGAGAGGTAATGGAAGGGAGCGTAATGACGGATCATAGCAATTGCAGTTCTCAAAACAGGGCTTTATGTGGGGTTCGTGTCAAATCAAGTAATAGAGATATGCTGTGGCTATCAAAGTAAGCACTCACTTGCGGCCCTGTCTTGTAATCAGCATTACCTAAGCTAGAAATCATCTCTGATTGCATCTATTCTGTTAAATGAACGCACTGCTCCTTGAAGTTTTCCTGTGCCAACGAAAAGGCTCTCTTGAGAGGAAAGCCAGAAATGCAGCCATGTTTTCTGGCTGTCTGCCATGGAGGCCAATAATCCCCTCTGCCTTCTTGGCTTTCTGTAGCAAGCTGTCCTGTTCCCTTTGCCAAGGCTGACCTTACTGTAGATAAAGTCAGCCTTACCTTCCAATTCCAGCAGTTTTGCCAACTTATATCCCTGATTATGTATACTCTTGCCTAATGTCTTTGCTAATGTCCAAGTGTCACCAGTATGACAATCTTTTAGCATAAAGCTTTAATCACAAATTAAAATGTGTCAGTCAAATGTACTTTACATTTGAGTTTATCATGTGCTAATATGTGTATGCAGAATGGTGACTTTAAGATCTTATGTACTCCCACTTCAGAAATCAGGAAATTTCAACATTCAGGTAAAATCTGAGGAGCATGTGTGTTCATGTGTGTTCAGGTACTAGAACTCATGTGTGTGTGTGCATATGCATGCAAAGGCCAGCATTAGGTCGAGATTGACCACTCTTGCTTCTCAGAAAGTAGTCTTTCACCGATCTGGAGCTTGCTGGCTGAACTAGGCTGGCTTGTGAGCCGTGAGATACATCTCTTTCTCCATCCCCAGGGCTAGGATAACCAGCATGCACTACCATATCTTGTTCGTTTTTAATTTTGGGGGCCAAACACAGGTCCTCATGCTTAGAGGACAATCACTTAATCTATCAAGCTATCTCCTCAGGCTATGATTTTTTTAATATATTATAAAAGTATTATTGACACATAGCCACGAGTGTTCATGTAAAACTTTTATTCACCTGAGGTAATTGTCATTAAACAGGTTTGCTGCCTTGTCTGCTAACCTAGGCCTAGTCCTGGAAGCTTCTAGGCTCCATACAATCTAATCTAATACAATCTAACCTAGGATGTTTTCAGCCTCTGATACTTACTGCTGAATAAGCTCACCCTTTCTCGTCTTTTCTGAACTCTGGCTGGCTGGTTCACCTGTTCTGACTCAGGCTCCAAGCTGACTGATTCTATCTGGCTTCTCTCAACCTCTGGATGAATTGCTCTCTGCTTGGCCTCAAATTAACTCTAGCAGTTTGTTCTCATTTTCTAACTCTTTCTCATTCTTTGGCTTCAACTGCCTTTGCTAACCTGCCCTGAACTCAGGAACCAACTCCAACGAAAGGTAAAGTGTTACCTTTTGGGATAAAGGTGCTAAGGGTGTGTATGTATTTGAGCCATAGTAGCCGTGTTACTAAATTAAAATTCCTCCACACGTTCATTCATGTGTCCATAGTTACACTCCTGCCTCAATTGCTGAGTAGTTGAAACAGGGAGTGTAGGACCAGAAGCCCTGAGACTTACTAGCTGGCCAAGCCTTACCCTATTACTTACCCAGTTATTTTCATTACACTTTGCCAACATTTTCACAAGTGTCTATATCCTAGCTCTTGAATGTAAGCTCCATGAGGATAGAGTTTTGTCAGTTTAAATATGAAAACTGTCTGGGAGATAACGTTCAAAGAATGATGGCACTTGGGAATAGCATGCAATGGGAAGATATGTCATGGGGCTATCAAAGAGGCTGAGGCAAGGGACTTTTCAGAGACAGGAGAAAGCTCTCATCAGACAATCTGAGACAATAATCCTGGACAAGTGACTAGTAACAAGGGTCATGTCCGCCCAAGGTTAAACAGGCAGTTGTTGAACAGATGCCCTTGCACAGTATTTTTGGGTAAGGCTGTGGCAGCCTCGGTGCAGGCTCTGGCTATAGCAGTCTTCTGTGAGCATTATCTTCCAGCAGTCATGTGGGAGGCCATCTTTCATAAGAGCTCAGCTTTCCTTTATGGACGCCGTGGTTGGAGCTGACAGGGGGACTCCCTTTCGACTCTGACAACATTCACATTTCCTTAGCAGTCTTCCCACTGTATGCACACCTCATCGATCAGCAAACGATCAATGAATACTTGTTGAGGGATAACAGACTCAACTTATTTTAACTTCCCAAACCAGAAAGTTTCTATTTCCAAAATGTTAGAGCAACCAAAGCAGGCAGACAGTTAGGACGTGAATTCAGGAGTTACCAATTTACAAAAAGATGAGGCCTTTAAGGGTGCTTAGGTTCCTCCCAAGAAGGCGATTCAGGCCCCTGCACAAGAGATTCGCTCTGCATATGGCTATCACACCCTCTGCTTTCCCTGAAAGCAGGAAGCACACCAGACAATTGAACCTGTCGGTGTTTTATTTCTGGCTGCTCAGGCTCCTAAACTGTGAGAAAGCAATTTTCAATTTTGGCTTTTCACCAAGAATTCGGTTTCAAGTATTCTGTCATAGCAGAGCTGGGTCCTGCTGAACAGGTCAGCCTCCTTTTACTTTGATTTTTAGAAAGGTCTGCATTGCCTGCCATTTTCTCCCGAGCTGATGCTTGATTATTTAGACTGATTAGATGCTACTTAATTTTAGAATTATGAATTATTAATATGTTGATAGTGGTAATGAATTTCATTGATGAGGTTTGAAAATCCCTTTAACATACTGAGGTATCTTCTCCCCAAGCTAAGCTTTTATTTTTCTGTTTTCTGTTATAAATAAAGTATTATTGTAACACAGACATGAATATTCATTCATGTATTAGCCAGAGCTATTTTTCTGCCTCAATTGCAGAGTAGTTGAGACAAAGAGGGTTCTATAACACAATATATATGTTTTTAAAAAGTAAACAAAGATAGAACAGTTATCTATGAAAAATTACACAGTGGGATTTGCCTATGTCTCGTCTTCTTCCTTTCCTACTTAAAGGGTCCTGAAACAATTACTGTGGAGCAGCAGGAAAAAAGGAGCCAGTATCTGCCCTGCTAGAAAATTCTGCTTGGTTCTGTCAGCTCCTTTCCCTGACCCAGCCAGAGAGAAATGAGGGAGTGATAACAGAATCACTCCCTAAAGTTATCAGGTGTAACTTCTGGTAAGATAACTTGAAGGGGAAAAAAATCTGAAGTGGCACTTTTCAGTAAAATGCCCACAAAAAGAAGTACAGAAGCAAACAGAGGTGCAGTCATTTATGAGTTTTAGTGAGACCAGTAACCTCTGAAACAAGATCCAAGATTGGACTTGCCTGTCACTTCTGCAACAACATACCTATCTTAAAGTCTGATCTGTCAAATAGACTCTTGGATTTTCAATTTAAAAACATCAAAGACAGAGCTGGGGACAGAGTTCAGTGACAGAGTGCTTGCCTAGAACATACATGCCCTGGGTCCAATCCCCATTATGGCTATCCCATCACCCTCCCCCCAAAAAAAACAGAAATATGTTTTTGTGTTCCAAGACATGTAAATGCATTTCCTCCCTCTTTCCTCTATGGTATTTCCTTCCACACCACAGACTCCTTGTGTGTTCTTAAACACGATTGATTGAGTACCTACTGGTGTACATTTTCAGAATTTTTAACATACAAAGCTTATTTTTCCTTTTCCATTACTTTCCCAAATATCTAGATGTTTAGAAACAAATGTGTGTGAAGGATGGGTGTCATAAATTTCCCATTTGTTATTCTGGGTCAAGAATACCTATTGTGAAGGCTTTATTCAATGGAAGGTTCACTTCCCGTCCATCAGCCCCAGTGAGAGACATTCCCAGGGCTTGTAGGAACAATATACAATGTCCTACTTCCCCATGGAAGTGTCCCAAGAAGGCCTGGATCACTCTTTATAGAGTTTGTTTATTTGCCCTTCCCTAATCACTCTGTAGCATAGCACCTGTAATCATTCTTTCTTCCCTTCTCTGCTTGCACGTCTCCATGGCACGGATCATCCAGTTAATACGAATCATCCAATTTAACACAGTTACTGTATTAAATTGCTTACATATCACCTGCGACTTCCTACAAGCACGGAAGCTCCACAGTCTGAGTTTTGAACAGCATTCAGCATATAAAAGGTACTTGACACAATTGTGCCTTAGCTCCTTGGTGGATTAGTTCTGTGACCTCAGACAGATATCAAAATTCCAGGATGCCCAAGTGCCTATGTAACATGGCATGGCATTTAAACATAACCTACACACATTCTCCTCTATACGCACATCATCTCTGCTTGACTCACTGCACTCAGTATAGATAGCTGTACGACCGGAAAATAATAACAAGAAAGAAGCCTGCACATGTTCAGTAATGATGCTACTTTTTGTGAGTGTTTTTGGCTTAGGCTTGTTAAATATGAGGCTGAAGAATACGTGGCTACTGAGAGCTGTGTGGTTATTAGATCCAACAGATGCCCACAGTCCTCGTTCCCAATTGTACCATGTCTTGTTCTCCTTGCTACGTCTCCATGTCTCTTTCTTTATTATTTGGTTGCAAAGCCTCCACCCATCCAATTCATCTTAGCAACACAGCTATGGGACTGCTGGAACTGTTTGCCAGCTGTCACATAGTGCCAGGGCACATAACTCCCCTGGGCCACCTACAGACAATATCTGATTTAGGAGTGTAAGAACTCCCTTGCCCAAAAGTTCTGCCCTGCTTCTGAGGAGCCTAGTCTGAGACGCTGAATGGCTGAGTGAGCACAATGTAAGATTTCACACAAACTCAAATTATCCCTTGAAAGAAGTGGGAGATAGAAAGATCTGGAGAGGACAGGAGCTCCACAAGGAGAACAACAGAACAAAAAAATCTGGACACAGGAGTCTTTTCTGAGACTGATACTGTAACCAAGGACCATGCATGGAGATAACCTAGAACCCCTACACAGTTGTAGCCCATGGCAGCTCAGTGTCCAAGTGGGTTCCCTGGTAATGGGAACAGGGACTGTCTCTGACATGAACTGATTGGTCTGCTCTTTGATCACCTACCCCTCAAGGAGGTGCAGCCTTACCAGGCCACAGAGAAAAATATCTCCGTAATAACAGATATGTCCATCTCACTTCTCTTGGTTCTATTCAAAGTGGTAACAAATTGAGATTCACCACCTGAATATGTGCTACAATTAATTACCAAGGGAATGTTTTAGAAAGGGCTCACTTTTGTAAGTAATTTCAGAAACAGTAATTATAAAGCAGTGGGGAGAGGGGAAGAGTAAGGCTTCTTTGGATTAAGCTCATGGTTTGAAAAGCATTGCTCTTTTGCCAATAGACCTATGTAACACAGGACATTCTCAATGTGTTAGCTTTGAATCTGCTTCTCACAACTTCCTGCCGATACCTTCATTTCTTAGTCAAAATGTAGGTAAACAAAGTTTACTTTGCATTTGTCAGACCATCACTGGCAAAGGCACATACACATTTGCACAGATAATTTTGATTAAGTTGCACTATCTCTGAATATCATGTTTGCTTTGCAAATGTCTTCTCTGGATTTGCGTTGTCTCCAGCAGCTCACAATGGCTTGCATTTTGTTCGAGATTTTTCCAGATACTTATTGTAGCCCCAGACTTCTCCAGGTAATGCAAATTGTTTCAAATAACTTTCCTCAGCTTTTAGTTAATTACAGTTAAACTGCATTTCTTCTGAAAAGAACTAACCCTATCTATCGGTCCATGAAGAAACTTAAGACACATGGTTCAAGGTCTGCGGTTTTGACTGCGGGACACAATAAAATGGACATGGTTCAAGAATTGTTTTGGAGTCTGAACCAACCAAACCTGGGGTCAGTTTGATATAGTTCATGAGAAATAAGAAATAAAGTGCTCCCAAGTTCTGCCATGTCCATCTGGGCAGACATTGGTACCAGGGACCACAAGGGAAACATGGGACAAGGAGAGGGTTTAAGAGTGGGACTTAGTGCACTCAGCTTTGGACCTCTGATCTCGAGAGGCCTGTGGTACACCTCAGCACATACACATTGCTGCGAATGATGAGGGAAGGCAGACAGCTGTGTTGAGAACTGAGGCACTGTCCTTTGTTCTCAGCAACCACAGAAGCCCCTAAAATGTGTTTATAATTATATATAAATTTATGACACATATGTTAAATACATTTATATGAGATATTATATACTGATATGTAATATAAATAGAACATATACCTATAGCTTAAATCTTTTCCTACAGCTGTCTGTCTTTGCATCTCTATTATCTATGAGGTATGGGATTTGCTGAGATAGATGATAGAGATACACCTGTGGAAGCAACGGTAGGAAAATACTAAAGCCAATTAGGATCAACCTGAAGACAAATGTGGGTGGTAGAAAGGAAAATGGCTAAAAGATCATTCCAGCTTCTAGCCCAGTTGTTTGGGTTGGCGTTGATGTCATCAACCAGGAGAAGTAGAACACATTTGGGAGGAAGTAAAGCATCAAGCAAGACAGAGATTGTGTTTGGTTTAGGACTTAGCCATATTCAGGTTACTTTCAGGTGAGTGGTTCATTGTGCAGCTGGAAATATAGATAGGTTAGGGGTATTTGCTATTGTTGGTTTAGTTTTTGGCAATGGTGTGTGGGTTTCACATAACCCAGACGGGTCTTAAAATCACTATGTAGCAAAAAAATGAGCTTGAATTTTTTTTTATTCTCCTGTTTCCATTACCCAAGGGATGAGATTACAAGTGTACACAACCATGCTCAGCTAGGATCATAAAACTTGCTATATAGAGGTCAACTGAGTTCAAATTCTAATTTTTTATTAATTAATTTATTTATTACAATTTATTCACTTTCTATCCCGGCTGTAGCCCCCTCCCTCATCTCTTCCCAGTCCCACCCACACTCCCTCTTCTCTATCCCCCCCCCCCAGTTCACTGATAGGGGAGGACCTCCTCTCCTTCTATCTGACCCTAACCTATCATGTCTCATCAGGGCTGGTTGCATCATCTTCCTCTGTGGCCTGACAAGGCTGCACCCCTCAGGGGAATGTGATCAAAGAGCCAGACACTGAGTTAATGTCAGAGAAAGCCCCTCTATCCCTTACTAGGGAACCCACTTGGAAACTGGGCAGCCTATGGGCTTCCTCTGAGCAGGAGGTCTAGGTCTTCCCCATGCATGGTCCTTGGTTAGAGTATTAGTCTCTGCAAGTCATCCTGGGCCCAGGTTTTTTTGGCTCTTTTGATCTCCTATGATATCCCTGTCCCCTCCACATCTTTCTAACTCCCTCGTCTTCTAAAAGGTTTCCTGCACTCTGCCCAAAGTTTGGCTATGAGTTTCAGTATCTCCTTTGATACCCTGATGGATAGAGTCTTTCAGAGGGCCCCTGTGGAAGGGTGCTGTCCTGTTCCTTGTCTTCTTCTACTTCTGATATATGGGCATATATCTGAAAGATACTAAACCATACAACAAGGACATTTGCTTAACTATGTTCATAGCCACTTTATTCATAATAGCCAGTATCTAGAAACAACCTAGATGTCCCTCAACTGAAGAATGGATTGTGGTACATTTACACAATGGAATACCACTCAGCAATTAAAAACAAAGAAATCGTGAAATTTGCAGGTAAATAGTGGGAACTAGAAAAATCATCCTGGGTGAGGTATCCCAGAAGCAGAAAGACACACATGGTATATACTCACTTATAAGCGGATTTTAGCCATATAACATAGGATAAACATACTAAAATCTATAGTTCTAAGGAAGCTAAACAACAAAGAGGACTGTAGGGAAGAGGCTGAAACCTCACTCAGAAGGGCAAACAGAAGAAATAAATTTATGTTTGAAGGTTCTCAGCTTACAATGTTTTGTTATGCAGTGCCCCAAATGGATTAGATAAGGCTGTCCTGACTCCATTAGCTTTACTTATTTCTTTGAACAGCCAAATCGTTCTACTTACCCTTAAATGTTATTGTCTCCTAAAACATATTTATGTACAAAAGTTTACACGTGATATACTGTTAAGCATCTGGGTCATTAAGTCAGTCATCATTTTAGAAGATTCTTTTATATTAGTTACATTAGCAACATGGTTCTAAAGAGCCTTGGGATCTATATAAGCAAAGCATTTTGAGATAAATATTTGAAGATTTGCTGATTAATTCAGATTAAGGCTATTTTAAGTTAATCTGACTAATAAAATATTAACTCAGAAGTAAATCTATATTAAAATTAAATAGCCAACCTTTTGATGCCATTCTGGGGTATGAAGTTACATACATTTAAAAAGAGCCATATTGAAGCTAATTAACACTATTTCCAGAGAAATCAAAGCAAAGGTAAAATGTTCATTATCTAGCTCAGATATTCTCTTTAATGAGAATTTAATATGACATGTTTACTTTGCTGCATGCTTGAATGTTATGTCTTTCATACTCTGGAGTGTAAGTAAAAATTATCCATTTCTAAGAGGACTAAATTTTCAATTATATCTTTTAAATACCAGTTTTATTCTGGTACCTGGTACCACTGTCAACAAATCCTTAGAAGCATATAAAGCGACTAGCTTGTTTAAAAGAGTAGAAGATAAGTGGAGTCAGATGGAAGATAAATGAAGTCAGTTGGAGGATGGATGGGGAAGTTGAGGATGGATGGAGTCAGTTAGAGGATAAATGGAGTCAGCTGAGGATAAATAAAGTCAATTGAGGATGGATATAGTCAGTTGGAGGATAAACGGAGTGAGTTGTGTTGGCCTTCCTGCTCAGATGGAAGGGTATCCTGGGACTCAGAAGCCCAGGAACAACACAGCTCTGAGGGAAGAAGGTATCCCAGTGGAAGGGCATCCTGAGACATGGGAACCCAGGAACCACACAGCTCTGAGAGGAAGTCTTCTCAGCAGAGGCACTACAGAGGAGGGTATCCCCAGCTGAGCTGAGGCGCTCAGGAGCTTAGTCCCGCTCCACTTCTTCCCTCTTCTCTTTATTGCTTCTTGGCTTCTTCCAAAGAGAAAGTCACACCAAGCAGACAATCTCTTAAGAGATTTATTGGAGAGGTGAATACAGGGAGAGATGGAATGAATCCAGGAGTGGCTGCCTCTGCTCTTGAGAGAAGGCAGCAGAGAACTGAGCAGACCCAGCCTTTATACATGATTTCTTATGGGGCAGAGCTTTCTAGGGCAGAGATTTCCATCGTGAGGATTGGTGGAATTTCAAGTCCCGAAGTTGGGGGAACTCGGGGGTTGGTGGTTTTTCTTGCTCAAGGATTGGTGGCTTTTGTTCAGACTTTTTGCATCAAATTAGCATAATTTGGGATGGGTCCCATTTTCTACCTATACCACATTTTCTTTGTCTGTTGTATGTTATTAAACAGCTAGGCCTATTCCGTGGTGCTACACTGAACATGGACATGCAGATATTCCTCTGACACACAGTTTCATTTCCTCTGGATATATATATATAGAGAGAGGTATTTCTCAATCATAAGACAGTCATATTTTTAATCTTTATGGAACTTCCTTACTGTTTTCCATAGCAGCTATACTAATTGCATTTCCACCAATGGGATGCGGGGGTTCCCTTTTCTTCTTGCCCATGCTAACACTTGTTATAATTAGCCTTTTTGAGAGCAGCCGATGTGAAACAGACTGAAACCAGTCAACTGCACTGGGCATAGACTTCTGACTAATGCTGGGGCTGTTTTAGAGACCGCTAATCTGTCAATAGCTCTGCTGCTTGAGCTGGAGGACAGGTGATGTAGACAGTTCCTTAGCCATCAAGGCTGACATCATACTGGGTATTTTCACTGTCACAGAGGTCTATCTACCTATCTCATGAGTAGGTATGTTCCAGACTTCCTCTAAAGCCAGAAGCTATGAGAACAGTCCTCAAGCAAGTCCTTATGCCACACAGGTCTCTGCATGATGCCAGGGTAGCTGAGCTACTCCATCTGTGAGGTCTACCCTGCACAAAGATCCTTAGTTTCTACAGCGTGATGGGCCTAGCACTGGGCTCCCAAACAAAGCAGATGCTAGCTTTAGTGTCCCCTCCCCATCTCTTCTACCAAGATAAGAGGAGGCCTTAGGCAACTTCAGTGGGTCAGCCTCGGGGTATCAGGCTGATGGCAGTAGAGTCGCACCCATCCTCCCAGCACCAGGGTAAGCCATGACTGGCCCGAGCTCAATTCTCTCTCCCTCTCCCTAAGTGGCATGCTGGACTGCCTATGGTGGAAGAAGGGATGATGCAGTCGATCCTTTCAGCCTTCTTCAGCATGTCCTTTCATTTCCTTCTAGTAGAAGTGGGCACTGCGGCCTTGATTTCCTCAGCAGTTGTGGAGGTCATTTGATATGTGAGCAGGTCTTGAACTTGATGCTTCTGGGAGAGGAGCTTCCTTAGCAGCCATCTCGCCCACTTCCGATACTTGCAGGCAGTAGTAGTATTTTCAAAGCAGAACTGAGGAAATGAAAAGAGAAAGAACAGGAGAAAGAGATTCTGAGAAAAGCCACACACAAAATCCTTGTAGGAAAGAGGAACAGATATCATGGGGAAAAAAAAAAAAAGAATTTGTTGCTAAAAGCTACCAAAAGCTGAAAATGTTTACTCTTTTAAAGGCTGATGGTGAAAGGCATTTGCTAGTCATTATTATAAAAACATTTGCCTTCAATGCCATGTAAAATGTTTGTTTCTCTGCTGTAAATATCAGATAATAAAAACATGTATAGCACTTTCCTATGTACTTGGAATGAAGTGTTTGCATTTAATGAATAAATAAACATTTCATATCTCTTAATGCCAATTTTAACAAACCTCCACCAAAAAAAGGCTTTAAATCTCACCAAAGGAAAATTAACCCGATAAAAGTTGATCTCAAATATGCCAGCCTATTTCTTCAAGAAGAAACAACCTACTGTGTCATATTAAAGTAAACAACACTTACAAGACAATGCAAGATTTTAGTAGCTGGGCACACTTGAATACATATTTTGCTGATAGATGTGCTAGACACGGGCCAACTTGGGAATTGTGTGAATCCTTGTATCTTACAATATGAAGACCACAGTTCTTGCCATGACTTTGTCAAGAACTGGTGACCTAGGCTGGAGTGATGGTTCATTGGCCAAGAGCATATACCGTTCTAGAGAACCTGAGTTTAGTTCTAAGGACTCATGTCAGGGGGCTTACAGGCATTACCAGTGGTCACCAGCTCCAGGGCTTCTGACCCCCCCCCTTCTGGCCTTCACAGTCAGCTTCACTCATGTGCACATGTCCATACGTACCTTAAAATACAGTAATTAAAAAGAAAAAAAAAAACTGGTAACTTGGCTATAGTCCAATGTTAGCTTCTTTTCCATTAGGAATTTCTCATGCAAATTTGGTCTTTCAAGAACTGGCTGTTTTTCATGATTCACTCTGCCAGAATATTCTTTCCCACCACCTCTGCCTATTTATATTCTACCTGCTTTCTTTGTCACGCTACTGAGGCGTTCCCTCTGGATGAGTTGACTGAAAGTGACAGCGCCCTGCTCTGCATCCCCAGCCCTTTCTCTGGGTAGCTCCAAAGCCATCTCCTCGCCTATGCTGGATGATAATGACACCAGCACATCACTGATTCACAAGTTCTTTGCAGAAACTTGCCAATATATTAAAGGTATTTCATAATCAATTCTAAAAGTGTTCGTGAACAAGTGGAAATGAACGCACATGTCAGTGGGTAAGTGGGCGGAGCTCTCTGCTTGAATGGAGGGTTCCCCTGTCCCTCAGATGAGTCTAAAAGCAATCCTGTTTCCTTTATGATACCTTTCTTATCCCCATAGCTCTACAGCTAATACAAAAATGGAGCAACTGTGCAGAGGTCAGAGTTGGTAAGAATTGCCCCCCACTTGAAGAGTACTCATAGAGGAATCTGCAAGAGCCGGGGAAGTCAGATGCTTAAGAATGTTTGGGAATGGCCTACTGACTAGACCACTGCAGATGAACAGGCCTGGTAAAATGACTTCGTGTCTTATACTCACAGAGAAAAGTGACCATCGTGTGTGTGGTCAGGTGAAACTCACTCACTCATCAGCAGGGAAGGCAGCATCCCAGCAAGAAATCACAGGACCAGTGACCAGGGCCCTTCCCCTTCAGGTCAAAACATACTGCTTTTAAAAGAAAAGGAAGAGAAGCAAAAAGGGAGGAGAAGGGAGGATAAGCACTACAAAGAGAGACAGAGATTGTACTTGCAGGAGTTCAGCTCTGGGAACTGAAGTACACACATACACACACACACACACACACACACACACACACACACACACAGTATTTCCTGATCTTCACAACTTTAAGAAGACTTCTTTTAGGTACAGCTCAAAGCAAGCAGGTTCAGAGAAGGGCTTGGCCCTTAGTTACCCTCAGTGATGGGCTCCTTCAGGGTGGATCTCATAACCAACTGTGTTGCAAAAAGCCAAGCTGGCTGTGGGATAATGGAAGAGGGTGAGGGCTGTCGCCTTCTCAAGGCTAGGAAAGTGCATCTCTGGCTAACAGGATCCCCCAAACCCCAGCCCCAGCCTCAGCCACTCTCTAGAGCCCCTTCTCTGAAGCTGAAGAGGCTTCATGTCTGTCTAGCTTCCTCCCAGTGGGGTATGACTCCTGCTAAAATCAAAACCGAGGACCCAGGGGTTTGGAAAGAGCAATGCTCAGGTAGGCTTGAGCAGCCGCCGCCATTACAATGCCACCAGAACCCAGAGCAGTTTCATCCTGTCATCTTTCTGCCAATGCTCAAGAGCAGGAGAAGCCCCACTTGTGGAGAAACCATAGCTGATTTGGGATCTATAGTCCCTGCGGCTTTGTCTTCAGGGAATGTGTGAAAGGAAGAGAGACAGGTAGGAAGTGGGTTAAAGAGACATGTAAGCAGACAGGTTAAAAAGAAAATCCTTAGCACACTGCAAATAATCTTGAAAGCAATGCCCCAGGGGAGTCGATGGGGAAGCCTTTACAAGCAGAAATAGCTCTTGCCCACAAGGTATGGGAGCTGCAGTTTGGGGTCTTTAAATTCAGTCAACATTAACACGAGAACAGCATGGAAAATGTCAGCCAATATCAACAACACAAAGGCTCAGAAGGGCTCGTAGTGTTAGTCCAACTGGGTTCCCCCCTAATTCCACATTCTTTCTTCCTGAGTTCTATGTTTTCACACTGAAGAGGGGCTTGGAAGAAGAGAAGGAACTGTCTGCATTCTGATTGGTCTGAAAGATTGGAAATATCCCTCCCTGACCCTCAACATTCTTATAAGTACAGATAAGTCTGGTGACCTTCCAGAAATATAAGCTATTCATTCTGTAAAGATTTATCCAGGTCCTTGCTTGCTCTGTATCAGACCCTGGGAAACAGTGATGAAAACAGCAGTCATTAATCTTAAAGAGCTCAAGTGTCTGGTGGGGATGGGAAGAAGGTAGCAGTAGAGTTAGGAGATGGCTTCCCATGGGAAAAGCAGTGACTGCCATTGCTCAACTGCAGAGCCTAGGGTGGCCACTGGACCTCTCTGTGCCTGGCTTTCTTCATCAGTAAATGACAACCATTATAGCATCCCTCTCCTTGGGATGATGCAAGGGTTACATGAATGGATGTGCTGGGAACTGTGCAGGTCATGTACAGTCAGAAGAGGCTGAGCTTGTGGAGATGTTGCCACTGTTACTGCGTTGACCCATGGTGAGGAAAATAGCCTTTAACAGCGTGCTTTGCCAAAACCAGAAAGCCTTCCCAGAGAAGGTTACTCAACTGGAGCAGTGGCAAATGGCTAGGAGAATTAGAGGACCTGGGTGGGGGAAAGGGAAAAGAGAGCAAAGGAGAGAAAGGACAGAGGTTGCACACACAGCTGGGATGTGGAAGGGCCTAGCAAGCAGAAAGGGGAGACCAGTTTCCTTTAGTTGTAGAGGTGATTTTGAAGCTAAGGCAAAGGTCTAGGAATAAAGAACCTGATGGGTCACGTTAAGGAATTTGTATTTTAAAAACCCATTTACAAAACAATTATTTCTGAAGTGCTCTTTAAGCTGGGGTAGGAAAATTAAACTGAACAAGGAAACAAAGGAAAGCTGATCATGGTCAGTTTCTGCGAATAAGAAGAGAAACTTGAGTGTGACCATGACTGATGTCCCAAAGGCACATGGCCTTGGCTACCATAGATCCCTAGGTTGTGGCTGACAATTAGTGCTTTCCTGTGAGATTTTTGTTGCTGCAGTTTTTGGGATTTGAAGCAGCTTCCCTCAGCCTTCATGCCATGATTATCTGCTTTTCCAGTGCTTCTCAAACCATTTTAATAATTCTTCCCACTTCCCATTGATGGGCTGCAGTAAGAAAGGGTGCTGCCATGGAAGAACATGCCATGACAGACATGAAGGAACAAAGGAGGCCTCTGGAAACATGTTCCCCACTAAAAACAAAACGCATGAGGCCATGACTTTTTTCTTTCTCTCTATATGATGACTCCCAGAATCATGTGTCCTTTATCACACCCAAAATTTGTAAGATATTACATAGGTATAGTTAGATTAGATTTTATTCAGTTGAAAATTAATGATGACTAGCAACTTCCTAAAATGTAAATGGGGATATATGTGACATTTTGAGCAGATTAGAAAATTAAGACAAGAGGAATTAGTATATGTTAGGCCCCCAAATGAGCAAGCATAAGCCTACCTATATTCCACAAAAAAACAGCACCTCTAAGGTACCAGGATGGTGGCTGGACTACTGGACTACTGGACTAATGACATTGCAAATATCTTTCTCTTCCTCCTGATGAAAAAGAAAATGCATCTAAATGATGTTCAGTCTCTCTGACAACACTATAAACAATCTCCAAGGACCAAGTGCAAAGAGCATTCCTTATATCGAACAGCTAACCCTAAATCTGTTTCTTGACGAACACTGTGTACTGTGTCTTCTGTTTTGAATCTATTCCACCTTGCCACTCCTGCAGCAGCTGGATGATATGAAGGACAGGCTCTCTGCAATTCTGACTGGTTTGATTATTACATTTAGAATACAGTGCTAGATGTACTGGGCTCACAAAATTGACAAAGCAGCAGCATGCCAGCAGAATAGGGAGGAAGCCTGGGGATGTGGGGACCTGAGAATTCTGGGGATAGAATTTCCTTATTAAGGAAATGAGGCTCTATGTGGAGAAGTACCCACGTGGAGGAAGGAGGCATGGGGTATGTCTCATTACTTCTGCCGAAAAACATTCACTAGAGAGATAGTAAATTTTAGTGATTATGTAAGGAAATGAGGAAGATCAGGGTACTTTTAATCTCAAACCACCAATAAGCCTGATGTATTTGAAAGTTTAGTCATAGAATTGACAATATTTGCATAAGTGAAATCAGCTGACTAGTCCTCTCAGAAGAAAAGGGACCCAAGAGCCTGAGCTTAGCATTTCTGAAATGGTGTGTGTGTGTGTGTGTGTGTGTGTGTGTGTGTGTGTGTGTGTGTAAAGCCCAAAAACCCAGCTCAAGGTTCTCTCAGGACAGTCCTCACTCCCTCTGAAGAACTGTACTCTCTTTACCTGCTGCCATAGCCCTCACACATACTGTTGAACAAACAAGACTGCCTTGAGGCTTATAAAGACACCAACCTCCCCAGGAAGTATTCTGACAGGGAAATATACTTTGGGAAGCAGAGCTGCCCCCTCTGTGTATCTAGAAGGCAGCCTTTGTATGAAGACTTGCCTGCTGATGTTGACTTGACTCTTAGACTACAATTTTGAAATCTGAGACCCAAAGGACCTGTCTTAGTTTCCTTGTTACTATGGCAAAATGCTCAACAGAAGCAAGTTAAGCAGGAAAGCGGCGTTATTTTGGCTCCCAGTTTGGGGACACAGGTCATCACGACAGGAAAGACTTGGTGGCAGGATCATGCTGCCGCGGCTCACACTGCATCTGCCATCAGGAAGCAGAGAGGGAACACTAGCTGGTGCCCCACTGGCTTCCTCCAATCCTGAACCGCGGCTCATGGACAGTTCCACCCATGTTTAGGGTGGGTCTCCCCACACTTCACGCAACGCAGTGGACAGACTGGCTTACAGCCATGCCCAAAGGTTTGTCTCCTAGAGTCTAGATTCTGTCAAGTTAACAGCCTGTACCAGCCATCACAAGGGCTATGTGAGTGGTGGTTCAGCAGATCAGAGACCCGTTTATCTCTTTTTAAAATACGTTTATTTTATTGATTCACTTTACATCCCGATCGTAGCCTCCTCCCTCCTTTCCTCCTGGTCACACTCTCCCACCCTCTTTCCCTATTCCTCCTCCCCTTCCAATAAAAATCAGGGAGCCTCACCCCCTACCAACCTGACTGAGCACATCCTCTTCCATTAAGGCTGGGCAAGGCAGTCCCACCAGGAGGAAGGAATTGAAAAGCAAGCAATAGGGTCCATGTCAGAGAAAGCCTTTGCTCCCCTTACTAGGGAACCCACATGAAGACCAAGCTGCCTATTGGCTGCTACATCTGTGTAGAAGGCCTAGGTCCAGTCCATGCATGGTCCTTGGTTGGTGCTTCAGTTTCCCTGAGCTCCCCCTGGGCCTACGTTAGTTGACACTGTTGGTCCTGAAACCCACATGCTTCAGAGGGGCATGTGAGGCTACCTCTTCCTTTTTGCTGTTCCTCAGGCCCAGCTGAAATCTGTGACAGCCTAGTGCTGAGAATAAATTCTGGTGTAGCAACTCCTGAGGCACAGAAGAGCTGGCTAGGCTTCGGGCTTTAGAAGGAATTGAGGTTACTTGGAAAACATAAGGCTGCTTTAAAAAGAACCAGTCTCCTCCATGTTCTCCAAGCCTGTGGGAACTAGAAGCCATCTCTCAGTGTCTACCTGCCTGATGATGACAGTTTTTAGCTCCCCAATGTCCCCAGGATAGCAGCCTCCATCTCTTTTATCTGATTAGTCAGTGCTCACAGTAAGCCCCGCCCTCAGCATACACCAGCACACACACACCCAACACAGCAGCAATAGGAACACACGTGCTGCAGGACTCTCAGTTGGAGCTTGTGATATTTTGAGACCTAAATGGCCTGGAAGAGAGAGAGAGAGAGAGAGAGAGAGAGAGAGAGAGAGAGAGAGGAGAGAAATCACCAGCCCATAGACATAGAGCATGACAGTCCACACTTACAGCACACACACACCAGGGTTTATGTGACTTCTCAGAGAGTAACAGGTTTTGCTCGGCTCTTAACAAGTTATCTCCTAGTGTGCCTGTGCAGCCCTTTCTTCTGCTCATAGCTAGCTGCACGCGTGCTTCATTTGTTCATGCCTTGGGGGCAGTTTTGGTTTGGATCTCTGTCACTTGTCTGAGTCTCTCACAATCTTGGAAAAACTAATTTAAACAGTGAGGTAAACACGGCTCTCCGTTGTGCTCTGCTCTGCTCTGCTCTCCGTGTGCTTCAGCAGGAAATGCATTTCTGACACTTTTAAAATGAGCAATCACATGTATAATCAACTTGGTTAAAACTTCCTTCCTGGTAACTGCAACACTTCCTCTGCATCTGGATATGAAGGGAGCCCCCAGAAAAGCGGAAGAGTCGAGAGGTGCCCTGGGTAGGTTTGAATCTGTTTTGTTTTTGTTAAGTAAACAAATGACCCTTCAGCAGCATCACCCCCAGGGCTGTCTCAGGTACTACTGCTTTCTGTTGTTTGCTCTTTGCTCGGTCTGACTCGAACAGTGACGCTTCCTTCTCAGCTACAATATTTTTGTCTGGAACCATTGCCGGTTCGAGATGAGCCAACCAGGGACTGTCTGAATTTCATTGTCTCGCTCAGCCTAGACTGTGTGTATCCGAAAGGTTCCGGCAAGGGCTCGCAGGTGCATTAGTTCTTTCTGCTTTTGTTTGTGAGGAAGGGGGTGGCCGCAGAGCCCATGACCGGCAGGCTCCATAGTTTTACAAGCGCATGCTTGGGAATTCTGTACAGTGTTTTTATAAGAGGACAAAGCTGCTTAGTCCCAGACATGAGGAGAACCAGTGAGTATTTGGTCAGCGTTCCTTGTATCACTATATAGAATGAATCTTTGGTATCACTGAGGCAGACACTGGGTTATATTTGTATGCTTAAATTTGGGCATGTTTTATTTTAAATTTATGTCAGTATCGATATAGCTACGGTTCTTTTCTTTGTTAGTTATTCTATAATGTACCAAAAAAAAAACAAAGTGAATGCTTTAAGCTACCCAGTGACAGTTGTTTGGGACAGTTGGTTTCATTTATTTACTAAGAATAACTTCAATATATTTTAAGAGGAGGGAGAATCAACTTTAAAAATAAGTTAACCCAAGAATTGAACATAAGTTGAGATCCAAAGAAACTTGTCTTTTAATTAAGCTCTTCTTTGGGTATATAATTAATACTCCACTCTTCTTCATGAAATAACTAATTATGGATCTCATTAACATCAGTTAGAGAGTAAATGATATTTTCTGAAATATTTGAATGTGGTTTAGAATATAATGTAGTTCCAATGTAGCAATGCTATATGGTAAAATCAAAATGTTTTATGAATCATTTCTCAGTTTTGGCACTCTGAGCATTTCAGTTGTTATTTGATGGGTTCCTTAGTGGAAGAAGCATTGTTACACTTAAATGCTCTGTAAAGGGCAAATACTTATATGTGGGTAATATGATGGGAACAAGTTTGTAAATTCCTGGTAAGGAAATGAAAATATTAGAACAAAAAGAAATGAAATTATTGTTTAGAATCTAAACAGTAGATGATGGGGGAGGGAGAAACCATCCCTTCTACCATGGCTCCTCTAAAGCAGAGGCAGGTCAAACCAATCAGCTCAGTTAAGATTACCTAAAAGTTATGTTGGGAAAGTTCAGAGGTCCATCCTCTGCTGTCATGTAGCAATGACAGCCAGAATGCTCCACATCCCGTGATCCAAAATGCTATGTGTCTCCAGTGGCTTTGATTACAACCTTTACCAATTTTGCTGCTTTTGAGTTTTATGAATGAAATGACTGGCTGTCTTATATAGAAAGAAAAAAAATGAAAAGAAAAAGGACAGGAAGTTGGGTAGGGAGAAGGCTCTGGGTTCAGACAGTTTGAAAATAGAGAACATGAAGTAAGATTGGGTGTCTGGGCGAGAGAGGTGTGAGACTGAACAAAGGAACTACACTGGCTTGTTTCCAGAGCAGCCTCCAGGGTCTCACACGGTAGCACAGAAACCAGGGCTGTGTCCCTGGCTGTGTCCTTGCACAGTATCCTGTGCATCTGTGTGTTTCGGGGCACTAACAGGCAGCTAGCATTCTGCGCCAGTACATTACAGACTCTGCTAGATCAATGTTTTACAAATTTATGTGCATTCGTGAGTGTGTGAGTGGGTGTGTGTATGTGTGTGTGTGTGTGTGTGCGCGCGTGTGTGTGTGTGCATGCACACATGTGTGCAGGTGCCCAAGCACACCTACAGAAGGCAGAGAAGACACACTCCCCCTTATTCCTTTCAGGCAGGGTCTCTCACTGCACCTAGAACTAGGCTGGTGGCCAACAAGCTTCCGTGATTCCTCTCATCCCTGCTCTCCTCCCTTCCAACACTCGAACAGAAAGAGAGAGAAACAGACAGAGACAGAGAAACAGGGAGACAGGGAGAAACAGAGAGACAGGGACAGACACACATACACACACACACGCACAGAACTGGGGGTACAGGCCCATGGTGAGCAGCGCTTATGCGGATGGTAGGAATGTGAACTCAGGAACTATGTTTGTACAGCAAACACTTTTATCCACTGAGCCATCTCTCCAACCCCACAGCGCTTTGCAATTTTTTAATTAAAACATCACATACACACACAGACACCAAAAAACAACAAACAAACAAAACCTAGAAAAAAATGTACTGCCATGTATACATTACCCAATCAAAAAAAAAAAAAAAAAAAAAAAAAAAAAGACACTGCCATATTCTAAACTTTTGCCTCCACCCTCTAGGTGTAAGAAAGCAGGCTGACATATAAGAAACAGAGCTTAAGTAGGCCACATCACTTCCGTAGTAAGTGGCTGGCCGAGATTCATGCCCAGTCCCACGTAGGCCTAGGGCTCACACCGACCCGCTACGCCTTGTCCCTGTCATGGTGCATGAACGTGCAGGGAACAGCGTCTCCTGACGAAGCTGTTTCTCCACTCCCAGGTCGCATAGGGCATGGAGCTGGAGAGCTATGAGCAACCCGTGGTTTTGAGAGAGGACAACCTTCGCCGGCGCCGGAGGATGAAGCCGCGCAGCGCGGCGGGCAGCCTGTCTTCCATGGAGCTCATCCCCATCGAGTTTGTCCTGCCCACCAGCCAGCGCATCAGCAAGACGCCAGAAACTGCGCTGCTGCACGTGGCCGGCCATGGCAACGTGGAGCAGATGAAAGCTCAGGTGTGGCTGCGCGCGCTGGAGACCAGCGTGGCCGCCGAGTTCTACCACCGCCTAGGCCCGGACCACTTCCTCCTGCTCTACCAGAAGAAGGGACAGTGGTATGAGATCTACGACAGGTATCAGGTGGTGCAGACCCTAGACTGCCTGCACTACTGGAAGATGATGCACAAGAGCCCCGGCCAGATCCACGTGGTACAGCGACACGCCCCTTCCGAGGAGACCCTTGCTTTCCAGAAGCAGCTCACCTCCCTGATCGGCTACGACGTCACCGACGTCAGCAACGTTCACGACGACGAGCTGGAGTTCACTCGCCGCCGCCTGGTCACGCCCCGCATGGCCGAGGTGGCTGGCCGGGATGCCAAACTCTATGCCATGCACCCTTGGGTGACGTCCAAACCTCTCCCTGACTACCTGTCAAAAAAGATCGCCAACAACTGCATCTTCATCGTCATCCACCGCGGTACCACCAGTCAAACCGTCAAGGTTTCGGCAGATGATACTCCGGGGACCATTCTCCAGAGCTTCTTCACCAAGATGGCCAAGAAGAAGTCCCTAATGAATATCCCAGAGAGTCAGGGAGAGCAGGACTTTGTGCTGCGGGTCTGCGGCCGCGACGAGTACCTGGTGGGCGAAACGCCCCTCAAAAACTTCCAGTGGGTGAGGCAGTGCCTCAAGAACGGAGATGAGATCCACCTGGTGCTCGACACGCCTCCAGACCCAGCCCTGGACGAGGTGAGGAGGGAAGAGTGGCCGCTGGTGGACGACTGCACTGGCGTCACCGGCTACCACGAGCAGCTGACCATCCACGGCAAGGACCACGAGAGCGTGTTCACGGTGTCGCTGTGGGACTGCGACCGGAAGTTCAGGGTCAAGATCAGAGGCATCGATATCCCTGTCCTGCCTCGGAACACCGACCTCACTGTTTTCGTGGAAGCAAACATCCAGCATGGCCAGCAAGTCCTTTGTCAGCGGAGAACCAGCCCGAAGCCCTTCACGGAAGAAGTACTCTGGAATGTGTGGCTGGAGTTCGGCATCAAAATCAAAGACTTGCCTAGAGGGGCCCTACTGAACCTCCAGATCTACTGCTGCAAAACTCCAGCCCTGTCCAACAAGGCTTCCGCCGAGTCGCCAGGCTCCGAGTCCAAGGGCAAAGCCCAGCTTCTCTATTACGTGAACCTGCTGTTAATAGACCACCGGTTCCTCCTCCGCCACGGGGACTATGTGCTCCACATGTGGCAGATATCCGGGAAGGCAGAAGAGCAGGGCAGCTTCAACGCCGACAAGCTCACATCTGCAACCAATCCTGACAAGGAGAACTCCATGTCCATCTCCATCCTGCTGGACAACTACTGTCACCCCATAGCCCTGCCTAAGCATCAGCCCACCCCTGACCCAGAAGGAGACAGGGTTCGAGCGGAAATGCCCAATCAGCTTCGAAAGCAATTGGAGGCGATCATAGCCACGGACCCACTTAACCCTCTCACGGCAGAGGACAAAGAATTGCTCTGGCATTTTAGATATGAAAGCCTGAAGCATCCGAAGGCATACCCTAAGCTGTTCAGCTCGGTGAAATGGGGACAGCAAGAAATTGTTGCCAAAATGTACCAGCTGTTAGCCAGAAGGGAGATCTGGGATCAAAGTGCTTTGGATGTTGGTTTAACCATGCAGCTCCTGGACTGCAATTTTTCAGATGAAAACGTGAGAGCCATTGCAGTTCAGAAACTGGAGAGCTTGGAGGACGACGACGTTCTACATTACCTACTCCAGCTGGTGCAGGTAGGGCTGGGGGTGGTAGCAGGGACTGCTCTCTCAGAGGATGTATTTGCATGTGCTCAGATACCCCATTCAGGAGTCATGCCATATCCTTTGTTCAGTTTCAGGATCAGTCAGCCCAGCGCTGGTGAAACCACAGTCAAAAAGTAGTAAACGCTTCCATTGACTTTTTTTTTTTTTTTTCGGGTTTGCCAACGAGCATTTGCCAGCGTTTGAAAGACACCAGTGCTGTCCTTCAAATTTTAGGAGAACTGGCCCAGTAGAAATTACGTTGTCCTCACTGATTATTTTAATGATGGATTGAACTAGTTGCAAGCTTCCTTGTGCCAAGGCCCCAGTGATTTTCATGTTCTTTGTGTATTGTGTAATTCCACTAATAACTATGAGGGTGGTCAAACCAGAATTGGGATTTGCATCTTATACATATGAAAACTGAGATACAAGGAGACAAGTTATTTGTCCAAGACCACATATCTTAAAAGAGAAATGGACCAGAATTAAAGGGCTGACTAACACCAGGCTTTATCCCTTTTTCAGCCTCCAAATTATCCTGCATGAATCTAGCAGCAAGAAAATGCAGGTTAGGAATTTTTTTTAATCTCTGCCGGTGCTTATTACAATTCATAGAACAGCATGTTATGCCTTTTAAATGAGTTTCTTTTTTATTCTTCTTGAGACTTTTATACAGGTATACATTGGAACATGATCATATATACTCCCTCTTCCCCCTTCAAATTCTCTTCTTGGCCTAATTAATATGTCTCCCTTTCAAGTTGATGTCACCTTTTCACTAATTACTACTAAGTCCGATTAGCATTGTCCATGTGTTCCTGGGTGTAGGACCATCCGTGAGAGCAGGGGACCCTGCCAGTGGCCACATCTTCTAAAAAGAATGATTTTTCCTCTCCTTGCAACCATCCACCGCCAATAGCTTCTCAGCAAGAGGTGGGGCCTGGAGATTACCCTCTCCCCATCTTTGGCAGAACTTTGGCTGCTTCAAGCCTGCACAGGCTGTGTGCGGGTGACCACAGTTGCTGTGATGGCTTTGAGGCCTGTTCCACAGGAGGAAATGTCATGCTTGGTGCTGTAACCCTGACCCCGGTATGGCGCTGGTGGCTGGGGAGGTCATAGACCCTCGGGTAGAATGGGCTATTGTTATTTTTGCTAAATGGTTGTGCTGAGTAGAATCTTGACAGCTGCCCTCTTTAAACAGGCATGAGACTATGTTCCACTCAGTTCCCATGATGCTTCCTGCTGCCTTGTGGGGTCAGTGATATGTCTGAGATTTACCTGGGTTGTTCAAGAGTGACAGTTCTGCTCACTTTAGTAGTTCTCAGCTTACATTGAATTGTTTGACAAGGGAAAGGAACGCAAAAACAAAACAAAACAAAAAATGAGGTAGAAATGGTATTGAATAGCACAGATGTGCTCATTGAAGAAGTTCAACAACTTCTTCAGTAAAAAGACAAAGCTTTGGATTTGTTGCAATGCACACACACAAATGTGCACACACACACTGTTTAGTAGCAAATGATGAAATTATGACAAAGGCTTCTGGGAAAAGTGGTGCTCATAGAATACTATGAGCAAATAGGGGTCAGGTGACAGTCAGTTTTGATTAATGCATTTAAGGAAAGTTTTGAGTAGAGAATATTTGATCTGACAATGTTTTCATTGCTGTGTTCCAAAGTAAAAAAAAAAAACAGAATTCTTTGCAGAATTCAAAGATGAATGGTGTTTTTCTTGAAAACTTTTTTAGGTGAAAGATGTCAATCGATCTTATTAATATTGGACTGTGGACTTAAATTTGAAGAGTAGTATTCATTTGTGCAGCAATTTGAAACGTTTTCAGCTCCAACTAAATGACTCAGGGTTGGTTAAAATGGACTCTCGGTTGCGATCTGCATCATTGTTGTAGAAGTGAAACATGAAGAAAGACCATTTCTAAGGCTAGAAACTTAAAACACTTAAAGTGAGTTCTGTTGACTGGGTAACCACATTCTCAGAACTTGGCTTAGAGGCAGTTCTATGGCACCTACTTGACCACACCCAAGAGAAGCGCTTTAGAAAGGAGGGCTAGAATTGAAACATTAAGCTCAGTGCAGATCAGATCAAACTAGAAGCCCAGAGTGAGAGCTGTGAACATCAGGCTCCAAAATATGTGCTAGCCTGGAAATTTCTTCTGTTCTCTGAAGAGAAAGACCATTCCTATTTATAAAGAAACTGGTCTGAGACAGTGAATTTTAAACTTATATACACTACCTACCTTCCAGCTTGTATATGCATTGGTAATTAAATAATATTTGTTGCTTTCAAAACTATAAGCTATTTTAAGCTTATTGAAAAATAAAAGATGAAAAATATACAGGCACCCACCAAGATTTAGTTCATTTTTTTTTTCATTTCATTGGTTATCTTTCTTCAGTAATAGAGCTGTCATTTCACTTAAGTCAGTATCCAACCCAGAGCCAACACTGTGAAAATGATCAAACCCTGACTATGAAGACCAAGTTCTGTCTGTGGAGGCATAAGGACCGGGGCTGTTCCGACACACAGCTCTACAGCGCAGAGGGCCAGGGCAGGGCTGCTGCTCACCTACAGTTAGAAGGTGGGAGTGGCCCAAAGGGAGGTGGCAGGGTTTTAGGATCTTCACATTTGGTCCTCCTTTGCATTAATGTTCTTCTGGTAGCTACTGTGTTCCCACCGCCCATTTGCCTTGAAACAACCACTCTTATGTTCCACTTTAAAGAATTATTATAGCCAGGTCTACCTCTCCCTCTCCACTTCTGATAACCCAAGTCATTCTAACTTAGAGCAAAGGCCTTTGCACCTTCATCTCGGCCATTACCCAGATCACAGCACTGTGTATCAGGAGGTCTGGCCCCAGCCCCAGTTTTGTCCTCATCTAGGACCTAGGATGCTAAGTAAGTGCCCCTCTTGTCCCCAGTGTCCAGGTGTCTAATAAACAGGAAACTGGATTTTAGTGACTAGGGTGATTCTTAACCACCTTAGCTGGAATTACCCCCACCCACACACTGAACCATGGTTTTTCCCCATTTTCTTGCTCCTGACTGACCACCACAGAGTAAAATACTCAAATGCCAATGTTCTCCTCCCTTAGGCTGTGAAATTCGAACCATACCATGACAGTGCGCTGGCCAGATTCCTACTGAAGCGTGCCTTGAGAGTAAGTACTTCCACTCTGATAGCAATGTAACAGTTTAGGCCACCAGGAATTGCCAGGTAAACCTACAGCGTTAGTCATCATCTTAACCATCTTGTACCCATCTCAGAACAAAAGGATTGGCCACTTCTTGTTCTGGTTCTTGCGGAGTGAGATAGCCCAGTCCCGACACTATCAGCAGAGGTTCGCGGTGATCTTGGAAGCGTACCTGCGGGGCTGCGGCACAGCCATGTTGCAGGACTTCACGAAGCAGGTCCAAGTGATCGAGATGTTCCAAAAAGTCACCATTGATATTAAGTCGCTCTCTGCGGAGAAGTATGACGTCAGTTCCCAAGGTACAGTGGCTGTACTTTCTCAGTTCTCTTTCCAAATGCCATAATCATTGTGATTCTTCTTTCTGGAATTTAGGCTGTGTTTTGCTAAAGGCAGCCAATAAAACGTTGTTTTATTCAAGTAAATGGATTTAAAGGTCTTCTTCTACAAGACATGATGTTTTATGACCATAAACATGTATGATCTTAAAAATGATGTTGTGCATATAGAACTTGGAGAAATTAAAGAACCATGTGTGGATGGAAAGTGTAATTTTCAATAACATTTCCACACACAAGAAGTGATTTCCAAGCCTTCTTCTTTCCCCCATCTTTTACTATGTTTCTACTGATTTCAAATTGTCAGAAATTTAAGGTACTATTATTGAGAGGGTAGGTTGACTTTAAAATTTTATTATATACATTCATTTGCACCTCAGAATAATACAAATAGGTAAATGTATGTCTCCTTCATACACACACAGACACACACACACACACACACCTCTTCTCTGTAGCCATTTTCAACCTCTTGTCTTCGCTCTTGAAAAATTAATCCCTCCTATAAGGTTTGGGTTGGTACCACTTTAAGTTGTGGTCATTGACACATCTTTCTGGCATGAAAAAAAATGAATGAAGGTTGAACTTAGAGAATATCTTTTACTCATTTTGTAAACCAAGCATTACAGCCTAAAACAGACACTAACGGCTCTGCCAAGTGATTTCAGCTTTTGAATATTTTAAATTTCTAACCTTCCCTTTCGACTGCTTTCTGGTTCATTGACCATGCTACCCCCAAAACTATTAATGGTAGTAATAACAATCTTACATTGGGACTGGTCCCCGCTTGTTATCCAAGCAGCAATCTGTACTCTGTGTGTTTGCCTTGAGAATTTTGAGGTTGCCACATCTTTTGCACACACACACTAACTTCCTCTTTTGAGAATTTGCAGAACTCTAACCCCGCTCTGTTTAAGAGTGTGCTCAAATGTCTGTGCCACAAAGCAGATGGCCGCTGGAAGTCTCACAGGCTGGAAGGGCTATGGCAATGCTAATACTTAGACTCACTCTCAGCACATCCTTGTGACTGGAGGTTTTTCCACATGTGTTAACATGTCTTCTGCCTGTGAGGGAACATTTACAGTTAAGTTGCTCACAGTAATCCTGACTTACTTGGCCTACTCAGAATGGTCAGATCCCAAAGGCAGAGCTCTGTATTACTCTTCCTACTGCTAATTTCCCAAATGAAACACATGGAGCACTAAGGAAATGTGACCTCGGGAATGGTGAGGGAGTAGATAGTACTGATAATGTCTTATACTCACTCCACTCCTGTATGCTTTTGATAATTGCAGTCGTTTCACAGCTTAAGCAAAAGCTTGAAAACCTGCAGAATTCCAATCTCCCCAAGAGCTTTAGAGTTCCCTATGATCCTGGACTGAAAGCAGGTACCTTGGTGGTAAGTATCAGTGGGAATGTCTCTGTGTGTTCCTTATGTCTTGCAAATGTCTAGCATGCTTTATAGAGCTAGGTCTTCACAATGGATCTTCAGTAGACACAGGAAGCTAGAGCATCTCCAGAGGGGCTCCTGTTAAGACCCTCTTTAGCTACTCTTACCCAAAGTCCCAGTACCCAATATAACATCCCAATGGAAGGGTAGTTGCTCTTCCATTGTGTTTTAAATCAGCTTATTGATTTATTCTTTACATAAGCAATTGTCCACAGTGTGAAGTTCATTGAGTTTTTTATCAGTAAGTGCTTCTATACCATTCTTTTGGAAACATAACAGAAATTCTTCAAGTCAATATCAGCTGGCCATATTGTAGGTGGGTCTATGCCTCAGCTCTCTGATCTCTTCTGTTGATTTAAGTGTCAGTCCCACACTAACAAAACCACTCTGTATGCATGTAAGAATCTTGGAAAGGTATACCTCCACTAAGGCACCTCTTCTGTATGTATTTTAAGCCCCACAGTATTTTTTTCTTTTGCTTTAAACAAAAATATATCTATACTAAATAGATTAAGCCATTTTAACCTTTTACCCACATATTATTGTGTTGGGTGTGCTCCTAATATCACTTTCCTTTGATCTTTAACATGTTATCTTGCTAGCTGTTGGCAATAAATTCTTTCAGAGTTTACTTAGATGAAAATGTTTTACTATGCATTTATTTTGACCAATATTTTCACTAGACAGAGAATCCTAGCTTACCACTTTTTTCCTTTGCAGTAACATTTTCTCCTGGCTTGCCTACATCCTGATGGTAACACTCTGGCTTTGTCTTTGATGTTCTATTTATAACACATCCTTTTCCCCCTGTTTCTTCTCGGGTTTCTTTCCTCCCTAGATTTCAGTGCATTGATGACAACGTGTGTTGGCACAGGTTTCCTGCATTAAGTACCAGGCTATGTTGCTCCATGGGCTGGTGGGCATCTGTTTTACCAAGTTTGGAAATTGCTTGACTATTAATTTCTGTCGCTCTCTTCTGGCCTTTATTTTGGAGACTTCAGTTACTATACTATAGACTGCTAGGCCATAAGCTCTGCACAGATGCCTTTTCTCCATGCTTTAACCAGGAAACAGCCTCCAACAGTAAGCTGAGACAGCGACAGGCAGGATTGCCTTCACTGTCTTCTGTGCTCAGGGGTTACAGTTTCCACGTCTGTCACCTAATGTCTGACAGAAGCCGTCCATGTGTTTTTCTGGTCCAGTTGCTTACAGAAGGGCCTTCAAACTGTTTGCTTTTCTTTAAAAAAAATGGCATCATATTTTTTTTATCTATTTTTATGTTATAATAATGAATGTTTTGCCTGTCTGCCATGTACATGCAATGCCTGAGAAGACCAAAAAGGGCGGTAGATTTCCTGCAGGCCCCATGTGAGTGATGGGAACTGATGCCAGATCGTCAGTGAGAGCAGTGATCTTAACTGCTGAGCCATCTCTCCATCTCTACGTTACATTTCTTTTTTTCATAGTGCATTCACTTTTGTTTAAAAGCCATAAAAAGGTTTTGGGTTTGTTTTTATGACCGTTGTCGCCAGGCTTTGCTTAGATGTGGGGGGAGGGGCCTAAAAGCCCTGCACGCCTGTTAAATTTCCCTGAGTTAGATATGCCTGCATCTGATCCTGGAGTAAGAACATTTCAGGCACTGTGGTAACACTGTAACTCCTTTTCCAAATCAAATCTTAAGAAGATAATGTATAAAAACAGATTCTAGCTAAACACTTTAGTGGGAATACCAGCATCCCATGGGAGCAGGGCGGGCAAGAGAAAACCTCTGCACCCATGGGCCCCCCACCATCGCTGGGAGTTCCTTGGAGCACAGTCTGAGAGCCACTGTTTGAAAGCTTGTGAAATTTTTCACACATACACAGCGTTTGCAGTTTAGGTGAGAACACCTTCTGTGTTTTTATACAAACATTGAAAATCATTTTCCAGCCAGCTCCTTGACCCTGTGTATATCGATGCTCTACAAGAGCACCGAGACCCCCTCAGGGTGTATCCATTGTATGTGACAGTGTGGCCACCTCCTTGCAGATCGAAAAGTGTAAAGTGATGGCCTCCAAGAAGAAGCCGCTGTGGCTTGAGTTCAAGTGTGCCGACCCTACAGTCCTATCTAATGAGACCATTGGGATCATCTTTAAACACGGCGATGATCTGCGCCAAGACATGCTGATCTTACAGGTAGGCTGAGGTGAAGAAAGTGAGGTTCTTTGCAATTGTCTGAAGAAAGAATTCTGTGTTGGTCTAAAGTATGGTCTAAAGTATGCCTTCCTTTCTGGTTGTTTTTGGTTTGGTTCATTTTGTTTGTTTGTTTGTTTGTTTCATGATAAACAACAAGCAAAGGGTACTCAATAGGCAAGTTTTACTTGGTGACTGTAGCTGCTACGGCTCATTAGACATGCTTTCTAAAGAGCACCATAGTTCTGTCTGTCCTTTCAGGATGGGTGTTCAACATTCCCTAAGCCAGGTACACTTGCCTTCCCTGGCTTCCATTCCATGCATGGTAGCATAGCCTGTAGGATTATTTGTCTATAGTACCCAGTTTTTTCATACATAAGCTCAAGACTTGCTGCAATGGAGAAAAAGGATGAGCAGCAGGTAGGTGACCACACAGATGAATGATGAGGAGATGAATGGTGAAGGTACCAACACCCACAGTTTTCAGATGGTCTTAGCCTCACAAATCTATAAAGCTATGTTCTCCAGCTTCTGGTGCCTCATCAGGGAAGACATAAAAGTTTCTAAAACCTAACACACTTTATTTAGAATAGGCAAAGCCTACTAAGTTAAAGGCAGCCTATTTAAAAACATCATATTTTCAATTTGTCTTAAGATTCTGTTTTGGCTTATACAGTACTCAACTTTCTTTTCCAGGATGGGTTGTTTTATTGTTGTTGTTGTTGTTATTCTTTTGGGTTTTGTCCAAAAGATGTTTTTAAAAGAAAGAAATCCCTTAATATTTTTAAAGATCAATTTAGTTCCAAATAACTCTGCTCTGCAGAATCTTTTGAATTGTTCAGTGTTGAGCATTTCAGAGGCACAAAACAATTGCTCTGCTGTTCCTTTAATTCTGAGGGACAGTTTGTACTTAGAGTTTCTGTTTGTTTTATCATTGAAGCTCACTGTTTACTGAAACTCTCTAACCCTTTGTTCCTTTACCCACTGAATGGAAACAGTAATTATATTCCCAATAAAAGGTTAATACAAGAATCACACATAAAAGAGGGACCAGTTAATGGCTGGCATCAGTGCCACCATCACTGCTTTCACTGCTTTGGCAGTAGCATGGGTCTGGTGGATATTCCAGTAGTGAACATTACATAAGGACATTACAGCCATTGCGGGGAGGCACACATAACAAAGTGGGATGTTTTGATAAGATAGATTATGAAACATGACAAAAGCCTCCCCCAAGTGAAAACTCTTTCTACTTTTCTTCAACATATATCCCAGGGGCTGAAATCAACAGATTTGCAATGACAGGAGAAGTTTGAGTATCAGACTGATCAATGAACATTGAGCTATTATGTATTTTGCGTTTACTCATATATTGTGTGTAACCAGATAAGATTACTGGCTTTTTAAGAGAGAAGAAAAATGCATTTGCCAATGTCTCTGTATAGTAGAAACGTCTGTGCTTTGGTTCCCAGATTCTACGCATCATGGAGTCCATTTGGGAGACAGAATCTCTGGACCTGTGCCTCCTGCCATATGGGTGCATCTCAACTGGTGACAAAATAGGTATGTAGCTACATCCGCAGATGAGCACACCACTCTGCTAGTTTTAAAAGAATACCCCCCTCCCCCAGTGAAAGTAGTCCATAACCGGAAAGTTATAATCAAAGAGGTGGCAATGTTCCCAGGCTGGCAAAAGTGATTCTCAGTTCAACAATGACATGTTAAGGATACGTGGAGACCTGACTCAGGCCTGTGCCCCTACATGGGAATAATCTTCCTAAGAACTTGCTCCCTCCCATGCTCTTTCTCCAGCTCTAAACTGCAACTCATGCCTTTGCACATTAAGCTTTTCTCTCGCAAATAACATTTAAAATTAGACAGAAAGAACTGTCACTTCTTTTTAAATTCCAGAATTCACATTACTGAAGCTATTCCACACTCCACTCAGGTACTTTTATAGACATTTAACGTTTTAGTTTTAATCACACTTATTTTTACTCAAGGCTCTGATGTGAAAACTGTACAAAACATTTGGCCTTGTTACCTATAAAGAGGAAGGCACCAATCTCCAAGCAAGGAAAGCTAAGCTTGGCACATAAGTGTCTTTATTTGTTACTCCCCCAAAGTGGACCTTTCCTCGACTTAGTCAGGGATGATGAGAAGATACTCCTCACAGCTTCTGGAGCATGGCTGTTATTACCTTTTCCAAAAAAACAAACAAACAAACAACAGAACCTTTCAGACATGGAAAACAGACCTTGGGATTAAGAAAGCATCAAATACAATAAATGAATTAAAAAAAAAAAAAACCTTTTACTTCTCACTCGGACAAGACTTTGCAGCATCAACCTCCATTGAGTCCTGTGTCCCTTCACACAGGAATGATCGAGATTGTGAAGGACGCCACAACGATCGCTCAGATTCAGCAAAGCACAGTGGGTAACACCGGGGCGTTCAAGGATGAAGTCCTGAATCACTGGCTCAAGGAAAAATGCCCTATTGAAGAAAAAGTGAGTTCTTCCTCTCCTTCCCCGCCCCAGGCCCACTCCTCCACAAGCTTGTCTTCTGTCAGACTACAGCGATTTCCGGTCTGAGCAGGCTCTTCTAATGGATGTCTCTATTTCCCAGCATACTTTTGCTCCTGAGACAGTGGGGGTTTTGAGGGGTTTCCCCTGGTGACACTGCTTATCTCTGAGACAGAATGACTACTTCTAGACCTGGAAAATGTTTGCTTCAGTTCTGATGACCAGTCAGGCTTTACATAGAATTTGGTTCTCCAAAATAATCTGTTAGCACTTCTTATGGCTATTTTTGTTGTTGCTGTTGTTGTTCAACCCAAAGACTTAGTTACCATACGTATGTTCTTTCATACCAGACAAAATAATTTACAGTTTATTACTGTAGATCTAAGTGGTAATTTGTGGATGTTGAAAATGTCCATCTTGCTAAAGTGCACACGTTGATCCTTCACAAACTGTTTTGTTGGACTGCCTGGGTGTTGTTTAAAGTTTCACCACACAGAAAAAGCCCTGCACATTTGCCTTTGGTGGAGGGAATATAATTCCTAGCCTTTAGTAATCTGTTGTACACAAAGCCCCGTGAAACCATCCATACACCTAAGTGGTCACAAGCAAAGTGTAATCGCAGAAATTGCTCTGAGTTCTGCACAGTTGTGGGCAATGGATAAATTACTGTGGCCCTTTCCTTCTTGGGTCTTCCTCATGCTATGGTGTTTGGATGACTCTGCACTGAAGATACAAGCAGAACAATGTGACAGTTGGCACTTCCCTGATATATAACTAATGAGATCAGACTCAACCTTCTTAATGTCTGAAATGGTTCCTGGGACACTCTCTTTCTGGAAGGCATCTATAATTGACTCGGACTGCTCCCTCTAGCTGGGAGGCAATTAACACTTACATGAGTTCTTATCAGTTTCAGGCGGCAGTGGAGAGGTTTGTCTACTCCTGTGCAGGCTACTGTGTGGCCACATTCGTTCTTGGAATAGGTGACAGGCACAACGACAACATTATGATCTCAGAGACAGGTGAGTGCAGTTGCTGACATTTAATACTTCCCATTATCCTGCAGCCATCACCACCGTCAACCGGAAGCAGTTGTGCTCATTAAGCCTTGCCTCCCCAGCACCCCCTCCTGGCATCGCCTAAGAGTCTAAGCTGGACACTGGTCACATTAAACAGACCATCCTTCTTGAGGATTGATGGGTGAGGGAAGGAGGGACAGAAAATGAGACTAAAAGAGAAAGAAAGAGTTACAGAGGGAAGTATAAGGAGAGAATTGGGACTGTTTCCCAGAAGGTGGTAAGGACAGGAGGAAACAACGGTGTCAAATGTTGCAGAGAGCAACTAGAGCAAATAATAAAGCACACGGGCTGCCCTCCAGGCGGAAACACCCGAGTCCTTGATCCTCTCAGCCTTACTGGTTTATGCTGCTCGGACAGTGGCCTGAAATGGCCGCCGTACCCGTCCTGCCAGACAAAATACAACACTGGTCTTTTGCTTACGTGAGGTCATAGAGTCTCTTAGGCATGATGGTCATATATTAGAGAGTATTTACCTGTATAAGAATACTTTGGAGACAAGTTTCTTTCTTTCTTTTTTTTTTTAAATGACATCTTGGTATTATCTAAAGACCAAACCTATTAAAAACACAGTTGGTTCGAAGAATGCTTTATGGCTACTACTTTCACATACCTCTTAAGACTGAAAATATCAAAGACTAATAAAAGGGTATAAAAAATGCTCTCACTCAAAACAGTTCATTTTTAGGCAACTGAAAACATTTTTTTCAAAAAACAAAAAACCCCAAAATGCTTATAAGACCTTATGCCATGTAATGATGTCAGGCACTTTCTTCTCTTAAGGAAATCTATTTCATATAGACTTTGGACACATTCTTGGGAATTACAAGAGCTTCCTGGGCATTAATAAAGAGAGAGTGCCATTTGTCCTAACCCCAGACTTCTTGTTTGTGATGGGAACTTCTGGGAAAAAGTCAAGCCCACACTTCCAGAAATTTCAGGTATGTCACTTCCGCCTTCCTCACCTACTGCCAATATCAAGCAACCACACTGCGTAAGTCACCTCTTCCTCCTGTTGTGACATGGCAACCCTCCTCCTCCTTCTCTCCTCCTTCTCCTCCGCTCCTTCTCCTTGTCTTCCTATTCACTTCTGTTCATTCTGCCAAGCACATGCAAAGTGATGCTTTCTGTGAGCTACTTACTAAAATCAAACAGGAAGTACAAATGTCCCACGAGGGATGTCCCCGGGGAACACAGACCCCAGAGGTGATGCTGTTGCTGAGGACAGCCTCAAGGAGGGACAGCCATGGAGACTGATCTACTCAGGTCTTTGACCAGAAGACTCAAACTTCAAGTATATTTCAGGACTTGCAAACAATTGTGGGCTCCACTCAGTTTTTGCTGCTGTGTGAGCATTTATCTCATCACCAACAGGAAAATCTTGTTTCACATACTGGTTTTCTATGAAGGGTGCTCCTTTTCTTGTAGGCAGTCTCAGCAGCTTGACCACAAGTTCTACATAGAGCTCTGGTCTCCCTCACCAGCAAACAAGACCCCCAGGGATCCACCTGAGAGTGTTTAGATTCAAACACACAGTGAAAGCATCTTATACTTGCAAATTTAATAGTTGAGAATGAATACAATTCAGACAAGTTTTAAGTATACTTCTTTAATAACAACACAAACACAAAACAGAAACCAACAGTGATTACTTAGGAAGTCCCTTTGCCTTAGCTTGTCTAGACATAGCCATGTTCCCTCAGCGTGCCTTCAGCGTGGTTTGGTTTGCATGTCACATCTCAGAGACAAGGCTTTTTCTAGGGTTTCTTTTGAGTTGGGCATGACTCTTGGCAGATGACATGAGCCTGAAACTGCAGTGAATAGCTGCTCCAACGTGCTATTTGGTACCTTGTGTTTTTTACCTACTGGCTGGTTATCTAGTTGGTAATGAGGAGACTTGCCCTTCCAGGTCAGATGGTTTTAGGAGTTTGAATATGTGCTTTTCTGCATGCACTCAGTTGGGTTTCAGACAATTTCCAGAAACTGGACACATTTCCGGGGGCGGGGACAGAGGGGAAGAATTTCACTACTTGAAGAGAAAGCACTCAGCTTTTCTCTCTTGAAAGTGGAGTTGATTTAACTAGCTTCAGAGAGGACATGACAACAGCAAACAATGGCTCTGAGCATCAGACAAGGGCATAGAATCTTGCTTTGGCCATGGGGATCTCTTCTTTCCTATAGATAAATGGTGTCAGTGAGTGATATTCCCTAGGGGTCTGTCTGTCTGGTGATGTCCTTATGGACCCACACAAAGTTCATGCCACTCCACCAAACCCAGAAGCTCTCTCCTTTAACTTTAAAGCTTTGTTGTTCCTGCCATGGTTTTTCAGCTCAAAATCATTTATGAATTTGAAAAGATCTGTATAATGAGGAGGCCAGGAGAGGATTCCTGCTCAACTCAGCAACATCGACTCAGAGCAACACCTATGTGGGAATTTCTCACAGTCTGTGCTCTTTGGTCCAAGAACATCTCTCTGTCCTTTGTGACCAAAGCCATTAAAACCCCTTCAGACACGTGGTATCTGTGGAGTGTGCACCTCCCAAAGCACAACTCTGCTAATTGTGTTGTACTTTACACAGTTGTGTTTTGGAAGACTGGCCAGCATTTTACACACACTTGAGTATTGCCTACATACTGACCATAGCACAGGGGAAAAAAAGGGTGGCCTTTGCATCAGACAGACTTGGGTATGCTTAACAGCAGTGTCCCCAATAACAATCACTCATTCATTCAGAACCTTACTTCCTTCATCTGTAAAGAAGGAATATGACCTATTTACAGTTTTTCTAGACGCTATTTATTTAGGTAGTATTATAAAGAGGATGCTTTTATTTAGCTCACAGTTCTGAAGGTTCCAAACCAAGACCATTTGCCCCATGACTCTAGACAAGTGGTTCTCAACCTATGGGTTGCAATCCCTTTGGGGTCGAACAACCCTTTCCCAGGGGTTGCATATCAGATATCCTGCATATCATATATTTACATTATGATTCATAACAGTAGCAAAATTACAGTTATGAAGTAGCAATGAAAGTCATTTTATTGTTGGTATTTACCATGAAGGCTGAAAACCATAGCTCTAGACCTGTAGAGAGCACTGTGGATGGAGCACATGTGAGAGACAGCTGCTCAGCATTGTTGCAATGAAATATGCAGAATAATCGGCCCATCTTAGACCACAGCAGAGACCCCATTAACACTGGTTTAGACATAGACATCAGGCAAGTCTTCCAACTTTAGAAATGTTAAAGAAACCATTTTTCCATTTTAAAAAGAGGTTTCATATATACAAATGAGGTATGTATTAAATGAGGTTTCATATATATATATATATATATATATATGAATATATATACATATATATATATGTATATATATACATATATATATATATATATATATATATATATATATATATATATATATA
>NW_026585644.1:11986057-12017606 GCF_907164565.1 Psammomys obesus
ATATATATATATATATATATATATATATATATATATATATATATATAGTAGCCTGCTATGGTTCCCACACTAACCCATCCCCTGCCCCACCCACATGTTAAAGCTGTAACACTGAAGGAGGAAATTACCCACATGCAGAACTCCCAAAGCTTGACAAAGAAGGACGGCCAAGCTTCATCATTCGACTCTGGACTTGGGCAAGATTATTCTGTCCCAGGAACCACATGCGATGGTCTCTCAGCAACATCTCAGAGTCTGGTGTAATAAAGTCATCATGTTTGTTTAGGCAAACTCAGAAATGCACACATTTGCATTTTGTACTAAAAGTCCCCTTTGCTAGTTTTTGACCTCATGGTGTTAATCAACACATGTATGAACAACCTGTTAGGCAGGGTAGAGAAAAGCGGGCTCGCATTTTGTTAAGAGTGAGGTGAGCCTTCTCCACATACAATACAAACATGGGAGGCCGTGGGACTGGGGATCACAATGGGGAACTCTCACCTGTCCAAGGAAGCTGACCTGGCCTGGGGTCATACTCATCAGTTCCTTCTAGAGTCTGGGAAACACTGGGAACAAGCTGTGATCAGGCAGAGACACAAAACTGAAGCTCGCCTTTTGAATCTATGGCATCTGGGCTGCTTTCAGGGCGGCCTCCCACAGGCAGGGCTTAAGTGTATTTTAGTGATGACAATTTCCATCTCTCTTTGACTTAGAAGACATTATTTTAAAACGAAGTAAACAGTGCACATGCCTCAGTGTGGGTCAGAGGACAACTTCCGGGAGTCAGTGCTCCCCTTCCATCTTCATGTGGGTTTTGTCATTGAACTCGGTTAGCCTCGCTGCCAGGGACAGCACCTTCGCCTGCTCATCCTTCTCTCCAGCACTCCTTTCATCTTTAGGGGCTGCAAGTCAGACAAAAACAGGTCTTTGGCTTCACTGCAGAAAAATGTTTTGAGGACAAGAAAGGATGAAACAGAGTTGAAATCTATTAACGATATTTTAATGTGTATTTTTTAAGCGTGGACGTTAAGAAAAAGAAAGGTATGTAGTGTAGTGACAATTCTAGAATTTGGGTTTCTTTGAGAACAGAGAGATAATATAAAAAACACGCTTTTATTTTAATCCCAGGCATAGGGACGTGGGGCTGCCTTGCACTGTCTGCAGCAGCTGACTATGATTTGCCTCGTGCTCTAGCAGAAGCTTGGTTCTGCTAGCTGCAGATAATTTCTGCGATTGTGTGACAGTTGAAATTCTAGGAGCTTTTTAGAGGGTATGTGAATGCTAGAGCCCTGCAGGAGGTCACAGTTGTTGGTCATTTGGGGAGCTTGGGTGCAGTTTGCTAGTAGCCTTGGTCAAAGAGGAAACAAAAGGAAAGAAATTAGATTGAGGGAATTTCCCAATTCCTCTTCTCTTCTGTCCTTGTTTCTCTCATATCTAGTGTTAGGGGGCATAACGGGTAGGAAAAAGAGGAATCCACAAAGTAGCAAAGACCAGCTACGCTGTGGAGACAGTAAGATATGTCCTTGAGCATAAGCATGATGCTCTCTAAGAGCTGGCCTTTACTGTCTTCATAAATGTATACAGGATCTGCAATTCTTGAAGCTGTTGTGTTCCTGAGTTGTGTGTGGCAATGGATAAAGTGAAAGTCTAGATTATGGAATGCAGGAAGGTATGGCATCTTCACTGTAAAGACAGTCAACAGTATTGTTTACGATTCCCAGAAAATGTTAGGATAGCAATGGGGCTAAATTCAACATCATATGCTGGTTCATATCCAACCTGGTTCATTGCTTAAAAAATAAATAAAATAAAAGTCCCTACATAAGAAAGGAATACTGCCTGTAAGCCAGTAACCTTCAGAGCAAATGTTAATTGTGTTGCAGTTCTTGCTGCCATCTAGAAAGAGGCTTCACACTCTGGGATGAGAAGTTCTTTTTTGTTTCCAGGTCCCTGTAATTTTCTTTCTTTCTATCCTGCCTTAATAGCACTATATTTTAAATTTCAGTGAATAGCTATAAACATGCATAACACAAAAATTTATTTAAATCAAAGCCAAATGAATTTTGGATTCCTATTTATTTAATAAGAATTGTGTCATTAGAAAGCTTTTTTTTTTCTAAGCAGTAATATTTTTTATTAAAACAAAAAATCTTTTGGCTAATTTGTTTTGCTTTTTGAGATGACGTCTTACTACGTGGGCCAGGCTGTCCCCACCACCACAGAGGTGTGCCTGCCTCTGTTTCCCAGCGCTGGACTAAAGTCATGTGTCACCATGCCAACCCAAAAGCAATTTTCTTTTAAGCAGCAGACATGTAAACCTCATTATCCCACCTTCCAGAGACAATATTGCCAGCATTTCAAGGTTTTCCCATCGTTCATATTTATCTTTTCAAAAGTTGCAGGCAAGTCAGAATTTGCTTTAGAATTTAATGTAAGAAATAGACCTGGGTGGTCGGGACAGAAGAATAATGGGTTTGAGGTTAGCCTGAACTATCTGGACTGTATACCAAGATCCTGTGCGTGTATGTACACTTGTGTGTGTTGGGATGGGGGGGGTGTGCTTCCTTACTGCAAACTTCAAGCTGAGGATGGCTTCCGCCCTTCCATGCTAAGCATGTTAATCACTTTGATTAGCATCGGAGTGGTCTGCAAGGCCCATATTGTGTACATTTGTCCCTGTAGCCCCCATGTTCCATACTTTGCAGTTTCCACCCAGGTCTCCCGTTACCCCATGCTGCCCCACTGCTCAGGCCTGCCGTTGAGAAGACCTGCCCTGCCCTCTTGGTCTCAGCATATCATACCACAGGGTAGACCGCTGGCTCAGTCCTTCCTGTTGGTGTTTGGAGGCTCTGCCCACCCGGTCTCCTGTATTGCATCTATCACATTTGCAGTTATTTGTCCTGTTTGCCTTTCCCTCTACAGATGTCAGCAGGGCTGTGTGGGTCCTGTGTCTGTCCTGTGGGCCTATGATACAGGAAGCACTTGAAAGATGTTTGCTGAGTGAAAGGGCAGTTCCTTCCAAGGGCAGAGTTGATTACTCTGAATCACCTCCAGGGAGCCCTATTCCCTCCATGCACTGTACTCTGTGCATGCATGAGCTGTTAACTCAGGCACACACTGACAACCACCATCAAATCAAACTATCTAGAAAGCTTTACTCAGCAGCTAGCATACCCATGCAAGGAACCACAACCAAACCTTATGAGACAATCTAGTGTTTTATCAGTAATTTAGATAGGGGGAGATCATGTGTTACCTACAACGTTTCTGTGGAGAATTTTTTACTGAAGTGTGTGTGTGCAGTGTGCACATGCTCGCGTTCAAAGCAAAGCAGCCATCTTTACACAGAGAGCAGGATATGGGACACATTCCTATAAGATATGTTCAATACAAGTTCATGTCATGGAATGTGAGCGACTTGATCTCCCAAGACCAGCTCTTTGTAAAGGAAGATGGTCTTTGCATGCTGCGAGCATTGAGCAAATGTGTCAGCTATCACTGATCAGCTAGAAAGCCACATGGCACTCATTTGTGCAGAGAAGCCAGTTTGAGGGGTGTCCCTAAAGGCGCTTGCCCCTAGATGTCACTGTTAAGAAGCATTTCCTTGGAAGCCCAGAACTGGTTACCTTGACCTACACTGATTAAAGTTTTCTTGCCAGTGTTACCAGTCTTCCCTGTTTCCCATAGCCATCACCATCTTGTCCCCATATCAGGGTGCACCAGGCCTTCGCCCTGCAGGTCCAAGCACATGTCCAAGGACAGAGCCCTGATGCAAAAAGTTGCTAAGAACCCAAAGGCTCTCAACTGAAGTCCATGTCTGCTAGAGTCAGGCTAAACCCCTGGCTCCTAGGTTGTTCTAACTGCTTCTGCCTCAGCATTCCCACCAGAAGCATCTGCCTCAGAATCCCTCTAGGAGTGCAGTTCTGACTTCTCCTTGCTTTGCTTCACTGAGACACAACTGTTCTCCCTAAGCCCAGCCACAGAATAAAAGAGACCCTACAGTCTGACAACCTTCTGTGGCATCATCACACTGTTATTCCTTATTATCCCTCCTGGGCTTCCTTTCCTGTGTATGGGAGGTCTCATGCCCGTGTGTGTCTATCACCTGCTGACTGTACTTCCCAGCTCCTGCTCCATCCTGCTGTTGTCATCAAGCGGTGCTCACCATGTGTAAGACAGGGCGCTGGCACCAGGCCAGGTCACAGACTCCAGTGCTGTTCTTGAATAGGCTAGGGGCTGTGCCCAGTTTAATCCCCTTCAGATATCAACATTCTCCAATTCCTTGTCGTCTCTAAGTGGTGAACCTTGCCCAGGACCTCACTTGGCTCCTGTACAGAAAGCTTACAGCCATCTCACAGAGGGAGGGGGCAGATTATCTGCACTGGGCTGGGCACTGGGCTGGGCACAGGGGATCCAAAGCAGAGGCACAGCAGGCTCAGACGTCCGGCTAGCACACTCCATGCTAAAAAACAAAACAAAACAAAACAAAAAAAACCTCTGTGTGAAGAATTCACTGAGAGTGGCCTGCAGAGGGAACAATTAATCCTGCCTGGAAGACAGAAGAGGGCAATTCCTAGAAGGAAGCCTCTAGGGATGAATTCAGTTTCATATTAGCAGATAGATTCAGGGAGGAGAAGGGACATCCAAGCAGAAAAAGCATCATGAGCAAGCACATAAAGTGAGTGGAAAAGTACACTCAGTAAGAATTTAAGAACAAAAAGTACAGCTGCCCAGTCTGGGTGCTACGTAGGTCCCTGTGGGGTGTGTCTTAGAATCTGAGTTGGGAGAGGAAATGTGCTTCCACTGAAACAGGTCTTCAGGCTGGGTAGGGAGGGAAAGAGCGGAGCAGAGAAGTCATTTGGAACACAATTAGTTAAGCACGAATTACCCTAATTAATGCCTAATATAGGTCAAGTAGGAGATGCCAAGTGTACCTATTACATTAGATGTACAGGGCTGGCAAAGGGGTTCCCCTTGGGATTTTCACTCTGGCCAATTAACAAGGTCAGGCCCAGCCTCCTCCACCTCAGCATGAAGACCGAGCACTTCCCATCTCTCCATGTCACCCATAAGTGGATGCACACAAAAGAGGGGAAAATTTTGAATAAGTTGATGAGGTATTTCCCTCAGATGGAGACTCTCATGGAGTTTTCAGATTCTTAAGACTTTATCTGTTAAATTTAATCTGGAAAACATACAAATCTAAGACTGGAGGTATGGCTTTGGGACACTAGTAAATTCATTTATGGGTTAGTCTGCAAGCATGGAAAGGTCTGCAACACCCAAGCTATTAGAGCCCTGGTACTTTTAAAGACTGCTCAATATGTCAACAAAGTCATCCTCTTGGTGTCTGCTTCTTTTAAAGGATTGCTGTGTCTACTGTAGCTATACTATGAGGTATATTTTCCGTCTCTCAAGTGTGCTCTCCACAATGATCCTCTTGGGAAATTTCCATTGGTCTCAGTTTCTATAAAAGCACTGCTTCTCATAAATGAGGTTTGGTTTGGTTTTTAACTTCTCAAAGTTGAATGGAGAAATGGATTAGATAGTTCCTTTGGCTAGAAATGTAGCTGAAGATCACTCTCTGTAAATATATAGATCTACAGGGTTCTTTCTTTCTTCCTTCCTTCCTTTCTTTCTTTCTTTCTTTCTTTCTTTCTTTCTTTCACCTATTGGGAATATCTTCCTTTCTTTCTTATCTACCTTTAAGTTACATTATTTTTACTTTTATATATTCAAATAGATTGCCTCAAATCTTGTTGGTACAAGGCTGGAGGATACACACACACACACACACAAGACAGAGAGACCATTTTAATACAGAATAAAATAAAACAATTTACCCCTAATCTGTACCCCTAATGCATTATTATCTAAATATTTGAGAGATGATGCTATATCCCTTTCCCAGGAAAACTCTCAAAACTACTTTGAGACTAATTCTATTTCAATAAATGACTAGCCAACAGTCAGACACTCTCTCTGTTCAGACTTTCACAGAATGCTTCTTCCTGCCTTGTTAGATATGAATCAACAACCTTTTCTAGTTTGTCAAGATAAATGCTAAGACTGTTGGCTGGCCAACGCATTGACTTTTATTTTAAGATATATATAATGTCTCCTGCTAACTAGATGATTGTTTTCTCCACCGTGTCCCTTTGGCAGGTAGAGGCAACATTTTTGTTGTTGTTGTTCAGTGATGAATATTTGACAGTTTTTCTCTCCCAGCCCCTCAACTTCAGAATCTCTTCCTAGAGTTTCTACTTTGTACTTCTGAGGTCATGCCTTTACTTCAGTGACTGTACAGTTCATCTCTAGGGGAGAATGAATGGAAGGTTTGGGTTGTAAGCTGAGACCCGGAACACTCTAGAACTGTATAAAATAAGTTGGGTTAGTGACTGGAGTGGTTAGTAAATCAGCAGCCAGCAACTTGGGTGGTTAATAAATCAAAACAAGGTTTGGGTCCTGAAATGGTAACCAATTCCTTTGTTTCCAAGATGTGTGGAGGTGGTAGCCTATAAAAACGTTTCTTTCTTTCGGGGCTTAGATCCTACAATTAAGGTATTTAGACAACAATGAAATTAAGAACAGATGTACCGTGCAGGCTCAACCTATTTATTAGCAGCTGAGAAGAGGGCTGCAGCTAATGCCCTCATTGGGAATGGAATGTTTTCCACATTAAGTAGTAGGACTTGAAACTAAGTCCCCCGAATCAGACTCTCTTTCTTCCTCACTCAATAGCACATAGCCTATCACAGGCAGTTGAGAAAAACAATGTTTGAGCCCAGGAAGAAAAAAAAACCTCACTTTCAAAAGCCAGTAACTTCTGTGTTCTGGGTTTTCCCCTGAGGTCCCAGCCACATCCTTGTAGCCACTCAAACCACAGTCCTCTGGGCTGAAGAAGTGTGACCAGGACATGCTCACAAGCCTTGTCACCGAGTAAAAAGGACAGAAACAAAATTTTGGGGGCTTGTGGGGGTGGAGCAGTACCCAACCATGATCCCCAAAGGAAAAGAAACACTTGTAGGTACCCCGTGTGTGACATCCTATGTACCCTTCCTCAGGGAGCCAGTGTGAAGACAGCCCCTTCATACATGCTATAAAAAAACTTAACCACCCAGTCCCATACCTGCTAACTGAACTAAGGAGTCTTCCTGGAAAATGGTCTGCATAAGAAACTGATGCCCTTCAGTGTTGAGAAGTGTGTTCAATGATGCAGCTCTCCACAGTATTTCGTAAGTCAGCCAGTTACATAGCACTTAAATCTCACCACAGCTGTTATGAAATGGGTATTGCTGTTACTAGTGTATTTGTCCTGCAGGTGAAAACACTGAGGTCCAGAGAAGTCAAGTGACCTCTCTGAGTGTCAATGAGGCAGTGAGTCCATAAGAAAAGTGAAATTTGATTTCACACAGCTTGGCGTGAGCCTGCTGTTAGCCACTATTCCACTCTACCTTCAACAGAGGACAGTAACATCTACATTCAAGTTCTACAACTATGCAGCCAGTTGGAAATTGGCTAAGATGTCTTCCAAGTATGGAACATGCAGTTAAATTTGGGGAAGACATTGCTTTCTCATAGAAGAGCCTGCTTGTGAAAGTCAGAGTTAATCAAACAAGCTAAAACCAACAAAAACCGGTGATACAGGCCAGGGAGGCAGCTCAAGAGGACAGTGCTCACCAGGGCATACATAAGGTTCTGAGTTCTCTCCTTACCATCCACCAGAAGATGACAGCTCATCGGGGTGGGGTGGCCTTCCAGGGAGGTGGGACCGCTGCTCCTTTCCCTTTGCAAATCTCTTTGGGCTCAGAGATTGTTGAATCTACTTACCGTCACCTGAAAGCATTTGCTGAGCATCTAGGAATTGGTGTGACAATCTGTGTGGGCTTAATTTCCCCCTTTGAAAATTTTCCATTAGAAAAGACTGATCCATAGTGGGCTCACATAGCAGGAGGTTTGCCTGAAGCCCCGAATGCGTAGAAGGGTAGAAAATAATTAAAAATTAAAATGTACTCTGGTTCCCCATCAAAAGACATCCCCCTATGTCTGTGTGAAAATCACAAGAGTTGGCAAATTAATGAGTCTGTGGCCCGAGGTGAAGTCTGCACTTAGCTTCTGTAATTACTAAGAAACGTGGGATGCCTCAGTGGGCTGGATGAGCAAAGAAAATGATTTCCGGACATCAAGGGCATCATTTAGAATGCAAGAGCACTAATGTACTGGGTGTGCCACCAGAGGACAGTTAAAATCTGGGCTGCAGCTGGAACAGCCCAGACAGGCTTAGGGGTCTGCTTTAGCACCTTCCTCCATGGTGAGCAGAAAATTCTGAGTCCTGGTCAGGAAGGAAGGGACTGACATGTCTGGCAATATAAACGGCCTCACTTGCACCAGGGTGCATTGCTTGCATAATTTTACTTAGATGGGGTAGTAAGTCCACCCTCCGCTGGCCAGTGGGAACAGGCCTGACCTCTCTTATCACTGTGGCTAGAGCGCCACATGCAAATGATACAGCGCTATGGCTTGAGACTGAAAAGTTCTCCACCTGCCAAGTGTCTGAGCACTTAGTCCCAGGCTGACGGCGCCATGTGGGGGAGTTGCAGAACCTTGGGACACAGGGTACAGCTGGGGGACATGTCACAGGCTCTTTGAACGTTATGCCTGTTTCTGATCCCAACCCGAGTGCTCAGATTCCTGTCTACTGCAGTGTGACCAGGCAGTCACCTCAAGCGCCTGCTGTGCTGTCTTAGCTTCACCCTCTGAAGCCACAAGCCAGAACAAATCCTTTCTCCCTCAGGTAGCAGCCATTGTGTCTCAGAAATAAGGACAGGGCAACTAGCAGGCACACACAAAGTCATCTTGGGTTAACTGACAAGATGGGAAGAGACTACACATGTTCTCTTGTTCCTGCCTCATAACACACTTTTCCATGCTTATTGGTTCTCCCGAGGCACCATCCTTGTGGCCTCAGAACATGTGACTGAGGCAGTTTTTTTCAGCCTTTCTACCCCCTCCTTTCACAGGACACCATGGCTGCTGCCTTCTGTGCAATGTTCTCAAGAACTTTCTCTTACAGGTAAATTAATAGGAAAAGTGCCCGACATGTTAGAAGTTCAATTCCTAGCATGGATGTATCGGGGGAAAGCATATAGACTCTTTCAACAGTTGAGTTTTTTGAAGCATGCTTGAGCCAGAGGTTTTTTCACCATGTTAGGTGTACAGTTGTGAGTTTTGACAAATGTAACGTGTGCCACCACAGCTGAGTCCTGTCACACAGCAGCTATGTTATGAAGTGGTCTGCTGGTAAAGTCACACCTGTGCCCTCCTGTCATCCATGGCGGGTGAACAGGTTCTATCTGTAAGAAACTAAGAGAACAAGATGTATCTATGGAGGATGTGACTATTTCTGTCCTAGTTATGTTTCATTCGCTGGCTGAGTAACAACATTCACATTCTTCAGGGATTATCCTCTGCCCTCTGGCCTGATAGTATTTTCACATATCCTAGCTTGCACTTCGGGATAGGAGAGTCATGTGCCACTTTGCATAAATACTTTCTTTGTTATTCCCTCTTAATAATCGCTGAATGTGTTTATTTTTCTATAATTTCTCCACTTTTTTCTACCTTCCTAATCCTTATTAGTTCAATATCTGCCTTTTTAAAAATATAAATCTTTGATTAATCCGGAATTTCTTTTGGCATGTCTCAGAGAGTGAAATTTTAACTTTTTTTCCCCCAAATAATGAATCAGTTCTCTAGACCCCATTTATCAAAGAATAGATCTTTTCATCGCTGGTTTCGGGACTTGCCTTAATTACATCTTGTATTTGTTATTCACTTCATTGTGTCTCTACACTTTTTGTTCTATTCCACAACATTTCTTGCCTTTGTTTTTAAACAATAGATGTTATTTCACCCATCTTTTATGTTATGGCTTCATATCAAGTTTTGTGTGGGTTGTTTGTTTGCTTGTTTGTTTTGTTTTGATTTCCTCTTAGAATTGGAACCAGGGAAGGCTGTGAACCACCATGTGAGTGCTAGGACTGGAACTCAGGTCCTCTGCAAGAGCAGCTAGTGCTCTTAACCACTGAGCCATCTCCAGCACCGTAAAATATTTTAATATTTGTAGTAGCAAGCACAGGTTCTCACTACTGTAATCTCTCAGAATGTCTTCTCAGACCATGCTGGATGAACTAAAACCCGTACCTGAATTTAATTAGTGAGAAACTTTACTGAAGTGTCACTGCTTATAGATTAACCCACCAATAATAAGTATCCTGAGAGGAGCTTCTTTTCTGAGAAATATGCTATGCTATCTCATGTATTCAAGTTTTCCTTTAGGCAACTCAGTAAAATTCTACAGTTTCTTTAAGCGGGTTTTTCTATTTTGTGATGTGTTTGTTCTAGGTATAGCATACCTCTTATCAACATTCACAGTGGCTGTTGCTTTTTTTTTTTTTTTCATGATACTTGCCAAGTAGCTGCTATTATTTACATTATTTTTAAATTTCTTACAGCTGGACAGAAGGTTCATTTGGAAGGTACTTTCTACACAAGCATGGGGACTCAAGCTAGGGCTCCCAGCAGCCACATAAAAGATGATCGTGGTGGCACAAACCTATAACTTCCCAGTGCGGAGAAGGCAGAGATGGGTGAATTCTGAGGGTCTGCTTGCCAGCTAGTTTAGATGAATTGCTGAGCCCCAGGACTAGTGAGAAGCTCTGTCTCAAACAACAAGGCTAAGATTGAGGAAGCCACCCAGTGTCTTGGCACTGACCTCTGGCCTCCATACAAATAGACACGCAACAGAAACACATAAAACAATTTACCAAAAACTGGTTATAATAATATTTGAGTTTTCTTTTCCTCAGAGTTCCAGGGAAAAGAATACATCATTTATAAATACTGATAATTTTATCTCCACTTTTTCTGATTTTATACTTTCTTTTTCTATTTTTTTTAATTTTCTGGCATTTTAAAATTTAGAATTGTTTTTATGATATTCAGTGCCTCACACTGATACTTTTTAATGTATTAATTTTCATATTTTAGAAAAATCAGAAGTGGTTATTAATATAGTTGTGGTCAGAAAAATCTTACAATTTGGGCATAAATCCAATTTAGTATTGTATAGGAGGGTTTTATTATTGTTTTATTTTTTTAGTATCTTATATGAACTATTTATATCTGTGATCATTGCCATTAGTTTTCTGTCTATGCTCTCTTCCAGTTCATGAGGTTTAGGTTGAGTTCTGATTTTATATGAAACTAAGTTTCCTTTGCTTCCAAACAACTTAATGCCGCAGATGAGCCTGCTCCTTAACAGGTAGGCATCACTTTTCTCCTGCTGCAAAGGCATTTATGAAGCAGCAGCCTTTGATTCTTTTTGCCTTCCCTCCTTCTTTTCTTTCCTCCTTCCTTCCTTTCTTTTTCCTTTCCTTCATATCTCTTGGTTTCTTGAGGAAGGATCTCAACTCTAGGCCAGGCTTATTTGGAACTTCCTCTGTAGTCTAAGCTTGCCTTGATTTCACAGTGATCCTCCTGCCTCCACCTTTAGAATGCTGGGATGACAGACAAAAGTCACCATGCTTGCCTAGTCATCAGTTTTTAAAACACTGTTTTGCTCAGTATTGGGAATTTGTGTTAAAATTCCTAAGTTCGTTCAACAATTCAGAAAATCAGATGGTGAAAGGCAAATTCATCTGTTACCTAAAAATACAACAAATTTTAAATAAATAAATAAATATGAGGGCTAAATCCAACACATTTCCTGCATTTCTTTGGATTTCATTTGCTGCTAGCAAATATTGCTTTCACTAACATAAAGTTTATTGGTTTCAAGATGGTGTTCAAAAGTGTCTCGGCCCTCTTTCCATAGGACAGATCTTTCTACCTCCAATTTCCCTGGAAAGAACTTGAATCTGAAAGGGAGACTCACAAACAGCACGAGACTTGTCTGAGTCGGCTGGTTTTCCTTGCGCTCACTGGCCGGGATGCACTGATGTGTTTACAAGATTACAAAAATAGTTTATGCTCTCACCCCACTTTTTTACCTGCAGCAGAGACCAGCCTTGTTCACAAGGATTTCTTTGCATGCGCAGTGCCGTGTAAATTCCAGCACAGCCTAATGTTCCTCCATCACCCCGGAGCACCAGCGCGGACCACTGATAACAGCGTTCTCTTCTCCTTTCTCCAGGATGTCTGTGTCAAGGCTTATCTAGCTCTGCGCCACCACACAAACCTGCTGATCATCCTGTTCTCCATGATGCTGATGACAGGAATGCCCCAGCTGACTAGCAAAGAAGACATTGAGTATATCCGGGATGCCCTCACAGTGGGGAAGAACGAGGAGGATGCTAAGAAGTATTTCCTTGATCAGATTGAAGTCTGCAGAGACAAAGGATGGACCGTGCAGTTTAACTGGTTCCTACATCTTGTTCTTGGCATCAAACAGGGAGAGAAACACTCCGCTTAATATTTGGTGCTAGGGCCAAAAGCAATTTTGTGTTCTAAAGCTTTTAAATCAGCATGTCAGTCATCAGTCTTAGAATTAAAATGCAATAGGACTCTCCGAACGCTGCACTTCAGAAAGACAGCTCTTTTCCCCAGCTGAACTCTTCACTGGAGAAAAAAAAAAAAACTTGGCATTACTGATGGTTCGGTTAATATTCAGCATGAGGCCTCTTTGCTGCTTCCCCCTGCCTCGCCCCAAGCTCCATGATGCTGGAGAATAAGTGACTTAGAATATTCTTGCTTACTATGCCTGGTGATCTTGTATTGAGTATCTCTGAAGGTTCCTTAGTAGAATAACTGCTGATACCTGTTGTCAGATGTGTTCTTCAGGCATTTTGGCTCTCATTGTGTTCTTTAAGCTCTTGGCAGAAAAGGGTGCAAGTATTGCATGCCCTGATGCATTCTTTAAAGGATGTTTCTGAGCGTCCCCTCTGTGCCCACAGATGTTGGTGCAGGTTAGCTGTTGGAGCACCTTCAGCTAGTCTCACACAGTGTGCAGCGGAGACACAGATGCTGAACACAAACCTGGAGCCTGAGCCTCGACCCTCCCCTGCTGCTGCGGCTCCAGGGTTATGGGTATGAAAAATGGAAGTAAGACCTTTTGCCAAGGGTGAAAAACCTAGCACTACCAGCGTCATCTTCTCCAGCACACACAGGAGGTCACTAACCAGACCCTCTGATGCCCGCAGATGCCATCTTTCCCCTTTGCCCTGCCTCCCTTCTTCCTGCCCCATCACCTCCCACAGTTCTTCCTGGACTTCTAGAATCCTCGTAGACAGCTCAAAAATGAATTGAAAAAGAACATCTACTCTAGGCTCAGGAGAATTATAGGTACTTATTTGTGGAGCTGCTCCATAGATTTTTTTAAGTATATTATTAAAATATGGATTCCAAAAATATTAGTTTCTAAATACTTTAATTTTACATTTTTAATCTGAACAGTTTTTTTCTTTATTTTAATAGAGAAAGACACCTGCTATCAAATGTATTCTAAGCTTATATACTCATTTTTTTTAATTTAAAGGACTTTTAAATTTTGAAGCATTCTAGAGTTCCTGAAGATGGTTCAATTGAACCATCTTTCTTTAAAGTATTCTCTCATTTCTTAAATAGTATGCTGTTTGTTATCAATGTTGGTCTACCTTCTCGAGAAATCGGTAAATTATTTAATAAAATGCCTACCATTAATTCCATAGAAAGAACTATGTCAATAATACCCATATTTAAATATAATCAGAGGTAACTTTTTCTGATTCTTAAATTTTCAAAACAGACATTTTAATTAGATGGAGCTCAGCCTACATTTTATGTGTGCAGAAGCCAGGTAGCACCTCATTCTTGCTGCAGATAAGAATCATCAGGGACACTTTCAAAGTGACCTTGCCTTTTTAAATTACCTCACTTTCAGATTATAGTTTCATCAGTGGGCACAATTTTCTAAGGACTCTAATGGAATTCTAATATACATGCAGCGGATGGAGCCTTACATGGCCTTGAAGGCATAAGTAACCCTGCCTCCTTGCTCACTGGGCCCTCCCTGGCTCAGAGCTATCTACAAAAACCCTCCTCATCCCTAACAACCAGCTGTTTTAAAGTCAGGCTGTCTCCTGTTACAGAGGGCCATGCCCTGTGCTGAAACTGTGTTTTTCTCTATGACTGGGAGTTAGATATTTCATGGGTCTTCCGGGCCGTGTTTCCCACTAATCTAAGCAAAGAAAAGTGGTGCATTCTAACTCTAAACAGGAAGTATTCCTTTGCTTCCAAAGAACCACGCACAGACTTTGTGTTTCATTTGAATTGTGGAAACGGTGATCTTTTGATGATAAAACGATTACAGAGAATATCTACATTTAGCTTTTGACACCACATTATACATGTTAGTTCTTTATAAAGAAGCTGAAATATATGGCCCCATAGACTGGGTTTCATTCTTCCATTTTCCAAAGGATGCAATTTCAACTCCTTAAAATTTTATGTTAGCAAAAATCACCTTCCCATGCTTGCTGCCTTCACATAGTTCCAGTGAATGATATATCTCAGTGATTTCTACCTTTGAGAGTATTTTACCCTGCCCTTGTGTAAACACCAATATCTCTACCTTCAGTGCTAAGTGAAGTAAACACAGGTCACAGGTCAGATGAGTCAGGTCAAAGCAACTTATGTGTGTATCTAAGACTAGTCAAAAAATGACACAAAGTTGCTGTTGTAGACTTGGTTTACCATGACTGCACTTCGCTGGCTTTGGTGATGGTCTGAAAAACTCAGAAAGACTTTATGGATAAAATATATCCACTAGGAAAAAACTCTTGATTTGCAAATAAATTAAGTATAATAAGTATATCTTTTTCAGGAGATGGGTTGTTTCATTTTTACTAGTTCTTTGAGAATTGTGTACAATGAATTTTGACCATATTCACCACTCCCTTGACTTCTCCCAGAGTCACACCCCACTTTCTTATCCTCCCAACTGTGTCCTCTTTTTTTTTTTCTTTTTTCCATCCATCAATGGCAACACCCTTAAAGAAAACTTCTTCTCCCAGCCACTATCCATTGCCAACAGTTCTTGGCTAGAGGCAGACTGCATATCCACCTCTCCTCTCCATGCTGGGATTTGGTGTCGTTGGGGCTTTCACGGGCTTTGACGTAACTGCTGAGTTCATAGTGCTGCTACCCTGTGTCCAGGGGATGCTGAACCTCTGTCTCTTACAGTCCCTCGCATCCTTCTTCCAGTGTTCACCGAGGCTCAGGAGAAGGTGCAGTGCAGATGTTTGGGTGGGGCTGAGCGTTCTACTCTCTGCCCCACAGCTGGTTGTGGGTTTCGGTGGTGATTGTCCTCTCCTGTAGGTAGACATGTCTCTCATGTGGGTGGAGGAATATGCTAATCTAGGGTATAACAGTAAGTCATTCAGAGTTGGATGTGGGAATTCTGGAGCATGATTTGGAATTCCTTAGTCCTGCAGTGATGATGGCTGATTACGTTTTTAAATACGAAATTAGGAAACACATTTCTGAAATTACTAGCAGTTATGTTGGCAATACAAAGAAAATAAGCTGGGGTTTCTTTAAAGATTCTGATGGCTTATTTCTAAATTTATCCAACCTAATAATTCTGGTGAACCTATTCGATTCTAGTGCTAGTGCTTGCTCATATGCTTTCAACGGCTCGCTTCAGGACAGGTGCCAGGGAATTCTAAAGCCCATGTGTGGCTTGCCCTCTCTGAAAGCTAAGATGGTATCCTGTATTTTAAACACAAATGTTAATTTAAATAAAATAAGAGTTTGACATCTTGTGTATTTTCTAATGTTTAAACTTCCAAATGTTTCTGAAGCTCCAATTCTTTATTTTAAGAAATCATTATTGAATGCTCGTTGCCTACAGGAAACTGTGCAGTGCGCCAGGGGAACTGGGTATGCCACAGATGGACCGAGTCCCAGTTCTTCCAGTGCTCGTCACCTATGCTGGTGATGCACATACTTGTGTGTGTGTGTGTGTGTGTGTGTGTGTGTGTGTGTGTACGTTTGTGTTTGTGTCTTACAGTGTTCATCACCTATGCTGGTGATGCACATACTTTGCGTGTATGTGTGAGTGTGTGTGTGTCTTACAGTGCTCTTCATTGATGCTGGTGATGCACATACTTCGTGTGTGTGTGTGTGTGTGTGTGTGTGTGTGTGTGTGTGACATTTGTGTGTGCTTATGGGTTCCTCCGTGTGCATGCATATGTATATTCTGGTGCGTGTGCATGCCAGCGCTCACAGTCAACACTAGGTGCTTCTTCAGTTTCTCTCCATCTTAATTTCTAAAGGCAGGCTCTCTCACTGAAGCTGCAGCTTACTGGTTGGCGACAATAGCTGGCCAGCAAGCCCCAGAGGACCTCTGTAACTGTGACCCATGCTGTCCCTCCCCCCATCCCATGCTGGGGTTACCCATGTGACTACCCCACACCGCTCGTTCTGCTGAGAATACAAACTCGGGTCTTCAGCTTGCATGGCAAGCGCTTTGCTGACTAAACCATCACCCTGCACACAGGCCATACTGTCAATGGGTTTCAAGTCAATGGTTTTCTTTGGGGGAGAATAACACTGGAGTTCACACACATGAGGCAAGCTCTCAATGGCCAAGCAATAGTCCTGGTGAGCAATAGATTTCTTTTATTTTTATTTTTTATTTATTTTTATTTATTTTTTTTTTATTTTTTTTGTATTTTATTTTTTTCTTATCAGTTACATTTTATTAACTCTGTATCCCAGCCGTGTCCGGATCCCTCATTCCCTCCCAGTCCCTCCCTCCCTCCCTCCTCTCCACCGTGCCCCTTTCCAAGTCCACTGATAGGGGGGACCTCCTCCCCATAATTCTGATCCTGTTTTATCAGGTATCTTCAGGACTGGCTGCAAAGCTCTCCTCTGTGACCTAACAGGACTGCTCCTCCCTTGGGGGGTGGGGAGGCCAAAGAGCCAGTCATTGAGTTCCTGTTAGAAATAGTCCTTGTTCCCCTCACTATGGGAAATCAATTGGTTACTGAGCTACCACAGGATACATCTGAGCAGAGGTTCTAGGTTAAATTCATACATGGTCCTTGGTTGCATGTCAGTCTCAGAAAAGACCCTGTGCCCAGATATATTTGGTCCTTGTGGAGCTCCTATCCTTTCCCCATCAGACTAACTCCCCTTCTTTCTTATGATTCCCTGTACTCTGCCAAAGGTTTGGTCATGAGTCTTTGCTTTGAAAACACTGCTAGTTAGAGTCTTTCAGATGCACTCAGTAGACTCCTGTCATACATTCAATGCACATCCCATCTGTCATTCTAAACGAGGATTGATCATCTTACCCCATGTCCACTCTCTTGATTATCTTTTATAGGTGTACAGATTTCATTATGTTTATTATATCTTATAGGTCTATATAAGTGAGTATATACCGTGTTTGTCTTTCTCCTTCTGGGATATTTCACTCAGGATGATCTTTTCTAGGTCCCACCATTTGCCTGCAAATTTGATGATTTCCTCCTTTTTGATTGCTGAGTAGTATTCCATTGTGTAAAAATACCACAATTTCTGTATCCATTCCTCCGTTGATGGACATCTGGGTTGTTTCCAGGTTCTGGCTATTACAAATAAAGCTGCTATAAACATGGTTGAGCAAATATCTCTTTTGTGTACTTGAGCAAACTTTGGGTATATACCTAGCAGTGGTATAGCTGGGTCTTGAGGAAGCACTATTCCTAATTGTCTTAGAAAGCGCCAGATAGATTTCCAGAGTGGTTGTACCAGTTTACATTCCCACCAGCAGTGGAGGAGGGTTCCCCTTTCTCCACAACCTCTCCAGCATGTGTTGTCCCTTGAGTTTTTCATCTTGGCCATTCTGATGGATGTAAGGTGATATCTCAGGGTCGTTTTGATTTGCATTTCCCTGATGGCTAATGAGGATGAGCATTTCTTTAAGTGTTTCTCTGCCATTCGATATTCCTCTGTCGAGAATTCTCTGTTTAGCTCTGTTCCCCATTTTTTAATTGGATTACTTGGTTTGCTGCTTTTCAGCTTCTTTAGTTCTTTGTATATACTCGATATTAGTCCTCTGTCAGATAAAGGGTTACTGAAGATTCTTTCCCAATCTGTAGGCAGGCATTTTGTTTTGATGACAGTGTCCTTTGCTTTACAGAAGCTGTTCAGTTTCATGAGGTCCCATTTATTGATTGTTGCTCGTTGAGCCTGTGCTGTTGGTGTTCTGTTCAGGAAGTTGTCTCCTGTGCCAATGAGTTCTAGGCTGTTCCCCACTTTTTCTTCTAACAGATTTAGAGTATCTGGTTTTATGTTGAGATCTTTGATGCACTTGGACTTTAGTTTTGTGCAGGGTGATAAATAGAGATCTATTTTCATTTTTCTGCATGTGGACATCCAGTTGGACCAGCACCATTTGTTGAAGATGCTGTCTTTTTTCCATTGAATGGTTTTAGCTTCTTTGTCAAAAATCGAGTATTCATAGGTGTGTGGGTTTATTTCTGGGTCTTCTATGCAGTTCCATTGATCCTCCTTTCTGTTTTTATGCCAATACCATGCAGTTTTTATTACTATTGCTCTGTAGTACAACTTGAGAACGGGGATGAAGATACCTCCAGATGATCTGTTGTTGTACAGGATTGTTTTGGACATTCTAGGTTTTTTGTTTCTCCATATGAAGCTGAGAATCTTTTTTTCAAGGTCTGTAAAGAATTGAGTTAGTATTTTGATGGGAATTGCATTGAATCTGTAGATTGCTTTTGGCAGGATGGCCATTTTCACAATGTTAATCCTACCAATCCATGAGCACGGGAGATCTTTCCATCTTCTGAGATCTTCTTCAATTTCTTTCTTCAGAGACTTGAAGTTTTTCTCAAACAGGTCTTTCACTTGTTTGGTTAGTGTACTTTATGTTATTAGTGGCTATTATGAAGGGTGTTGTTTCCCTAATTTCTTTCTCGGCCATTTTGTCTTTGGTATACAGGAGGGCTTCTGATTTTTTTGAGTTGATTTTGTATCCTGCCACTTTGCTGAAGGTGTTTATCAGCTGGATGAGTTCTCTGGTTGAATTTTTGGGGTCGCTCATATATACTATCATATCATCTGCGAATAGTGACACTTTGACCTCTTCCTTTCCGATTTGTATCCCCTTGATCTCCTTTAGTTGTCTTATTGCTCTGGCTAGGACTTCAAGTACTATGTTGAAGAGGTATGGAGAGAGTGGGCAGCCTTGTCTTGTCCCTGATTTCAGTGGGATTGATTGAAGTTTCTCTCCATTGAGTTTGATGTTGGCTATAGGCTTGCTGTATATTGCTTTTACTATGTTTAGATATGTGCCTTGTATTCCTGATCTCTCCAAGACTTTAAACATGAATGGGTGTTGGACTTTGTCAAATGCTTTTTCAGCATCTAAGGAGATGATCATGTGGTTTTTCTCCTTCAGTTTGTTTATGTGGTGGATTACATTGATGGATTTCCGTATGTTGAACCACCCTTGCATGCCTGGGATGAAGCCTACTTGGTCGTGGTGGATGATATCTTTGATGTGTTCTTGGATTCGGTTTGCAAGTATTTTATTGAGTATTTTTGCATCAATGTTCATAAGAGAGATAGGTCTGAAGTTCTCTTTTTTTGTTGGGTCTTTGTGTGGTTTAGGTATCAGGGTGACTGTTGCTTCATAGAATGAGTTCGGTAATGTACCTTCTGTTTCTATTTTGTGGAATAGTTTGAGGAGAATTGGTGTGAGCACTTCTTTGAAGGTCTTGTAGAATTCCGCGCTGAAACCATCTGGCCCAGGGCTTTTTTTGGAGGGGAGACTGTGAATGACTGCTTCAATTTCCTTGGGGGATATAGGGCTGTTCAGTCTTTCTACCTGATCTTGACTTAATGTTGGAAGATGGAATCTATCAAAAAATTGTCCATTTCATTTAGATTTTCAAATTTTGTAGCATATAGGCTTTTGTAGTATGACCTAATGATTGTTTGAATTTCCTCAATGTCTGTAGTTATGTCACCCTTTTCATCTCTGATTTTGTTGATTTGGATAGATTCTCTCTGCTTTTTAGTTAGTTTGACTAAAGGTTTGTCTATCTTGTTGATTTTCTCAAAGAACCAGCTTTTTGTTTCATTGATTCTTTGAATAGTTTTATTTGTTTCTAATTGATTGATTTCAGCCCTGAGTTTGATTATTTCCAGCCGTCTGCTCCTCTTGGGTGTATCTGCTTCTTTTTTTTCTAGGGTTTTCAGTTGGGCCATTAAGTTGTTTGTATGTGATGTTACGAATTTCTTCTTGCAGGCACTTAGTGCTATAAATTTTCCCCTGAGCACTGCTTTCAGTGTGTCCCATAAATTTGGGTATGTTGTGCCTTCATTTTCATTGAATTCTAGGAAGTCTTTAATTTCTTTCTTTATTTCTTCCTTAACCCAGCTGTCCTTGAGTAACAGGTTGTTCAGTTTCCATGTACGTGTAGGCAGTTTGTTATTTCTGTTGTTGTTGAGGTCCACCTTAAGTCCATGGTGGTCAGATAGAATACAAGAGGATTATTTCAATCTTTTTGTATCTGTTGAGGCTTTCTCTATGACCAACTATATGGTCTATTTTGGAGAAGGTTCCATGCGGTGCTGAAAAGAAGGTATACTCTTTTGAGTTTGGATGAAAAGATCTGTAGACGTCTATTAGGTCCATTTGATTTAGGGTCTCTGTAAGTGTTTTTATTTCCCTATTTGTTTTCTGTCTAGTTTGATCTGTCCCTTGGTGAGAGTGGAGTGTTGAAGTCTCCCACTATTAGGGTTTTAGGATCAATGTGTGATTTAAGCTTTAATATTGTTTCATTTACGAATGTAGGTGCTCTTGTATTTGGGGCATAGATATTCAAAATTGTGATGTCCTCTTGGTGGATTTTTCCTTTGATGAGAATATAGTGGCCGTCCTTATCTTTTTTGATTAACTTGGGTTGAAAGTCTATTTTATTAGATGTTAGGATGGCTACTCCCGCTTGTTTTCTGGAACCATTTGCTTGAAAGACATTTTTCCAGCCCTTTACTCTGAGGTAGTGTTTATCTTTGTTGCATAGGTGTGTTTCTTGGATGCAACAGAATGATGGATCCTGTTTCCGCAACCATTCTGTTAGTCTGTGTCTTTTAATTGGGGAGTTGAGTCCGTTGATGTTGATAGAAACTAGTGAACAACAATTGTTACTTACTTTAGATGTGGGGTTGGTGGTGTCACTGAGTTTCATCGCTTGTATTCTTTTGGTTTTTTTGTTGTGTAGTTATCTATTTCCTGTTTCCTTAGATGTAGTTGTTTTCTTTGGTTTGGAGTTTCCCTTCTAGTAACTTCTGTAGAGCTGGGTTACTATGTAGATATTGTTTAAATTTGGTTTTGTCTTGGAATATCTTGAATTCTCAGTCTATGTTGATTGAAAGTTTTGCTGGGTATAGTAGTCTGGGTTGGAATCTGTGGTCCCTTACGGACTGTATGATTTCTGTCCAGGCCCTTCTGGCTTTCATAGTTTCTGTTGAGAAATCTGGTGTGATTCTGATAGGTCTACCTTCATATGTTACTTGGCCTTTTTCCCTTGCTGCTTTTAGAATTTTTTCTTTGTTTTGTAGGTTCAGTGTTTTGACTATGATGTGACGTGAAGAATTTCTTTTCTGGTCTAGTCTACTTGGTGTTCTGTAGGCCTCTTGTATGTTTATGGCCATCTCCTTCTTTAAGTTGGGAAAGTTTTCTTCTATAATTTTCTTGAAAATATTTTCTGGACCTTTGAGCCTGATGTCTTCTTTTTCTTCTACTCCTATTATTCTTAGGTTTTGTCTTTTCATGGTGTCCTTGATTTCTTGGATGTTTTGTGTTTGGAACTTTTCTGATTTTATTTTTTCTTTGAGAGACGTGTCAATTTCCGCAAGTGTATCTTCGGCTCCTGAGATTCTTTCTTCCATCTCTTGTATTCTGTTGGTGATGCTTACCTTTGTAGTGCCTGATCTTTTCTCTATGTTCTCCAGCTCCTGGTTTTTCTCTATTTGTGTTTTCTTTATTGATTCTAATTCTGTTTTTATGTCTTGCACCATTTCCTTCATCTGTTTGAATGTGGACTCCTGCTTTTCAATGATAGCTTCTATTTTTTTGTCTGTTTCCTCTCTATGTATCACTAATTGTGCCTCTACTTCTTTGGGTATAATTGCCTGTATTTCTATGAGAGCTTTGTTCATTTTTTCTTTATTTGCCTTCATTTGTGTGGACATTTCTTTGAGAGCTTTGTGCATTTCTTCTCTGTTTGCCTCAATTTTCGTGGTCATTTCTCTGAGAGCACGATTTGTTTCCTCTTGGTTAGTCTCGATTTCTTTGGTTATTTCTCTGAGGGCTTTGTTCATTTCATCTCTATGGGCCTCTAGTAGCTGGAGAAACATAGTTTTGAGGTCATTTTCTTGTATATATCTAGTGAATTGAAGTGTCCATTGTTTTGTGGGGTTGCTGGTGAGATCATTGTGTCCTGATTTTTGTTGGGAATGTTCTTACGTCTGCCTCTAGCCATCTGTTTATTTATAATCCTCACTGGTTGTTCCTCGAGATTGTAGTTTGGGCTATGATCCTCTCTTTCTGTTTTCTGGACTGTTTTTTCAGGAAGATGAGAGAGGTTCACTGCTTTGGGAGTGTGCACTTTGTTTTCAGTTTTGCCTAAGTAAAGAATGTGACGCTGGCGCTATTCGCGTGCGCTTTTAGCAGGCGCAGTGTGCATGCGTGGATTCTCTGACTATTGCAGTGGTCTGCAAGCCACTGTTACGCAGTTCTGACTGAGATCCAGGGATTGTTTGCCTGGATTACCCTGGTGGATCCACAAGGCAGAGGCTTCAGTGTTGGGGTCGCTATCCAAAGAATCCCTCTGATGCCCATACTAGGAGTGTGGGTGCCAGGGATCTCGTCTGGTTGCTTCTGTGGAGAGGCCCTGGGTCTGGGGCAATCTCTCCCTAGAAGGCTCACTCACTCTCTTGCAGGACCAGTTGGAATGCACAGAGGTTCCCCTTGCTCACTACTCTCTGTTTTGGTCCTGCTGCAGAAGTGCACGGGTAGGCTATCAGTCAGCTCTGTGACACTGTGGCTGCAGAACTTGGTGTCCACCTTTCCTGTGTGCTGCCTCTTTGTCCTTTCCCTCTGCCAGGATGGGTTATGTTGACTGGTCCCTGGGTGGCACGGGAAAGAGTTAGGGTGAGTGTACTCAATCCCAGATCCAGGGCCCAGATCTCTCTGCCAGAAGCCACCTAGCGGTAGAATCTATGTTTGCTGATCCCAAGAGAGTACCGGGTAGGGTTGAGTGACTTCAGATCCAGAGCTTGGGTTTCTCTGCTGGGGCCACTGGAGAGAGGGTGCTGTGTCCTTGGCAGGCTGCCTCTCTGTCCTTCCCCTCTGACCTTCTCCTCTGCTAGTTCAAGCTTATGGAGGTGCTCTCAGGGGAGTGCCAGCAGGGGTTGGGGCTTCTCAGTCCAATCCTGAGCTGGCCGTGTTTCTCTGCCGGGGGGGGGGGGGCCGCTGGTGATAGAACTTGCTGCTAGACCTTATTGCACTGGACCCAGGATAATCTCAGGACGTGTAGAATGACCACAGTCCCAGATCCTGAGCTATAGTTTGTTTGCTAGGAGCGGCAGGTAGCACTGGAGTTCTGGCACTATGAAGCCGCTGTGCGCCTCTTTATCCTTCCACTCCTCTGCGGCAGGGTTATGGCGGCATTTGGGGGAGTGCCCGAAAGGATTGGGTTTTCTCAGCCCCGATCTCGGGTTGGGGTACAGACAATGTGGTCTGTGGCAGATTCTGCTGGAAGCCTCCTGCCTCCTCCGAAGAGGGAGTAGGGATTTTGAGCTGGGCGCGCAGCTGAGATCCGTGCGTGGCAGGAGCTCAACTGTGATGGTGGCAGGTACCCACCGAGGTCGGAGAGACTTTCCAGGGAAAGACTGGGTGATCGGTGACCAGTCTGGCAACTTTCCTTCCCCGTTGGGTTTTGTTGCGACTGGGACTCCCAGCCTCAGGCACCCATGTGCCCACCAATTAGCTTGGGAAACTGATCGGGACAAGCAGGCTTGCAGCACCAGCCTGGAGACCCAAAGCCCGCATTAGCCGGGTTCTCTTCCGGGTTCTGGCTGGGCAGCTGAGAGTGGACCCGACCGATTCCCACGCCGTGGGAGCCTCCCCTCACCTGGGAAACACGATCAATCGCTGTTCTTTTAGGGCCCAGAGTTCAGTCTCCTGGTCGCTGCTCGGAGTGTGTTGTCCTGCTTCTCAAACACGGTGTTCTCCTGGTGCCGCCATCTTGGCTCCCCCCTAGATTTCTTAATAGGTTTCTTGTGAGTTGAATTGTGTCCCATCCCCAAAACATACATTGAAATCCCAGCTCCAGTATTTGTGGCTGTAATTTTATTTGGAAATATATGTATGTGTGTGTGTATGTATGCATATATATATGTACATATATATGTATGTGTATATCTGTACATGTATGTATATGTATCATATACACACATATGTATACACACATATATATACATATATATATATGTGTGTGTGTGTGTGTGTGTGTGTGTATAAAATCAAGTTAAGATGAAGTCCAATGACTGGTATCCTTAAATGCAGAGAAGTGACGTGCACAATATTGGAATGAACCTTCTGTAGGCTGTTGCTAGAAAAGATTTAAACATATATAAAAGGCGATGATGGTAGTAATGATAAGAAACGCTAATCATTCAGTGGGTAAAAAAAAAAATAAATACTTCTGAAAATATTGAATTTTCAAAGAAAAAAATGCATGTGTGCAGTAACCATGACAACAAACCCAACACATTGTTTGTTAAACATGTACAATCAAAATAACTTAAGTTCATTTTCCCTGTCAGCGAAGATTGGCTACTGCCCACAGCTGATGGTGCCTTGAGGAAACGGATACTCTGTCACACGCCAAAAGCGGTGGGTGTTTATAAATCGACATAATGCCATTCTAAAACAACGCATCAAACTTGTACCTGTTCTCTGCTTCAGCCACATCCTCAGTCCCCATCCAAGAATCTGTCCATCAGAGAGCATGAAGTGTGTGGATACTGGTGGTCAGAGATAGTTCTCATGAGCTGGAAAGATGGCTCAGTGGATAAAGTGTATGCTACACACACCTAAGGACCTAAGTTCAGGACCCCAGCACCCAAGAAAGGGTTGGGCACCATAGTTTGTGTGTCTATAGGCACAGTGCTGAGGAGCAGAGGGGTGGAGATAGATCTCAGTGGCTAGTTAGCCAGCTAGGCTAGCAGAATTTGTGGGGGTTCCCCTCAGAGGCTTTGCAGCAGGCAGGGAAAAATGTTCAGAGTCAGATAAGAAGGAAACTCGGCTTGGTAAGATTTTATTATAAGTGGCACTGGACCAGGACTTATAGATCATTTTACTTTAGCCATCTTTAAGCACAGCACCGTTTGGGGGAAAAGAGTATTCAGGTAACAAGGGCACAGTCCCAAGTGTACAACAATTTAAGACTTCTTTACATTGAAGCTCTTTGCAAAGTGCATATGTCTTCATCTGTAAGATGGTTTCTTGTTGACTTAGGACAATATTCAAGATAAGGTTCTTAGGAGGGTAACTGAGATAAACATAATGTCTGTAGTGTCAGGATTGGCCTGGCCCTCAGATAGGATAGAAAGCATTCAGGCTGCTGTAAAGCACAGTGACATCACTCATGAAAATGGGTTTTCTGGTCTAAAAGCAGTGCATAAGACTTCGAGGGAAAGGGTCTGGGATAGGTAAATTCTGGAGATATGTGCAGAGCCTGTCTCATCAGACAGCAAAGGATCACCAGGATATAAAACTACACGACGCTGGCCTTGCAGGAAGAGCAGCTGTGGGCCTCATTCCACCGAAGAGGTAAGCTGTGTCTTCAACTTTCCTGGCTTCTCCAGTGCTTCTCTGTGTGCACAAGGTCTTTTTGCCTTCTGCACTTGTGGAAGCTCCAGACTGTAAAAGGTTCTACCTCAGGAAATTAAGATGAAGAGTAGGAAGGAAGCATACCTGATGCTGACCTAGTCTACACATGTGCACGCACACATACACTCACAAATAAGTACAAATAATACTAATAATAATAAAAGAGAATAAACAGTTTCTCAGAAAATTGGGGATAGTTCTACCTCAAGACCCAGCATATATCCAAAAGATGCTCCACCATACAAAAAGGACACCTGTTCAGCTATGTTCATAGCAGCTTTATTTGTAATATCCAGAAACTGAAAAAACAAAACTAAATGTCCCTCAACCAAAGAATGGATAAAGAAAATGTGGTACATTTACACAATGGACTACTATTCAGCTATTTAAAATAAGGACATCATGAAATTTACAGAAAAATGGAAGGAGCTAGGAAATATCATCCTGAGTGAGGTAACCCAGACCCCAAAAGACACACATGGTGTGTCTTTGTCCTGTCCTGTATAGTACAGGATAATCATGCTACAATCCACAGACCCAAAGAAGCTAAGTAACAAGATAGTCCCAAGGGAGGATGCTTGACTCTCATTCAGAAGGGAAATAAGATAGGCATTGGAGGTGGATGAAGGGAGGAAACTGGGTAGGAGAGGGGTGGGAAGGTGAGTAGGGATAGGGCTTAGGAATAGGGAAAGCAGGGGAGACAGGGCCCAGTGAGAGAATGGAAATCAGAGGTTGGGGGCATCTCTGGGACATGCCAGAGTCTTGGGATAGGGGAGTCCCAGCAAGTCTTTGGGGGTCACCTTAGCTGAGAGTCCTAGCAGCAGGGGATATGGAGCCTGAAGTGGCCTCTTCCTGTAGCCTGGCAGGACTTCCAGTGTAGGGAGGGGACACCAACATACCCACAAAACCTTCAATCCAAAATTTGTCCTGCCTACAAGATGTGTAAGAACAAAGATGGAGCAGAGACTGAGGGAGGGGCCAAACAATGACTGGACTTACTTCACTCGATGGAAGAACCAGTTCCCAACACTATTAATGTTACTCTGCTGTGCTTGTAGACAGGAGCCTAGCATAGCTTCTCTGAGAGGCTTCACCCAGCAGCTGATGGAAACAGATGCAGAGACCCACAGCTGAACATTAGACAGCTCAGGGAGTCCTATAGAAGAGTTGGGAGAACAAATGACAGAGCAGGAGGAGTCAAGGACTCCACAAGACCTACAGAGTCAACTAATGTGGGCCCATGGGGGCTCACAGAGACTGAACCAACAACCAAAGAGCTTGCATGGGCTGGTCCTAGGCCTCATGCACATATGTAGCAGATGCACAGCTTGGTCTTCATGTGGATCCTCCAACAACTGGAGCAGGCCCTCTCTCACTCTGTTGCCTGCCTTTAAATCCCTTTCCCCTAGCTGGGCTGCCTTGTCTGGCCTCAGTGGGAGAAGATTCTTCTACTCCTGCAGCCACTTAATGTGCCAGGGCAGGTTGGTACCCACGGAGGAACTCCCTCTTCTCTGAGGAGAAGGAAAAAAGAATGGGGGAAGTGTGTGTGAGAAGGGGACTGGGAGGAGAGGAAGGGGGGTTATGATCAGGATATAAAGTGAATAAATTAATTAATTAATGGGAAAAACAGAATAAAAATTGTTACCCTAAATCTTTATAATAACAAAAATTTGCAAACAGCTTTAAAGTCTCTCTACAGGAGATCAATTAGCTAAGTGCCATTGAATTATGAGCTGGGAATGTAGCTCAGTTGACAGCATGCACACAGGTGTGGCTACAGCCCGCAGCACTGAATAAATTAGACATGACAGTGCGTACCTGTAGTCCCAATGTGTAAGTTAAAGGCAGAAGGATCGGACACTCAAGGTCATTCTCCCGTACTCTCGGAGTTTGAGGCCAGCCTGTGCTAGATACCCTGTCTCAAAAACAAATTGACTGAGATTTTTAAATGGTAGCAAGTGTGTGCATACATAAAAAGTTTGGGAGGATCTACACACACCTCACTGGTTTTTGTGTGAGTGTTCTAGGGAATTGAACCTAAGGCCTTATGCGCAGAAGAGAAACTATCCAGAAGCTGTATCTCCAGTCATTTTTTTGAAAACGTTTGTTTCAAAATATAACCTCACTAAGTTACACAGGCTTGCCTGGAACTCACACTGTAGCTCAGGCAGACGTTGAGTATGTGATCCTCCTGTCCCAGCCTCCTGAGCGTCTGGGAGCTCTAGTTTATAGTGATTTTTTTTTCTATGCATTTACTTTTTTCATTTGGATTTTGGGGAATTTGAGTTTCTTAACCAGGAGGAATCATTAATGTGTTCATTTTGGAAAAGAAAAAAAAAAAAAAAGAGTGCATCCTGCATGACAGTCATCTCCTTTAACTTAGATCTTGCCTCACTAAAAGCTCAGAAACACACAATTCTCCAAAGAAAATTAAATTTGAAGTCATATCATCCAGATGTGGCATCAAAGCTATTACTGGAATTTGGGGGCATGAAAACAGCCACGCTAACGTCTCCAGCTTTATCCTTACATGGTGGTGGTCAGTTACTGCCAAGCCTGGTCTGGGTTTCTCTCCAGGTGTAGCAGCTTTGAGGAAGGTGGGCTCATCTCAGGCCTGCTCGCTGCAGTTATTCCAGGCTACAGACCTGAAGCCTCCTGTGGGTCATGCTGAGCTCCCTAGCTCACATTTGAAGTCCCCCAGGAGGTACAAACAGCCTCATTTTCACTTCTTATGAATGTCAGGTTCTTTTCTAATCATTTGCTTATTAACATGAGTGAGCAAATCTTTCTGCCTGCTGCTTTGGTAAGAACAATCCCTTCTGCTCAGTGTGGTTCTGAGTCAGGCACTTGGAGGACGTGCTGGGGGACAGTGGCCTACCAAGGAATGCAAGGTCACTTTGCTGCAGTACAGAGCAGGGTGCTTCTCCATGCCTCTCTCAGCAGAGGAGCGATAACCTGACAATCAAGCCCAGAATTATACTGGTTATACTTTAGAATTAAAATAGCTTCCTATTGTCTGGCAGAAAGCCACCCACCATTTCCAGCCACTGCAAGGTTTACTGCTGAACAGTGCTTTTCTGCAACAAGATGTGTTTGGTGGCCAAGTCTACAGTAATTCCCAGGACACACAGACCCAGGCACAGACAGACAGACACACACACACACACCACCACCACCACCACCTCTCCTTTGCACTTTCCTTGACTAAGCACTTGTTCTGATAAGCCAGCAGTCCTGCGGCTACTGAGGGCTTCCCCCTGGGGGAATCTCATAGCCACAGAGAGTGCCACGTCCTTGAGTCCCTCCACAAACTACCACCACAGCTCTGCTCCATCCACTGTTTCACTGTTCTGAAAACCAGAGTAAACAGCCTCTCATTTTTAGAGCCACTCCTTCCTCAGGCACTAATTGCTCAACCACAAATGGAAGCATTTTCAGGCTTTCGCTAAGCAGATGGGCTTGGCTCCCTAAATCTCCAGAAATTTAAGAGATTCTGAGAGTCACAAGGTCCTAAAAGGGAGAGAATATGCATGTAAGGTTGTGGACACAGTATATATCCTAAGTCAGCGATTTAAGAACAATTCATTTTCCAGTCAGAGCAAGTCAGGCAGTAGCAGTTTAGAATAGATGGGACAAGAAAGAGTGGGTACAGGCTTTGATGACAGGTGATTCAAAACCAAGTGCCAACTTTCCCTTGAATAAGCTACCCAATCTATTCAGTGTTTACGCTCATACTTACACTGGAGTAAGGCATAGAGACAGCAGTATTGATTCTACAGATTTGCTGTACCAATTAAACAAAAGAACAAACGTGAAGCATTGGTAGGCCTACAGTCTAGCCTGGAGTTAGCACTCAACAAATGTCTTTTCCAAGAAAGACAGAAGAATCTTGGGAAGCAAAAGATTCTATGGCTCCATCCTTGGCATGTGACTTCTAGGAATTCTTTACAGATGTCTCCCCAATAAGGCTTCAGAGGAAGAATAATTTCCATTCAATATCAGATAATGAGGAATCTTTGAAGCAGCATCAAGCTTCTCTGAGTAACTATTCTAATCAATGCAAATTAGCTCCTGTTTCCAGGCCTAAGACAGATTAAACAGAGACACTGCAATCAATTTTAAGTGCTACTCTCATTCATTTTATTTTATCAGCTTGATGGAAGACTAACCTGTGTGAAATTCACTAATTTTTAAATGTATAATCTGAGGTGTGTTAACAGACCTATGTGTTCTCTCATAGCTCTTTTCAGTTAATCCTCTCCCATATCTCTCCTTTTTAAAGACATTACTTTTATTTTATTGTATGGATGTCTTAACTACATGTATGTCTGAGCATACATGTGCATACAACACCAGTCAAGGCCATAAGTGGGCATTGGATCGCCTGGAACTGGAGTTACGGATGTTTGTGGTTAGGTTTCAGACCTAGGACAATCAGCTGAGATGCCCATTAAACATACAAAAGCAGCCCTGGCCCAGGTTCTCCCAACATCCCTCAATCCCTACCTGTTATAGTGTCTGGCTGGCATACCTCACCCCCTCTGCTGAACTTTCCAGCCCAAGGACTGGGCCTCCTCTCACCCAGAGGCTCTTCTATATGATCCGGACATTTTGGTGTTCTCTCTCTCTCTCTCTCTCCCCCTCCCTTCCTCCCTCCCTCATTATTTCTTCCCTCCCTCTATCTCTCATTTTCTCTCTGTCTCTACATGTATTCTTTCTTTCTCTTCTCCTTCTCCTCTTTCTCCCTCTGCATGACGACTTCCCTGGCCTCTTTCTTGGACCTGTGAACCTGCCCCAATAATCCTGCCTTTATACTTTAATTTGGCTTGAATTGGCTCATTTTGTGGGCAGAGATAACCTATCCGTCGTGAGCTACCATGTAGGCTCTGGGAACAGAACTCAGGTCCTCTGGAAGAGCAGCTGGTACTCATCTCTGCTGAGCCATTTCTCCAACCCCATCTTCCCACATCTCTCAACACTTAAGAACCAACCACTGAAATGCTCTCTCTCTGAGTAATTTTGCTTTGTCCAGTGTTTCATATCAACATTCTCCTATAACACATTGTCTTTAGTGCCCAGCTTCTTTCACATGGTGTGATGAAAGAAGAGGTGTCTATGTTTCCTAAATGAAATATTTTTTTAGAAAAGCCCACTTTCTCATGGCTTTACTCTAGAGCCAAACACCAGCCCTCAAGATTAATTGCCTGCTGTTTGGGATAAGCCGTGCCAATGGCTTGAAGTCTAAGATTATTAAGGAGGATCTCATTGTTACTTTTACTTTGTTGCTGTTTATACAGCATAGACCATGCTCATTAGCCTGCACTGCACATTTGGGTCCCCCAGGTCAGGCGTGATGGATGGTTTGTTTTACTGTCAACTTGCCACAAATTAGAACCACCTGGATAGGGAACCTTGTCTGAAGAAATGTCCTGGTCACCTAAATCGGCCTTGGAAAACCAAGCCAAGTGTGAGCAGCACCTAGTGGTAGCAGGTTTTTGGTTTTTGTTGGTGGTTTGGTTTGGTTTGGTTTGGTTTGGTTTGGTTTGGTTTGGTTTGGTTTGGTTTGGTTTGGTTTGGTTTGGTTTGGTTTGGTTT
>NW_026585644.1:12017616-12066274 GCF_907164565.1 Psammomys obesus
TTGGTTTGGTTTGGTTTGGTTTGGTTTGGTTTGGTTTGGTTTGGTTTTGAGACAGGGTTTCTCTGTGCAGCCCTGGCTGTCCTGGAACTCACTCTGTAGACCAGGCTGGCATTGAACTGAGCCACCTGCCTCTTGCCCCCTGGATGCTGCAATTAAAGGTATGTGCTACTGCACCTGGAACAGCCCAGATTTCTAAGAGTGCATGGTGGAAGAAAAATTGTTGCCCTTTTGCCTTATTGCCCTTTTGCTCTCTGAGGCTTCCCTCTGATGTCCAGTTGATTTATCTGTTGCTTCTAATAACAGTTCCTTCACTGGTATCAGAACCAGTGTTTCCAGGCTTCCAGCAGCTCTCCAGGAACATTCCAGGTTTTCAGTCCCAGATCAGGATAGCTGATATACCCAGCCTTGTGGACTGAGTGACTACGATGTTGCTGACCTCTCCAGTGTGAGGTGACCACTTTGGGTTTGCTAAGAAACCCAGCTTCAAGCACCAAGCAGCTACCAGAGTCTTAGTTTCTTTGGTGAGAGACAACTGCTGTTACTATTTTAACCAAAGGAAACTCTCTTCCCCTAGGTTGATCTTGGTCAGTGTTTATCACAGCAAACTATGACATCAGAAAATAGGCCTACGAGAGTTCTAAGAGTCTGGTTTCACACAGGCTTCCAGGTGAAGCCAATGCTAATGCTTGCTAACACTTAGCACAACAAGATTCAATAGATGTCTAGCAGATTCTGCAAAGAAAGTCAAACAAGAAGGTTGAAGATATAGCAAATCCATGCTTAAGAAACACTACTCAGAGACATGGTTTTCAACATACATGAAGAATACAGACCTCAGTCAACCTCATGGTCCCTCACAGTACATATAAGATCTACCTCAGTGACAGGTAGTATAGACCTTGGCCATTTCTGCATCCTGGGACTCCTGCCTTTGTGTGAGCCCCTTGCCTTGAATACAAACTAATTGAATACAACATGTTCCTGGCAAATAAACTATAGTAAAAAGGAACGTGAGGTCGTTTCCAAATTAGGTTATAAGAACCTGTGCCTTTCATCTCAGGGGCATTCTCTAGCTCTCTCATTCTTACGTGGTCACCTTGACACATTTGCCCTTCACATCACGAGTTGCTCTGTGGAAAGGTCTGGGTGGCAAGGAATCCAAAGACATCTCTAGCCACTGGCTGAGCTCTGTCAGCAGATGCATCAGAGAGTAAGGATACAGACATCTTCAAGCCGAAGCCCTAAGAGATCCAGATCCACAGGGCACATCTGAACCATGCCTGGAGTCCTGACCTATGGAAACAATGAGGGGTTACCAGCAAGGCTCAGTCTGAGGTCCTGGGCTCCCTCTGCAGCCCCACAAATAGGTAAAGAAATAATCTGAATATGTTAAATTAAAAAAAATGCTGAGATAATGTTGTTCTTTCGAACTATTAAGTTTGGAGATAATTTGCTATGTGTCAATAAATAGCTAATATATTTAAGAGTTGATTTGAAGGTTTTAAAAAAAAAAAAGAAGAGAAAGTAAATAAAGAATGTGAACTCAGCACAGTGCTTAGCAGACTCCTTGTCTGGTGATGTCACTCAGATCTAGAGACATCAGAGTCACACAGGACTGTGGCCTGGCCAGCTAGCACACAATGAGCCATGTTCACCCTGTGATCATTTCACTGTCATACTCCCTGCTCTGTTGGAGGGTGGTCTGATGTTTATGTTTTGATGTTAATCATTGGCTTTCAAGATCTGGTTATTGCCTTCATAGAACTATCCTTGTTGTGTAAACCTGTTTAAGACATTATACCTGATTGGTTGATTTAAAGGCCTAAAACTTGGGTAGGGCAGAATGGGTATGTGTGGCTACGGTTCCTGGGCTTTGGGAACAGGAAATTCACTGGGAAACCAACGGATGGACAGAGAGGAAGAAGGATGCTATGATGGGTTATCATGGAGAAGGCTGGGAGGAAGTACTCCAAGGATGATGTGGATTGAGAAAACACCAATAAAAAAATATGAGCACGTACTTATAAGATTATGGATGGAAGGTAGCCCCATGGTTAAGGATGGTCAAAGCAGACAGAATTGGATGGGGGATGGGAGGCTATTAAGACATCGTAAGTGAACTATCTGCCCCACCCAAGGTAAATAAGGCGATTATAAAATTTAACAGGTGTCTGTGTCTTATTAATTGTGATAGCAGGTTAAATAACACTGCTGCAATAATTATAGGGCTAATAATAACATTATTTAGCCCAACACCATTTTCATTACAACAACACTTCTGTCCTCCAGTTCTGTCAGAAACAAGTTCTCTGTCAAGGATGAGAGCAATGTAAGGTAGCAAGCAACCTTTAAGGACATCCAGTCCCGAGGTTCTCAGTGCTGCTCTTCACAGATGTCAGCCCTTTACCCTTAACTAGACAGCGGCAAAGGTAATCTGAGCAATGTGTAGGTCGTACTCGTGAAGAATTGCTGGCTATGTTTTTGCTTTTGCCTTCCTTTTTTTATTTTAATTTTTATTTCTTCCCACCCCAGAGGCAGCTAGAACAGGCCATGAGCCCATTTTAGAGGCACTGCTTGAAGGGGTGGAGCGCAAAGGAACGTTGAGGCCAGCTGAAAGTGGCACCGCATCACCAAAAACCTGTGTGGAAATGGCTCCTGAGATCAAAATCTCTCTCCTCGCAGGGCCTTAATTCATTATCTACTATGTGCATGAAACTCAGCTGTAACAGAAGACACTGGGAAGCAAACACAAGGTAGGCACCGTCTGGTGGAGGGACCAGATGCACTCACCCCTGACCCCAGGAGGGAAACTTGTAACAAGTCAGTGTGCCCTGATGTCCCCTAATGTATCTTTGGAGTGGGCCAGGGCTGCACAGACAGGTCTCTGGACTAGGAAGACAAGAGAGGGTGTGATGCAGTACAGCAGAGGTTTAAATAAAGAGTCAAGAAAGTACAACGGTAGCAAGAGCTCATTCCAACTAAGAGACCAGGAGAGATTTTATAGGGGAGGTGACATTTGAAGTATCTCTTAAGATACTAATAGGATCTCAACATCCAGAAGGAGTGATGGAGAAGGTGGTAAGTAATTAGGGTAAACTGAGTCAAGAAATATCAATGGGGAGCCATCTCAGGGGTGTTAACTGAAAGGCAGGCCAGCAGAGGCAAGGGGGACAATGGAAAATTCTGAGCCTCTAGGCCGAACAGAAGAAGTTGGATTGGTTTGAGAAGTAACTGAAAAGCATGAGAAACTTTGGCCATCCACACATCTACACATGTAGATGAAAACAATGCCCCCTCTCTGTGAATAAGCATACTCCTACCTGAATTTAAAAAAAAAAAAAAAAAAGAGCATGGGCAATTATTTTTTTTATTTTAATTGTTTTATTTTATTTTATTTTATTTTTTACAATTTATTCATTTTTTATCCTGAGCCCCTCCCTCATCTCCTCCTGCTCCCACTCTCCATTTCTCATCCCCTCCTACCCACTTCCTCTAGTCCACTAAAAGGGGGAGTTTTCCTCCCCTGCAATTATTTTAAGGCCAACAGCAATACAGCTGTGCCTGAGTACCTGCGTTAGCTACTTTTGCATCGTTATCACAGAGCACCGGGCAGAAGTGACTCAAAGGTGCTTCCAATGTCAGAGGATTCCATCTGCACTCACTTGGTTCTATGTTCCCATGAGGATTCTGCCTTGTGGCCACGAAAGGGTGTAGCAAAGGCTGTTTGTCTCGTGGTGACCAGAAAGCAGGAAAAATTTTAAAAGGAGACCACTGGCCAGCTGTAACATCAATGCCCACCCTCTTTCCTCCAGCGAGACCCATCTCCCCAAATGGCACAACCAGCTGAGGACCAAGCATTCAGCAGGTGAGGTGTGGGGAGATGACACATTCAAACCGTAACAGTATACTGTGGACTGAAAAAGACTGGTGTTCAATCAGAAACATCTTAGACAAAAAGTAATGCAGTGGTTTACTCAGGTAGAAGCTTGGAGAAGCATTTGGCCAAGATGCACGTAGGAATTGTTTATGCAAGGAATATAACTGGGTGGGGGGAGGGAGGGCACGTGGTGTGAGATCAGAACTTAGATTGCTGTTGCAGATCATGTTCCTCCCGACACCGACACAGTATAGGTGGCTTTCATGTGTAACCAGGGTTTTCGGAGTATGGGAATAGACACAGCTTATGGTAAACGGTAAGTTAAACATCCTACGCCAGGACTGCTGGAAGAAAAGAAACCTCTTCCACTGTGGACTCATAGTCTTCCTCAGTTGCCTTAAAAATAAATACTTAGTAATTTCCTTTTGTGAAATCTATAGCCTCCTAAGTGTCACAAGGCATTTTATTCCCGATATTTAAGACCATGGCCTACGTACATTTGTATATTGCAGCGATAGCCCAGAGCAGAAGAACCTGGGACTCTAAGCTCTCTTTTCATTAAGAAAATATTTAAAGCAGAATGTAGTTGGGACAAAGAACACAGGGAGTCAGGCTCCTGCCCAGGAGAAGCCTGTCTACCCTACCCCGTCTGCTTCATGATTCTCATCTGGAATAAAAATAGATGGAGGTAGATTCTGCAAAAGAGTCCCTCTCTAGTGACCCAAGAGACTGCAAAAGTGTGGGGGACCCTCCCTGGAGAGGGCTTGGCTCTCCTCCACTGCTTCTCATCCTCGTCAGCCTGCCGTACATCAGTTCTATAAAAGGCCATGTGCATTCCCGTAGGAAACCATCACCTGTCTAGAAAGCAGTCCTCCTGTGTGGGATACCTACCCACACCTGTGTGAAGAGCTTGACCAGTGTAGAGGACATCCTCATAACCATAAAATGGGCATCAAACACAGTACCAGTTTAAACCAGAAGTGGCAGGATTGATTCACAATCCTGGGCAAGCTGTAAATAAATAAACTAACGCTGATTCTGAAAAAAGGGATCTTCACCAACCCTATATCTGACAGAGGACTAATATCCAGTATATATAAAGAACTCAAGACGTTAAACAACAACAAATCAAGTAATCCAATTAAAAAATGGAGTACAGAGCTAAACAGAGAATTCTCAATAGAGGAATATCGAATGGCAGAGAAACAAAGAAGTGTTCAACGTCCTTAGTCATAAGGGAAATGCAAATCAAAACAACCCTAAGATTTCACCTTACACCCATCAGAATGGCTAAGATCAAAAACTCAAGAGACAACACATGCTGGAGAGGTTGTGAAGAAAGGGGAACCCTCCTCCACTGCTGGTGGGAATGTAAACTTGTACAACCACTCTGGAAAGCAATCTGGCGCTTCCTCAGACAACTAGGAATAGCACTTCCTCAAGATCCAGCTATACCACTCCTAGGCATATATCCAAAAGTTTCTCAAGTACACAATAAGGACATTTGCTCAACCATATTTGTAGCAGCCTTATTTGTAATAGCCAGAAGCTGGAAACAGCCCAGATGCCCCTCAGTGGAGGAATGGATACAGAAATTGTATACAATGGAATATTACACAATGGAATATTACACAATGGAATTGTACACAATGGAATATTACACAATGGAATATTACTCAGCAATAAAAAAAACAAGGAAATCATGAAATTTGCAGGTAAATGGTGGGATCTGGAAAAGATTATCCTGGGTGAGCTGTCCCAGAAGCAGAAAGACACACATGGTGGATAATCACCCATAAAGACATATAACATAGGATAAACCTACTAAAATATGTACACCTAAAGAAACTAATCAAGAGGGAGGACTCTTGCTAAAATGCTCAATTTCTATCCAGAAAGGCAAAGAGGATGGACATCAGAAGAAGAAGAAAACAGGGAACAAGTCAGGAGCCTGACACAGAGGACTCTGAAAGGCTCTGCCCTGCAGACTATCAATGCAGATGCTGAGACTTATGGGCAACCTTTGGGCAGAGTGCAGGGAATCTTAGGAAAGAAATGGGAAATAGTAAGATCTGGAGAGGGCAGGAACTCCACAAGGAGAGCAACAGAACCAAAAAATCTGAGCACAGGGGTCTGTCCTGAGACTGATATTCCAATCAAGGACAATGCATGGAGATAACCTAAGACCCCTGCACAGATGTAGCCCATGGCAGTTCAGTATCCAAGTGGGTTCCATTGTAATAGGAACAGGGACTGTCTCTGACATGAACTGATTGGCCTGTTCTTTAATTACCTCCCCCTGAGGGGGAAGCAGCATTACCAGGCCACAGAAGAAGACAATGCAGCCACTCCTGATGAGACCTAATTGACTAGGATCAGAAGGAAGGAAAAGACAGACCTCCCCTATCAGTGGACTTGGGGAGGGGCATGCATGTAGAGGGTGGAGGAAGGGAGGAATTGGGATGGGAGAAGGAAGGGAACACAGGGGGGATACAAAGTGAATAAAGTGTAATTAATAAAGAATTTTAAAAAGAAAAAGGCTGGGGGCTTTTCTGAGGGGCCTTTTGGCTGGGAGTACCGGGAAATCTTTCTAATGAAGAACATAGTGGGATTTCCTTTACTGTATAAATCTGACTCACAAAACTGTCAGGTGGAGAAATGGAAACCAGAATCCATCAAAACCCCTTCCAAACTTTGTCCCTCTCTCCTTGCCCCTCCCCTACATTGCCTGCTCTTTGTCTGGGTTTCTTTCATCTTTTTTTCCCTGCACAGTGGCTTTCCTCTTTAAGGATGAGGATGAGCAGGTAGTTCAGTGTGGCTGCCTCTCAGATCCCCTCTGGCTTATTAACCCTTGATTATACCTCCATCACTGTTTTATTCAAATCACTTTGACTCCATTTGGTCAGGAATCCACCTCAAGGCCACTCCATTATGAACTGGGCATGGGCTCACTGGGTGGAAACCTGGCTGCCAAGAACTATACCCCTACTACACACTGAAAACACAGAGACAGGCCAGGTATCTCAAAAATACATATTCATGGACACACATAGAAATATTTTGGTCAAGTTTTCTGTGATAGTATGCATGTATACTTACATCCCTGTGCTATTGGGATATCAGGGTTTCACTGCATGTTAAATCTGGATGTAAGGAGCCATTGCAGGATGGCACAAGCCTTGAGCTCCAGGAGGCAAAGGCAGGCAGATCTATGTGAATTCAAGACCAGCCTGGTCTACAAAGAGAGTTCCAGGACAGCCATGGCTGCACAGAGAAACCCTGCTTCAAAACAGTTTTAACAAATTAGACATAAAGATGTTCTCTGATAGTCCCATTTTCTACCATATAGCACCTAACTGGAAAGACACAACTCTGGATCGGAGCATGGCTAGCATTCATCCTAGCCACCATAATAGCAAGGAGGAAAAGAGATTCACCAGCAGGAGTTCGTTCTCCCTCTCTTTCTTCCCACAAATGAACCCAGGTCATCTAGTTCTTCCCTGCTGAGTATGCAGCTGACATTTAGTGGGGGGAGGAGAAAAAACGATCTCTGGGTGTGTGGGTGTGTTTCAGGCAAACACTTTTCCCTAGCAGCTTCTGACTTCAAATGAGAACCCCAGGCACACACCGGCACGTTTAGTGCTTAATAATATTCACGGAGGGGAAGAATAGAAGTTACATGGTTTCCCTGGAAACCTTTTCCACAGTGCTTGCACATGTATTCTCTCAAGAAGCAGGTGAGACGGGCTAGGGAGGCTTCTGGGCCCTGAGCCCCTCATCAAGGGGTCAAGGCAATGTCCCTTCCACTGTCTCTGCAGAAACAATAATTGAGTTTATTTTGCTCAAGGTTATTTAATATCAAGTCTCTCTATACCAGTAGGTTTAATGAGAAAACTATGTTCAGCTTCCTTTTAGCACCTTCTGAAGCATTTGTGAGCCCTGACACATAAAAGAGAAATGAAGAAAGTTATTTATGTAAGTCAGTAGGGGAGGGGATTCCTCGGAACACAGAATTCAATAGCTCACTGATTATAAAAATTATGTTGTGTTCTTGTTGTTGTTGTTTTATTTTGAGACAGGGTCTTTCTATGCAGCCCTGGCTGTCCTGGGACTCACTATGTAGACCAGGCTGACAGAGATCTGCCTGCCTCTGCCTCCCAAGTGCTGGGATTAAAGGTATGCACCATCAGGCCTGGAAAAAAAAAAAAGTTAACCTAAATTCTACCGCAGTAATATTCAGACTGTATTGCAGATCAGAACAAAGATGGCCTACGTGCAGCTGTCAGTCCAAAGATCTGTTTCTTCTTTAAAATATTTTATATGTATGACCTTTTTGTCTGCTTGTATGTACGTGCACCATATGCTTGCCTGGTGCCCATGGAGGTTGGGTAAGGGCACTGGATCCCCTGGAACTAGAGTTACAGACAGTTGTGGGCCACACGTGGATGCTGCACATCGAATTCTGATCCTCCGTAAGAGCAGCCAGTGCTTTTAACTAAGCCATCTCTCGATCCCTCGCCAAATTTAATCCCATCATTCTGGGGGCAGTGGTGAATGAATGTGAGACCAGACTGTCTACATAGAGAGTTACAGGCCAGTCACAGTTACATAGTAAGACTATCTCAGAAAAAAGGAAGAATCATACTCACCTGGATTACAAGTAGGTGTGCTTACAGATCTGTTTAGGATACTGCAGAACACTGTCATCGGCAGAGTAGCTTATATACAACAGAAACTCACTGCTCACACTTCTGGAGGCTGGGAAGTCCAAGGCTGAGTGAATCGTAGACTCAGAATCTGACGAGGACTCATTCTGACGTTGATAAATAGTTCCTGGCAAAGAGTCCTCACGTGGTTAAAGAGATGAAGGGTCTCCTCTGGCCCTCCTTTTAAGGCCACTAAATATTACTCATGAGGGCTCTGCCTTGATGAGCTAATCATCATCCAGGCCTCTTCTCTGACTGCCATCACTCTAAGGACTAGTTTCATTATATGAATGTTGGGACACAAATGTCAGAAGACAGCAATAAGCACCTCTCCTTCCACACCCTCCATTATTCTCTTCCCATTTAATCAATAATCTAAATTCTGCAAAGCTGGTGGCTCTTTGTGTTACTTCCCTCTTCGTAACAACGAGGGTTTTGATCGGGAAGAAAGCAGCCTGCCTCTGTGAGCTGTGTGTGTCTCTTCACTCTGGAGCCTTATCTCAGGTTTTTAGTTCATGAAACACTGGCATTTTCAGGCGTCAGCTGTAGGTTGTGGCCTTACTCTCCTCATAGCCAACATCAGTAGAGAAGCTGAAAAGTCAGGCAAGTCACACAGGAAAAGGGGAACTTTGTTCTCAGGTATTGAGAGACTGCCTGACACTAACTCAGTTCTTGCGATGCGGCTAGAACACTGATATGTCTCGCACAGGAATGGAAACCAGAATCAGCCCAAGCACCGCTTAGTCCTGACTCCTTTATTAACTGAGCCCTCCGAAACAGCATGCTTGTGTATATTTGAAACATACAATATAAAATTCCTCTAGATTTAGAGTAGCTCTCAATACTGTATACTTTCTTTTTTTATTATTTTTTTTGAATTTTTTTTCTTGTCAGTTACATTTATTTTATTAACTCTGTATCCCAGCCGTGTCCCGATTCCTCATTCCCTCCCAGTCCCTCCCTCCCTCCCTCATCTCCACCGTGCCCCTTGCCAAGTCCACTGATAGGGGGGACCTCCTCCCCATTCATCTGATCCTGTTTTATCAGGTATCTTCAGGACTGGCTGCAAAGCTCTCCTCTGTGGCCTAACCGGACTGCTCCTCCCTTGGGGGGTGGGGAGGCCAAAGAGTCAGTCATTGAGTTCCTGTTAGAAATAGTCCTTGTTCCCCTCACTATGGGAAACCAATTGGTTACTGAGCTACCACAGGCTACATCTGAGCAGAGGTTCTAGGTTACATTCATACATGGTCCTTGGTTGCATGTCAGTCTCAGAAAAGACCCTGTGCCCAGATATCTTTGGTCCTTGTGGAGCTCCTATCCTTTCCTCATCAGACTAACTCCCCTTCTTTCTTATGATTCCCTGTACTCTGCCAAAGGTTTGGTCATGAGTCTTTGCTTTGAAAACACTGCTAGTTAGAGTCTTTCCAATGCGTTCAGTAGACTCCTGTCAATGTTAAATGCGCATCCCATCTGTCTTTCAAAACGAGGATTGATAATCTTACCCCATGTCCGCTCTCTTGATTATCTTTTTTAGGTGTATAGATTTCATTATGTTTATTATATCTTATAGGTCTATATAAGTGATACCGTGTTTGTCTTTCTCCTTCTGGGATATTTCACTCAGGATGATCTTTTCTAGATCCCACCATTTGCCTGCAAATTTCATGATTTCCTCCTTTTTGATTGCTGAGTAGTATTCCATTGTGTAAAAATACCACAATTTCTGTACCCATTCCTCTGTTGATGGACATCTGGGTTGTTTCCAGGTTCTGGCTATTACAAATAAAGCTGCTATAAACATGGTTGAGCAAATATCCCTTTTGTGTACTTGAGCAAACTTTGGGTATATACCTAGCTAGCAGTGGTATAGCTGGGTCTTGAGAAAGCACTATTCCTAATTGTCTTAGAAAGCGCCAGATAGATTTCCAGAGTGGTTGTACCAGTTTACATTCCCACCAGCAGTGGAGGAGGGTTCCCCTTTCTCCACAACCTCTCCAGCATGTGTTGTCCCTTGAGTTTTTCATCTTGGCCATTCTGATGGGTGTAAGGTGATATCTCAGGGTCATTTTGATTTGCATTTCCCTGATGGCTAATGAGGATGAGCATTTCTTTAAGTGTTTCTCTGCCATTCGATATTCCTCTGTCGAGAATTCTCTGTTTAGCTCTGTTCCCCATTTTTTAATTGGATTACTTGGTTTGCTGCTTTTCAGCTTCTTTAGTTCTTTCGATATTAGTCCTCTGTCAGATAAAGGGTTAGTGAAGATTCTTTCTCAATCTGTAGGCAGTCGTTTTGTTTTGATGACAGTGTCCTTTGCTTTACAGAAGCTGTTCAGTTTCATGAGGTCCCATTTATTGATTGTTGCTCGTTGAGCCTGTGCTGTTGGTGTTCTGTTCAGGAAGTTGTCTCCTGTGCCAATGAGTTCTAGGCTGTTCCCCACTTTTTCTTCTAACAGATTTAGAGTATCTGGTTTTATGTTGAGGTCTTTGATCCACTTGGACTTTAGTTTTGTGCAGGGTGATAAATAGAGATCTATTTTCATTTTTCTGCATGTGGACATCCAGTTGGACCAGCACCATTTGTTGAAGATGCTGTCTTTTTTCCATTGAATGGTTTTAGCTACTTTGTCAAAAATCAAGTATTCATAGATGTATGGGATTATTTCTGGATCTTCTATGCGGTTCCATTGATCCTCCTTTCTGTTTTTATGCCAATACCATGCAGTTTTTATTACTATTGCTCTGTAGTACAACTTGAGATCGGGGATGAAGATACCTCCAGATGATCTGTTGTTGTACAGGATTGTTTTGGACATTCTAGGTTTTTTGTGTCTCCATATGAAGCTGAGAATCTTTTTTTCAAGGTCTGTAAAGAATTGAGTTAGTATTTTGATGGGAATTGCATTGAATCTGTAGATTGCTTTTGGCAGGATGGCCATTTTCACAATGTTAATCCTACCAATCCATGAGCACGGGAGATCTTTCCATCTTCTGAGATCTTCTTCAATTTCTTTCTTCAGAGACTTGAAGTTTTTCTCAAACAGGTCTTTCACTTGTTTGGTTAGTGTACTTTATGTTATTAGTGGCTATTGTGAAGGGTGTTGTTTCCCTAATTTCTTTCTCGGCCCTTTTGTCTTTGGTATACAGGAGGGCTTCTGATTTTTTTTGAGTTGATTTTGTATCCTGCCACTTTGCTGAAGGTGTTTATCAGCTGGATGAGTTCTCTGGTTGAATTTTTGGGGTCGCTCATATATACTATCATATCATCTGCGAATAGTGACACTTTGACCTCTTCCTTTCCGATTTGTATCCCCTTGATCTCCTTTAGTTGTCTTATTGCTCTGGCTAGGACTTCAAGTACTATGTTGAAGAGGTATGGAGAGAGTGGGCAGCCTTGTCTTGTCCCTGATTTCAGTGGGATTGATTGAAGTTTCTCTCCATTGAGTTTGATGTTGGCTATAGGCTTGCTGTATATTGCTTTTACTATGTTTAGATATGTGCCTTGTATTCCTGATCTCTCCAAGACTTTAAACATGAATGGGTGTTGGACTTTGTCAAATGCTTTTTCAGCATCTAAGGAGATGATCATGTGGTTTTTCTCCTTCAGTTTGTTTATGTGGTGGATTACATTGATGGATTTCCGTATGTTGAACCATCCTTGCATGCCTGGGATGAAGCCTACTTGGTCGTGGTGGATGATATCTTTGATGTGTTCTTGGATTCGGTTTGCAAGTATTTTATTGAGTATTTTTGCGTCAATGTTCATAAGAGAGATAAGTCTGAAGTTCTCTTTTTTTGTTGGGTCTTTGTGTGGTTTAGGTATCAGGGTGACTGTTGCTTCATAGAATGAGTTTGGTAATGTACCTTCTGTTTCTATTTTGTGGAATAGTTTGAGGAGAATTAGTGTGAGCACTTCTTTGAAGGTCTGGTAGAATTCCGCACTGAAACCATATGGCCCAGGGCTTTTTTTTTGGAGGGGAGTCTGTGAATGACTGCATCAATTTCCTTGGAAGATATAGGGCTGTTCAGTCTTTCTACCTGATCTTGACTTAATGTTGGAAGATGGAATCTATCAAGAAAATTGTCCATTTCATTTAGATTTTCAAATTTTGGGGCATATAGGCTTTTGTAGTATGACCTAATGATTGTTTGAATTTCCTCAATGTCTGTAGTTATGTCACCCTTTTCATCTCTGATTTTGTTGATTTGGATAGATTCTCTCTGCTTTTTAGTTAGTTTGGCTAAGGGTTTGTCTATCTTGTTGATTTTCTCAAAGAACCAGCTTTTTGTTTCATTGATTCTTTGAATAGTTTTATTTGTTTCTAATTGATTGATTTCAGCCCTGAGTTTGATTATTTCCAGCCTTCTGCTCCTCTTGGGTGTATCTGCTTCTTTTTTTTTCTAGGGTTTTCAGTTGGGCCATTAAGTTGTTTGTATGTGATGTTACGAATTTCTTCTTGCAGGCACTTAGTGCTATAAATTTTCCCCTGAGCACTGCTTTCAGTGTGTCCCATAAATTTGGGTATGTTGTGCCTTCATTTTCATTGAATTCTAGGAAGTCTTTAATTTCTTTCTTTATTTCTTCCTTAACCCAGCTGTCCTTGAGTAACAGGTTGTTCAGTTTCCATGTACGTGTAGGCAGTTTGTTATTTCTGTTGTTGTTGAGGTCCACCTTAAGTCCATGGTGGTCAGATAGAATACAAGAGGATTATTTCAATCTTTTTGTATCTGTTGAGGCTTTCTCTATGACCAACTATATGGTCTATTTTGGAGAAGGTTCCATGCGGTGCTGAAAAGAAGGTATACTCTTTTGAGTTTGGATGAAAAGATCTGTAGACGTCTATTAGGTCCATTTGATTTAGGGTCTCTGTAAGTGTTTTTATTTCCCTATTTGTTTTCTGTCTAGTTTGATCTGTCCCTTGGTGAGAGTGGAGTGTTGAAGTCTCCCACTATTAGGGTTTTAGGATCAATGTGTGATTTAAGCTTTAATATTGTTTCATTTACGAATGTAGGTGCTCTTGTATTTGGGGCATAGATATTCAAAATTGTGATGTCCTCTTGGTGGATTTTTCCTTTGATGAGAATATAGTGGCCGTCCTTATCTTTTTTGATTAACTTGGGTTGAAAGTCTATTTTATTAGATGTTAGGATGGCTACTCCCGCTTGTTTTCTGGAACCATTTGCTTGAAAGACATTTTTCCAGCCCTTTACTCTGAGGTAGTGTTTATCTTTGTTGCATAGGTGTGTTTCTTGGATGCAACAGAATGATGGATCCTGTTTCCGCAACCATTCTGTTAGTCTGTGTCTTTTAATTGGGGAGTTGAGTCCGTTGATGTTGATAGAAACTAGTGAACAACAATTGTTACTTACTTTAGATGTGGGGTTGGTGGTGTCACTGAGTTTCATCGCTTGTATTCTTTTGGTTTTTTTGTTGTGTAGTTATCTATTTCCTGTTTCCTTAGATGTAGTTGTTTTCTTTGGTTTGGAGTTTCCCTTCTAGTAACTTCTGTAGAGCTGGGTTACTATGTAGATATTGTTTAAATTTGGTTTTGTCTTGGAATATCTTGAATTCTCCGTCTATGTTGATTGAAAGTTTTGCTGGGTATAGTAGTCTGGGTTGGAATCTGTGGTCCCTTAAGGACTGTATGATTTCTGTCCAGGCCCTTCTGGCTTTCATAGTTTCTGTTGAGAAATCTGGTGTGATTCTGATAGGTCTACCTTCATATGTTACTTGGCCTTTTTCCCTTGCTGCTTTTAGAATTTTTTCTTTGTTTTGTAGGTTCAGTGTTTTGACTATGATGTGACGTGAAGAATTTCTTTTCTGGTCTAGTCTACTTGGTGTTCTGTAGGCCTCTTGTATGTTTATGGCCATCTCCTTCTTTAAGTTGGGAAAGTTTTCTTCTATAATTTTCTTGAAAATATTTTCTGGACCTTTGAGCCTGATGTCTTCTTTTTCTTCTACTCCTATTATTCTTAGGTTTTGTCTTTTCATGGTGTCCTTGATTTCTTGGATGTTTTGTGTTTGGAACTTTTCTGATTTTATTTTTTCTTTGAGAGATGTGTCAATTTCCGCAAGTGTATCTTCGGCTCCTGAGATTCTTTCTTCCATCTCTTGTATTCTGTTGGTGATGCTTACCTTTGTAGTGCCTGATCTTTTCTCTATGTTCTCCAGCTCCCGGTTTTTCTCTATTTGTGTTTTCTTTATTGATTCTAATTCTGTTTTCATGTCTTGCACCATTTCCTTCATCTGTTTGAATGTGGACTCCTGCTTTTCAATGATAGCTTCTATTTTTTTGTCTGTTTCCTCTCTATGTATCACTAATTGTGCCTCTACTTCTTTGGGTATAATTGCCTGTATTTCTATGAGAGCTTTGTTCATTTCTTCTTTATTTGCCTTCATTTGTGTGGACATTTCTTTGAGAGCTTTGTGCATTTCTTCTCTGTTTGCCTCAATTTTCGTGGTCATTTCTCTGAGAGCACGATTTGTTTCCTCTTGGTTAGTCTCGATTTCTTTGGCTATTTCTCTGAGGGCTTTGTTCATTTCATTCATTTCATCTTTATGGGCTTCTAATAGCTGGAGAAACATAGTTTTGAGGTCGTTTTCTTGTATATCTAGTGAATTGAAGTGTCCATTGTTTTGTCGGGTTGCTGGTGAGATCGTTATGTCCTGATTTTTGTTGGGAGTGTTCTTACGTCTGCCTCTAGCCATCTGGTTATTTATAATCCTCACTGTTTGTTCCTCGAGATTGTAGTTTGGGCTATGATCCTCTCTTTCTGTTTTCTGGACTGTTTTTTTCAGGAAGATGAGAGAGGTTCACTGGTTTGGGAGTGTGCACTGTGGTTTCAGCTTTGCCTAAGTAAGGAATGTGACGCTGGCGCTATTCTTGTGCGCTTTTAGCGGGCGCAGTGTGGGTGCGAGGATTCTCTGACTATTGCAGTGGCCTGCAAGCCACTATTACACAGTTCTGACTGAGATCCAGGGATTGTTTGCCTGGATTACCCTGGTGGACCCGCAAGGCAGAGGCTTCAACGTTGGGGTCGCTATCCCAAGAATCCCTATGATGCCCACACTAGGGGTGTGGGTGGCAGGGATCTCATCTGGTTGCTTCTGTGGAGAGGCCCTGGGTCTGGGGAAAACTCCCTAGAAGGCTCACTCACTCTCTTGCAGGACCAGTTGGAATGCACAGGGGTTCCCCTTGCTCACTACTCTCTGATTTGGTCCTGCTGCGGAAGTGCAAGGGTAGGCTAACAGTCAGCTCTGTGACACTGTGGCCGCAGGACTCGGTGTCCACCTTTCCTGTGTGCTGCCTCTTTGTCCTTTTTCTCTGCCAGGATGGGTTATGTTGATTGGTCCCTGGGTGGCGCGGGAAAGAGTTAGGGTGAGTGTACTCAATCCCAGATCCCGGGCCCAGATCTCTCTGCCAGAAGAAGCCTGGCGGTAGAATCTATGTTTGCTGATCCCGAGAGAGTAGGGTTGAGTGTCCTCAGATCCAGAGCTTGGGTTTCTCTGCTAGGGGCCGCTGGGTGAGCTGAAGAGAGGGTGCTGTGTCCTTGGCAGGCTGCCTCTCTGTCCTTCCCCTCTAACCTTCCCCTCTGCTAGGGCAAGCTTATTATACTGTATACTTTCATGGCTCACTTCCAGGGAAATTCAGTCCTAGTCCCCCAATTAACCTGAATAAGAAAATTAGTATTAACTCTCTCCCTCTTCCCCTCTCTCTCTGTTTTTATTTTTGTTTGTTTTAAGAGAGGATTTCACTGTATAGCCCTAGCTATTCTGGAATTTACTCTATAGACCAGGCTGACCTCAAACTCAGAGATCCACCTGCCTCTGCCTCCCAAGTGCTGGGACTAAAGGCACGTGCCACCATGCCTGGCTAGTGTTAACATTTTCAAATCATCTGGCCTTACTAAAGACATAAAATCCCAAGGCACTCACATGTCTGTCACTCATGACTGGGCTATGCTTGCCCTTCCTGACTGGTGTTCTTCTCAATATAAAAATTAATCTGTGGATCCAGGATCTGTGTGAACAAGAAATCTCATCGGCCTTCCTGAGAAGTTAAAGTACAGAGCTTCTCTTTTACATAGAGGCCCTGCCTTCTGAAGTCAATCCCCTGTCCCGTAAATCACAGATAAACATGCATTGGGCTCATAGTGAAAACCCGTATTTCCTTTTTCTTGAAACTCTCAGAACACTCTCACATCTTGTGTTTTAGCTTAGACAAGTAGTGGCGTGTATCCTGAGTGCGTATCATATCTTTTCTTTTTTTTTTTAACTTTTATTAATTACACTTTATTCACTTTGTATCCCCCCCATAACCCTTTCTTATCTTTTCTTAACAAAATTTATTAACTGACTTGAGGATAATTTGAAGTTGCATGAATCCAAGTGCAGAAAGGACAGAGTAAGGAGCTGAGAGGACCCAGGTTCACTTCCCAGCACCCACATTCAGGAGGCTGACAATTGCCTACAACTCCAGCTTAAAGGGAATCTGGTGTTCCCTTTTGGTCTCCATAGGTACCTGCATGATGTGGTGTACATACTGATAAGCAAGCAGGCACACTCATAAAAATACATATTTTTAAAATTTCATTCGTAAAGTTCTAAGTAGACAGAAAGATTTCAGAATGTTTGATTAATTTAACAATACAATCAAATAGTTCATATTATTTCTGAACTAGAAATACTAGACTCTACATGTATGTATTTTAAAAATCCATTCAGAGAAGTGGAGAGATGGCTCAGTGTTTAAGACAACTGGCTATTCTTCCAAAGGTCCTGAGTTCAACCCCCAGCAACCACATGATGATTCACAACCATCTATAGTGAGATCCGGTGACCTCTTCCAGCCTGAGGCATACATGCAGGCAGAATACCGCATAAATAATAAATCTTGTTTTAAAAATCCATTCAGAAACAGACGCTTTTAAGGACACATACATATTTGACTTCTGACATCTAAGAGTTCAATTATTGAACAGCAACTCCTTAGGTCCATGATTATTATAAACTGATCTGGTTTTTGTAAGGAACCAACTATGACTTTGACTTTGACTTCAAGGCTGCTATGGTGGTTGTCAGTGAGTCTTCCTGACCAACGATCATGACCATATTTCCACAATTTTTTGACTGTGCATTACTCCTCAAAAATGGTTTTGTTTTGTTTTTTAAATTCAAATGTTTAAGGAATAAGGCATCCACCTAAAGAATGTCAAATGCTAAGGCTGGCTGTGAGGGCTACAGAGGTCTTATATAATTGAGGTTCACAGCTGAAGCTGTATTTAAATATTAAACTCACCCTGCTTTCAAGTATGTGATGGGTCCATGGTCACGGTCAGGGTTCCACCTTTCACATCTAGACACGCCCAGGGCTGCGCTTGTAAAGTGATATGTCTTAGAGACATCCAGATGCAGCTCTCCCTGAGATTGACAGGTTACTTTGTTACAGAAAATCTAGTCAAGTGGGCCTAGGCCATGAAAACTATTTGGCCACATTTCTTTTAATTTTTTTTTTTTTTTTTTTTGAGACAGGATTTCTCTGTGTAGCCCTGGCTGTCCTGAACTCACTTTGTAGACCAGGCTGAGGTCGAATTCACAGAGACCAGCCTGCCTCTGCCCCCCTGAGCACTGGGATCACAGGCATGTGTCACAGCTCGGGGCTTGGCCACATTGTTTTTAAACGCAATTGACTTCTCCAGAAGCTGTTGCAAAACACTTTCATGACGGCCTGGGAGGTTTGTTTGGTGTCTTTTGTTTTTGTTTTTTTTAACATTTATTTATGTTTTAGTGTCGAGGGTACACGTGTGTGGTGTTCTGAGGACAATAGTGGGAGTCGGTTCTCCTCTTGCATCATGTGGTCCTGGGAACCGAACTCAGTCAGTCAGGTTTGGTGGCAAGCACTTTAACCCATTGAATCACTGAACCATCATTATGGCCCACAACCTGTAAATCTTGATGGCGGTCTGTCCAACAAATGCATGTGCAAATGTGATTTCAGTGTATTTGCTTATTGCTCCATGGAGATTTTTTTTTTTTTTTGAGCTGGAAATCTATGTATTCACTTGCACACAAAAATTTACTCTAAGTAGCCATTGTGTACCAGTCACTGGGCAAATAGTGACTAGAAAAGGTTTCCATTCTGTTCTTTTACTCTGACAGAGAGAAGAATAAGATTACAAGATAGTTAACAATTTTAAGAAGTATGATTAGGGAAATAAACAGTGACGTGTTAGCAATTAAACAGGACAAGCACAACGAATGAGGGAGGAATGAATTTTCCAGGAATCGAGTGCTGCATTCAGAAGTGAAGAAGAATGTTCTGAGACAACAATCTGCTTGTTGCTAGGGAAAATGAAATGCATACAGAAAGAGATGGTGTTAACCACAGATCCTGGGAGAACGGGCATTAGGAAATGTCTGTAAGATGGATCTGATGTGTTTAAATCTCTGATCTCTGAATCTGCTTCCTAATGAGATGTTTCAATCTTCAGAAGAAAATGAAGTTACTGTCTGGGCTATAATATATTATTTATATTAGCATAATCTATTTAAAACAATATTTCCTGTAGCTAGCTGCTTTCTATTACCAACTTAAGAGTTACCTCAAAATAAAACTATGTTGGGTAACAAAATCAATTTTAGGTGTACATACCTGCAATAAACAATTTGAAAATGAAATAAAGAAAACAATTCAATTTATAATGATACCCCAAAGAATAAAACTGTAATAAGTACAAGAAGTGTGAAACTTGAACTCTTGAAATTACATAGCAGTGTTGAAAGAAAAAATTTTAAAAAGAACTGAGTAAGTGAAAAGGTATACATGTTCATAGATCATACACTCATTGGTTAGTTGTCAGTGGTCCTGAAATAATTATGTGGGTTCAATACAAACCTCATTAAAAAATTACAATCTGACCCTAACACAGAGAAGCCTGGGCCAAGAGTAACTTTAATAATTTGTGAAGAAGGAACATGGAGGATCCATCTTCTCAATTTTAAAACATACTGCAAAGGTAAATCAAACCTCTGTGGTACTGAAATAATAATGGGTAGATAAATCAAGGGGTTATGAGCAAGAGTCTAAGTAATTTCCCAAGAAGGATGGTAAGACAGTTCTCCGAGGAAACAATAGTGCTCTCAAAATTCTGCTCAAACAACTAGATATCCACATGAAAATGATGGTTAGTTCTGTCCTTCAAAAATACACCAAAATTAGCTTAAATGTATCAAACCTCCACATAGAAATAAACCTAAAATTCATGGGAGGAAACTTAATGACGACCTCATGACCTTACATCTGGCACAGGCTTTTAACTCCAACATCAAAAGAGAAAGCAACAAATTTATCCAAAATAAGAACATTCTGAGTCAAATGACACCATCAAGAGCTTAAAAGACAACACAGAGGAGAGTAACTGTTTTAAGTTTTAAGATTTATTCATTTTACTTTATGCGTATTTTGCCTACAAGCATGTATGTACAGTGTTCATGTATGTACGTGAACCACATGCATGTTTGGTATCTGTGGGGGGTCCGAAGAGGGTACTGAATCTCCTGGAACTAGAGTTATTGATGGTTATGAACTATCATGTGGGTCCTAGGAATCAAACCTGTGTCCTCTAGAAGAACAAGTACTCTTAACCAATGAGCCAGATCTCCAGCCCCAGAAAGTATTTTCAAATAGTTTATCTTATTTAAAAAAAAAAAGTTTGTATCTAAGACATATAAGGATCTCTCTTAGAAATAATAAAAAGAAAATGTTATTGTTAAAATGGAATGGAATATATAGCTCTCCAAAAAAAAAAATTATTAAGATGTCAAGTAAAATAGGAGAGGTGCAACATAATTGGCCATCAGAGAAATGTCACTCAAACCCTGATAACACACCACTTCACACCCACCAGGATGGCTGTAACTGAAAGGATAATGTGTGTGAGGATTGTTGTTATAATGAGGATGTGGCAGCGCTAGGACTTTATGTACTTCTGGTGGAAAATAAAACCCATGTCTGCTTTGGAAGAGTCTAGCTGGCCCTTGAAAGGTTAAATATCAAGTTATCTATGGTCTAACAGTTGTACTTGGTGGCTACACAGGAAGAGAAGGTGTGAAGGTATGACCGAGAACGGCCCCCATAAGCTCACATATTCGAATGCTAGGATTCCAGTTGGTGGAGTGTTGGAAAGATCAGGTGTCACCTTGTGGGAGGAAGTGTGTTGCTGGGGATGGTGTTCAAAAGCCCATGCCACACCCAGTCTCCTCTCTCTCTCTGTCTCTTTCCCTCTCCCTCCCTCCCTCCCTCCCTCCCTCCCTGTACAATCACCTACCTGAGGATCAGGATGTACAACTTCCAGGTACTTTCCTAGCACGATGTCTTCATGCCTGCTGCCATGCTCCCTGCTGTGATAATAAGCTGGCCCTCTAGAACTGTAAGCAACCCTCCAATTAAATGCTTTCTTTCATGAGAGTTGCCTTGGTCCTGACGTCTCTTCACAGCAAGAGAAACCCTAAGATAAAAGGTGAACCTGTTTTGTACTACACAAACAGCAAAAGTGAAGGAAACCCAGAGGCAAGTCAGTTGCTGAATTGGTAAAAAAAAAAAAAAAACCAAAAAAAAAAAAAAAAATGTAGTACAGCTTTACAGTGGAGTCCATTACAAATAAAAAGGATGAAGTATCTTGAAAACAGTAAAATAAGATCATCACAAAAGACCACACATTGGATCATTTATATTAATATTCAGAATTGGCGAAAGTATGGAGACAGAGGTAGGTTAGCAGTTGCATAATAGGCCAGAAGTTGAGGGTAACTGGAGAGAGATAAGACTGCTAGCAGTACCAGCTTTGTTTTGAGGGTTATAACTGTTCTAAGTTGATTGGGATGACTACATAACTGTGAAATGCAAAAATCCTTAGATTCTGAGTAGATGAATTGGATAGTGAGGCAGTTAAAACTTAATATGTTTGTTTTGTTTGGTTGGTTGGCTTGGTTTGTTTTAAGACAGGGTCTCACTATGTAGCTCTGACTGGCCTAGAACTGGATATATGGACCAGACTGGCCTTGAATTCACAGGGATCCACCTGCCTCTGTCTCCTGAGTCCTAGAATTAAAGGTATATGCCGCCCCACTCAGCCAATGCTTTTTAAAGCTATGAGAAACAATACCAAGAAACATCAAGTTCCCATCTTGATCAGAATAAGTCACTAAGAATTTAAGTTGATTAATCCATCTTGCTTTTATGTTCCGTCTCTCTGTAACGACACTAGTTGAAAATCTGTTCTTTGGGGCCCTTTCTATTATTATTATTATTATTATTATTATTATTATTATTATTATTATTAATTACAATTTATTCACTTTGTATCCCAGCTGTAGCCCCCTCCCTCATCTCCTCCCGACCCCACCCTCCTTCCCTCTTGCACCCATCCCTCTCCCCTAGTCCATTCATAGGGGAGGTCCACCTCCCCAACTATCTGACTCTAGCCTATTAGGTCTCATCAGGACTATCTGGATCCTCTTTCTCTGTGGCCTAGTAAGGCTACCCCACAAGAGGGAGGAGATCAAAGAGCAGGCAACCAAGTTCATTCCAGAGACTGCCTCTGCTCCCCTTACTAAGAAACCCTCATGGAGACTGAGCTGCCTGTGGGCTACATCTGAGCAAGGGATCTAGGTTCTCTCCATGCATGGTCTTTGGTTGATTCATCAGTCTCTGTAGGCCCACCTGGGCCCAGATTTTTTGGCTCTGTTAGTCTCCTTGTGGAGTTCCTGTTCCCTTTAGGTCTTTCTATCTCCTCCTTCTTCCATAAGATTCCCTGCACTCTGCCCAAGGTTTGGCTATGAGTCTCAGCATCTGCTTTGATATCCTGCTGGGCAGTCTTTCTGAGGCCCTCTGTGGTAGGCTCCTGTCCTGCTTCCTGTTTTCTCCAGTTTCCGATGTTTATCTTGCTTACCCTCCTGAATGAGGATTAAGCATCTTTCCTAAGATACTCCTTGTTGTTTAGCTTCTTTACAACCATAGATTTTAGAATGTTAATCTTCTATTATATAGCTAATAACCACTTCTAAGTGAGTATATATTATGGCTGTCTTTCTGCTTCTGGGTTACCTCAGTCAGAATGATCTTTTCTAGTTCCATCCTCTTGCCTGTAAATTGCATGATTTCCTTGTTTTTAATTGTTGAGTAGTATTCCATTGTGTAAATGTACCACAATTTCTGTATCCATTCCTCGGTTGAGGGACATCTAGGTTGTTTCCAGATTCCAGATATTATGAATAAAGCTGCTATGACCATAGTTGAGCAAACGTTCTTCTTGTTGAGCCACTTTTCAGATATATGCCTAGGAGTGTTATAGCTAGACTCTGAGATGGCACTATTCCTAATTATTGAAGAAAGCACCAGATTGATTTCCAAAGTGGCTGTACAAGTTTACATTACCACCAGCAATGGAGGAGGGTTCCCCTTTCTCCACATCAAAAACGTCAAGTCTCTGAAGAAAGACATTGAAGAAGATATCAGAAGATGGAAAGATCTCCCATGCTCATGGATCAGTTAGATTGGCATAGTAAAATGGCCATCCTAAAAAAAGCAATCTACAGGTTCAATGCAATTACCATCAAAATACCAGTACAATTCTTTACAGATCTTGAAAGAAAAATTTTTAATTTCATATGGAAGAACAAAAACTTCAGAATAGCTGAAACAACCCTGTATAATAAAAGATTTTCTGGAGATATCTCCATCCCTAATCTCAAGCTGTACTATAGAGCAACAGTAACAAAAACTGCATGATACTGGCATAGAAACAGGCTAGTGGATCAGTGGAATCGAGTAGAAGACCCAGAAATAAACCTATACACCTATGGATACTTGATTTTTGACAAAGAAGCCAAAACCATACAATAGGAAAAAAAGATAGCATCATCAACAAATGGTGCTAGTTTAATGGAATGTCTACATATAGAAAAATTCAAATAAATCATATTTATCACTCTGCACAAAACTAAAGTCCTAGTGGATCAAAGACCTCAACATAAAACCAGACTCACCAAACCTGTTATAAGAAAAAGTGGGGAAGATCCTTGAACTTGCTGGCACAGGCAACAACTTCCTGAACAGAACACCAACAGCACAGGCTCTAAGAGCAACAATCAATAAATGGGACCTCATGAAACTGAAAAGCCTCTGTAAAGCAAAGGACACTGTCATCAGAACAAAGCAACAGCCTACAGACTGGGAAAGGATCTTCACCAACCCTACACTTGACAGAGGGCTAATATCCAAAATATATAAAGAACTCAAGAAGTTAAACCCCCACAAACCAAATAATCCAATCTAAAAAGTGGGGTACAGAGCTAAACAGAATTCTTAAAAGAGAAATATCGAATAGCAGAGAAACACTTAAAGAATTGCTCAATGTCCTTAGTCATAGGAGAAATGGATCAAAATGACCCTGAGATTTAACCTTACACACATCACAATAAGATCAAAAATTCAAGTGGGGCCCTTTCAATAAGATACATCCATCAGGTACTTCAACAAACCATTGCAATGCTCATAATCCGCAAATCAACAGTCTTCCCTAGGACTAGCTTCTTGTTTAATTTTAGGCTAAGAATAAAGAATAACCTTTAATGTAGTAATTACGGTGTTTTTTATTGTTCTCAATGTACGTCTAGCCTCAAATGGACTCTAGTACTAACATATGGTGCCTTGGCTCTTGTGGCTTCATTTCAGTTTTGTTTTTAATTGATATTGAATAGAAGTCATTTAAGGCAAGAATGATATGGTAACAACATGAGTTAATTTCCCCCTGCTTTCATTTCTACCATTATCTCTAACTGATTTTTGTTGATTTAATAAGATTTCATGTAATAAATGAGACAATATTCCAAAGAAAAATTATTAATCAACTAATCAACAGCAATATTATTGGTTTCAAAATGATTTGATATAGGCCTGGAGAGAGGGTCCACTGAGTAAAATGCTTGTCTGCAGGCATAAGATTATGAGTTCAGAACCCTAGCACCCATGTGAAAAGCCACATGTGGATGTCTGTGAGCCCAGTGCTGAGAAAGTAGAGACAGGAAGATCCTTGGGGCTTCCTGGCCAGCTTTGTTTAACCAAGTTGGTGAGCTTCGGGCTCAGAAAGCAATCCTGTCTCAAAAAAATAAAAATAAAAAATCAGTGGAGGGGCTGGGGAGATTGCTCAGCAGTTTCGGAACACATTGTTGCTTTTTCAGAGGACCCAGGTTTGCTTCTCAGCACCCACGTGGCTGCAACAATCATTGTAAAGTCCAGTTCCAGGAAACTTAGTACCCTCTACTGGCCTCAGAAGGTACTGACACATGTAGTACATAGAAATACAGACAAGGGAAGCACTCATACACATGGACCTAGAACCCCTGCTCAGATGTAGCCGATTGGCCGCTCAGTCTCCATGCGGGTGCCCAAGTAAGGGGAGCAGGGGCCGCCTCTGTCGAGAACTCCATTGCCTGCTCTTTGATCACTTGCCCCTGGCTATGCAGCCCTTCCAGGCCACAGAGGAAGAGGATCCAGGCAGTCCTGATGAGATTTGATAAGCTATGGGTAGATAGCAGAGGAGGAGAACTCACCCATTCAGTGGACTAGGGGAAGGAAATGGGGGGAAGAGGGAGGAAGGGTGGGACTGGGAGGAATTGAGGGAGGGGGCTTCAATGAGGATATATAATGAATAAATTATAAAAATATTTAAAAATAAAAATAATAAAAAAGAATAAAAGCAAACATATATTTTTAAAAAATGAAGTAGAAATCGATTGAGGAATATAACCATCATCATCCTCTGACCTACACACAAATGCGTATACATGCATACACATGCACATACACCTTCATGCACACATGCATACACACTCAACACACACACATACATGCATGCATGCATACATACATACAAATGGTACATGAATTTCTAGTTTACAATAGTTCCACATCCGAAAGCTCCTTCTCACTCTTTCATGCCTGCTTTTGAGGGTCGTATGAAAGTTACTAACTTCTCTTTGCCTGACTCCTTGTAATTTATTATTAGGAGATTTTAGAATGCCAGAGCCTTCTGAAGATCTGAAGCAGATGACTGCAGTATGGAGGGAAGAGGCTGTACGGGGCATATCTGGGGGTGGGATGGGGGTTCTGTGGAAGAAAAGAAGAATGGAAGACAAAAGCCTGTCTTCAGAGTTAGGTGTGGTCGTATATACTTGGGAAGTGAAGACAGAAGGATTATGAGTTTGAGGCCAGCTTGGGCATGATGACACATGGCTACAGTCCCAGCCCTTGGGCGGTAAAATCAGGGGGATTGGAAGTTCAGTGTCATCTTCATCTGTGTAGTGAGTTGGTGGTCTGCCCTGTGACATGGGACCACACTTTTCAAAAGCCAAAAGCAAACAAATAAGAACAGTTGTGTGTCTCTTTTTAGTTAGGGTCTGTACCGGTAATTTTGGTGTCACTGTGACCTGTATTTACCTGACAGAAAGAAGTTTAAGTAAAGATGGGATTGTTTTACACCAAGGTTTTTATGGATATTTTCATCCATCACAGAGGTAAAGTCATGGCAACAGGATAGTTCAATACAAGATGACAGAAGCATCTTGCCAAGGGCCCCATATGACAAATATACCAGAAAGCAATGAAAAAAAAAAGGCCATAACCAAAGGCAATAGAAACTTCTGAGGCTAGCCCCTAAAGATCTATTTCCACCAGCCAGGTCCTGCCTTCTAAAAGCTCCACAGGTTTCAGAATAAAGCAAGCTAAGCATTCAAAACAGGATCCCTTGGGAGATATTTTAAGAATCAGACCATAAAAGGATTCTATGCCTTTTCCAGTCTTCTACCTACCATGTTTAGATAGTGGTCTTCTCCTAGGTTATACTTTAATATCAGATGGTCTCAGAGAGCTCTTCTAGAAAGTTCTGGCTGGGCTAGCTCTACATGTAGAAAGATTCAATAGTAGATAATGGGGCTATTTCACATTATTTTAATTCAATAAGAGCTTATTACATTGAGAGGCTTTTCTCTAGACTGTTCTACTTTGTGCTTCTTTCATATTTCTGCATTGATAGGATCCTACTCTTCCTAAGATAGTGACATTCTTTTTCTTTAAAGGAAATTCCATTCCGGCACAGTGATTACTGAACACCATGTGAAGCGCTGTGGGGGTTAGGGCGGGCGATGACTCAGATACAGTACCCAAAGTTCTGAGACACTAATGAGATAAAGGCCACAAATAACTTGGCTACAAGTTATTTGGATATGAGTAGCATACATCAGCTTCCATAGTTAGACGATGATTTATTTCCCAAAGCTTGCCTTCGCTGTTTAGGAGTCACTGTAACTCCTAAGAATTTGAATAAAATGCAAATACTAAAGCTTTCACTCGTGAGGTCATCCTCTCGCTGTCAGCATTATTTCCTCCAGTTTCCTGTCTTGGTGAAGAACATCCAAAGTCTCTACTGCTCCAGTATTCAAATCTGCTTTCCAGGGGTGGGATGTCCTCTGACAGAGAGAACAATGTGGACATAATGTGAAGAGGAAACTTTAAAAAGGAAGCCAGAGCCTGGTGACCAAAACTCTCTCTCTCTCTCTCTCTCTCTCTCTCTCTCTCTCTCTCTCTCCCCTCCCTCCCATAGCTGGAAAAGCTCACACTGGAGGCTTCCCCAGCTACCCTGACTACCCTGAGTCCTTTCGCCAACTCCATCCTACCTGTGCCTTCATCCACCCACCTAGCTTCCACAATGAGCAAGAATGTGAAATGATCTTTCCACTGTAAAGAGCAAGAATCAATCAGTGTCCTGGTTCTGACAATGCCCTGAAATGTGTAAGGCCTCCCCCCCCCTCATGAGCTAAAGCTCTGTGTGATGGGTTCCTGTTCTGAGTCTAGACTAGAGCCAGCCTGTAGACAGCCTTAGGTGAATAGTCAGTCACACTGTGCTTAGGTCATGGCAGGTAGGTCCAGTCTTGCTTCCTTCTAACCAAATCTTACTTTCTTTCCTTCCAACTTTGAGAAGCCTTGTTTCTACATCTTGAAATTGCTAAGATCTTTCCCAGCACAAGCTCTATTTTTTTGTTCTTATCTGTTCAGCATTTCCACTCTTCTCTTTCCTTGTTTCAGTCATCATGTTCATTGATGTTTACAGTCATTTATTTCATTCCTTCAATACAGTACTGGTTTCATTCAAGTCAGTCATTTATCTTAGCCCCCATGCCTAATACAATAGATGCACATTTGTATTAAAGGTTGAAAGAATGTTCTGGAAGGCTTTGCAGTTTTGATTAAGTTCTATTTGATTGTCCATTATTTAATTTCTGGGGGTCAAAGTAAGTTAAAAATTCCCCAGCAGCAGTCACAGCGTGTCTGTATTCATACTGGAGTTTTTCCAGCCCTTCCTTCTCCACACTGAGACTCTGTCCACCAAACACCCCAGCCCAGGGGTAGTTCTGTGGGTAGCCAGGTTCATCCAGTCGACCATGGCTAAATAGCTGGACTAGCAGGGGAGATTTTCTTTGAGGGTTTTTAGAAGATGCTCTCGAGTAAGGACCCCCCTCATGTGATCTGTGCTTGAATCTGATGGGAAGCACTTCAGTCATTTCACCTGATGAAGACATGGCACCAGAAGCAATTCGCCTTCAGCCTTCACAAGTTGAGGGAATCATCCTCTGTTGTACCCTGAGTCACTCCAGCCTGCTCCCATGTTTTGAGCTTTTACATTCTCACACTTACTTTACCTTTTTAAAGTAATATTAAGGTTAATATGTTTAATATTAATATTTAAAGTGATATTAAAGTTAATGCTTTTACTTCTACTCACTCTATGTATTGTCAACACAAGTGTCTCCAGAGTCCTCAAGCCATGGTACATAGACCCAGTGGCAATATGTCTGCCTGCATCAGGCACACTGACAATGCTTGGTAAGTCCTTAGTGTTTCTGTTTGTTTGTTTGTTTGTTTGTTTGTTTCAAGACAAGGCTTCTCTGTGTAGCCCTGACTGCTCTGAAACTCTCTCTGCAGACCACACTGGCCTCAAACTCAGAGATCCGCCTGCCTCTGCCTCCCACGTGCTGGGGTTAGGGTCAGCCCCACACAACCCGGCACCACCACCCGCGCCTGGCAGTCTTTAGTGTTCTTAAGAACTGCTTTTCACCAGTAAATGTTTGTGTTATGAATAAAATCAACAAACATGTACACGATTTTGTCAATAATGCGTCCTTAACTGGGTCATGATAATTACCATTAAATTACAAAGTTCTTTGTTTGAATTTATTATTTTAATGGGTTATCTGTTTGGGGTTCCTTCTTTTAATCTTTTAAAAAGATTATTAAACTATTTCTTTACGTTTTCCCTTTTTAGGTGTCTTTTTAATGACGTGCATCCTGTCTGTTGGTCGGCCTCTGGAGGGCCTTTGTGGGCTTCAGCAGCTGCATTGACAGAAATCAACCCCCAGGGGTCAGAGTTCACAAACTGGAAGCAGCTCCCGAGGGCAGGCACCTGCTCCTGAACCCTCAGCTCTGTTTCTCTGGAGAGCAACCTCTTCCCACCTAGGAGAAAATTCGCTTTTCCTCCGGAGACGCCTCCTCACCTGGTGATGTAAGGACGGCTCTGGGTGGCAAAAAGCAATGGTAACGCCAACTTCTTGTGAGCCGGCTGTAGAGCCTTTTGTACATGGCAGGAACGTGTTCTTGGCTTAACAGTTTTGACATCTATTTAAAACCCTTCCTAATCCTGTGGCAAGAAAGTTCTTTGCTGATATTCTAGCTTAGATTAAATAGATGCCAATATGTATCTCTATTGAAATAAATCATTATTTTTTTATTTAAAAATTGACCAAATGTTCCTCAGAAAACTTTTTTTTTTTTGAGAAGTATGCTTGTATCTGACTCAGCTCTAGATTATCATGAAGGTCACAATGATAAATAGTAATAAGAAGAGCTAATTATTGTTTTATGGTAAGTGCTGGGGAATGGCTGAGTAGGGAAAGTGTTTGCTGTGAAAGCATAAAGACTGAGTTCAGGCCGTGAAAAAAGTGCAAGTCCCGGCAAGTCACCTGCAGTCCCGGCATGATGGGAAAGGGAGACAGGTGGAGCCTGGGGGTTTGGCGGCCAGTCAGCCTAGCTGAAAGACTTATCTTCAGGCTCTGTGACAGCCCGCCTCAAAAAACAAGGCCGAGAGTTTTACAAGTTAACTTATGGCCTCTACATGTGTCACAGCGCTTGCTCCCTTCCATGTATACACACAAGCACATACACACACACACATACAAATATATACACACATACACAAAACACATATGCACACACCTACACACATATACACATACACACAAATGCTTTATTGTATTAAATTTACAAACTAATATCTTCTCCAACATTCTCAGAAGATATTCCTATTAGAAAGAGTGATTTCTTTGGATGGGAGTTAAAATTACCTCCTTAAGGGACAAGCAAATGTCTCAGAGTTTTATGATTTTGTTTGGTTTTGGTTTCTTTGAGATGTTTCAGAGTTTTCTATGACCCAATTGACTCCAGTTTTACCCTGTGGAAGGATATACAAAAGCAAAAGCCATCATTATGGTAATGGACAGCCATGAAGACTAGCAAAATCTCAACTCCCATCAACGTTCCAGCAATCGTTGTCAGCCTAGCACACTTCCAAACCCTTCATCTAACCCCTTCCACAATCTATTCCAAAGACATAACTTCCTAATATCCTCCTTCCTATATCTTCCTGCCATTGGATTCTTCAAGGTCGCAAACAATTCATTATCCTCAAAGGAAGTCCTAGTCAAAGGAAGTCCTTACCCTCCATGGTTAAAGGCATGGAGGTCTTTGTGGTTACAGGTAAGCTGGGGAAACTGGAGTGATAAACAACAGGGTTGTTCCTTCAAAGGAAGGGATGTATAACCTGTTATCGTCCAGGAGGCTGGGAACAGATGTGATTGATAGCCTGCTGACGCTTGTGCTGTCTGTGTGGCCAGAGCACACCGGATCCTCCCCCAGACCCTTATTGTGAGCTTGTTTTTCTCAGTCAATCTATAGAGCCCATCTTTATGGAAGGTGTCACAGCCGATCTATAGAACACATCTTTGTCTTTATGGAAGCTGTCAAATGGACTGTACAAAGAGTTTTGATGTAGTCACGTCCAATCTTTATTTAGCTTACTTTGTATTTTATTGTGTACATGGGCTTGAATTAATCATCATCAGGAAAGTTTTCATAAAATTGTGCTGTGCTTAAATATGCCTAAAATAAACTACTTGGACTCAGACTCCCAAAGTTTGAACCAACAGTAGCTACTGAGTATTGCTGAACTGAAGCAAACTGTCTCCATGCCTCCCACAGATGGTTACTTTGCTGGCCATAGTGGCTGCAGAGAACCTTGCACTCTTTTCTCTCTGCACAGTGGGAGGCTTCACCCTTCCAAGCACACAGCTTGCCTGAAGTCCTCGAGGGCAGGCTGTTCTGTATTTTGAAGGGCTGGCATTAAGGAAGACAGAATTTTCCTGTCTCTACTTCCAAGTCATTAACTTACCCTCCCTTTAGTCCCTTACTGTCATTCTCACCTCTGACCTCACTACAAATCCACTGTGAACTCAGCCACCTAGGTCACTATGTCCCTAGAGGACTTTAATCTTTCCATATCATGCACCTTTGTCACAGTGCCTTGACCTCTCCTGACCACATGCTGAGTTGAATTAATTACTTCCCTGAATTACTCTGTATCTGAAATTTTATATTCCAGTACTCAACCCCACGACCTACTCCTCCAGATGCCAATACAGGTATCACCCAATCAGACTGCTACCTCCAGCTGGATCCCACCTGTTCTCCAATATCACCCAACTACCTCCAGCTGGATCCCACCTGTTCTCCGATATCACCCAATCAGACTGCTACCTCCAGCTGGATCCCACCTACTCCCCTCGCCCATCAAAACTAGTTTGTGTTCCTTTGCTGTCATTGTCCATCCCAGACTCTGCTCAATCAACTCAGTCCTTTCCCTCTTGCCTGCTTTCTTGTATCCAGTTTCTCACCTATTCTCCCCTGACCCCTTTTCCTTCTAACTCTGGCACCCTCTGTGCCAGACACTGTGTGTATGCATTGGAATGGTAAGGTAGGGAAAGCCTTTGATTATGTAGAAGTCATACAAGAGAATCGACTGCTAAATGGGTGAGAAATCTCAGAACAGAGCATGAGACAAGGTGGAAAGGATAATGGTATAGGTGGGCAGCCTGGACCTGGGGTAGCTGCATCCCAACAGCAACTGTTAGCGGTAGATCTTCCTGTCTACGAGACCAGACCTGTTGTCAGGATTTTCTCCCTCTGTTTCTTCAGCCTGTGGTAGTAATCACTTCCCATCATTTCTTGTCTGTGAGAGCTGCATCTGCCCTTACTTTTTCCCCCCCTCACTCAGTGCTTCTCATGTGTTTGAGTGTATGTTTGGCTAGGTTTTACTGCAGTTATTGGTACAAGCACCAAAGCATAGAGGTAGGGGGTTGCACATTTGGAAAACTGAATTTAGGTTAATAGGCCCCAGCTAGTATAAGGTGGAAGGTGGAAAGAACGCTGACGAATGGGCAAGGGATTGGGCCAACGGATGCCAGCTCATGAATGTTGAAGATTTAGTGGTTTTATTTCTAAAGCCCTGATTAGCCACTGAAGAATTTTATGAAGAACAGAGATAAAGCTGGATTTCTGTTTTATAAGAAGAGATCACTAGGTGCTGTATTTAGATTGAATTGCTTAGGTGACAAGGTGTCTTGGGCAGGGATTGAGACAGATTACTTATGAGGTACACAGTGTCATAGGCTATTTGGAGCTGAATCAGTTAATGCTGCTCCTTAGGTCTCCTATCTCTGTAAGCCCCTAGTTCCTGTCTTTCCAAAAGAGCTGCCTGTGTGCTTTTTGAATTCTCTCTCTCTCTCTCAAAAATATTGAGGTTTTGCTTACAACCAAGAAACTCTAATCACATAAGAAATGAATCAAGTTCATAAAATGGATGCATTCCTTAGACACTTGGGAATAAGTACAACTGGGTGACCTGGGTGGCCGAAAGAACACTTGCAGCTAAAGGGAAAAGAAGAGTGAAGGGCCCTTAGCCTTCCTTAGAAACCTTATGGAGATGATTCACTCACCTGAAGGATATTGGAGGAAGATCACATTTCCCACTCCTACCGTGGGGGGCCTGATGAGCAACTCAGTTTTGACAAGCTGAGTTCCAAGTGCTTTCTGGAGTGCCCAGTAGACAGTTATGTGACTCTGGGATTTACAGAGACTCTCTGTGTGGAGAGAGATGTTCCAAAAGCATCAGTTTATCAGTAGCAGTTAGAAATGTGAGCGTATATGAGGTCCCTCAGGGAGATGTTCATAAAGACAGAAAGAGGAAGAGTTGGAAAAGGGGTCGGGGGAGAAAAATCTGTTCTGAGATTTCTCACCCATTTAGCAGTCGATTCTCTTGTATGACTTCTACATAATCAAAGGCTTTCCCTACCTTACCATTCCAATGCACACACACAGTGTCTGGCACAGAGGGTGCTCAGCAGATGGCTGCTGAACTGATTTTTTTAATACTATTTATTTATTTGTTTATTTGTTTGTTTGTTTATTCATTATATAATAGCTCTGTCTTCACACTCACTTGATGAGAAAATCAGATCCCATTGCAGGTGGTTGTAAGCCACCCTGTGGTTGCTCAGAATTGAACTCTGCACCCCTGGAAGAGCAGTCAGTGCTCTTAACCCCTTACACATCTCTCCAGCCCCTTCTGAATTGATTTTTAAGATATTTTAAAACCACTTGTACACTTTGCTAAGCAGACTCTGAAGTCAATTCATTTGGAGGCAACACAAGAGAAGTTGGGTGTTTCAGGTAAGGTTTGTAGAGATGTTTTTTAAATATTAGTTTACTTGTATATGTACAGAGCCGAGTGTGCACCACATGTAAGAGCCCATGGAGGTCAATGGGGCATGTGAGATGTCCTAGAACTAGAATTATCAGTGGCTATAAGCTGCCACATGACTGCTGGGAACCTAGCACAGGTTCCTCTATAAGAGCAGCCAGTGCCCTTAACCACTGAGCCATCTCTTCAGCCCCCAGAGACGTTTATTGAGAGAAGGAAACTGCCACTGTGCTAGGCTCCTTCTGTCTGATTAGGAATCCTCTCTCCCAAGAAAGCCAGCTTTATTCCATTACAACATAAACAACAGTTTCTCTGACTTTTCACAGAAACAAGGGAGAAGACTGTATTGACATGAGCCAGAATGTGAGGTGTAGAATCTGCCTTCTCACTGATGCAAGAGAGTTCCACAGCAGGAGGATGACTAAAACAAAGAAGGGGGTGGGCAGGTGGGGAATAAAGCTTCACTGAGAATGAACAGACCTCCTTTAGCCCTGTCACTGGTGTAGGGAAATGACACTGACGTGTCCCTTAAGAAATAAAAGTAGGTGTGCCTTCTGAGAGTAAATATAACCCAAGACATATGGCATGAGAGTGAAGACATGGAAAGCTGCTGTCTCTTAGACCTAAACAATTTGACTGGCATCTGGTACCATTCAAAATACACGACTTGGGGGCCTAGCGAGATGGCTAGGTAGTTGTGAGTGCTTGCTACAATTCTGAAGGACTGAGTTCAGTTCCCAGCACCCAGGTCAATCCAGAGGCTCACAGCCTATATTTCCAGTTCCAAGGATCCAGCGCCCTCTTCTGGCCTCCTTGGGTACCCACACTCATACAGCACACATACACATAAATACAATAGAAGTAAATCCATAAAATACCTGGTTTAGGAGTTTAGGTAGAATATGTACAGCCAACAACATCTGATCACACCTGGAGCAAGGGTAAGCCTGTGAGCCTTCAGATCCAAGGACTAATCGGTTCTTGGACCATAGTGAATTCATTAAGATATAGACTGTGCTAGGAGCCAGATTCAAGGTCAGTTGCAGCTCTAATTTGAACTTCTATCAGAGACTAACCCAATGGAGATTTTTTTTTAATAGAAAAAATTCAGAATCACTGCTCAAGGACAAATGTGAAACCCATGATCTTGTGTTTCCATGTCTCTATGATGAGGAATAGACCTCACTCTTTCAGCCACTCTTAGGACAATTACATGCCAAAAGACTCCCCATAGATATGGCAGTGACCTGAAATGTGAGTGTTTTATTGAGCAGTGAGCCCTGCCAAGCTTTGACCCCAAAGGGGTCTGAACATTATGAATACTTGTCCTTGGTTTTCTTTTGTACCCAGAAAAAAAAAAACTGGTTATCATAAGTTCTGGCTGAAATAATTAAATGAGGACAGTTTTCCAGCAGCAGGAAATCTTCAGACTGCATGAATAGGGTAAGTCTCCAATCAGGCCAACAGTGAACCTTTGAAAAACTGGAAGCAGAAAACAGGGGACTCAAGCAAAGGAGGAAAGGAACTCAACATTTCAGAGAACTCCCAAAGGGAAGGGGGAGTTTTTCAACTCTTGCTTACAAGGAGAGGGGGGCTGTTTGTAAAGACTGCAAAAAGACAAAGTGCTTGGACTGGGTTTGCATAAATAGGAAAGAATCACAGAGAAGAAAAAAAAACTAAGAGCCTGAACTTGGACAAAAGTAAATTCTGTCAACATGATTAAATACACACAAGGTGCAGAGCAAAAGCAGGAGCCAAAACCCAGGCTCACCATAGGAGCCAAGCCACAAAGAGCTCACACAGTGAGTCTGTTTGGGGGCCTGCACAGAGGGATGCCAATCCAGAGGCCTGATGTCAATGCCAAAGCAGCAGACAGAAGCAGAATCGAAATGTGGGCAAACGCAAATGACCCCTAAGTCATCACCCATGGGTTTAACTCTTGCTTCCTCAGCTCAGAGTCCAGGCGCGCTGACTTTTGTGGACCCCATTTTTCCTCTTTATAGAATGATTTTTAATAATACCAGTTCCTCTTACCTGGTGAGGCTGTAAGAATCAAATAATGCCTTAAGTGGGGCAAAGGAAGAGTATTTGATGTTCAGTGTAAGGGCTCTACAAGTATGTCCCCCTCCTTGCAGGAGCATGTGTGCATGTAAGTTGAGTGCTGGCCTGACCTTGATTTTCTTCACACACAATCCTCCCTCCTCCAGCACACAGCTTTCTTCCTTCTTTCCAGCGAGCCAAGAGATAGCCCAGCTGTGGTCTGGTGATGGCAACTTCCTACCCATGCTTTTCTTCCTCTCTTTCCTCACAGCCCTGCCCAGCTTCCCGGTGACAGCTAAATGCTAACCTTAGAGACTGTGGGAGCACAACCCACTTCCTCCTGCTGAACTGCCTGCTCCCTGCTTCCCTATAAATTACATCACTCCCTGGAAAACTGGCCTGGTGAAGTGTCCTTGGAATACTCCGCCTTGCTGCAGCCCAGTGCAATAGAAAGCAGCACCTTTTCGCTGTGGCCAGGGGAAATAGGTTCCTTAACAAGGGTGGTTAGGGAGGAGGAGTTTGTGCTGGTCTAGGCCGGTTGCTAAGCTCTCTGGAAGCACACAGGGGTAGGTGCAATGGCGGCTGGGACATTAGGTGGCATCTCAGAGGAGGCCTCAACATGTCTCTGTTCCTCTCCATCCACCTACGGCATCTGCTTGTCCTCTGTCCCAGCATGGCGATGCTCTCCAGTTCTCCACCTCCTAAACATGAGCAATGACATCACCCATTAACGTGCCAATGCGGGTGGGGAGAGCTCCCACCCCAGATGAAGAGCTACAGGCAATTCACAGCCATTGAGAGGGAGGATCAGCCTTTTCAGGAATGAGTGTCCTGATAGGCTGACCCAAGTGGTCATCCGTAAACGCACATACAAGCGATACTAAATGGACTTAGCCATGTGTATTTATATATACACATATACATATGTATGTGTGTAAAACAACATTACAGAAGAAGAGGTCATGAATTTGAGAGGGAATAGAGAAAAGACAAAGGAAGGTGTAGGGTTTAAATAAGAATAGCCCCCATAGGCTTCCTTATTTGAATGCTTAGTCATCAGGGAGTGGCACTACATGGGAGGGATTAGGAGGTGAGGCCCTGTTGGAGTAGGTGTGGCCTTGTTGAAGGAAGTCTGTTACTGGGCTTTAAGGTTACAGAAACCCAAACCAGGCCCAGCGACTGTCTTTTCCTGTTGCCTGCAGATCTGGAGGTAGAACTCTCAGCTCCTTCTCCAGCACCATGTCTGCCTGTGTGTCACCATACTTCCCTCCATAATGATCATGGACTAAACCTCTGAAACTGTAAGCCAGCCCTGATTAAACGCTTTCCTTTTGTAAGAGTTGCCATGGTCACATTGTCTTTTCACAGCCATAGCACACTTCACTAAGACAGGAGAGATATACATACAGCATTCATGTATGAAATTCTAAAAAAAAAAAAACCTGAGCAATGATGGCCCATGCTTTTAATCCCAACACTTGGGAGACAGAGCAGGAAGATCTCTGAGTTGGAGGCCAGTCTGGTCTACAGTGTGAGTTTCAGGACAGCCAGAGCTACACAGAGAAACCCTGTATTGGAAAAAAAATAGGGACTTAAGATCATCTAATTTTTTTTTTACTTCAACACTTTTGTGAATATTTATTTTATTATTATATTTTATTGTATATAACAGTTATATATTTTATTATTCTATTAATCAACTTTCACAGAACCCACAGAGATCAGTTAACTTGACCATCAAATACCCAGCTGATTGGAAATGGGCATAGAGCCCAAGCTCACTTTTTGGGTCCTTTTCCCTAGTGTTCAGTATAATTAGACCCTTTTCCCAGTTACGCAGAAAGCTGAAACCCTTCCAGTCTTGCCTTCTGATGTGGCCTCTGCTAGGAAATCTATTTTAAGTCTCTCTCTCTCTCTCAAACATGCATACTCACACATGCCACACAAACACACACTTACACACACAACCACATACACACCACAAACATATATACACACACCACACAAACATGAACACACAAACCACACACACACACACAGGCGCACACACACCACAAGTACACACACGCACAGAACCACCCCCCAGCACTCCCTCTTTTTCCTTCAGCCTGCTCTACCTCATCCTTTTTCTAGGTGCTAACACTTTTTAAACACAGGACACACATAATTTACCTGTGCGTGTTTTTTTGGCTTCTTTCCTCTCTCCTCCTGCTAGAACATAAACTGCACCGAGTGATGTTTGATGTAGGCCAAGTACCCAGAACACAGCCTGACAGCTCAGGAGGTTCCAGCACCCCTTGTGTGTGTAAGAATGCGCTTAAAAATCTGCCTTATATATTCTGGATATCCTGGTTGACCATCCACCCAGAAGCCCTCCCTGTAGACATGTACTTCTTCACACACACACACACACACACACACACACACACACACATCACAGTACCTGCTCTGACCTCATCCCCACCATAATCTAGCCGGTTAACCTTTTCTTACCTCTGCACCTCAACTCAAGCTTGGCTCCATGTTGAGAGTGACATTCAGCCTAAAGTCCCTTCTCAGAGAGGCAACCTATTCTCACCTGAGGTCTGTCCACGTTGGCTCCTTCCCAGCCACACTGTCCATTGGGCACCCTGTCCACTGTTTCCTCTTCCAGATCTTCCTTATGTCTTTCCTTTGAAGCACATTAGCACAAGGCACAGGCACTCAGAGATTGTGTGGGGAAGGGAGGTAGAGATGAAGAGCGAGGGAATTACACCAAGGCATCTCCTTATTTACTCCAGACCCTTCTGCTTTATTCAGATGCACAGGAGAAAATGACTCCACTGGGTCAAGTCTATTCTATTTTAGAAAACTAGTCAAGCTTGAGCTAAGTGGGAATTGTGGGTAGAAAGGGAACCTGGCACACTGTCTGCTGTGATCAGGTGCAGACTGGCTGTAGAGGAAATGGAGCCCTTGTCAGGAGGAACAGGAGCAGTTAACACCATGTCCAGCCCCACTGTGTGTTCTCGCCCAATTTGAATGGCTGCTCCAACAACATAATAAATGGAATTGCGCCAAATTTATAGTAAAAAGGGCGGGTTCGCTGACCTCATAGGAGGTGGTCAGTGAAGCCTGCTCCGGGGTAGAGGTTTCTTAAAGGGGAATGTGTGTGTGTGTGTGTGTGTGTGTGTGTGTGTGTGTGTGTGTGTGTAAGGGGTGGCATGATGTTGAGGTACTAGGGTAGCCTTATTTGGTGAGTTTAGGGCCCTGTAGGTCTTAGGTCCAGTGGTCACTTCAGAACCCGGAATTAGGAGCTGGCTTTGTCTGGTGTTTTGTTCTGGCTTTTGAAAGCACAGGCTCCTGGTCAGAGAGAAAGGTGGGGACCTCTTGGCTCAGGCCACCTTGCCTTTGTCCCCAAACCTCAGGCCTTACACAGTTGGCTTTGAAATTCACAAAGGCTGATTCCAACATTGATGCTGTGGACACAAGATAGCGACCAACTAGCTAGCCATCCCAGTACAAAGGGACGCAGCACTGTCTCCTGGCCTTCCAGACAACCTGAGTCTGACCACAGGCAAATACAACAGGCTTTCTCACAATCTGAATAGCACTTGCTCTGGGCCTTGCTTAATTAGTGCCAGCTCTCCTCAAGACCTAACAGTCTAACCACACACACTATAGAACAGTGGCTCTCAAACTGTGGATCGGGACCCCTTTTTCACAGGGGTAGAGTATTATGGGTCTCTGACTCCCCACGCCTCACACCTCACATCCTTGGCTGTTGCACACAGACAGTCTCAGGATGCAGAAGAGTTTCGGAACAAGGTCTTGGGCTGCTGGCAGTGAGTACAAGGGATATAAAAATCGCGGGATAGTGGGGCTAGGGAGAGAAGGAAAAAGGACAAGGAAGGAAATGCAACTAATTTGCATATGCGGACTTGATTGAAGACCACAACATTGGTGAAGTACCAATTCAAACACCAAAGCCTGCAGGAGGAGGCAGGGACTTTCCGAGGGTACCAGTTAGATTAGCAGACTGCAGGTCACATGATTTCTGAGAAGCCAGTTCTCCGGTGGGAAACAGAAGCCTAACTGGCTTCATCAGCACTATTTGGACTTTTGTCTCTTTGGGGTTGAGTAGGCCCAAGCCTGATTTGGATAGGAAGCAGGCCCACTCCTGCTGTGCCCTCTGACAGCTATCCAGGGTTTGGACAGCGCTCTGCCATCCCTCATCTGGCTTGGGAACCCACAGCATATCAGATATCCTACATATCAGATTTTACATTACAATTCACAACAGTAGCAAAATTTTGTTCGGAAGTAGCAACAAAATAGGGATCACCACAGTATGGGGATCTGTGTTGAAGGGTTGCAGCAGCGGGAAGGTTGAGAACACTGGAGATGGAGGCTTTCAGTGTGCAGTGGAGTATGGATCCTTGGTCAGATGATGTGGTTTCAAGGCTTTCCGGTTTGGGGCGTGCCAGCTTCGCCTGCTTCCCTTCGCAGCGGCTTTCCTGAGAAGAAGAACCTTTTTTTTGTTTCGGTTTGGTTTGGTTCAGTTTGGGTTTTTTGAGACAGGGTTTTTCCGTTTGGTCCTGGTTGCCCTGGAACTCACTCTATAGATCAGGTGGGTCTCGGAATTTAGAGATCCTCCTGCCTCTGCCTCCTGGGTGCAGGGATTAACGGCGAGTGCTACCACTGCCCCCAGCTGCTTGCCTAAGATTCCGTGTGTTCTTTTGACAAACAGCCTGGTGCGTCTGCGTTCAGACCAAAACTGTGACCTGTACACAGAGCTGGCCTTGCCGCTGTCAGTGCCAATGAGGTTCTAGTGCATGAGTTAGCAAATAAATAAAAACAACACAAACAAACACTTCAACAGCTGCTGATGTGTGGGGAACCAGTTTTCCTTCCTTATTCTGATCTTGTCAAAGTGAGAAAAGCCTCCAAAGCACAGCAGTGCTGGCGGTCTTCTCATGTTCCTAGTGGTGTGCTGCTCTTGTGAGCGACATGCTACAAGGAAAACCAAGTAGTCAAGGATGCTCTTTCTTAGGAGGAAATTTCTGTTGTAAATATCAGTGCACCTCTTCTTCTCCTGTCCAAAAATAGGACTTTTGTTCAGATCATTCTCCTTCCAAAAAAACTGCACCTGAATAAAAGCTTAAGTGCCACATGCAGCTCTAAGGTACAGGCACACCCACTGAGGTTCCCCTCAGATGAGGGCAGACAGCATGAGGAAGGGTTGCTTCCTCCCCCAACCTTTCAAAGCAGTTCACTGCAAGATACTCCTTGAGATTCAAGCATCCTCTTTTAGTGTGTGAGTTCTATGAAGGAGACACAGTCCAATCCTGCCCTTTAGCTATTTCGACCAAAATCAACCTGGGGAAGGGAATCGTTTATTTCACCATAGAGCTTACAGTTTATCACCTGAGAGAAGCCAGGGCAGAAACCTGGAAACAGGAGATGATGCGGAAGCCACCGAGGAGTGCTGCTTACTGGCTAGCTCCCCATGACTTGCTCAGCCTACTTTCTTCTTTCTTTTCTTCTTCCTTCTCTCCCCCACCCCCACTGCCCTGGAGACAAAGTTTCTCTGTGTGTCCCAGCCAGCAGCCTCTGCCCCAAGTTCTAAGATTAAAAGCATGAACCACCACTGCCTGGCTTTTACCTGCTTCAACCAAGGGCGGTCCCACTCACAGTGAGCTGAACCCTCCTACATCATTAACCAATACCATAGGCTTGTCCACCAGCCAATCTGGCGGGGACACTTTATCAACCGAGACTTCTTCTTCCAAAGTGACTTTAGCTTGTGTTGAGTTGATATAAAACTAACTGAGACATTATGCACATTAGGGACTCTCAGAAATGTGTGGTCTTGTCCCTGTGTGTACCTGAGTCATCTAAGGGGCCAGTCCTGATCCCTAAGCCAATCTCAGATCTGTTGCCATGATGTGAATGTTCTTTCCATTTTGGAAATAACCACTACTATTATGGGTTAGTGCTACTTCAGAAGTGGGACCTTTGGGAGGTAGCTGGGCCACAGAGACTCTGCCCTTGCAAATGAATGCATTTGCATTATTAATGTATTCTGTAGCAATACATAACTTTCTATCACAAGAACTTATCGTCAGAAAAAGGTGCTCTCCAGCTTCCTTCCACCCATGCTGCCACCATTTGCCCTAAAGTACCTTGGGACTAAGCAAGGAACACCAACCAGGGAGAAGGTTTTCTGTGGGTGCTGTCCTTTGATCATAGACACACACACACACACCCCCAGTATCTGGAGTTGAATAAGCCTTATTCATTACAGATTACTAGATACGTAGAATTTGGTGATAGTACAGAATGGGCTGAGATGCCAACTAAATCAGACTCTGTGGAGGTAGGATCTGGGAATCTGAACTAAATCTGTAGATTTAGAGAATCATCAGGCATACTGAGGTCTGGCAATCACTGGATTTGAACATGAAAGATTTTAACTCCCTCTGAGGAAAGTGTAACCCAGGTAGAATGAACAATGGTTCAGACAGGGATTTTTTTCAAGTGCTTTCCTACAGCAGTGTTAACAGCCAGTCCTTCCCCCCCCCCCCCCCGCCCGGGGAATTGCAGATCCATTACAGAACAAAAGGTCTGTAAGCAGAATGGTGGCAAGCAGATCACATTTTAAATGTCTCTGCCTTGCTAATAATGCTGGCTGCTGCTTAATGGGAGTTTGCTCTGAACAAAAGGAGCAGAGAGATGAGGTGTGCAGGTGAATCTGCCATTGCCATGGAAACAGCAGCCATTGTCTCTAGAGAGGTTCCCCTCATGGGCAATCCTGCCATTCCATTTCGAAACTCCCTGTTTTGGTTTACTTCAGATTGGGCATCCTGCTCTTTTGGTGTGTGATTCTACTGGCTTCTAAAGGTGTGTCCAGAAAATAAGTAAATAGGGAATGGTAGTTTTCTGCCAGTCTGGTTTCTTCCAAAAGCATTCCGGTATAACCCAAACAGGGTGGAAACATTTCTGTGTGGTGTGTAGGGGATGGGGCAAGTGTGGAGTTAAAACAATCCACCTCTCCCCCCTCTTCTCCCTGCCTTAATTAGTAAACCCAGTAAAAGTACACCTACATCAGGATTTTAATTAAGATAATATTTTTAACACATTGTTTTATGCTGAGTTGGGGAGAACGAACTTTGATGCCATGTGTGTTTCTGTCCCAGAAGCCTTCATGCTAATGCTGAGCATGCTATGCCCAATGACACCGTGCCTCACAGAAGGAAGGTAGCATTTCATCCTTGTCCCCAAATGATCAAACAATAGCCCCTAGGTGTACATGTGTCCATCCCGGAGGGAGCAAGGCCCTGGGGGTCATGTCCTTTACAAGAGACTTTCACACTTCTGATCCAGTCGTGCCCTTCCAGGCTCAGAAACCCAACGCTCCCTGAGCGTACCAATCACCCCCTCCCCAGAGCGAGGCAGCACACAGCCACTAACCTCTTCAACTATTTTTTTTTAATCTGTAATAGCAGTTTCCCATTGGAACATGTGTACTCCTGCAGCGTATAACCTGACTTTTCTGTCTGAGAGAAAGGTGAACCAAAAGAGGAAGGCAAATAGTATAATGGTCAAAGTGCTATTTCATGCACTTAGGATGGGAAGGAAATCTCTGTGATAAAAAAAAAAAATAGAAGACTAAAAGCCCCTGTAATAGATCCATTCCCAGAGCGGGAGCCATGGAGGAAATGAGATAATCAACAGAGATGAGTGGCAAGAAGGAAACCAGTACAAGGAGAGTTCTTTAGGTAAGTCAGCTCTGAGAGACTCAGCTGGCGTGGCCTGACAGTTCCTCCTGTGAACTACGGTTGCTCCAGCTCTCAGGCAGCCGTTATTCCTGAGAACGTTTGGGAGGATCATGCCAAGTGTGTGTGGCTCACTTCTCTGTGCTTCCATGCCGGTCACCATGCCACCATGCCACCAGTTTTATCTTTCGCTAAACTGTCATGTGGTGTGATGACAGTTGTCCTTGGATGGCGTTGTATCCTCTGCTTTCTTTATAACTTTGTGTTGATGTCATAGAATTGTGCTTACTTGCCTTCTCTGTCCATTCATCTGTCACCAGCTAGCCATTGGGTGAATACTATTTGTGTTCTAAACTGAGAAAGCTAGATACACACACCACATACATACATACACACACCACATACATATAATATACACATATACCACATACACACACCACACACATACACCATACACACACATATATATATACACACACCCACCACACACATACACCATGCCACACATACACATGGACACACATGGACACACATGCATATACACACGCGCACACACACACACACACACACACACACAGGTGAGGGAAATGAAGAGTGAGGGTCAGGCAGGGGCTGACAAGGGAGTACAGTTTGGGTCCTGGGGGTAGGGAGCACACAGAAAAAGTCCAGTTAAGAAATTTGATTCTCAATTTGTTCCGTTACGTGTTTTATTTGTTAGACTGAACATCTATCTCATAGATGTAATTTTGTACATAATTTATTCACTTTGAGAAAAATTTTAGCAAAGCAGAAGGAAAAGGAGTAAACACTTTATGTAATCCCCAGAGGCTTTAGCTCTTCTTGGGAGCCAAGGACTCAAGTTCTTTTGAAAAATTTACCCTGGAATGAAGCTACCACTCAAGAAAACAGGCAACAAAACAGAAATGAAACAAAGCAGAACAGGCCTTCAGGCCTTGTGATTCCCAAAGAGATATGGGGACGGGAGGCAGAAAGGGGTGTAGCTTCGTGCTCTCCTGCTCTTTCAGGTTCTGCACGAGGACAGGACTCTCGCAGTGTGAAGCAGAGCTTTCGGCTGCACCGGCTTCATTAGCCTTTCTGCAACAAAGTATTAGCCGAGATTTCCCACTTTCCCCATTCACACCAGAGAGACAGCAGAGACAAGGGCTGCCTGCAACAGCCACAGCTCTCTCTGGGAGGAATCTATAGGCCTTGCAGCAACAGAAGTCACAGGGAATTCTGGCCTGAGTTTCAACCATTGCAGAAAAATGAGAGCAAAAGCCCTAAATGCTTCTTTAAAAAGTTGAGACTCAAAAATAAATAAATAAATTGATTTTCTTTTTGGCTTGAGTCTCTGTCTGTGTGGAGAACTATGGTCCAGCCTGAGCAAAAAGAGCCAACTCCATGGGCCTTCATCAGCCTTATATACATACCCACCAGATTCCACTGTTACCAAGGGAAAGATGCAGCATCTCAGAGCCCCTCCCCTCAAAGGAACAAACTAGAATTCAGGCAAAAGGACTCTAGCAGGCAAGAAGGTGGCATTCAGGGTTGAGTACTAAACAGGGCATCCTGTTCAGTACTAAAAAGAACTGAGTGAATTGCTCTCTTTCCCTCTCTCTCTGAAGCTCTGTTAAGCTTCCCAAACAAAAGAAAAAGTAAGAAGCGGTGACTAGGAAACATTGTGTCATTGGAATGTACCCAAACTTTACTCCTGTTTAAGAGCAGAATCAAGGAATCATTACAGTTACTAGATTCCCATTAATTTGTGTGTGTGTTTGTGTGTGTGTGTGTGTATGTGTGTGTGTGTAAATTTGGGGACATAAAAGGTCTGTCTATTACTGTTAAACACCATGAAACAATACTTAATAAACAATACCTTTATCTTTATTAGGATAAAGGTGGAAATAATTCCTTTATTTGTGTATAACTTCTTACAAAATGTCTATAGGAATGACAGTAGAGCACACTCCTTTAAAGACATCACCAGCACAACTTCTTTCTTCTCCTTGGCTGATTGAGATTTCAGAACAATGTGCATGGGTCAATAATTATCTGGACCAGTGAATTTATCACCAACTAACTACATCGGAATAAACAAATGCTATCCATGCCCTTCGAACCAGGAAGGACCACTACTTAAGCAATTTGAGGGAGTGGCAAAAAAATAGCCAAAGTATAGCACCCTAGCTGTCGTCTTTATACTTAGATTCAGAGCCCATTTTGATGGTAGTGAGACCCCGGGTTTGGGCATGACTGGTGACTCCTGGGACTATACAAAGAGAAATGGGCAACACACAGACTTAGAAAACTGGGCCTGTGTGAGAAGACAAAGACCTCAAGAAGACAGTTGAGAGAAACCGAGAACAGGAAGAAGACAGTCAGGGAGACCAGAGAGGGCAGTCCTGGTGCGGGCAGAGAAAGCGCTGGAGTTTGGATAAGAGTGGAAGGAAGGAAAGACTGCTACAGCTCGATCCTCGATGACCTTGAAGACTCCTGAGGTGACTAATAAACTGGAAAGATTTACAAAGCCTGCCCCTGCTTCTGCATGCCCTGGCTGGGAAACATTTCCCACTTCAGTTCATACTCAAAGTTTAGAGAGTATCTTCATTTCTAGCAAAAATAATAGTTTAGGGGTCATTAATTTAAAACAGAAACTATCAGCACTGGGACCAAACTAGATAAACAGAAAAACCAAACAGTTCTAGAAACAAAGCAGCTGTAATTATACGAAAAAGGATGAGCTGTCCCTAACCCAAGGTCAAGATGCTACAGAAGAAAACAGAAAACAGAGAGGATCATTAGAAATTGATAGTTATGAGTATAAAAATACAAAATTAAAAAGACAAAGAGACAAGGGAATAAGATAATAAGAATTAAGACATTTAATGCTTTGTGTGATTTACCATTCTTTTCTAAAATGAAGAAACAAGCTGGAGAAGTGGTGTGTACTATAATCCCAGTACAAGGGAGGCTGGGTCAGGAGAGTCATGAGTTTGAGGCCCCGCTTCTCAAAGAAAAAAAAAAAAAAAAAAGAAGTGGCATAACTAGTCTGTCAAGTTTGTTCTGCAACAAATCAAATGCAACTGAGACACACAGAATGAAGAAGATAAAATTAGCCAGAACCTAATGGAATCATCAAAGCTGTGCAGTCACAAGTCTTTAGACTGAAGCATGTCCTAACTGGACAACTCAAGAATTTTAAAACACCTACTCCTAAGTATTTGGTGGTTGAAATTTCCAAACACCGAGCATAAAGACAACAGTTTAAGGCTCTCCAGGAAAAAGAGCCAATCAGACATAAAAGAACCAACCAGAGCAATAGCTGATTGCTTCATAGAAACCGTAATTGCCTGGAAAGCTGAGCAGTACTTTCAGATCCCGCAGGGAAGACTGCTCAGCCTGCTGCAGGGGATTGTACTGAAGCAGTAAGTTTCCTGTGTGCCCCTTTCCTGTGTCTCTCAATGAACCCTAGGTCCTGTTTTCTTCCCTTCTGTCCTGCTCAGATGGATGTGAGTCACCTATTTGGAGCCATCAACAAAAAGCTGTAAAATCAAAAGGATGAAGCTTTGACAGAGGCGAACAGATAGGACATTGTGCCTGAAGCTTGCTGAGTCAGTTTCTCCACTACAAAAGCCTTCTAAGCTGGTGCTGGGAAAGAGGAAGAAAGGCAGAGGGATGATTGATTGCTTTGGACAGGGATGAAGAAAACTCAAAATGTAAGAGAGGGAAGGGTAGGCTAGGGAAGACTTTTCATTATAGGCACTCCTGGTCACCCAGAAACTCATCCCACCACACTGGCCCCAGTCTCCCATAAGAACCTTCTGACTTAGTGGTGGCTCACCATCCATGGAGTGTCTTCTTTGAAGGAACCCTTAGTTTGGTGGGATGACCTACCTCCTAATGGTGGACATCTGAGACATTTTGTGGGATTTTAGTGACAAGAACACAAAGCATTTTCTTCTGATCAAGGCCAGGATGGATAGAACCAGATGAAAATTACCCGGTGAGTAATTCTTTTCCCCAACAGACTATCAAATGTGTTGGAAATACTACAGTGGTTTGAGGTATTCAAACGTTAGCATTTTATCACTTGTAGGTTTGTGGATCTCAGCAGAATCAGAGAGGCAATCAAGAAATGAAGAAGATGTGGAATTCAGCAAACAGATGGAGGGAGAAAAAAAAAAAGACAAACAGTAAAAGGAAGCCCTATATTCCCAGAATGACAGCCATAGTACAGGCATAAAACATATACTGTTCCTGCACAAACAGGAAGATGAAGTTCTCCAGAAGAGAGGGAAAATTAAGTAAGAATGGCTCCAGTTAACTTGATGATTTTTGAAGTTAAAGAAGATATAATCTGAGGGCCAAAGTGATAGAAAAGATTTACTTAAGTCAGGGCTTTAAGAAAAAAATAAAAAGGAGGGAAGAGTCATACAGAAAGCTAACAATGAAACAATACAAGAAAACGCTACCGAAATATGTATCAAGCTCACACTCATAGTGATTTTAAGACCTCAGAGTATCATTCACAAAGAACAAAATGGTGTCATTTGCGGGAAATCAGATGTAAGTGGATAGCTTTGTAGCTAGTGGAATAAGCCAGGCTCAAACAATGTGTTTTCTCTTTTATGTAAAAATCTAGATTTTTTAATAGCATAAAAGAATATTATTTGAGAGGATTAAATCATGGAAGAATAAAAAGGACCAGAGAAGGTAAGTTGAATGTGAGTGAAGTTTACTGTGTAAGCCTGTATGAAAATATCATAATAAAACCCATTATTTTGTACAAATAATCTATGCAAATAAATGGAAAATGAATATATTAATAAACAAGTACATTCATGACATTATGCAATAACTCCTATTTTAATGCAGCATGACGTAAAATACAAACAGGTAATGGGGAAAAATAAATAAATGAAGAAGCCATTTGAACTGAAAGAAAAGAAATAAAGCATCTTTCATGTATATGTGAGGTCAGCATTTGCATAGGCCTAGAAATACTGAGGTCACTTCTGAGGCTTGCAAGGCAGGTTTGAGAGTGGGAGCAGGGTGGGATTCAAATTGACAATCTTGATAGTGTAAAAAGGGAGTTGGGCAAAGGAGGGCCAAAGGAAAGGAAGAACATAAGACAGAGGAGTGCTGGCACCAATGTCTTCTCATAGACCCAAGGGTTGGTAGGTACTGCTGAAATCTATCACATAAAGACAGCTACCAACTTCAGATGTTGGGCGTGTATACAAATAAAAACTAGAGCATTGTATGTGTTTCTTTTTTTCTTTTACGGTTTTAAACGTTTTGCTCTCCTCCTGCTGCTGCTGCTGCTGCTGCTGCTGCTGCTGCTGCTGCTGCTGCTGCTG
>NW_026585644.1:12066284-12091030 GCF_907164565.1 Psammomys obesus
TGCTGCTGCTGCTGCTGCTGCTGCTGCTGCTGCTGCTGCTGCTGCTGTTTTTGACAAGATTTTAAAAATTTTATTAATTTTTATTTTTTAATTAACTGTAGTTCATTTACTTTGTATCGCAGCTGTAGCCCCCTCCCTCATCCTCTCCCAATCCCACCCTCCCTTCCTCTTCTCCTCCCATACCCCTCCCCCAGTCCGCTGATAGGAGATGTCCTCCTCCCCTTCCATCTGACCCTAGCCTATCAGGTCTCATCAGGACTGCCTGCACTATCTTCCTCTGTGGCTTGGTAAAGCTGCTCCAGCCTCATGGGGAGGTGATCACTGCCTGCCACTGAGTTCAGGTCAGAGACAGACCCTGTTCCCATTACTAGGGAACCCATTTAGACACTAAGCGGCCATGGGCTACATCTGTGCAGGGGTTCCAGGCCATCTCCATGAGTGGTCCTTGGTTGGAGTATCAGTCTCAGAAAAGACTCCTGTGCCCAGATTTTTTGGTTCTGTTGCTCTCCATGTGGAGCTCCTGTCCCCTCCAGGTCTTTCTCTCTCCTCCTTCTTTCATAAGATTCCCTGCACTCTACCCAAAGTTTGGCTATGAGTCTCAGCATCAGCTTTGATATCCTGCAGGGGAAAGTCTTTCAGAGGCCCTCTGTGGTAGGCTCCTGTCCTGTTCCTTGTTTTCTTCCTCTTCCGATGTCCATCCCTTTTGCCTTTCTGAATGAGGATTGATCATCTTACCCAGGGTCCTCCTCCTTGATTAGCTTCTTTAGGTGTACAGATTTTAGTATGATTACCCTATATTATATGGCTAATATGCACCTGTAAGTGAGTATATACCATGTGTGTTTTTCTGCTTCTGGGATATCTCAATCAGGATGATCTTTTCTAATTCCCACCATTTGCCGGCAAATTTCATGATTTCCTTATTTTTAATTGCTGAGTAGTATTCCATTGTGTAAACGTACCACAATTTCTGTATCCATTCCTCAACTGAGGGGCATCTGGGTTGTTTCCAGCTCCTGGCTATTACAAATAAAGCTGCAACAAACATGGTTGAGTACCTTCTGGATATATGTCTAGGAGTGGTATAAATTTCTTGGGACTGTTTTTAAGGTAAGTCCAACTTAGCTTTATTAACTTCAGGCTCAGTAATACAGAACTGTCCAGCTAATTTTGCTATGATAAATATCAGGAGCTTCTCTTAGCAAAGAATATTAATTTCTCTGAGTTGGAAATACAATGTTAAACATGGAAGACAGGTAGATAACTTTTCATGTAATTGAATGTATTCATTTTTCTTGAAAGCAAAGAACTTCTATTGCAATTGCACAAAGTCTAAATCAATATTTGTTAAGCTACAGCTGCTAAGGAGTTCACATAAGACATAGAGAGAAAATCCACTTTAGCAGCTAGTGTGGAAGCCAGTTCTGTGCACCTTCCCTCTGCCATCTCCCTGAGTGGGCAGCTGTTCCCATGTGGTGTCCTCTAGAGCCTTCCTGTTCCTACAGCTAAACAATGGTCTGTCTTTCACATTTAATAAACTAGCATGAGGCACTTTATCTCTAAATGCTACATGACTAACAATTTCAGCTATCCACAGGTTTTATTATGAATTTTGCAAGACTGTCAATCACTCGTTTCCATTTATCAACCAATACTTTGTTTAATGTGTTGTTGGAACACAGTCCAAGAATGAAGTCTCGGGAGGACAATTCTGACTGCTTGGGAAAAAAAAAAAAAAAAACTCCAAGAAAAAAAAGGGAAGAATCTTGTGACTCTTCAAACCACGGAGCTGTTCGTGGAGGGTACTTCCCTGTTCCTCCCGGGTGCAGTAGATAGCAACAAAATTGCTTTAGATAATTCATTACTACTGACGATTGTTATTGTTTATATGCCTCTATGGAAACATGTGATTTTGCCACGTGTGACTTGTCCTTGTGATTGTACACTTTACTCACGTGATTCTTCTTAACTCTCAGAGTATAAATTGTCTGACTCTCTGAATAAAGTTGGTTATCGGATGAGACTTTAGTCCACCACATTTTTAGACTTCATTCTCCCAGGTTCCCCTGCCTTTAGTAAATAGTATATGAATCATTTTTGAAATGTGTAGTGAATAGGACATTGCACTGATGGCAATTTGACATAGAATGGAGCAGAATAAAATTAATTAGACCAAATGAAGTAGAATAAAATATTAGACCAAAATAGAAAAGAGGGAAGGAGGGAGGGAGGGAGGAAAGAATTAGATGAAGAACCGTTATACACCTATGACACCAACCTTCTCCAGTGACATTTTTCTACACTTCTTTTGTTGTTGTTGTTTTTCAAGTCGGGGTTTCTCTGTGTAGCCATGGTTGTCTTGGACTCAGTCTGTAGACCAGGCTGGCCTCAGACTCACAGTGATCCGCCTGTCTCTACCTCCCAGAATACTGAGATCGCAGGCATGTGCCACCATGCCCGCTCTCCTCCACTTCTTATATAGTCTATCCGAGTCTATTTTCTAGTCACCTGATATGTAATTACCATTCCTATGATAGCATAGTACAACATGCTCATTTTTTTCTTCCTTTCTTTGTTTCCTAAAAATGATAGTTAGCCAGATTGAGAAAATTCTTGACACAGAGAATAAATTACAGATCTACCCACTGGACCCTTTGTCTCATTGAAATTGAAGACTGCTTTAAGCTACAACAAGCATTCTAAGCTGTACATTTGTTATTTGCTTTTAACACTGAAAAAAAAAATGTATTTTTAAAAGAGACACTGCCTAGAGCCCTGTCTTTCTTGGAGAGTGTATGAGATGCTTCCTGCTCCAAAAGGCCAACAGATGTTCTTGTCTTCTCTCTTGTTCAATCAAGTCACCCACAGGAATGGACAGCTACTGCAGACAGAAGTGCATCCCACCCCCTAAAGGTCAGGCACATTCTGGGAGCATTGTCCTTGGCAGAAAACAGGCCAGAAACAGAAGGGTAGATAAGAGATGTGTCCCAGAGCTGACGCAATACAAATTTCAAGGCTGTGGAGCCAGGAGAAGGTCTGAGACATGGAGCATCCCAGGAAATAGTCACTGCCTCAGAAGCAGCCGTAAGCTGTTGGCTTAGTTTTCTTATTTGCTTCCTAGGTTTGGTTCTGTTTTGTTTGTTTCCCTCACTTGTACCACCAGAGGCCTCTTTGCAGGTTGGAAACTGCACTGAGCTCTGGGAAGGCCTCTGTAAGTCAGATAAAGGGAGGCACTGGGGAATCTTTCCACATTCCGGCAAATGGATTTCATTTTCATTACTCGTGCTTTTCTTCTATGATTTAGGAGAAAACCAAAAATAAAAATTAGTCCTATCACTGCCCTTCCTCATGCCAAATGAACAATTGCCTATGTCTAGCTCAGAGTGGGGGAGTCTGTTCAACCTGAAGATGCAGCAGTAGAAGGGAGACCCAGAAACAGTACTGCAAACCTTATCATCGCAGGAAGTCAAACAAAGCCCCTGAGATAGAAAGCAGAGCCCTTGGGAGTGTCCCTTTGCCCTACCAGTGTCACCGTGATGACAGCCTCAGCGATCACAGAAAGTCAGCCTGCCCTGCCTAATCCTTGAGATTATCACACTGACTTCAACTGCTGTTCCTCTTATCTGCCTCCCCTTTCACAAGGGAGAAGTTTAAGGTCCACTCTGCCCATTTCTTCCTGATAAAAGAGACTGATAAAAATCCCCTCATGTTTAATGTTAAGGAGCATCTCCTTCCAGAAAACAATTACATTTCTGAAAGTTGTAGAAAGGAAGAGGCTAGTCTTTCGGCCCAGTTGTAGAACTTGTGGGCCTTGGGGTCAGTCCCTGACACCTAAAAGGAAAAGAAGGAAACCATGTTAGCATTTAATTCCAAGTAAATGATCCCTGGAGGTGACTCTTTGAGGACGTAGAACAGCTCTTACGGCCCTCAGATTGGCTTTAGTAACTGGGACAGGTACCATGGAGAGAAAGAAAACAAAGGTTATAAGGAACCTTGGTAAAATGTAAGCCAACTCTCTACCACTCAAATGCAACAAATGGAAGTTCTGTACCTTTGAGTAATCCCAGCACTTGGAAGGTATAGGCAGAAGAATTGCCACAAGTTCTAGACCAGGCTGGTCTACATATAAGTTTGAGGTCAGCCAGTACTACATAGCAAGACCCTGTCTCAAACAACATCTGCTCTGGTTTACATTTCTGTTAGAAAAGCATTGAGTTTGGACAGAGATCCACCCAAACCCCCTGGTATAAATGCCTTATTTTTCTTTTAAATGGTGAATCTCAAAGACAGTGCATGTCAAACTGAAAAAAAAAATAGTCATTTATTTCATTTCCTTTTCAAGGAATGAGGGGAAGCAAGGAAGATTCTATCACACTCTGCTGTCAGTGGGTAAGAGCCATAGCTGAGAGTGAAAGTCCCTTCCTGGGGCCACCTCCTACCTGTTCCTGAGGCCACCTCCTGCCTGTTCCTGGGGCCACCTCCTCTCTATTCACGGGGCCACCTCCTGCCCTTCAGGCTGCACAGTTCTGAGACAAAGAAGGGCAAGTACCCTTCAACAGTCTACACTGACGACTATGTGTATGTGTATGTATCTGTATCAGTTGCTTTTCTTTTTTTCTTCCATGGAACACCTGACCAAAGCCCTTAAGGAGGGAAGGCTTGCACTGGCTCACAGTTTGAAAGAGGAGGCCCTCATGACAGAGAATGCATGGTAGTGAGGGCAGCTCCAGCTGTGGCTGTGGGAGCACCAGGCAACTGGACACACTGCATCTGAGGTTAGATGGAGGCTCACGCTCTACCTGATCTCTTCTTGACTCAGTCCAGGACCCAGAGCCCGGATGGTGCCATCAACACCCAGAATGAGTCATTCCTTCTCAGACAAATCCAGAGCTGTGCCTCCTCGGTGATTCCAAATTCTGTCAAGGATAAACCATCGGAGTACCTAAGAGACCCTCAAGGGAGAAGAAGGAAAGGGTGGCTGATGGAAGTGGACCAAAGATACAATTTATTTATTCATTACATTTGTTCATTTGATCTTTTATCAGGTCTATTCATCTCTATTTATATCTCTCTGTGTGTGTATATGGGTGTAGGTGCCCACAGAGATGAGAAAGAACATTGAATTACCAGGACCTGCCTGATGTGGGTGGAGGAATGACACAGGTCCTGTGAAAGAGCAGAATGTGCTCCTAACTACCACCGAGCCATCTCTCAGGCCTATTTTGGTTTCTTTGTTTATTTTCTTGCTTGCTTGTTTTGTGTCTGTTTGTTTGCTTGGTTTTGAGACAGGGCCTTGCTATGCAGCCCTCACTGGCCTTTAGCTTGAGTGAGCCCCTTCCTCAGCCTCCTCAACGCTTAGGATTACAGGTACACATGTGAGTCTCAAAAATAAATTTTAAACATGAACCAAAAATTAGTAAGAAAGGTTAGTAGTGAGGAGAATGGGTGGGGTGGCTCTGCCTGCCTTATTAAGGAAACAAGGTACAGGGGAAGATTGCCCAATGAGTAGCCCTTATCCAAAGTGCTCAGGGGCAGAAGTATTTTGAATGTAAAGTTGTTTTGGATTTGCATATTCATAATGAGAAATCTTGGGGATGCAGCCCAAGCCTAAACATGTAATTCATTTACACACATAGCCTGAAAGTAATTTTCCAGAATAATGTTTGTGCACCTGCATTTTTACTGTGGCCACATGAAATAGAAAGTAAGAAACTTTCTATTTATAATATCAGATAAGTGGTCAAAGATTTAGAGATTTTGCAGTGTTTGGATTTAATAATTCCAGCTGAGGTTGGTTAATTTGTGTTTTAGTGTTTACCTGAATGCATGTTTGTATACCACTTGCATGAAGTACCCATAAAGGCCAGAAGAAGGCATCAGACCCCCTGGTACTGAAGTTACAGATTGTTGTGAGCTACCGTGTGGGTGCTGGGAATTGAACCCTGGTCCTCCAAAAGAGCAGACAGTGCTTGTAGCTGCCGAGCTATTTCTCCAGCTCCTTAATGTGTATTTCAGAAGAGATACAGTATTTCTGTCCAGGCCCTATTACTAAATTGCTATTTCCTGGACTATTAGCCATGTGTGGGCAGGAACTTCGTCTCTATTTCACTCATTGTTTTTTACCCAGCACCTAGAAGAAATTGTGGCATGTGGCATGGCAAACAGTAAATGTTTGCCAAATGAACGATTGGACTCTTGTAATCTTGAACAAGACAAGCATCCCTCCAAGACTGCTTCACTGATCTTCCCCTCCCCACCCCGACCACCCAACCCCTGCTTTATGGCATTGTCGCTTCACTCTAAAGAGCATGCACAACAAGTGGTTGGTGTGAACAAGCCTGATGACATGTACGGTGATGGAGCAAGGGATGAGAGTTGCAAGGCAAGGAATAGAGACAGGAAACTCAGTAGCAGGTACAGTGAGATCAGAAGGTCAAGATGGGCTGAATCTGCAGGATTCGGTAAGAGCAAGAGCAGCCACTACTGTGCAGTGGATGCTGGTTTAAACAGAGCAGGAAAACTGTTTAAGCAGCACCGTTTTCTTCCGGCTTCAGACAAGGGGCTAATAAGGATGAGCCATTAACTGTTAATGGAACCACTGAAGGAGAAGGAAAGTAGAGGGAAGTTGATGTATAAGGGAAGGCAGGTCAAAAAAGAAAAGGAGGAGTAAGTGGAGGAGGAGCAGGAAGAAAGCTGATATTGAAGTAGCCTTTATGCCTTTCATTGAAATGAAGAGGAAAAAAAGGGAGTGTGGTGGCTAAAGTCATTCCTTAAAGGGCTGGAGAGATGGCAGGCCCTTCTCTTTCCTCTTTTTCTTCCTAACAATGAAGTGACCAGTTTTGCTCAACTGGTCACTTCATGAGTTCCCATCATGATGTGCTGCTTCTCCTCAGACCTAAAAGGACAGAGACAGCTGATCCTGGATCAGAAGCTATAAACTATGATCCAAAGTAACCTTTGGCTGCCTTGTTATAACTATAGAAAGGTGACCAACAGAGACAGAGGAAAAAGATCAGCAGAGTCTTACCTCCAAGGAAAATTTCTTGCTAATCCCAACTCTATGTGGTTTCATTGCTATCACTAAAGGCATCTTAGCCCAAGTTCTGTTTAAAAATTATTTGGGGAATGGTGAACAAATAATTTCTGCATGAATGTGACTCCAGAAGTGTTAGGGCATGGCAAATGAAAGAAGAAAGAAAGGAAGAAAAAACACCTCAAGGATGTGTAGCTCAGCTGGTGTTGTCAAGAACGACTGGTGCCACATCCTGCCAGGGCCTCTGAGGAATGAATGAAAATCTCTCTGAACTGGTTGCTGAGGGGCTAAGCTGAGGAACTGTAGTCAACTACTCTACACCTCTGGGCTGTGTACAATCACACAGAGGGTCTCCCACGGGAATCACTCATCTCAACAGCAGCAGAGCCTGGTGGGAGGAAGTGATGTTCATAATACATGTTCAAGTGCCTGGGTACAGACCCCATTAAGGCCTGAAGGAAACAGTTCAACACAGCAGAGATGGGGCTGAGGGCTGAGGGTGCACACAGAGCACAGTCCACATTGGCCCTTCCCTGCTCTGCTTGTCTTCCATCCAGGACGCTGAGGCCAACACAGGTACCCTGCAAGGCAGTGGTTAGTTGCAGTCTTCATAAAGACAATACAGAAGGCTAGTGAGGCGAGCTGGAGTTACTTCTGCAGCCATCATTGACAGATGCCTCTTCTCTCCTTTACTGTGTAGTTGGATCTGCTCTTAAGTCTCAGAACATCAGGGAGCATCGCTTTTTAAAACCCCCGAAGATTACGCTATAACCCAGACAGTGAATCAGTACAATGATCTAAGTCAGAAAACAAGTATCAAGAAAGTACTCTTCCCACACTTCACCAACAGTCCTCCGTTGTCTTTTCTTGTCCAGTGCAGGGTCACGCTCATGGGGGTGCTCTAGCTCTTCAGTGTCTCCAATCCGAAGCATCTCCTGAGTCTTTCCTTCCCTTCATGACCTTGGCACATGTAATGAGCACTGGGCAAGGTCGATGTTATTGTGAAAGAGTCCTCCATCTGACTTTACGTGATGATTTTTCATAACTGCATGGAAGCTGTACATTTTTGCAGAGAACACCACAGAAAGGACACTGCACACTCCTGGGTGAATCATGTTCTGATTGCCTAATGCTAATGTTCTTAATAGTGATGCTGTTAACCTTTTGGTTGCTAGGTTAAAGAGATGTTCTCTGGGTCTCCACAGTGCAAAGTTCCCCATCTTCTGCCTTTGCAAAGAGTAAATATCTTGGGAGAGCATGTGTGTGGAGTTATAAATAATGCAAACGCATTTCTGTATTTCTTCAACGTCAGCATTCATCAATGGTTCTCACCTGCAATAATTATTAGAGTGTTTGCCTACTGCTGGCTGTTCTATATTCATCACTACTGCATTTATTAAGCTGGAATGGTCATGTAAGAAAGAGCGCTTGCTAACTTCCTGTTAAATGGCTATGAAAATTTAACAGGCCAAGATAAAGGACCTGGCCTGACACTTGAATGAGGAGATAAGTGAGAAACGGAATTGCTGGCACAAGGAAGGGAAATTAAATACTTGCTGTGGTTTTCATTTTTGAACTGATACATGGAACAGCCAGTGCTGAAAGATCAGTAAGTCACCAGAGCAAAATATGTCACCAGGAAATGTTTAGGTTATAAAACATAACAAAGCAGGGTCTTTTGTATTAAAAAAAAAAAAAACCACAGGTAGCAAGTATAAGAATATTAGTATGTAACAGCTATGAAAAGGGGGAATATATTTTGCAGATGACCCAAGATTGAGATCTGAAGAGAAGAGAGACCAAGAGTATCAGCTGCAAAAATGTAAAACAAGAATCAAAAGGGAAAGCCGGGGTAGATGTTTCTGCATAAAGGAAATCAGGGGACTAAGGGGAAGGCACAGGGGGATGTGAGCAGAGGCTTGGGAAGAAATGAGGAAGTAAGGAAGGCAGGTTACCCTTGGTGAAAGCAAAATCAAATGAAACAGCCAGAAGGCAAAACTAAACCTAGACAATAAGAGAGGCAGGGTCCTGCGGCCCTCCTCACTCCTTTGTTCTAGAAAGAAGGGCACCAAGAGAAGGGAGTGACAGGGCAGGGACAAATTCAACTGTGAAGGACTTGAGAGCTATAATTCTTCCTACACAGTAACAACACGCAAACGACTATATGCAGAAAAGGAAGGCTTGGCTTCCAGACTGCGAAGGTCTGGGTAAGAGGGGCCTGAGGAATGCCCAGGTACTCCCCAAACTCCCAGTTACAAGGCCTCTCTGTCTATCTTTCTTTTCCCTCACACCACAACACTGTCTCTCATACTTCTTCTCTTTGGGTATCAGCCTCAGCTGTTCCCATTTATGAAGCACTTCCCTCGTGCCAACAGGCAGCATGGCTGCTCCACTGCATAGCTTTCATTACCTCAGCCCGGCAGCTGCTGCAGAGTGACAGCTTTATGCTGGCAGCTGCTTGCCACACTGAGAAGTACTCCAATTGGCCCTTTTTTGGATGCCAGGCCCACACTTTGAGCCAGTCAGTCACTGTAGAGATGAAGCCTCATGATTGGCCAGGCCTGGGTCAGCTGCTCCATGCCCTGGTATCTATGTACGACCAGAAGTAGTAAAGCCACTTACATATAATAGAAGCTCCCCAGAATAAAGAAACATCATCTGCCAGAAGAAGACAGGGCAGGTTTATGGACACCAGTGGATTCTCAGTAGATCTCAGTTAGTAGGAGACTCCAACAAACCACTTTTGGGAGGTAACACTCACCTTATGGTGATAATAGCCCACGTGCACACAATGTTTGGACTCTTCTGTGTGCTGGGCACTGCCCAAAGTCTTTTATAAATGCTGAGTCATTTAAACTTCATGGCATTGTCACACTGTTGTGTCACTACTGTAGACAGGAAGCAACAGGCAGAGGTAAGGCCCTTGTCCAACAGTGCACAGAAATCAAGGGAGCCTGAACGGAGACTAAGGCCAGAGGCAAGATATTTTGCAAATAACCCAAGATTGAGATCTGAAGAGAAAGGAGACCAAGAGTATCAGATGCAAAGATGTGAAATGAGAATCAAAAGGGAAAGCGGGGTAGATGTGTCTGCATAAAGGAAATCGGGGGACTAAGGGGAAGGCACAGGGGGAGGTGAGCAGAGGCTTGGGAAGAAATGAGGAGGTAAGGACAAAGCCCTTAGCAGCTGACACAGAATCTCAGAGAGGGAGATCTGGAAGAAATAAAAATAAAGCTGTGTGTGTGTGGCAGGGTGTTAAATGTCAACAAGGGGCTAGCCTGATGGTACAACACACCTGTAATCTCAGCCACTCAGGAAGCCGAGGCAGCATCTGCCTGACCTACAAGGTAAACTCAAGCTGAGCCAAGCAATTTACTGAATCCCTGCCTCAGTTTTTAAAACGAGCTTTTCCAGAACTGGGATCCCAAGCTGTTTAGACACAATGTAGAAGCCAGGATGAAACCATCTTTCCTGCACGTCCTCTCCCCGCCAAAAAGTAAGAGGGATGGGTATGGTGGTACAGAGCACTGGTAGAGGGCTTGTCAATCTGTGAGAAACTGTGGGTTCAATCCCCAGCACCTCAAAAACAAAACAAAACCCTCAAAAACTCTGTATAAAATGCTTACAATATGGGAGACAGGCACTGCCAGGCACTTCAGATGTGCCTGGCTGGAAACACTGCTTGGTCAAGCCGGAAGGAGAGTTCTGGAAAACTCTCCAAAGGACTTGACAAGGCTGCTCCATTGATTCCTGGGGCTCTTCAATGAGAATACTGATTTGCAGTTTTTCAGGGAAGAACCCAGAAGAGGATACTGTATTGGGGGCAGTTATAAACAGGCCCATGCTCTCTTTGTCCTTAGACTAGACTTGCCCCACCTTTCACTAATTCCAATCGGTCTAGAATGGAAACAAACCACATGTACATGTCTTAAACCAGAGTACCCTGTGATGTAAGCAAGTGGCTTGGGTGACAGATCTGTCATCAGAATACACCTGAGAGGGCAAGAATGCCCATAACACACTCTTACAGACATGCAGTCATGGGGCTGAGATTCGCATTGCTGTTCTCCTAGGAAGTCCACTGCCTGGGGACTATTTGCTTCAGAAAGTGCCCTTTGGAGGAGTCAGCCTGGCAGCTGGGCAGAGACGGCCCCAGGGGGCTCTGACCCAGCTGCCAGCCTCTGGATGTTAGCCTCTGCCTTTGCCACCAGTGGCTCAGAGTCCTGTTACTCTATGCCCCTAGTCGCATGTTGCAAGATAGCACATACACACAAGCCCTCCACCTCGCCAGCTATTTCTTCAGCATTGAACTTGCACCCACTTCGTCCTTGAACTTGTCATTTGTAAATTTCCCTTGATCTTTTCCCTATCTTCTGCAGCCTCAAGGCTTCTCTGACCTCCTTACAGGCCACTGCATTTTCTACAAAAACCCAGAGGAATAATCGGGTAGGCATGCTACCTTCCTCCAGAGTTACAGCTCTGGCTGTGGCAAGCTGCCCTGCAAAAGACCTTTCAACTTTTGCTCAGTCCTGTCCTTTTCCCTTTTTATTTGTGAATGTAGACATTAAAATTGTAATGGAACACAAGTTGTTCCTTTTCTCAGCGAATGTCATCCTAACTGAAGAGCAGTTCCATTTTTAAGTCAGTTCTCCCATTCGAAATTACTGTGCCCAGCAACTCTGAAGAGAAAATTCTCCTATCCTTGAATCAACCAGGACTGAGATCTCATGGAGAATTTGTCATACTCTCGTCTATGTCTGTAAGCTCGGTTTCAGTCTGCTGTCTGTTGAAGCAAGGGCAGTGGGTGAGTTGTCCTCCAAGATCCTACCCCCTCCCCTTTTCTGTAATGAGAAAAGCTCTCATTAGTAGATGTCATGAAAGCTCAGTATGAATACGGCCTCCTCCGGCCTTCCTTAGAGCTGTCTATAGCCATGTCACTAACGGTTGGCCAACTGCATATGATAGGAAGAGAAATGTTAATCTCTGGGATGAACCCTGAGAGGTGTGCATACAAACAGCCTTCCTCGTCTGTCCTCCTGCTTGGACAGTGGGCATTACTGTATGCCACGCTGGACCACAGAGGCCGGGGCAATGTTCTACTATAGATGATAAGACAGGAGAGAGTTGGGTTCCATAGTGACCCCATGGAATGAGCTCTCCCTAAACATACCTGGTATTTCTACCTCTTTTCTCTGCTTTTTGTTTGTTTGGTTGGTTTTTGTTTTTGTTTTTGTTTGGTTTTAGTCAGGGTTTCTCTGTGTAGCCTTGGCTGTCCTGGACCCACTTTGTAGACTAGGCTGTTCTCAAACTCAAAGAGATCCACCAGCCTCTGCTTCCCAGGGATTACAGGTGTGTGCCACCACACCTGGGTGGGTATTTCTACCTCTTGACTGTAACCTGAGACTGGAAGAAAAGTTTTCTTTACTCAGAGCAGTGTTCTGAGTGTCATTTACATATATGTAACAGCGCCTCTTTGACAATAAGTGATCTTCGGCTCCATACTTTAATCTTCTCTTTTTCATTTATTTTTATTTTATTTTTAATTATGTGTATATGTGGGTGGGTACATAAAGAGGCCGGGGAAGGGTGTCAGATACCCTGCAGCTGGACTTAAAGGCACCTTTGCATTGTCTATTATGGGTGCGAGGTACTGAACTCAGGTGCTCTGGAAGAGCAGGACTTGCTTTTCACCTAAAATCCAGACAAGGCTGCCCACTCTCTCCATACCTCTTCAATATAGTACTGGAAGTTTTAGCTAGAGCAATAAGACAACTAAAGGAGACCAAGGCTATACAAATAGGGAAGGATCATTTCTTAAGGACAAGTCACAGCATTCTTTAGGTCTCAAAATCAACCTCTCCTTCCCCACCCCCTTATGACTTTCTTTCCTGTAATTTCTTTAGGTATCTATTATTTCTTCATTTTGAGTGACCCGAGGTAAAACTCCTAAAATTACAAATTATATTTAAAAGATTAGCTTCTATATGGCATACTCTATCCCCTTTCGTTCGTTTCTTCCTTCCTTCCTTTTTCCTCTTGCCTACTTGTATTTCCAGAACAGATAGTTGTTATGTTTCCTTGGCTATCAGTTAATACAGTGGCACTGTAGTGCCTATCTGTGCCACCAACTGAAGCCTTCTGTGGTATATTCAAGAGAAAATGGCTATGGCAACAGCTTTGGGTACCACAGGCTCACCAGGATGACAGACCATGAAGATCATGGTTATCCGGAAGAAACCCATTCAGAAGCATCCTATCAGAGCAGCGTGTAGATGACATCTCTCGGCAGGGTCCAACCCCGGACACCTGTGCTGTTAACAGCACCGGCTCTCACCACCTGAGCTGCCCATTGTCCTGCTGGTAGACTTACTCTCTGATCTCATTCCCTTAAGTCCTTGGTTCCCACTTTAAGGTCCAGGGCAGATGCACTTGGCTATGGCTCTCATATCACACACCCAGACATAGCCGCAGTGGCAGCTGGGAAGGGATGAGGAAATCCTTAGCTTGTCGAGTATGAACAACCTTTGTGCCATACAAAATCACCAAGTAAAGAATCCTGTGAACCTCAGGAGCTAGGCTAAAATCCAACTTGTAAATCTCCCGACAGAACTTCACCCAGTCTCCCGATGCCTACTGAGCTGTAAAACTCAGATGCCTGGAAACGCCTATGATGTTAGGGCTATTACCTGACTAGGAGATGAAACTCTAAAAAAGAGTCTTTGCTGTGGGGATATGATGGCTGGCAAAGCTACCCATCCACTTCCCATCTCCAGACTGAAGGGCTTATCCTGGAGATGCTGGACTTAGTAGAATTTGCAGGAATCTGAAGAGCTCCTTTCTGGATCTCCCTGTCACACCATCTCAGTGAAAAGGTATGGTAAATGATGATATATTTTTTTAACTTTTTGCCAAGCATGGAAGTTTAGGCCAGTTGTAGAACCCAGTCTTGAACAAGGAGATGCTCTCGCCTAAATCTTCAAATCTGGACTGAGTTGGTGCTGAAAATAGAATATTTAACCCGAATTTCCCACAGTCCTTTCCTCTTACTTAACATAATCAGTCACTCGGAAAAAAAATTCCCCCTCATTCCACACAAGTGACCAGGTGTCATGCTTAGGTTTGACTGCTTTGTTTCCCACAAGCCCCAGCTAAGCATAAAGTGAGTGACTGATGGAGACTTTGGGCTAAGTGTCACAGACATTGACATTGAGAATTCCCCTGTCACAGAGGAGGGGGGCTTGATTTCTGCTACCTCAAAAAGTCAGGTCTGTGCTTGCATTCAGCCACAGCATTCTAACCTGAATAAAACCTAGAAGCATGGGAAGGGGGCAATTTATAAGCTGTCCAGGACAGACCTATTCATATGTACACAAACAGACAAAGATTTTCCTTTTTCCTCAAATTATTTCCAGTGTATCAGAAAAAAAAAATGTGTATCACTCACCATGTCTTATTTATTTATTAATTTATTTCACTGTAAGGGGAAATTTTGTTTGTCTATTTGTTTTTGACCGGGACCCATAATGTTTTAAAGGGAAGAACTGCATTGCTCTTCCCTGTTTCTTGAGCCTCCAGTTTGTCACTGACCCCAGCTCCCAAGGGCTTCCGTATCATCCTGACTTAGTTCACATCCCAGTCCCAAATGCCTTCATCTATTTATGACTCAGAATTAGGTCCAGCTGTAAAAAAGAGAAAACTCTTTAAGCGATAACAGCTTCGAACAAGATGGCAAATTTGTTTCTCTCTCCCTTAAACAGAGCCTCAAGGTGCCGGCCGGTGTTGGCCCTTACTGTCATGCTCCTTTCATATTCTACCTGCTATGTTACCATGTTACCTCATGGTTTACAACAGCTGCTTTTGTACCAGCAATCACCTCTGTCTTGCACCCTTAAAAAAAAGACAAGCTGATCATTTATATTTTATCATTTCAACAGAATAAAACCTGTAACTGGCCGTCTTTGTTTGTATGCTTGTTTGTGGGGTTTTGAGGCAGGGTTTCTCTGTGTAGCCTTAGCTGTTGTGGACTCGCTTTCTAGACCAGGCTGGCCTCAAATTCACAGCAATCAGCCTGCCTCTGCCTCCCTGAGTGCTGGGATTACAAGCGTGTGCTATCGTGCTCGGCTTTTATTTTTGTTTTCTTTGTGATGTTGTACTTTATTGCCCATAGTTGAAGACATTCTGCTGAGTTGTCACATAGGAAATTTTACTGAGCTGCCCAAAGGAGGGCATGGCAAAGGGGAAGGGTATAAGCCTGGTGCCGTGGCTTACACCTGAAATCTCAGCACTTAGGAGACCAAAGCAGGAGAATTGCCATTAGAGTGAAGCTATCCTGGACTACATAGTGAATTCAGGTTACCCTGAGTGACAGAAGGAGACCCCAATCTCAAGAAAACAAAAGGCAGAGTAAAAATCCCTGCTTGGGGAGGCAGAGCCATCTGGTAAGAGTAGCCTAGACCCTGCTGCCTGGAAGTAGATTCCCTCTTGTGCATCTTCCCCGACTTACAGTGGACCATGGTGTTGTGATTTGTTTTTTAAGCGACAGGAGAGAAGATGGGAACCAAAGCTTAGCCAGGTTCATATAGGAAGACAAGAATGATTCCGAAAGGCTGCAGGTAGTCGCTGTCTCATGACCCCCTTGGCCTGGGTCTAGCTACTGAGATCTCTGGCCAGGCTCCACCCTCCTCCAGCATTGCCTTATTCTCCTTATCTTTCCCTCCACCCCCACGCTCACCCTTGGCCTCCTCTTATCGTCCTCCAGGTTGTCGGAGGACTCCTGCTATTGCTCAGTGCTGACGTTGGATCGCTGGCAAGCACCCCTCGTTGGCCATGGCTCATCTCCTTAGTTTCAACCTGAGCCTCTTCTTTGGCCTTCACCTTGGCCTTGGCCTGGCTCCCATGCAACATCCAGAGTACCCCCTGCCCAACACCTCCTGATAGCCATGTAATTCATTCCATGTGACCCAGTCACCCTTAGGTGAATGACCTTCTCAGGGTTAAAAAAAAAAAAAAAAACCCTGAGAAAAACCACTCATTAGATTTTTTTTCTTTCTTTGAATACTTTCTTGGAACTAAGTCAGAAAAATGATCATCTCACACTCCCAACTTTCAAATCATTTATTAAATAAAAAGAGGAAAGCAATATTTACTGAGTGCCTTGCCAAAATGGGCTAAGTGCCTCTATGTTTCATTTAGTCATCACCAAAGTGCTTCTCCGAGGAAGGTATCGTAACTTCTCTTTCTGAAGGAAAACAAACAAACAAACAAACAAAACTAAGACTCTGCAGGACTAAGTTACAGCCAAAGAGCTCGCAGCTGGTAAGAGGCATTGCTGGAGTCTAAACTAGGTTCATTCACCCAAAAGCCTAATCACTTTCACCGCCTCTGTGGAGGTGTGATCATTCACAAAGGCACCCAGAGTTCTAGGTGAGCCTGGGGAAATCGCCAAGTGTGAGTGGGCAGGATTTGATTCGGATCTGAGCGCACTTAACACTTCTCTTGATAGCTCAAAACACAGAACACACTCATTACTTGCCATCTACCAGCGACATTAACTTGAACAGTGGTTTGAGAAGAAAACAAACAAACAAAAAACAATGTTGGTAAAATAATAAGGACACACCTTAAAACAAAAAAGCACAGATGCATAGTTTGAAAGACTAACGGCTTTTAAGCATGTCTGGAGAATACTTCCAAATTTCGAGATCGGTAAAGGGTTAACTGTGGGACTGCAAAGCAACCCTGACAACAGATTTAATGTTGGTGATGGGGTTGAACGCGATGCACTGTGACTTCAGATTTCGTGACCAAAGGCATGAGGTGCGGGAGCCGTGAGTTAGTCTTTGTGCTCTACAGCAGCGGTCAGGACTTCACTGGCCTTACTGCAGCCATTCAGCGGAGGCGACAAGCGCAGCTCTCAGGTATGGTTCCCAGGCACAATTCCTACCCTAGGGTAAAGAGCCTCAAAGACAAGGCCCTGGGGAGACCAGGTTTTTTGAGAATCAGAAGTAAGTGATAAGGGTTGGAAATGCAAGTAGGCACATGCAGGCAAGAAATAGGTGTGTCTGTGTCAGCCTCCCCTGAGATCCATAGACGATGCAGAGTGGGAGCCAGGCTGGAGACACACACTTGTAACCTGAGCATATGGAAGGATGAGGCAAGAGCAGCCCAGCTGGGGCTATAGCTCAGTGGTAGTGCTTGCCTACCAGGTATTAAGCTCTGGATTTGATATCCAGTATGGGGGCGGGGGGGAGGCTAGGGTCTTCAGCCTTTAGCTGAATATGAAAATCACCTGGAAAGTCATCAAGTAGAGTCTGACCCTTCTGAGGTGGCCCCAAAGCACTATACTTAAAAAATAAAAAATAAAAAAGTCCTCTCCTCATTTTATGACTTTCACAACATTCCCCAAGTCGTCCCCCTAGAGTGAGATGGCTCTGGGCTAATGTAAGACATACCTGCAAGCGGCCGACATCTACCACATAGCTGAGAAGTGGGCTCAGCTACCTTTCTGAGATAAACGTATTTCAATTTTGTACCAGGGACTCCCCTGCCCTGGTAACCAGCATCCGAACACCTAAACCAGGGCGCTTGAAGTGCCACCATGTTCCCAGGGATGAAGCATAACATCAGAGGTTGATTGAGGCTCTTTAGCCCTCACTGCTGTCTCCATTTTTTGCCATATGCATTCAAGGTACAAACCTGGGACTTGAGATTTAAAGCCATAGCTGTCAATTTATTTCCAGAGACTCCTAAGTGGGCCCCAGAGTATAGGTAAAGAGTGGCCCTGGCAGCTGAGGGATGCAACAGGTTCCATAGCAGACTGGGAAGTTACTGGGGCTGATATAAATTACTTGTTCTTTAGTTTAAGCTTAAGCTCAGGACCAGGATCTCTGAATTCTGAGCCTAAAAACAATTGGCTATGTACTTACTGACAGTGAGTGGCTCCGAGGTTTCTGGAAGAGATTCTGCTTTACTTTGAAATTTAGGTAGATGTTTTTTCACTCTTTCTATAGGTATTTAATTCTGTATATTATCTTTGTATCAAGGTATGAGTAAAGTAAGTACCTTTTATTTTAAAATTACTTATTTATTTTTTATGTTATGGGCATTTGGTGTTTTGCCTGCATGTATGTCAGATTCCCTGGAAGGAGAGTTTCAGACAGTTGAGAGCTGCCATGTGGGTGCTGGCAATTGAAGCCTGGCGTCCTCTGGAAGAGCAGCCAATGCTCTTAACTGCTGAGCCATCTCCCTAGCCCTGAAAAGTAAACATCCTAACCTTCTCTCTTTTTGCTTTTGTTTTTCAAGTGACCTGCCACTCAATTGCTTGGCAAAGCAACCGTTAAGAATACAGTGCAGCAATGGTGAGCACACTGGCATCATTGTGCCAGCAGGCATCATAACTCTCCTCAGCTTGCAAAACTGAAACTCCACACCCCCCAAATTCCCCATCCTCCTTTCCCCATTTGCACTTCGTTTCCTTAAACATGAACAATGTTGTGTTAATGTGCTCCTGTAACAGCTGTCTTAGCTCAGCAGTGCAAGCTATAATCACAGTCCCTTTGGAAAGCCGAGGCAGCAGGATTTCACGTTCAAAGCCAGCCTGGGATTTGAAAGAGATCCTCAAAATAAAATAAAATTAAAATAATTAGTAATAAAAGGTCTGGTGCTTTGCCTCAGTAGATGTCTAGCTTCTGTCAGGTCCTAATTCAGTTCCTAGCATGGAAAGGTTTCAAAAAACTTGTGCTTCTTCACAATGTTCCACTCCGGGAGACTTCGTAATTCTCAGACATCATTGGTGAGAAGTAAATGCATGAAGCAAGTTAGACAGTAGCCTATCAAGACTTACAGCATGGGCATTCTTTTACAACTATCCAACTTTGAAGTCTTTACAGATACACTCAAAAAATTAGAAACAATTTCCATATTCATTCATATAGAGGCTTGATCACACATACATGGTATACTATGTAATATTTTTACAGCTACTAAAAATAGTAAGCTAGGGGCTAGAGAGATGGCCAAGCCGTTAAGAACACATGGTACTCTTGGAGAGGACACTTATATTCTCAGCACTCATGTTAGGTAGCCTACAACTGCCTGTGACTCTAGCTCCAGGAATCCAACATCCTCTTCTCACCTCCAAGTGCATTTTGCCTGTGTAAACACACCAGAGAGAGAGAGAGAGAGAGAGAGAGAGAGAGATGGAGGGAGAGAGGGAAAGAGAGAAACATATACATGTACCTACCTACAGATAAAATAAATCTTAGCAAAGTAAGCTATAAAATTTTGCAAAAAAGTGCAATGTCAAAAATTAACCTATAAGCCCCACCTCCCTAAGGACCAGGTAACTTCCTGGGATGCTTGGAAAATAACAAAGCCTCATGGGAAAGTAAGGTGGCCTATAGGTTTGCCTGTATAAGCTCCTGTAACATGTGGCTCAGAGCCATTCCAGCTGGGAAATTCCAGAGAATGGTCCTAACCAAAGTCCATCTCTTGGTCAACATATAATATTTAATATTTAATAAATCTTGCTTAAATTTGGCACAAAAGAGTAGAATTGGTTTTTTTTTCCCCCTCCTGTGAATGTCAGGATTAACAAATGGTGGTAGTGTTGTGTGTGTTAATATTAAAAACTCTATATTTATGTTGGTACATTGAAAATCGGATACAATTGGAAGAAATGTAATTATATACTTGAATTCACACACACAAACAGGTACTTATGCTGCTATCTGGGATGCAGTCCATTTTATGGAAGGACAAACAAGCAATTGCTAACAGTTTCTCCCTTGGAGAAATGGACTGCTGATTAGGGACAAAGAAAGCAGAGGAAGTCATCTAGTTTTACATCTTTCCATACTATTTGAGTTTTTAATAAAAATAAATAAGTTACTTCGAAACTTCTTTTTTAATGTAAACAGGATCATTGAGAGTCTCTCCAGCGATAGCCTGCACAAGATCCAACACAAAATCATAAACTAACTTAAAATTTTTTGAGGGTCTTATTTCTAGGATTTGTTTGTTTGGTTAGTTGGTTTTGTAACTTTACCAATGACAACACGGTACTGTGAAAAGATTGAACGTAGCTGTTCTCCAGCAAACAGGACCATGAGCCCCTGTGATTTTACCTGTCTTTTCTCTTATATTTTACAAAAACGGGACACACTTTTTTTTAAGTGTTGTTTTTAGTGTTGTTTTATTGGGTTTTGTCAAGAAGGTATAATGACATTTTCTTTTTTAAAAAATTCAAGCTGGGCAGTGGTGGCTCACACCTTAGCACACAGGACGCTGAGGCAGGTGGATCTCTGAGCTGGAGGCCAGCCTGGTCTACAGAATGAGTTCCAGGACAGCCAGGGTTACACAGAGAAGCACTGTCTCAAATTAAAAAAAAAAAAAAAAAAAAAAAAAAAAAAGAGGGAGGTATTTTTTTTTTTCCTGGTAGTGCTCTGAAAAAAAAAAAATACCTTTGTGAAAGCTTTGTGATCTTTGATCTCAGGATTTATCGTTTTAGAAAGATTCTTCTTGGATGGTTTTACGCTAAGAGTCTGTGGTTCACTAAGTAGAACACTGCCTCCATGACTCCCTGAGGGCATGAGAAGCTCAGTGGTTCTATCTTGTAAGGATACTTTCCTCCCAGTTCTGTGAGTGAAGCTTTGCTCCTCAGGAGAATGATCAGCTTTTCTCAAGGTCACAGACACCTGGTAGAGCAGGTCTCACTACCTCTGAAAACCGACCCACGGTATCCTGCTTCAAGAGCTTGATGACAAAATATCCGGGTTTGTTGGTCTGGCTTTGTTTTTGCTTTTATGTTGAGTAAAGGAACAGGTGACAGTAATTGGCTATGATAGTCAATGTTATATACAGATTTTGTCTGTGCGTGAACATAATTGACTTTGGGGGAAAAGCATTGTTTGGGTCTGGGGAGTTTGTTTGGGGCACAGGTTGCTCTCAAACTTGTAATCCTTCTGCCTCAGACTGCTGGGTGCCAAGATTACAGGTGTGCACTAGTCCCAAGTCTTCGTGGCTTTTTAGAAATAGATTTGGCAAGATGATGACGCAGGTGAGTGCACCTTCTATCCCTGGAAGCTACATAGCAGAAGGCAAAAACTGACTCTTGCTGTTGTCCTATGACAACACACACACACACACACGACACATGCATGCACAAGCACACATACAACAAATAAACAAATGTTAAAGTTGTTTGTTTTTTTTTACTTAAAATGTATCATTCTGGAAAAAAATAAGTAAAACCTAGCTTACTCATTAGTTAGCAGAATATTAGCATTTATCTGAAAACACAAAGTCCAGGCTACACTATATTACGTAACATGTAATTTTAACCGAACTCACCCCTACCACATCCCTCAGTGTGAAAATGTAGAATGTACTTAGAGTTGAGCAATACTCATTGGAAAATAATTTTCTGGCAAAGGAACAAACTATGTGTGGTTCCCATAGAATGAAACAAAAATAGATCTGGTTCAAAATAACAATAAAATTCCCGAGGGTCTGACTAATAGAAGATGGCTGGCACAGTTTGGATTCCATTGGAAAGACTAAAATGTTAAAACACAGTCACAGAATAGAGCCATTTATCATCCTTTGAACTATGGCAGCCGTCTTGGAAATATTCTGGTGCCTGTGACTTCAGATGGGAACCTGAACTCTGGAGCCATCAAAGTTCCAACAAAAACCAAAATGTCGTCTTCTGTGTTTTGTCACGTTGAGGCATTGAAAGTAGCCTGGCCCAATACCACAGTTTGGCTTTATAATGAGCACACAAGAATTATCTTTAAAATATATCCTGAGGGGGTTTTATGTGCTTGTGTACTAACATCTCTAGAACATTGATTGGAAAGTGTTTCCTACTATTAGGTCCTAATATAAGAATGTAATCAGAATATATTGTCCTGTAAAAGTTCTCACATAAGAATGAAAAAAAACTGTGTTGGAGATTTTGAATTGCCTTTGAGTACTATAAGCACAGCCTATTCCCAAATGACTTCCAATCTTATATAATTTTTTTCAATAAAAGTAGTTGATTTGAAAACCGTCGATAAATGGTTATGTGGTCTTTGTATCATCATAAAATTTTTATATAATACATTTTTGTAATTAACACAGAATATGTATCATAGAAAATGTAGACATTTAAAACACTGCCAAAAAAAAAAAATCCCCAAAATGTACATATTCAGCCTAAGGAAAGAACTCTCCTAGAAGAGACTGAAAGTATGTGGTTCCAGAAAGGAGGTCATGAAATGCAAACCCTTCGTGTGATCTGCAAGCGTGTGAGAGCTGCTTTGTCCTTGAGAACAGTTGGGTGGACTTCCAGTGTATTCCCAGTGAAGACAGAAAAAGGCCCAGCTGGCTGGGATCACTAGGTCAGGTCAGCATGTTCAAGCCCCAGGAGACCGGGGAGTGGGCCAACACGTGGCCCTCACACCTGCCGCTCACAGGGCTCCTGTCTTCCTGCCCTATGGCTTTTGAATGGTCATGAAAAACTATCACACGGTGATATTTTACTTGGAAAACATCCAATTTCCATATTCGTTCTGGAATTATTACTATTTTTAAAATGACTATTTTCAAAGACAATTATTCTGAACAAAAGACTTTTTTCTGATTTTATCATATGAAAATTCTGTAAAAGCAATAAGAATTGTATAGATATCACAGATTCATACCCAGTGCTGGAAAAGTGTTATTCCTAGAAATGTCAGGGTTGCTTGTGCCCTGGCTACTATGTTGTTTTCAGAATGGTGCTGTGTATGGTAGAGTAGAAAGATTATGATATAGACAGACCAAACTCGAAATCTTGGGTATACTTCTTTCCACCTTAACTGACTACCTTAACTGTGTCAACTTAACTAAGCCATGTGATATATTAGAATAATAATTTGTTCTTAGATTTGTGTGGGGTGGGGTGTGTCTTCTGCTCCTACAACCCTTAGAATTTGCACCCCATCACAACACTAGCATTTCAGTTAAGAATCTGTGTCTTCTAGCTGGCTGTAATCTCAGCACCCAGGAGGTAGAGGCAGGTGGATTTCTCTGAGTTCCAGGAGAGCCAGAGCTACACACTGAGACCGTTTCAAAAAACAAGAGTCTATACCCCTGCTCACCCAAGTCTCTGTCTCTCCCCAAGATTGGGAGGGTTTTGAGAGCAGAGGTCTGTTTAACCTCATCTTTGACTCTCCTCTAACATGACATTCCCAGCTGGAGAGATTTTTTTTTTTTTTTTGCATGTGTGCTGAACTCAGATGAATATGTCAGAGTGTAAGCTTTCTTGAACTTTTCCATCTGAAATCACTAAAACTGTGCAGTATTTCAAAAAGCCTAAATGTGCTTCCAAAAAAATGCTTGTGAAATGTATTTCAACATGCACAGCCAGCACTAAGAACATGCTGGCAATGCCAATCCTCAGAGCAACCCTTGTTGCTGCATATTGCTGTTTAATCAGGAAATAGGTTAGTGTTTCTATGTAAGGGTTCTAGTTTGAGATTTTCTTGAAATATGTGATATATACTCATTATGGGAATAGCCACTAGGTAAATTGCTTACAGAATGTGTTACTCTATCCACAATGGTGCTGTCACAGAACCTTTGTCTCCCACAATCCTCTCCCATGTAAACCAGGACGTTTCCATTTCACAGTGAGGCACTGCTGTAGCCGGGGCCTAAGTGAGCAGATGAATAAACAGAGGCGCTATTATTATTATTCCTGTCAATACAGTTTCCTTCCCTAGGTATAACTGATTATTTCCTTTTTTCCATTTCAAAACATTTTTGCTCAAATGCCTCTGATGGCACTTGTTATAAGCAATATTCCTTCAGAAGTAATGCACCTTTTAATTTTTCAGCTCCAAATATACAGACTGTCATCTACACAGTAGGATGATACTGTTAGAGAGATCAGGTGTCCCTAATGGGTGATTTTTCAGAGAGGTAAGAGATTACAGGAGTGGGTGTGTCCTCTGTGAGTTCATTCGAAGTCAAGAGAGTCCATCATATATAAGAGAAGATGTCACTATAGCATGTTGTATATTTCCAAACACATGGAGTAAGAGCAGCTTCCATTTACTGTGCTTTGTTGTTTCTGCTCCAAGTTGCAAAATAAAAATTCTGTTTTGCTTCTTTATAACATCTTTCTAAGAAAAGACTGAGACCTTTCTCAGAAACCAGCCTTCTCCCAGATACAGAAGCCCACCCCCGCCCAGGATGCGCATCTGCTAGAAAACTCCAATATAAGCCCTGGAAAGTCATATTCAGCCCAACCTTTGAGACAGAGTCAGACTGGACATTATGTAATGTCTCCTACTCTCAGCCATTTATTGTGACACACAGCACAGACATTCAAGTAGGACTTCCAAAGGGGTTGTGAGGGAGGCATCTACCAGGTTTTGGAGGATGCAGTGGGACCAGCCTTCCTCAGAGGCAGAGCCAGCTGGGGAAGTCAATAATGTTCCTCTCACTGCCCCAAATCCCATCAGGCTCACTGATGTTTGCCATCCTATAGCTACAGTTTGTTCCTTACTATCTCCAGGAAGATACTCCAGGCCAGCTGTGGTGGAACATATCTGTAGTCTTAGCGCTTGGGATGCTGAAGCAAGAAAAGCATCAATGTGTAGCCAGAAAGTACACAGTCAGCACCTGTCAAAAAGGAAGAAGGAAGGAAGGAAGGAAGGAAGGAAGGAAGGAAGGAAGGAAGGAA
>NW_026585644.1:12091040-12126829 GCF_907164565.1 Psammomys obesus
GAAGGAAGGAAGGAAGGAAGGAAGGAAGGAAGGAAGGAAGGAAGGAAGGAAGGAAGGAAGGAAGGTAGAGAGGGAGGGAATGCAGGCCAGGCAGCGCTTGGAAGGCAGAGGCAGGATGATGGATCTCTGTGAGTTCTAGGACAGCCCGGTCTACAGAGTGGGTTCCAGGACAGGCAGGGCTACACAGAGAAACCCTGTCTCAAAAAAACCAAACAAACAAAAAACAGAATAGCAACGAGCCCTCAGACTAGCCCATTAAAGAAACTGGTGTGCCCATGGATGCAGAAATGGAATGTCATTTTCTGCAAGTCCCCCAAAGTGACTTGGCTTTCCCTCAGAATTCTGCTGCCATGAGTCATATCCTTGGGGGTTTAGAAAGCCACTGAGATCCTTCAATTGCTCACTGTGGCCATTCTATCTAAAATAAGAGCACTTTTTTTTTTTCTTTCTGGAATCACTAGAGAACAGAACAAGCTCATCTTCTATGATGCCACTCAACTGTTCTTAAGACAGGCTGATAAGTCTTTCTTAGCTGCTGTCTTCCTCTCCTGCTTGTCCATCAAGGACACCAAGGCTGGAGCTCAGGCTAGCTTTCATCTGCCTGGATTTATCAGGGTAGTTGCAGCAGCAGTTAGATTAGCAGAAGCTCTGATAGCATCCCTCTGTCTCTGTCCCTCTTTCCGTGACTCTAAATGTGGACACAATCCCTCCCCCCCTTTTTTTCCAGAAGTGCCTGAGGGAAAGTGACAAGCTAGGTGGTTACTTTACTACAAAGCTTCTGTATTTGGAGCAACTGTGAAGAAGGATGGCGATAGTCCATGATATCTGAAATACCCATGAAGATGCATGAGAAAGGCCACTAATAAAGGTGACAGTTACTCCTTAGAAGACCACTGGCCTTTACACTTCATCAGGAGCAAAAAAATAATAGCACATCTCATGTTGGAAGAACAGCCCATGTGGGATATTCTAGGTTATAATCCTTTGCAGAACTTTTTGTCACTTTCCCGATGTTGTATATAAGTGAAGTCAGCATGGCTCACAGGATATCTGGAACCTGATTCTAGTGCTCAGCTTAATCAGGAACTGGCCTCTACTCTCCATTAGAACCCAGAGAGAATATGAAAGGTATGTTACTTCCCAGCCTTGTAACACCATGAGAAACAAACTATACACATGCAGCCTCCTTAAGAGTTCTTTCAAGTTGTATCTCCTTAACTCTTGTCAGCCCCCTGCCCCCTGCCAATTACGAAGCTCCCTAGAAATGAAGTCATTTTAATGTACAACCTTGCTATCTCTGGAGACTCTCTATGGTGTAGAGCCATTTTCTTATTCAACCTTCAAGATTGCTAATAGACCTAGGGGAAATGGCCGGATTCCCAGAGCTAAGGAAACCAGAAGAAAGAGCCAAAAATGATTGCATGGCCCATGTTGATAAAGCTGAGGTGGGAAGCAAAGTCCAGTCCATGAAAGATGATTGCCTTGTTTCTTGATGACCAACGTGTGTGTGTGTGTGTGTGTGTGTGTGTGTGTGTGTGTTTGTGTGTGTGTGTGAAAATATGGAAAAAAATAACTCTAACCTTTCTTCAGCAGTTATTAGCTTGTGACAATTCGAATCAGTTGACTTTTCCAAAATTGGATGACTTTTTTTAATGGAGCAATTGAAGTTTCATTAAACACAAAAATGTTGAGGTTTGACTTAACCAGTTTCTAAGCTCAACAATTGTTGTAGCGCCAAGGTCCTGCCCACTTTTAACTGAGAAGACATTGATAAACAATTGTTTAAATATTATATATAGCCATCAAACTTTTTGCTATATTCTCATAAAGCATTCTCTCATGATTTTCATTATCTACTTTTAGCTATGAAAGTATAAAGGACCTGAAAAATGAAGCCACCAATAATGAAGCTGGAGAGCCAGTCAGCTTGTTATGCAGGGGATAAAAGCGTTCAGTCGCAGACTGCAGGGGAGTGATCAGCAGCAGCCATGTTTCCAGCCAATGTCCAGATCTGCACAGAAAGACTCATCAGAGAAACTGGGAAGCAAGCTCTTTCCCTTGACCTTCTAGAAGTAAATGAAAGACTTTCTTCAGGTATTATGTGTCAATGTGGAAATGAAACACCTCAATTAAAAACAATAGCAATTCCTATTTGCTTAAAGCATTTCCAATGCATTTTCATATCCATTCTTGTTTTCTGCTCTCAGCCCTAGGGACCATTATGTTCAGTAACAAACCAGTCTCTGAGACCCTGGCTGAAAACCCCTTTAACACCATGAAACACCATGTTGAGGTACAACTCAGAACAGGGTGGTCAGAGGAAGACAGGCTTGTCTACCTCACCAACAGCCCTCAGAACTAAGGACGGGACTGATATGGGGCTGCCAACAATGGGAAGTTCTTACTGGGGCAGACAAGCTACTGAGTTTCTAGGTGGAGACTGGGGACAGAATTCCAGGGCCAGCCTTGGCAGCTGATGCTTATAATCCCACCACATAAAGAATCTGAGGCAGGAGCATTGCTGCAAGTCTGAGGCCAGTCTGGACTAGCATAGTGAGTTCCACGCTGTGCTGATGTGAGACACTGTCTCAAAAAATAAAAAGAGACAGGATTCGTTGTGACCACATGTGCCTTCTTGCCCCCGAATCCCTTCTCCACTGGCCGAATCCCTGTCTTGGATTCGGCAGGATGTGACATAGCCCTGAATGGAGGAGTGTTTCTGCTTCACAGACTCATGACACTGCACCACCGTCGCCTCACATAGCTTTAGGGATTTTATCTAACTGGGGTTACAGGGAATAAGGAAATGGCAGACACGGATATGGAAAAGCTGAAATCAGGCGGGCCTTGCAGCAGCCCAGAAAATCAGCACATTCATGTTACACATCTGAATGTTTCAGACATCTGAAAGAAGGAGCAGGTTTATTAGATACGGATGGAGAAGGAAGCAGGCTTAGCTCATCAGTAGGTGGGGAGCAGTCTAAGACAATAAACATCCTGGAGGAGGCTGCAGCTGGTATTTTCTGGGCTCACTGACAAGAGCAGGCAAAGGCTTTGCCATTTCTATGGGTCTAAAGCATTGGGGTCCTTCACATGTTGTGCCCATGTCAGACAATATACATTCACTCCATTCGCCCAGTGGACACCATCAAACCATGGCAGAATAGATTACACAACAACCCTCAGGTCTCCTGTTGTATCAGACACATGATGGAGAATCCACTGTGAGGTCCACCACAGCAAACTTGACATTTCTAATTTTTAAATGTCCCATGAAGATTGGTTCCACTTCTGGGTTCATTAGGGGAAAGTAAGACACGTTCAATATTATTAAGCAACAAAGCCTGAGAGCTTCCATTTTATAGAACACAGAATGCCCAAGTCACCTGACCAGGAAGTGGACTAGAGAGGGACAGAGCCCTGTTTTGTAACTGAGCCAAAATTCAAAATGGAGTTTTGCCAAAAATCACACAAAGAAAAATTTTGCTTCATTTAGAAAATTGCTAGCTTTGAATCTCCATGTTTAAGTATGAAACTTAAGTATCTATTGAAAGTAGATACTGAAAGAACAATGTTCTTTAATAACCATGTTGCTTCACACAGGGTCTTATCTCCTAAATACCCCAAAGGAAGTGTTTTCTCATTTTCTGTACAAATATAAATGTCTGTCACTGAAGCATTTTTCATGCAATGTTGAAATACCATTGTCATCTCATTGTTTATTTAAAAGAAAAACAAAAACTGTCACAAGAAAAGATGCTGAGCAAGTGGAGGAGGTTTGGGGCTGCACTTCTCAGTTGAGGCAGAGAATCCTGGGTATCCCCGAGGCTGCCCTGGACAGGCAGGGTCTCCTTTCTACCACACCACTGAGTGAGGCAGATCTTCCTTCCTTTTGGGGAGTCCACCATGGCTACCTAAGGCAACACTGTTTGTGGATGAATTCTGCTGCTTTTCCTTAGACCAGGCATCAAACGGAGTTGCTAAAATGTAAAATGACATCGTTCTTCTCACTAAACTTGCTTTCACTTTTCAAGTATAGCTATCTTTCATAACTTTGATGTATTATAGCCTGAAAATGAAATGAGGAAAAAAAAGAAAAGAAGTTAGCCTTACTCTATTTTCATTCTAACACATCAAATAGCAACAGATACAGCTCCAACAGAGACTCTTTGGCATCTTCAGAATTTCTAAAGGGAGTTTGATACTAAAAATTGTGAAATCGGCTGAGTAATGGGAATAAACCTTCATCAAAAGAGAAAGTAAAACATAGCATCAAAAATTAATAATAGAAATGGATTGTTGTTAAAATAAAGAGATCGCTGTTTCAGTTATAGGAAGTAAGAATCAGAAAGAAAAAAATGTTTTTGTTTTTTTTTTTCAACAAGTCCAGAAAGGGAAGATGACACTTTAGGCAATAGATTCATATATGAGACCAGAGAAAATGGGAAAATAAATTCCATACAAGTGCTTTTCATTTGGAGAGTATTGTGGAAATTTGTTGAGGAGGAACTTGGGAGTATTCCCTCTAGTTCACTGATAGACAGACCTTTGTAAGGAAGAGAATGTCACAGTACAAGTGATATGGATGAACAAAAATATTTGTAGATTGGCAAAGTATCAGTTAATTATTATAATGCCTTAGGTAATGTATTAATTTATTTTAATTAACATATAATTTAGGGCACAACCTTGAATATTGAGTAATTGTGAATTGGCTACATAAATTATGTCCCTCTGATGACACACTCTGCTGGTTACTTTCTATAATACATAATGACTTACAAAAGTGATCCTGAATGAGAAAAAGCCATAGACTATTTGGAAGTCTAGAAAAAAGATGGGGAGGGTTGATATCAAAGTGCTGACATTGTTTACCTGTAAATGATGATGTGATTATTACATTTTTCCTTTTGTAGATTTACATTTTTCACAGCCAAGAATAATGATAGTAACATAACAATAAAATTGCTTTGTAGAACTGACATTCCTGTTTTCTTGAGATGGCCCCTTTCCACACCCATCAGCCACTCCCAGGAAAGCCTTTGTGGTTTCAGTAGGAAGCTAGTTTCTTTCTCTCTATATAAACTATAGCCACATTCATTTTTCCTTGTGGGTTTAAGGGCTCCAAGGTGTGCTAATTGATTTCATTTTGCAAATTGAGAACCAGATAGTTTGGGGATGTAGCCTCCTTCGATGATGAATGCAAATGAACGGGAAAGTACATCCTCCACGTTTCCTGTAAGCATCCGTGGCAGCAGACTCTACAAGTACTTATCATAAATAATTTATTGCCTCCAGCGGCATGCTAGGTACCTGACAAGACTGTTGCCATGGGAACATCAGTGTTCATACACAGTTTAATTCTATTCTCAGAAGCCGAAATAAAAATTTGGATTATCTTTTTGTTACAGATGTGGAAATGTAGGCATGGGAAGCTAAGCAGCTGGCTCAGATCTGAGAATGAATTCAAAGAAGAGCTGGGCTGAGTCAGCTGATGCCCAGCTCAGGCCACTCAACTCATAGCTGAGGTTAGAACAAGTTTGCACATGTTTTCAGTGTGAGTGTGGCTGGGCAGGGACTCTCTACTCTCTACACCAAAACAACATATACAAGTTCAAAGTGGGCATTGGTGACATTGTTACCTGGAACAGCTCTATAGGAGAAGGAAGGGGACTCAGCTCCACAGCTCGAAATTAATCTTAGGAGTGGAAGTCACCACTTGAAAGATTCCCTTGGCCAGAGACTCTTACTGAGCAATCAGAAGTTTGGGCTAGCAGGAAGAAAAGGAAGCAAGAGAGTACACCACCCAGGGAGAAGGTCTGGGAAATATTTAGACCTCTTAGGAGGACTGCTTTAGTCTAACAAGTAGACACAATGAGGAATACACAGTAAGACTACTTTAGTCTAACAAATATGACTCCATGAAAAACACACCGTAGGACATAGATGGAAAGGTTAAGGGGTTTTTGAAGTAGTAACTACCAAAGGCAGTAACAGCCAAGTTGCTTCTTTTCTTCCTGGGTAGGTAGGTCATTTGCACATGTCACCTTCTGATGCCCACTTTTGTTTTGTTTTGTTTTTAAAAAAAGGAAAATGGAAAAAGATCTGAATGGAGAATAGAAGCATTTTATGTAGAGTTGTAGGCTAGGAAAACCAAGTAACAAACAGTTAAAGGCTTAAAAAAAAAAAGCAGAATTATTATTCCATGAAATTAATATAAACAGTGTATCTGCCCCGTCTCGATCACATTGTAGGAAATAATGCTTAAATTTCCTTCACACACATGGCAAAGGATTAATAGGAGAAAGGACTCTAACAGCTGGAGGATTCCGCTTTTTATTCTGGCCCTGAGGAATAGAATACTCTCTGGACCAGAAATCAGCACATGTTTTGCAAAGGGTCAATGGGGAGGGAACATCCCAGGTTTTGCAGCCTACGAAGGGTCTCATCCACAATGTAAAGCCACTCATAGCTAAGCTGCTCAGAAGCATAATTTGCTGTGTGCCGCTCTGAACTGTTCCCCCAAGGTAAGTGGGGGAACAGTGCCACCGAGAGCAGCGGGGCAGGAGGGAAGAAAGGAGCCATCAGTTCGCTGTTCCTCTCCCACACTTGGGCCATCTTGCTTACACCGAACCTCCAGCCCCATGGAACAATGCCTGGTGTGTACACCCGTTGACCTGGAATGAAAACCCTATTCAGATGGCTGGTGAAACCTTACAATTCGTCCCTACCTCATCCCTTCGTCTTTGTAAGATGAACCTACACAATGATATGGATTGACTTTTCTCTGAGTCCTCAAAGTCACAGTAAGTGACCAATCAATAATGAAAGGGCTAAATGCTATGATTTGAGGCACCATGTGCCTCCATAGGAGTGAGTATATGTACACATACATATACATATATATCAGTGCTTTGGGCTGAGGATTTAGCTCAGGCCTAGCATGCCTGAGAACCTGGGTTCTATCCTCAACATTGAAAAAAGAGTGTTTGTTTATACACACACGCATAGCTGTACTGGGAGAGTGCTAGCATGGAGTACAGGCCTCTTTTATGTGAAGCATCGTGGTTAATGGGACCAGGTATTTCCTGTCGAAGAAGAAGGAAACATCCCAAGTTAACCTGTGCTAGTGTGCCTGACAGCTCATTTATCATAACCCACCAGAGTACTGGAAGGGAGAGCATCAACATCTTACAGGTATAAACTAGAGTCTCGGGAAAGCTGACAAATCTGCTCAAGTCCCAAAATAAGCAAGTTTCAAAGCAAGTCTCTCTGTGTCTTGACTTGGGCTCTTTAGAAGAGAATGGTGTCTGCCAGAGGTCGAGTTTCTTCCTCTGCCAACAACTTGCCCTGTGACCTTTGTGACGGTCACATCCAGTAAAATTATAAGTAGCTCCCTCCTCTTGGACCGCTAAGCGCTAGAAGATAGGGGTGACAGCACTACGTGGTATTCGGTAAATATTTACCGTTCTCGCTGAGCACGTGAACTGACTGACACTCTCGAGAAAGGAGAAGGAAGCATGTGGAAGAAATGCCCAGTTTATCACCCTTGAGTGACTACACAGGAGGACAGAGGAGTAGGAAGCGTAATTAAATGGTTGCATCCTTGGGAGGGTAACACAGCCAAGAAAGGCCAGAGATTCCGAGACTAGAGGGGTCCCAGCTTCTGGATGAACATAAACATTTTGTCAGTGAGGTCCAAAGAATTGTTGGTTTCACTTTTGTTAGGAACAAAAGTTGAGTTTGAAATTCTATACACAAACAAACACAGAACTATTCTTAGAACTATTCTTAGACTAGTTCTCCGTGCAACCCCTCAGGCCAGCTAAGCACTGGGTTTCAAAATCCTTGCTCTTGTCTCTTCCTCCAGCGCAGACACAAGCCAACACTAAGTCTGCATTTAAGGGAGGAGGATGTGCATGCTCTCATCCACTCTGAGTGCTTACCAGCTGAAGGTTGTCCTTGGCAGAGGTGGGGAGAACTCCAAGCTTTGATCCAGGCATTCGCTTGCAGTCAGGAGTCAGCGACTCTCTGGCTTTTGGTCCAGCATCCCCTGAGAAGCTGCTGTTCTCAAGCAGGCCCTCTCCTATGTTGTGGGAACCACCAGCAGCACGTTCAGTTTGATTCATCCTGGGTACCTGCAATTTCAGAAAAGGAGCTTGCCTGGTGGCACAGGTCCTTTCAAGGCCTTGGATTGCTGTCAGCTGTGTGCCACCCTGACCCCCCCCCCTTTTTTTTTTTTAGTTTTATGTGTTCTATAATTTTAAATAGCCAGCTTTGGTTTTTGGAATTTGCTATGCTCCCTCATTTCATCTTTCTATCACATTCGATACTGGAGGTTTAACATTTGAGAACACCCCTAGAGGATTCTGTTGCTTTATGTGGGTTGGTTCGGCACGTTAAAATTAGTGAAAATATACAATCACAATGTTCATTTTCTATGTTACTGCTATGCATATCTCTAAAATTATTAAAACTTGGGGGCTCAGTGGCTAAGAACACTTGTTGCTCTTACAGAGGACCGCGGTTTGGGTCCTGGTACCCACATAGTAGCTCACAGCCATTCATTACTCCAACTCTAGGCTAGCCCTCTTCTGACCTCCGAGGGCAGCATGGATGCATGTGCTACCCAGACCACATGCAGGCCAAACCCTCACACGCCTAACAAAATAAATCTAAAATATTTTTTAATTGAAATTTGTTCAAGAAATGAAGAGATTACCTTTTTAGCATCTGCATCTGTAAAAAGCAAATGTCTTCAAATCTGGATCCTGGGCAGTTACTATGCAGGCTTGACCCATAATGCTCTGTGTGACTCTTAGCGTCAGTTGTGGTGTTTCAGATGACCACAGTTACAAAGCTTGGTGCACACAGTAATCAACCACAGTGATCTGTGCTTACACATTTCGTTATCTGTCCTACTTCTGTATGGATAAGCTGTGTGTGTGCACACGGGTCACATCAATGCAACTGTCTTTACTGCACCTGAGTGCTTCTCCTTGACAGCTGTGTGTGTTGGTGTCGCTCATGCTGTTGTGTACAGTATCTTATAAAGTATTATTTTTACAGAGATTGGCCAAACTCTATGGTTGGCATACTTAAAAAAAAAAAAAAAAAAAAAAAAAACTTCTTTATTTACATTCATTTTATGTTTTTCTCCCCACTCTACCCCAGTCCCTTTCAACACTCTACTCCATTTAGGAGAGAGAAAGGACTAGTAGGAGAGGGGGTGCGGTTTTGTTTCTTAGCTGCTTCCTGCTGGTCAGGGTCATTTGGTTCCCTGGAGCCAGTCCAATCCATTTCAGGAGATCTTAACTTCTTGACTCACAACAGCAACCAGGAGCAGCAAGGGGGAAATGGGAGTAGCCTAGATCTTTCTCTTTTCTCCACACTCTCTGGGCTCCAGCATTTATTCTTTCTCTAGAGTCCTCAGATTTGAACTATCTGCAGCTGGCAAAGAGTTCCTCTCAGAGCCCACAAGAGGCGAATAGGCTGCTGCTGTGGACCATCTAAATCAGTCCCACATCCCACGCCTGGGACCAAAACAAAAACATGTTTATAGCCACAATACTCTACCTCCTGAGTGTTGGGATTAAAGGTGAGTGCTACTATGCTCAACCAGACTTACTTTACTTATGTGTCTCTATATGAGATTTGCTTTAGTTACTTTGATTGCTATTATAAAAAAAACTTACATGATGACCAAGGCATCTTATAAAACAAGGTGTTTCATTTGGCTTAGGGTTTCAGCAGGTTAAAGTCCATGATGGCAGAGCCAAGGAGCAGCTGAGAGCTCACATCCTGATCCACAATTATGAGGCAGAGAGAGAGAGATAGAACATTGGGAATGGCAGAAGTCTTTTGAAACTTCAGAACCTGACCCCTGTTACACCCTTCCTCCTACAAGGCCACACCTCCTGAAATCCTTCCCAAACAGCTATTCCAGCTAGTGACCAAGTGTTCAAATATATGAGCCTGTGGGTTCCATTCTCATTCAGACTACCAGAGAGAAAATGAAACTTTTTATATGAATGCTGCGATCCAATCTGAGATCCTCATGCTTGGACTTTGTCTCTGTTCTATTGCTGTGAAGAGACTGTGTCCACAGCAACTCATTTTTGGTTTTGGTGTTTTGATGCAGGGTTTCTTTGTATAGCCCTGGCTCTCCTGGAACTCACTCTGTAGACTAGGCTGGCCTTGAACTTATACATCTACCAGCCTGTGTCTCTTGAATGCTAGATTAATGGCATGTGCCTCCATACCCAGTATCCCACAACTCTTATAAAAAAAATTGTGACTTTCTTATAGTTTCAGAGACTTGATCCATTAGCATTATGGTTGGAAGCATGGTGGCATGGTTGGAAGACATGGTGCTGGAGAGGTAGCTGAGTGTTGTACATCCTGATCTGCAGGCAGCAGGAAGAGAGCAACACTAGGCCTGGTTTGAGCATTTGAAACTTCAAAGCCCACCCTCAGTGACACACTTCCTCCAACAAGGCCACACCCACCCCAACAAAGCCACACCTCTTAGTCCTTCTCAAGCAGTGCCACTCCCTGATGACTAAGCATTCAACTACATGAGTCTATGTAGATCACTCTTTTTGTTTGTTTGTTTGTTTTGTTTAATTTGTTTAATTTAAATTAATTTTATTAATTACACTTTATTCACTTTGTATCCCCCCATAAGCCCCTCCTTCCTCCTCTCCCGGTCCCACCCTCCTTCCCCTTTCTTCACGCATGCCCCTCTCCAAGTCCACTGATAGGGGAGGTCCTCCTCTCCTTCCTTCTGATCTTAATCTATCAGATCACATCAGGAGTGGCTGCATTGTCATCTTCTGTGGCCTGGTAAGGCTGTTCCCCCCTCAGGGGGAGGTGATCAAAGAGCAATCAGATTATGTCAGAGGCAGTCCCTCTTCCCATTACTATGGAACCCACTTGAACAGTAAACTGCCATGGACTACATCTGTGCAGGGGTTCTAGGTTATCTTCATGCCTGGTACTTGGTTGGAGTATGAGTCTCTGGGAAGACCCCTGTGTTCAAATTTTCTGGTTCTGTTGCTCTCCTTGTGGGGTTCCTGTTGGAGGTCACTCTCATTCAAACCACCACATGCTTGTGTAGCAAGCCCTTTACCAGTGAGGTCCTTCTATCATGTTTTTATGTTCCTCAAATGAATTCCCTATTTAAAATAAAAATATTTTTTAAAATATTAAATCATTTTTTCATTGTTTTATTTGTGAATTTTGATGCCTTGGTATTTTAATATTTGGGGTTGGAGTATTTAATACTGTGTCTTTCAAAACTGTGTCTCAGAGCCAGGCAAGTTTCAACCCAACATGTGGATGGAGAATGCTGTAGTGGAGTAATTCTGATCACCCAAAACTTTATATCTGCCTGAGATGAGAATCATGCAGAAGTTAACAACCCAAATGAAAAACCGCAGATCAGGTTGGCTGAAGTGTGTGCTAATCCAAAAAATGGGACAAGAAAGACCACTGATTTATCATCATGGCTAAATTAAGTAAAGCAAGCTTAAAAAAAAAATAGTGTACACAGCTGTCTCCCTCTAAGACAGGGCTTGAGAGGTTAGCATTGAATGTGAGGAGACAAGGCTTTTATAGCTTAGGGGGTTTCCAAATGGGGGAAATAGGCTGGGTTACAGGAGCAGAGAAGAGCAGGTGGTCAAAACAAGGTCACCACAACAAGTAATCAAAACAAGGTAGTCATGGGTGGTCCTACAACGTTTTGGAACAAGGGTAGTTTCAAGATAACTATAAACAACTTTTTGAACACAGACATGATTGCCATTCCTGGAACAGGCAGTACGGAACCATCCGTAGTTAGGGTTGCAGACGAGGCATAGCCCAGTCCTTGAGAAACAGAGGTTTAATCGTAAACAGGAATGGATGTAGTTTGTCTTTACTATAAAATGGCTTTCAAGTCTAAGATGGAGACATGCTGGTTCTTCAGTGAGAGCATACAGAAAAGGCATGAGACTTCAGGAGTGAAGGAGGAAGGGGAGAGATGAAAGATGTGATCCGTAAGTGGTATGGACTTGTGTTTATACAATGGTCCCTGAGGGAAGTGGGGTTAGATTGCAAAGCCATCCAAAGGACTATTTATCATCAGGATAAAAAGAAAAGTAGTCAATGAGTGCCTGCGTAGGATGCTGTGTGGGAACCCAGAGAACAAAGTCGCTAGGGAAGACTTCGAGAGGCATTTTTGCTGTGATTCAGTGGCCATGGGTGAAATAGCACAATGGGACTTAAGATTCATGAATAGAGCAACTTCTTATTTATTTTGGACAAAATATATAAAGGGAAATATTTAAAGAGTTGTTGACTGGCTACAAATAGCATGAAGCAAACCCAAGATAAAGGCCATTTCCACTGTATCAAGTTGGAAAGTGTAGCAGTTCCAAGTTTTGGGGAAAAAAAAAAAGAGATTGGTTTAAATACTGACGTCTGTATATATTAGTGATAAGATCTTGGCAAGTTACTTATTTATTTGTATACCTTGGCTTCTTTCCTTGGAAAATGAGGATAATAATATTGTCAGTTCAAGGTGTTTTGCGATTTATAGTTAAGAAGAGATAACATTAGCAAAAGGTCTTTTATACAGCACTTGGCCTGTACGTACGAACTCAACACTGATCATTGCCTCAGTTTGCTTTGTGTTGTTATAGCAAAATACCTGAGGCTGAATATTTTATCTAAAAAAGAAAGAAAGGCAGAGAGAGAGATTCGCTTGTCTCACAATTCCGTAATATCCAAGAGCATGGTGCTAGTGTCCAGCTGTATCACAGTGTGACGGAAAACAGAGGGAAGTGGCTTCTGTCATGCAGGTGAAGAGAGACGTCACACTTTGCTTATAATGTGTGCTCCTCTTCTGGTAAGCTGCCAATTCTGGGACCCTGCCAATTCTTGTGAAAGGGCATTATGGGTAACCTGCCAAAGCTAGGACTCGCTTGTGGGAAAGGATCTTTCCTTTCTTGCAGGAGCAGTACCCCACTGCCCACTTATCTCCCTCGAGGTCTGAAGGAGGGCACCACCACGCTGCGTGTCAGCCTTGTAACACATGACCCACATCTCACACTACAGCAGAGACAATACTTAGAAACAGGACGATTGCTCTGTATAAATCAGTATTGTATAAAAATGATACCAGAATATGTAACATATATTAACTGAGTGAGTAGCTCTGCTGGGGGCTGGGTGTGGTGGTATACTTTTTGTTTTGTTTTGTTTGTTTGTTTGAAACAAGGTCTTATCATGTAGTCCTAACTGTCCTAGAACTCATTATTTAGACCAGACTGTCCTCAAACTCAGAGATCCACCTGCCTCTGCCTGCTGGGATTAAAGGGGTGTGTCACCACCACAGGCTAACTGGCTGAACTTTTTAAACTTGAACTAGAAGTAAGTTATGGCTTTTTCTTTTATTGTTTGGTTGGTTTTTTGTTTTGTTTTGTTTTGTTTTGTTTTGTTCTTAAGACAGGGTGTCTCTGTGTAATAGTCCTGGCTGTTCTGGACTCAATTTATAAACCAGAACTCACAGAAATCCACATACTTCTCTGCACCTCCAGTGCTGGGATCAAAGGCTTGCACCAGCATACCTAGCTAGCTTTTTTTTTTCTTACTCATAAGAGAACATTTGTGAAGGACTATAAGGTGCTAGGAAGTGTATGCCAGGTATTGGAGATACAAAGATAAAGGTGATATAACTACTGTCCTTAGAGAGACCACAAACCAAAAGAAACAAGGGAGAGGAAATACAGGGATTCTGCAGCGGGCCTGAGGATTGTAGGGAGGTTTGCTCAGAGTGACAGGGCAGAGCAGTGGGCAGCCAGTCCAGCCCGACACTACATTTCTCAAGCCTGTGGATGGATCCGCTTCATCTTCCCGGGTGGAAGAGGGTAGGGGCTCGGTGTCTATAATCTTGGACCGGTTTCTTTGAGAAACAAAACTGAGAATTGCAAAGCTAGTTGAGGCAGATAGAACCCTTTCTACCATGTTTCTGACTCTCAGGTATCTTCTGATGATTGCACTATAAAGCTTTCCATTTTTTATTTTCTGATGGTATATCTCATTTAATTTCTGAGTGCAGCCAACAGGCAGCAGCAGCCCTACTCAGGCTTTAGACTAGGCATAGCGGAGGACAGAAAGGAGAAAGCAAGAAAGCACAGGGGAACCCGAGAGGGTGGGCAAGGCGGTGTTGAGAGTAGTCTAAGGAAGCAGAAAAGAGAACCAAAAAGGGAAAAGTAGTACAAACCAGAAATTCGGCACACACACTTACACAACAAACAAAATAACAGAAAAGGAGGAAGAAGAAAAGGAAGGAAAAGGATCATCTGAACAGTGAAGGCTTGATGAGAGCATGATGGGAAGGGCAAGCAAGAATTTAGGAGCAGATGGGGATGTGGGGGGTGGATTAGGACTGAGCTCCAAACCCCAGAACAGTGAGAAGAAACAGGTTGAGGACTGAGAACAAGGGTTCCAGACAAGCCCTTCAGCAGGGTACTTACTGGCTGACAGGAAGCTGCAGGATGGTGGAGAGATGACTTGAAAAGTCCACAGACACATTTGACAAGTCCTTCCATTCATTCATTCATTCATTCATTCATTCATTCATTCATTCATGTCAACAAACAGTTAAAAAGTCAAGAAAGTCCCTGTCTTCATAGACCTGGAGTCTCCCTGGGGAGTCACACAGCTGAGCAAGCAGTTGCTATGACTATGATGTTCCAGGACATGGCCAGCACAGGGCTGAGAGGCAACTGTCAGGTCTGCAAGGACAACCATTGCCCCCTGTTCATTGTCCCCTCTAATCCCAGAGGCTTCTCCTGAGTCTGGTCCATATATACAACCTATTCGGGATAAACACACCTCAGGCACGCTAACAAAGCCCAGCACACCAAATTGTTAGTTTATAGTAAAAAAAAAAAAAAAAAAAACGAATGTGAAATATTTGAGTATTTGTATTCGGTGATTGATACAGTCCTTCCTGTTAGAGGAATCTGGGTGGGGGCAGACTGCTATCAGAGGATTGCTCAGGGACAGGATCACACCTAGGGGATGGTGCAGATGATCCTGAGGCTGACATCACAAAGTACCGAGGCTCCTGGGTGTTCCTCTGTACATCTCCACCAGTATGTACCTCAAAGGAAAAGCCAGTGTTTATGCCCAGGGCACCCACCCCTGGGCATAAACCGTGAGTGGAGCTGTGGTGGCTTTCTCAGTACCCCCTTATACTCTCCCACTTCTCTCTATGTCTTAGAAAGAGTTCAACATAACTCATTGGATAGATTTTTTCTTAGGCAGGATCACAACCCAGTCTTATCCTTCTAAGGTGAAATGAGGACTGTAGAATTATATCTGGTACTCAAACCTGTTAGAATCAGACTTTCATAGATAGATAGATAGATAGATAGATAGATAGATAGATAGATAGATAGATAGATAGATAAATGTGTGTATTGTCATACTTTAATAATTTCTAGGTTCATGTGTGAGGACAAGCATTAACTTCATTTTGGGAGTCTACTGCTTATTTTGAATCATCAGATCTAGTCTTTAACAAGTATGAGTGACTTTGGCCAATGAATAGAATAGCCCAGAGAAAAGGGGAGGAAGAAACTGATGTTGAGCTATATGGTCCCTCTACAAGAGATCACTAGTTAGCTGTTGTTGGCAGGGGCATCTCTGTGGTGGAGTCTGTTTGACAGTTACCTCTTTTGTCCTTTTTTCTTTTTTGTCATTGGAGGGGCAACAGTTCCTACTTCTGCACTGCCTTCAAGCAGCGTGTACCAAGCAAGCCAAGCAGAGTGGTACTCTACTGCAATCACAGCACTTGGAAAATCAAGAGTTCAAGGTCATCCTGTACTACCATACAGCCAGCTGAAAGCCAGACTGATAGCTACCCTGCCCCCCCGGTGTGTGTGGGGGGGACAGGGATGAGCACTTTTAATCCTAGCATTGGGGAGGCAGAGGTAGTAGGTGAAACTGAGTTGAAGGCCAGCCTGGTCTACAGAAGAAAAAAAAGAAGGTAAGAAGGAAAGAGAATTGAATCAAGATACCACACTGCCAATGTAGATCTCCTGAAAGCCTGTCTACAGCATCGTAAACAGTGCCTTCATTAAACATTCCTCAGGTTTTTCCCTGATATGGCAGGATGTTGACATTTTAAGCTTTTGTTTATCATCACATGTGGCTAACTGTATTTTACAGTGATTGAGATTCCCCAGAGTCTAGAAATTTTATTTTTTTATTTCAAAAAGAATAAATGTTAAGTAATAATTTCCTAAAAGATGAATATAGAAATAAAAATCAAATTTTAACTTGAAAAAGGATGTTAGAGAGTACCTAAGCCTTATGAGTGAAACAGGGGCAAGTAAGGCCTGTGATTGCTTGGCTTCCCAGAGGTTAGCAGCTGTGGAACTGGAGTAAGCCTGTGTGCTGGCTAGTTCTATGTCAACTTGACACAAGCTAGAATCAGCAGAAAGGAGGAAATCTCAGTCTCAGTTGAAAAAAATGACTTCATAAGACCAGAGCACAGGCAAGCCTGTAGAGCATTTTCTTACTTAGTGATTGATGTGTGAAGATCCAGCCCAGTGTGGGTGGTACCACCCTGGGCTGGTGGTCCTGGGTTCTATAAAAAAGCAGGCTAAGAAAGCCATGAAAAGCAAGCCAGAAAGCCGCACCCCTCCATGGCCTCTGTCTCAGCTCCCACCTCCATGCTCCTGTGCTGTTTGGGTTCCTGGTCTGGCTTCCTTCAATGATGAACAACAGTAAGTGTAAGCCAAATAAACCCTTTCCTCGCCAACTTGCTTTGGTCACAGTGTTCATCACAGCAATAGAAATCCTATCTGGTTCTTAGACTACTACTACTCTATTACCATGGGGGAGGGGTTACTGTGAGCCCTAGTAGGAAAAAAAAATCAAAACTGGTGTTGCCTTATAGGCTCTTTCATCAGGTAAGAACTGATAGGAGAATTGGGTGTGACAGCCCAAGCCTGTAACCCCGGCCCCAGGAGAGGAGGAGACAGGAGGATCAGACGATGAAAGCTAGCCTGAACTAGGGAGACTCTAGCACAATAAACACATAAAAATAAACCAGTCCGTGATGGCACATACCTTGCATCTCAACGCTCAGGCAGGTCTTTGAGTTCGAGCCTAGCCTAATCTATAGAGTGAGTTCCAGGACAGCCAGGGCTACACAGAGAAGCCTTGTCTGAAAAAACCAAAAATAAATAAATAGAAATGACACAGCAAACAACAACAAAACAGAATTGCCATAAAAGGAGAAAGGGGGAGGTTGGCATGGTGATTTATTTTAATAGCATTTTCTTTCCTTCTGTAAGAGGAAAAGCTATGTTTGTCCCTTAAGGACAGGCTCAGTTCTTTGAATTGCACAATGGAAGCAATGGTGTGTTGCTCCCAAACACGGTGATGAAATGAAACATGTGACTCCCTCCTTGCTTTCTCTCAGACACATGCAGGGACGGAAGCTGCCCAGCTGTAATGAGAGAGGAACAGAGGTCAGCCATCGACAGCTCTTAGTACTGTCTTCCAACCAGGCCTCCAGCCTGCAAGTAAATGACATTCTAAGCGACAGCTTGCCTCTCCAGGCCCAGAACCACACTCTGAACTGCTTGTAAGCACGTACGCCCGGGGAAACTGAGTTAACAAGTGTTTTAAAATGGTGTGTTTGAGGGTAGCCTGTTAAACTGATAGAGTTAACTAATATAACAGGGACGGGGACAGAAGACACAGCAAGGCGAGGGAAGAGGCCTCAGGAAAAAAACACACTGCCTGTGAAACATTCTTACACAGCCCCACTTAAACTCCCTTAGAGGGTAACTAACTTACACACCTGATAAACTGCCAAAGCAACAGATTTGGAGCCCAGAATGGCATGGCTTCTGGAAGAACACAAGGGGGGAAAATGTTTGACAATTGAAAAAGTTTCCAAATAGCACTCTGGATAAACCATGGTCAGTAGAAATCCAGGAGTAAATTTGGTGAGAGGTCAGGGAAAGAAAGGAGGGGGAAAGGCAGGCTGGGAGGGTAATTCTGTGTGACACCTGAGAGGCAGCCAGAGAACCACAATTCAACAGGGAGACAAAATCATTGAAACCGAAGAAAAAAGGCAGGCACCAACCCAAGCAAGACTTCCCTCAGAGGCATTGTGGGTAAACAGAAATGCCAGTGTTATGGTTTGAAAAGGATGTAGCCTCCCCCATTCGTGTGTGGAAGACATTGGTATCTAATGCAGTGTTCAGGGGTGAGGTTCCAAGAGATGTGAGCAGATTCATGAATACACTGACTTCATCAATGCATTGATCTATGGTTGTATTCATACCGAATGAACCACTAAGGAGTGATAGAAATCCTGGAAGGTGGAAGCTGATTGGAAGAAATAGATCACTACGAAAGACCTTTGAAGGACATGTCTTATCCCTGGCCTCTCCTCCGTCTCTGTTCCCAAACCAGCAGCCTCTCCTCTTCCAACTCCTGTCAGCCTGATGCTCTGCCTCCCTGAATCATTGCTATAAAACCAGCTGACCATGCATGATCCTGAAACCTCTTGGATATTAAGTCTTAACACACCTTTCCTTCCTCAAGGTTTTCCCCTCCTCAAGTATTTTGTCAGTGGTGCAAAATAATTCACAGGAGTGAAATAATAAAATTTGGACACAGTAGGAGAGTTTATAGGGAAAAGAGAAGTCGGTAAGAATAAACTGGGGTGGGGGGACACCAGGACCACTGCCATGCCTTAGCTATGAAAGAAATTGGGATGAAGCGAAGCTCCTTCTGATGTTCCAGGCTTGTGCTGTTTGTTTTCCTAAGGGGAGGCTGGAATTTAAGCGGCAATGGCAAACATCTGAGCATTCAATAACGTAATAAAGTTGAAATCAGAGTTCCTGGAAGAGACTGGTTTATCACTCCATTTGCAATATGCCCCCTCCTGTTGGCAGATAAATTTGGTTTGATTCTGGGGAAAATGGAGATGAAATCCACGGCAGCAGCGATTTTCCCGTCTGGGTCAGGAAGCTAACAAAGTGCTGTGGGCGTCGGAGGCACTCAGTGGCTTTGAATTTAGACCAACTGCCTTTCCAAAATTTCATTGCAAATATTAGTTGTAGTCAGCGTCAGAAGATTCCACAGCCCTAAAAGCATGCTAGGAAGAAACTTGACTTTGAGGATTATAAGGCCAATAAGAGAGCTCCTAAAAAGAGCTGGAATGAGCGTTTTTGTATTAAGAGACAGTCATCAATGCAATGAGGCATAAACCTAAAAATAGAGCCAGACTATGGGCTGCCTTCGAATGGTGTGAAATACACAAAAAATGCCAGGCAAAGTGTGATTAGGATTCCCATGCTTTACTGAGAAAGCTTCAAATAAGGCACGAATATTCATGCAACCCATTGTAATATGCATAACAATAGAAATGATGAAAATATTCTGCCTGAGATAATGCTAATGAAACATTAATAAGCAAAAGTTTCTGGGCAGACTCAGTGAAGGGAGAGGGCTATCAGAGATGTGGGATTCTAATGTTTATGGAAGAGCAAAGGTTTATAAATATAAAGAGGCAGAATTAAAAGTACTCGCAGTAGCAGTAGTCTGTTTTATTTTAGGAAAACATCAGGAGAAAAAAAAACAATAAAGTATGTTCCAAAATTTATTTTTAAAGATAGCAGTTTACTATCTCTCAATATTAGAAATCTGCAAAATTCTAGTTTTTCTTTATGCTTTCTTGCATTTGGAATACCTATGATCAGCTGTACCATTGTTTTAAAATGCCCTTTTTATAAATTGTATTTCAAGTTTAAGACCAGTATTGTGTATAAAAAAGGGAAAGAGCATATGTAAGTTGTAGCCTACAAAAATAACATTATTATAAGGACGACAGGAGCAGATGGATTCTGTTTTCATTTTGGTGACAAAATATGTAGGTCTCTATTCAGTATAAACAACTATGGAGAGATTGAGGTGGTGAAGAAGAAAAATATGAAAAGAATAAAAGAAAAGAAAAGATTCATTACAATCATGAGAGCATGATTTTTCAAAAGGTAAAAACCAAAGGCTGTACTCACCTGGCAGGGGAGACACTGTGATCATAAGCGTGGCTTCCTAAGGCTCAGCCATAGCCCTCCAGGTGTGGGAAACTCAACTGCTCAGTTTGTGGTCGTGAACACTGCATGGACATACTCCCTTTTTAAAATTAAAACAATAAATGGAATTAGAAGATCCACTGAATAAAAAGACAGCAGTTTTTCTTGCTACAGAGTTTTAAATCATTATGTGTATATACAATGCAATGGTTGTGAGGTATTTCTACCAAGACACAGTAAAACCGCAAGTCTGTACCCATAGGGGATCCTAGAGATGATCCAGTATCCAGTTCTACTTAGAGAGACACAGAGACCTAAGAATAAGTTTGAAATGTGAACTTATTCTCTGGCTTTTGTGCAGCTCCTGCTATGAGATTCCTGGGTTTCTCTGAAGCCTCAATGAAGGAAAGGAATGCTCCTTAGGATTAGGCCAGTGCCTGGCTTGGCAAATCAAGGGGCATGGTCAAGCTTTCTAAAGCCAAGAAGAATTAAATTTCTAAAGGGATAAGTTAATTTAAAGGTAAAGAAGACTGGCCGTGGTGGGGATGGCACTGGGATGAATTCACATTAACAGACTCAGACACTACTTAGAAGCTGTGGGATGGGTGGCTGAGACTCACTTTTTTGGAGGGCTAGAGTAGATGGAGTATGACAGGTCTGGAAGGTAGTAGTTAGTGAAAAGGTCACTTCAGATGCTTAGAGTTCAAGTTTGTAGAAAGATAGAAATAGATTTGGTTTTGTTGTCATTTTAGAGACTAGACACTGCTTCTCTCAGTGCTGGCTTTTTCTATAAGAAAAAGGTTTATTGTTTTATGATTCTTGTTCTGGTTACTTTTTTTTTTTTTCTTTGTCAAGTTGAAATGAGCTAGTGTCACCTAGGAGAGGGAATCTTGATTTAGAAAGTACTTCATGCAGATTGGCCTGGGCGCAAGTCTGTTGGGCATTTTCTTGATGTGGGAAGGAAGGCCCAGTTGATTGTGAATGATATCACCTCTGGGCAAGAGGTCCTAGGCAATGTCAGAGAGCAGGGTGAGCAAACCGGTGAAGAGCACTCCTCCATGGCCTCTGCCTTGAGTTCCTGGCTTCTCTCAGTGATCAATGCGACCAGGGAGTTGTAAGATGAAATAAATAAACCCTTTCCTCCCCAGGTTGCTTTTAGACAACGTGTTCTTCACAGCAATAGAAAGCAATAATTCTCATTATGCTACAAAAGCTCAAACCAGATGTTTATGGCCCAAGTTTGTAGAAAGATGGAGGGGCTTAGAAACAGTTACGGGTTTTGTTTTGTTTTTTGTTTTTTGCTTCATGGAAGCCAAACTCCAAAGTTTTCTGTTTTGAATGAGGAGCAGAGTTTTTCTTGTCAGTGAACTATCATTTAAATAAAAAGTAGGAGATGAAAATTGGATTGATGCCGTTTACAGGTGTGATGTGAACATCACACAAGAACACAGAAATCATTTAGAACATCAAGAAATTATTTGTCCCTAAATAATAGAGGTGTGGGGAGAAAACCTCTCTTTAAATAAAAATAAAAGTTCATAACAAAAACCTTAAAAACGAGTATTCATGTTTAGGTTATATTAAGTTGACAAGTGTGGATTATAAAATGAGCAGAATCTCACTGAAGACACACATTAATATACGTCAATAATGAAAAATTGGCATTTGATAAATATAATTGTGAATGCTTCATACCCTCTCCCTCTTTTATATCAAACTAAATGTTTTGAAAGGAAACATGTATAAGTCTTCTGAGTAAAGCATTGCTAGCTTAAGAGTGAAAAATGAAATTCTCAACTGTATTTTTCCGTCGGTAGTGCTGACCTATGTCCCATCTCCCACTAGCAACAGAGGCTCTCGCCATGATGCAATTAAACCATCTGGGATGGCCAGCCAACCCTGCAAGCTGTGGGAAGCTAGAGGTGCTTCAGAAGTGGCAGGCTTATGGAAAAATGGCTGTTTTGCTAACTGCTTTGGTTGGGTGGGGATGATGGATCTCAGCCAGCACTGCATAATGGTACCAGCTGCTCTCACTCTAGCTGCCCCAATGATCACTTCCTCCTGCTCTACCTAACAGGGGGAAATGGAATGCCCAAGCCTTACACCAGCAATCACCAGAGGAACCATTTCCAATCACCTTTCCCAGGGAAGTCTTCCAGGGTACCCTTCTTTCCACATAAGTTAGTAACTTATTTCCTATTCATTTGCCTCACGCTTATATCCCCAATCTGACTATAAAGACAGGAGCATTTTTGCTGTATCCTAAGGGTCTTGTAATGACAACCTCTAGCGCAGTGCCCAGAGCAGACTGAACACTACGCGTGTACTCTTTTTAGAGAGCCGTCTAATGCAAGAACCACTTCTTAATCTATGCCAAACAGGTAAATGCCACGTTTTTTTAATTCTGGGAAATGGTTGCATTTCAAATATCTTCCAAGACCACTTTTATTCATTTTCTTGGTGCCTCTCTCAGAATTAATATTCCTGATTCACTGGTGTGTGCAACAAAAATGGGAAATATAATCTGAATACATAACTTGGCCCATGAAATAGTATCCTGGATGTATTGTTCTTGTCTTTGATGACAAATTCAGGTTTACCTAAAAGCTTTCGCTTACCTAAAAGCTTCCCATCCTCTCTGGATCATTGCATGCCCCCAAAGGCATGTTTCTCGGTGCTCTTTAGAAGTGGCAGGTTCTATTTAAACACACAGAGAAGCCATGGCAGCCTGTACGTCTACCAAGACCGAACTTCTGTGAAGTAACATTGCAGTAACTGTTGCCAGAACTCTACAGTCCTTCAACCTTTCCTCATTTTTTTTTTGAAAATTCATGAATATGAGGCATGGTGTAAGGGAAATTTCTAAGAAAACAAATTGAAAAGTGGCAACCGTTAGAACTTGTATTAACATTACCTTTACAGCCAGGCCTGACGGCACTGGCCTGTAGTCCTAGTTACTCAGAGTCAAAGATATGAGAAGCTCAATTTCAAGCCCCATCTGGGCTACCTAGTGAGTTCAAGGCCATTCTAGTCAGCCCAAGGAGACCTTATCTCAGAATAAAAAATAAAATAGGACGTGGGGGTAGAAAAGTGCCCAGTGAAGAAATGCTTGCCTAGCATGTATGCAGCTCTAGATTCAGTTTCTCAAAAAATGTTTAACTTTATCAGACATGCAAGTGCATAAAAGCAGAAGATAAAGTTGTTGGTATTCTAAATATTGATGATTTCACTTTTATACAGTCACTGAGAATTCCCAAACAATGTTATGGTGAAATCCTCTCTCAGTATCTGTTTATGTTTTATAAACCTCATGTAGTTTTTTTTTAAGTATCTATATTTCTAAGACACCCTTATTCTATTAGACTCTATGGTGAATAACACATTTCCTAAGAAAACGTCTTCCCAAAAGCTGTGGCTTTTTATCAGCAGTGTCTACAGAAAAGGATTCACCAAGATGCGAGCCTAGGTGTCCCTTGCTAAGTTGTTAGGATTCCTCAAAGCGGTTCTCTTCATTTCTGTGTAGCATGGGTAATATCTTTGAGAAGGATGTGGTTGCTAAGTAGATTTCTGATTGAAGGAGTTTGCCTATATTCTACTGGTCCTGACTCTCCCACTGAGCTGTTGGGAAACCTTGGGAAGGCCATTTTGAATCTCCATTTGTCCTCATTGTTTTCTCATGTGCAAAATGAAGATGTTGAATAAAACCAATGGTTTAGAATGCTTAGCAACAAAACTTCTTCTTTAATAAGATATTTTGTCAAAGCCTGAGCAATATATGACCAAATGCTTGAAATAGAATATAATTTCAATTAACTTATTTTGAAAGTTAAAAATTATTTTGTGTTCATTTAAGTATGAAATATATGAATTTCCATTCATAAATTATGGTTCCCTGAATGTCCTCACCTCGTGAACTCCTGTAATGATGATGAACAAGCCAGGAGATAACTCTTTTCTTCCAGATTAGTTTCCAGAGATAGACTACATAATTCCAGAAGCAAAAGGAGAAATTATAAAACTGAAGTGAATGTTCAAAATAGGAAAAGATTACCGCTGGTCATAGCATCAGAAGTAATCATGAAGAAGTCTCTGTTGTGGCATTCGACCAAAGGTCAGATTTATGAATTTTGGGCAAGGCAGATGAAGATTTCCAAGTGGACAGACATGGTAAGTGATCATTCAGAAGCAGAAAAAGCACAGCTCAGAAAAATGCAAGCGTTTCTGTGTGCAGGTGGTATAAATGAAGAATGAGGAGTTTGAGCTAAAGATGGGAAATTAGACATAATCAGTTTATGGTTCATAATTATGAGAATGCTTTTTTTTTTCCTTCAGGTAATAGAAAGCCATAGGAAGTTTTATTGCTGTGGCTTTTTCTTCCTTCCTTCTTTCCTTTCTTTTTGTTTAAGCAGAAAATGATATAAACAACAACAAACTAACAGAAAAGATTTCTCAAGTAATGTATAACTAGTAATAGAAGAAACTGGAGACAAGAGGGTTAATTAGGAGATCACAGTCTTAGAGAAAAGTGATACAGACCCATTGAAGACATGTCTTGTAACAAATTGTGTCAATTTTCACCCCCCATGTGGTCATATTTGGAAATGGGCTCTTAGTGCAGAGATAGGTTAAAATAAGGCCATAAGGATAAGGGCCTAGCCAACAGTACTGGGAGCCTGAGAAGAGGAGGAGATACCTGAGCACTCTCCTTCCATGCGCATGGATCATCAAAAAGCCAGGTGAACACACTGTAAGATCACCACCCGAAAGTCAGAATGGAACCCCACCAGAACCCACCCAGGCAGGCACCCTATTGTTGAACTCCCATCCTCCCAAATGATGAACCAATACATTTTTTGTTGCTGAAGGCACCCCGTTTGTGGTGTTTTATCAGTCTGAGCTCACTAAGATGGACAGTGACGTCAGGGACACGGGGTAGACTCAACAGGACTTGATAGCTAATCCACTCAGGAATGTGGGTCACAAAAGTCTACAGATGTCACTTACAGAGCCAGAGAATTAAAGAGAGGAAAGAGCCATTCTGTGGGACAAAACTTGATTTTTACTTCAAGCAAATGGGCTGTTGAATTTAAGGTATGTAGATAGCACAGCCATCCATAACCTTCCAGCAGATACCGTTGAGAGTTTTGTGGTTAAAAGACTCAACACAAATCTTACTTACTTTGCAATCATACTTTGCAATCATGTATGCCACCAGGCTTATCACATATGAACAAAATTGTTAGGGTACAATGTGCAGCAGGCAGAAGTTATGTGTCCAATGAAAGAAGGTAGCTATTTCTGTGTGCTATGTAAACCTGGAATACATGTATTTCCTATGACTCTAGAACTTTCTCACTGAAGAACTGGAAAAGTTAAGTCTATTTGTATCTACCATTCAAAATGGTAAATACAAAATGATTTAAACACCCACAACGATTCCCTTGTGTTCTGATACATGCCCCTGAGAAAGACTAAACAGACTTTAGCGGAGCGCACAGTTCAACAAATAAAAGATACTCTGACCTTGAAGTAGGGTAAATGGCAAACTGTTTTTCACACAAAGCACACGTTTACTCCAAGAGGGTTGAGAACACATGAAAAGGCACATCCTACCCCACAGGGATACAGATTAGCAAGAGAATTCTACACCTGGGAATCTTGGCTTTCACCAGTTCAGTGGAAGTACCTCTGTGAGAGAAGTTGAGCAGAAGAGGAAACTACTGAAAGAGAACATGATATTATGAAACAAAGGAGCACTTCATAAATGTTCAACTAAGTGAGAAAAGAGGTAGGTTATGTAGAGAATGCCTCAAGGACCCTGGCCTGTAAAAAGTGCCGGTGCGAGTTATCAGCCTCTGATTCGAAGATGCACCTGGAAACTTCCCACTCAACAAACAGTTCAATCCCCTCAGTAGAGAAACTGCAATATCTTTGGTTTTTGGTGCTGTAAACCTGGACATGTAGGGGTTCTTGTAACCTAATTCCTACTATAGAAATTGACTCAAATAGCACACCATACCCGCTTCTCGAGGGGCCTTGCAAGCTATTTCTTTAAGCTACTTCTCTTGCTATTTACGTGACATGTTTTTGAAGACTGTGTGGTGTTATTTCTTGATTCTCCAATTCAGAATTCTCATTGACTATATATTATAATATTACAGAATATCAGGATTTTATGATTTTAGTTCAAAAATCACACACACACACACACACTGAGAGTAGGAAGGGAGAGGGAGAGGATAGAAAGAGAGAGGAGAGAGGGGAGAGAGAGAGAATGTCATGATATTCTTTTGATTGGTCTCCACACTCATATTTTACCTTATGGTTATATACACATTACTTTTGGCTAAGCTATGCAGTATTCTGTGACAAGCTTTTCTCCAGAGTGGGATGCACTGTTTTCAATTGTCTAGTCCTCTCTGAATCTATTATTTATTTGCTTTATCAGACTTCTTTTAAGAGATGGACATGATCAGACAGATTAGATCACAATCTCTTCTTCCTTAAGGACTTCCTGCGATGTGCGCTTCATTTCCTGCTTCATTGACCCAGATGCTATCTAGACCTGCCCACTGGCAGCTAGTTCCTCTCCACTACCACCTCAAGAACTATTTGTACATAAATGGTAGCTAAAGCTGCTGGGGGTTTCATGAGATCACTCTGTGAGCATGGAGAAAGATGTCAGTCAGGGTGCTTCAATATTCAGAGGTCAAGAGGGTAAGGCATGTTCACTAAAGGAGACTCGAAAGTTCCATTCTGGGGACAGATAAAGAACTGAGAAAAGCGATGCTGTGTCAGCTAAGGGGTGAAAGTGTTTCTGTGGCCTCCCTTCGACAGGCTGCCCCTGCCATCAAGCTAACACACAGAATCTGTTCCTCCTTAATTGCTTTTCCCTGATTAAGTCAGGACCAAGATAATCTTCCTGTTGATTAATTGAAAACCAACAGCTTTGAGACTAATTTATCTGCAGAAGCCTTTTCCCTTTGTCACATCCTATTGGTCAGAAGTAAGTCACAGTTAGCACTCCCATGCTCCCATGCAGGAGAGGGAATTATTCAGGGCTTGACTAGCAGGAGGCAAGAAGTAGAGGACACCACATTCAGTTTGCCTCAGAGTGGTTCAGTTGGAGAGGAAACTGTGATCCATAGGAGCAATGTCCTCTGAGGAGTCAGAGAAAGAGGGGGCAGTCACTGACCTACCAGGATACACAGCAGCTGGAGCGGGAACAGCAGTATGAGCAGCTTGCCTGGTTAGCCTGTGTCTCCATAGGTGCCCAGTGCTTCTGTGCTCTGCTCAGTCAGAGAGATATGGTCGTCCCTGGAGGTTCCTTCTTGCTGATCCTTCACCCAGGCCCAGCTTTCTTCACTCTCTAGTTTGGTTAAGTTTGTTCAAAATTCGATTAGACAATTCTCATTTTCCTGTTTTTTTTTCTTATTAAATTTTTGATTAAAAATTAACTGTGGGGGGAAGGGGAGGAGTAGCTAGGTCAGGGTAGAGCTGAGAGGAATAAAGGGAGAGATTGGGAGTGGATATGATTAAAGTACATTGGATGACATTCTTAAAGAATTGATAAATTTTTAATTGACAAAATAAACATAGTAAAAACCTTCCACTTTATCCATTTTAAGAATACAATCCAGCAATGTTAAATATATTCACATTGTTATACAACAAATTCCAATTTTTTTTTCTTCTTACAAAACCGAAGCTCTTCACCCACTAAAACAAGAAGTCTGCCTTCTGCTGTCCCCAGCCCCTGGCAACCCGCCACTCTTTCTGTTTCTATGAATTTTGATGATTTTACTTGCCTTGTATCTGTAGACTCAAACAGAATTATTTTCTTAGGATTGATTTATTCAACTTAGTATAATGTCTTCAAGCATGTTCCAGAATTGTTTTCCTTTTAAACAGCAAATTCAAAGCAATTACCGTAATTTTATTGGGGTCTCCTTATTTTTTTGTTTATGAGATTTCCCCCATCCTTTTAACTATTATTTTGGTGGGAATTTTTTAAAGCAGAGATAAATGTGTATCCAATCTGTTCTCCAAAAAGAAAACCATATTCTCTTTGTGAAATATGATGGTTAGCATGGAGATAACCTAGAACCCCCGCACAGAGGTAGCCCATGGCAGTTCAGTGTCCAAGTGGGTTTTATATTAATAGGAACAGGGATTGCCTCTGACATAAACTGATTGGCCTGCAATTTGATCACCTCCCCTTGAGGGGGAGCAGCCTTACCAGGCCACAGAAGATGACAATGCAGCCACTCCTGATGAGATCTGATAGACTAAGATCAGAAAGAAGGAGAGGGGAACCCGCCCATCAGTGGACTTGGGGAGGGGCATTCTTGAAGAAGGGGACAGTAAGGTGGGATTAGGAGGGGAGGTTTATGGGGGGATACAAAGTGAATAAAGTGTAATTACTAAAGTTAAAAAAAAGAAAAAAGAAGGAAAAAAAAGAAATATGATGGTTAAGGACATACTCTTTGATGCTTTTTAAAATCACCTTAACTTTGCAGGATCCATTAAAGAATAGAATTACAGAGGAGTTTGCATCTAGTCTGCCTGGAGTCTAAGACTATCTTTTTGTTTATTTTGTTTTTGTTTTTTGAGACCAAATTGTAGACCAGGCTGGCCTTGAACTCAGAGATCTGCCTACCTCTGGTTCCAGAGTGCTGAGATTAAAGGCCTGTGGCGCCGTGATCTAATGAATGCCCCTGTCTGCAATATATAAATTCTTAGGCTCCAACTCACACCTATTGAATCTGAAAATCTGGGAGTAGCCTGTAGTACCAGTATTTTAATCAGATATTTAGGGAATCAGATTCTTCTGGGGCTTGAGAGTCTCTAGTCTTCTGGACATAACCCTGCAAAACTGCATCTAGAGATTGAATGTTTTACTTATGTTAGTCCAAACTCTCAAGGTTTACAGGCTACAGGCTCACTATCTTTTGGCAGACGTGTTGTGAATTGTCTATACCACTTATAATACAAATAGGTAAGATTTTTCTTAGTAGACAAGGCAGGCCTTGTCAAGTATGTGTTGTCAGATCTTCAGCCCACATCCCAGTTACTGGACCCCCTCAGTCAAGCTCAAGCAATCTACAGGATAGCCAAGACCATTTAGCTGAATTTGATTTCTTGAGAACCTTAATAGACATAACAAAACCATAGTCATTGGTGAAATGCTGAAGGTGTAGAAAACCAGCGCCTTGGGCAAGCATGTTTCCCATGTGCATATTTTTCATTTCTTCTTTCCTTTTTCTATGAGTGCATATTTGTTTCTTGTACCAGAATGACTCGCTCAAGATACACCCTAACTATTAGTAAGAAATATTAAATGATTTATTGACCATAGTTATTATTCTGCATTGTAAAGCTTGCCCAAACTATTGGCTTGTTCTTGATACTGTCTTGGTTTTTTTGTTTGTTTGTTTGTTTTCTGTTTTGTTTTGTTTTTGTTTTTTTTTTTTGACTGTCCTAAATTGTTTATTGGGTATGAATTTTACAAACATTATGTGTATTAGAGGTAACGGTGGAGCTGGAGAGTGTTGCGCCTTTTCCAGGCTGCACGGCAAGAGCCACCAATAGTGTGGAGGAACTTAGGCCACGGCTCTTGTGGCCAGCAGATGTCAGACCACGCATCTCTCTGTGTTTGTGAGCTGGTTTGGTGATCCACTGGGTGTCAGGATTTCTTCTGATAGCTTTATGGAATGGATCAATGAGGATAACCTCAAAAAATTTGTATGTGGAATCTTCACCAACCCAGTAAGAATTCAGGACCCTCAAAGCCCCGCAGTAGCGTCCAGCTCTCTCCTCAGCAACAGATTGAAGGCTTCGGGCAAATTTTAGCTGGTTAACACCATGGTGGACAGGCTTGCCGTAAGTTGCACCCTTAGGAACTGGGCGTTTGCAGCCACCACGGCGGACACGGATCCTGTAAATAACATAACCTTGCTTGGCCTTGTATCCCAGCCTTCGTGCCTTATCAGGCCGAGTGCGTCAGGGAGCCCTGTGCAGCGCAGACAGCTGGGGGTACTGCCAGCAGCGGACCCTCAGAAGAAAGCGCATCGCGTCCAACTGCTTCTTCCTCCATAGCTCCTGGATGTATTTTTATGCACCTATCCCGGCTCACCTGATGGCTGCCGCCAGAGGAAAGGCGATACTGTCTTGTTTTAGCACTTGTGTTAAATCAATCTGATATCTCTGCCCAATTTTTTACATGTGGAAATAAATTTGGTAGCATTCTTATTGCACCTCCATGCTGAGCATTTAAAGTTCTTTTGCAACTGCTTCTAGTCTGATTCTCTGAGAAACTATTGCAAATTGCTTTGTAAATCAACAACCAACGAATCAATAGCAGTGATGTCCTTTTAAAGGATTTAAAATGAATAGTCCCTTTAAGACTCTGCCATTGCACTCAAAGGCTCAATAGCAAGTGTCTTGAAAATGAAAGCAAAGGAAATCATAAAACATTATCTCAAAGGTTATGTGGTGGTGATTAAAAGTCAGAGCATGATTTGAGAAGTGAAAATTTGTTCTGAGAACCGTCCTAGTGTAGCATAACGGGAACATGGGGATGAAGCCTTTGTCTTTCAGGTCACAGTTGATGATTGAATTGATGCAAACACAAATTGTCAGAGTGCTGGCTGCAGAGACAGCTTAAACCCAGCATAGCTGCTCTTAATATTATGCTCTTGGAAACCTCCTGGAATGAGAGGGCAACAGGTCATCTAATCCAATTACTAATCTCATGCCCAAGTCACTACTGCAGCTCTGAAGCGATGAGAGCTCCTGGCATTGTGACTAACTGAAGAGAGCCATCTAGCTCGCTGCACAGAAGACACATAAGTTGGAAACACATGTTGGAGGATGATACCTGCAAACAGGACTCTTGCTAGTGTTTGCAGGACAGTCCCTTCTTTCCTCTGTCCTGGGGGAAAGGTGCTGAACATCATGGCCAAGACTAATAATTGTCCTCAGGCTTGGTTTTTCCCCCGTTCCCCCGTCTCTTAAGTATTTGATTGGCATGTAGCTGCTCAAAACAAAGAGTATATTCCCCAAGTTCCCCACAGTAACATTTAATTGCTATTTGTTGCTGCATAACAAAGGATACCAACATTTAAAGGCTAAAGCAACACCCCCACTCTATTTTTAATGTTCACCAGCTCTGTGGATCAGAACATTGGTCAGCCACCCCCCACAGGGCTAGAGTGACTTCTAAATGCCCCACTGGCCAAAGCAGTCACGACCCCACTCATGTTCCACACCTGGGTTAGGACTGGCAAAGCTGCACTTTGGAAAAGCACATGGGCTTGTTAGGTACCATTACTTTCTCTTTTAGAAGATGGTATTTGCACAGCCAGTAAGTTCTAGCCAAATGAAAACAGGAGAAGTGTTTGCTGTGGGAGCGGATGTTCCCTTCTCGTTGCCTCTTTTCCCCTAGCTGACTGAGATGGAGTGACTGGAGGTGGAGAACTACAGAACTCCAGAGCGATGAGCCAGAAGGAGCACGGATTCTCTCTCAGTGACCACTGAGCACCACAAAGGCCTTCTTCACTAGCCTGCTTTACAAGACAGAGAAATGAAATCCCATCTTGTTTTAACTAGTATAGCTAGCTTGCGCTTTCTGCTGCACAGGAGCAATGGTAATCTTCGTGCAAGCGTCATCATAAGTGAAGAAGGATGATAGAAATACATGTTAGAATGCTGGGCCTGTGAAACGTAATCGTGTTTATCTGGTGGAGAGCTTGACTAAGATTGTCTTCCAAATGGCCAGCATGTGAGTATCACATTTTTGAAGAGTTTATTTCTTACACACGTCACAATTACAATTTATAAGCATGTTGTTAAAAACACACACACCAGCATTATTATGAGGGTCAGAAACGAATTCTCTTATGGGAAAAAAATAGAAGCCTTGTAAACAAATGGATGAGATACATTTTTTAAGTATAAATAAAACAAAGTGGTATTTTTGATTGGTGTTTCCCGAATCACGTATTTTATCTTTTGTGGGGGGCAGAAAGGTAAATGAGAAAAACTAAGGGAATAAGCTAAAACTAAAGAACAGCCAAGAGAGCTTGCACTTGGACCGCTTCACAGTAAAATGAGCCCTGTAAAAATTGAAGAATATGTATTTAAACAGTTTAATTTGGCAAAAGATAATTATTTTCAGCCTCAAAATTCTCGTTTTAAAGACCAGGGCTTACTCCAGAAAGCACAAATGTGTAGTTCTATTTTTCTTTATATTGCTATATGCGAATTTTGGAGACTTAATTGAAATGACTCAAAGTGTCAGGGGAGGTTTTTAAAAATAAGCAGTAAGAGGCTAATCAGGCAGCACAGCCCTTGGTGTCTGCCCATCTGTGCTGACTACCCTGTATCCTGTTTGAAGGATATCAACTAACTTTGATAAGTGCTTCACAATAAATGCTGCCTTTGTTCCAGCAACCGGTAGGAAATGCACCAAGCGCGGCTTGGCAGGGCATCTGTAGACAAACCATCACAGGCAGGAGGCTACAAGGAGGAATAAAACCTAGTGAAAGAAAAAGGAAGTTGTCACAGACCAGAGGCAAGACTTCTTTTATCCATCAGAGAACCAGTACAGCTGTGTGACTTTAACAAAAGGCATCACGCACATTTCCCTTGCGGTTGGATTCTAGGAAAAGGCTGAAGTTTCAGAACAAACTGCGCGCACCAACTCTGGCTGGGCTAGGGGCAGAATGACGAGTGGGATCGGCCGGGGAGCTCAGGTGGAGCGCGCGGCCTCGGCCCCGCGCCCTAGGATCCCTCCGCCTCCACCCGGAGGCCACTTGAGAGGCGGCACTGCACCCGCCCTCCGAGTTGCCATGGTTTCCTGGGATCACGTGGGCGCGCGGGCGGGGGCGGGGCGCCGGGCAGGGGGCGGGGCGGCGGCGGCAGGAGAGGGAGCGGGAGGAGCAGGAGATGCTGCCAACCCTCCCCGGGCTGCGCTCGCTCTGCCGCTGCCGCCGCCGCCGCCGCCGCAGGGAGCAGCCGCGCCGGGGGCCCAGTGCGCCGCGCTCTCAGCCCGTAGCGCCCGGGGCGCTCGCTCGGGGGCCGCGCAGCCCGAGACCGGACCGCGGATAGAGGGGGGCGAGGGCGGCGCCCGGGCGCCCCGGCGTGCACACCGGCAGGATGAGCATCGAGATCCCCGCGGGGCTCACGGAGCTGCTGCAGGGCTTCACGGTGGAGGTGCTGAGGCACCAGCCCGCCGACCTGCTGGAGTTCGCGCTGCAGCACTTCACGCGGCTGCAGCAAGAGAACGAGCGCAAGGGCGCCGCGCGCTTCGGCCATGAGGGAAGGACCTGGGGGGACGCGGGCGCAGCTGCCGGGGGTGGCACTCCCAGCAAGGGTGTCAACTTCGCGGAGGAGCCCATGCGCTCCGACTCCGAGAACGGCGAGGAGGAGGAGGCTGCGGAAGCAGGGGCGTTCAACGGTGAGGACCGGCCCCCTCGCGCCCTGAGCCCCGGCTGCCGCGTCCGCCGCACTCTCGTGCCCATCCTCGGTCTTGAACCCTGGGTTGAGCTCCCCACCTTCCCCGCGCTCTCCACCTTCCCATTCCGCCCACCCCCTCAGCACCCATTTCGGGCGCTCCCACTCGCCCACCTTCCTACTCCGCTTTCTTGTCATGCCCTCCCTTTCTCTGGAGGTGGAGAAATGAGAGGTGGCGCTCCTGCGGCCCCCCTCTGTCACCTCTCTTCCCGGGGCGGTTTGGGGTGGGCGTCTTACCTTGCTGGATGGTTAACTTTCCCGTGGTTGGAGACGTCTTGGGCTCGGAGAGTACCATTGTGCATGAAGGGCGCTTGCCGTCCTCCTTCAGCCCTTAAATTTATTAATGGAGTGTTCGGGGAGGAAAGCATGTAGGACTGAAGAGTGTGAAACCGGACTCTCGGAGGTAAATTAATGATAATAGCTGTGACATCCTTGGAATACGAATAATTTATTATTTTCCAGTTTTCCAATACCATGTGGTGGAGATATTTTTGGACGCATAACAAAGGATCATATTTAGCCTGATGTCTAGGGGGTCTTTGGTAGGAGGAACTAGGCCAATGATTTTCTTTCCTTAAAAAAAAAAAAAATACAAAGCTTATTTTGAATGATTTTGAATTTTTAAAAGTGTGTGGGAAAAAAAAAATAACACCATGGGAAGTTCTAAGAGCACGTCGGTTGTCTTAATGAAAAGCCAGTGAGTAAGGACCGTGCCAGACGCTGGAGCTAGAAAGAATGAATGGGAGAGAAAAGGAATGTTCTTAAATAGCTGCTTTTGGCAAGCCCCACCTCTTAAGCCTACCACTGTCTTCACAACACACCAAATACACACGCATGTTTACAGGTAATTGTATTTACACAGTGTGTCCAAAGACATGTTTTCCAGGAACCCCGGCTAAAATACCATGATGTGCAAAGGCACAAGTGTTTTTCTTTGTGGTGTAAGGCAAGCACGCATGCAGCTTTTATTTATTTATACTGCTGGTGATTTGTGTGTCCACAGTGCATTTCATACAATGAAAACACTTAAGTGCCGGTTATTTCATTCCCTTGTGTCCCTTCCTAGGAAGATTTTCATTTCTTTGCAGAATTAATTACATGTTACATGGGTGATAAAATTAATGCATTCTTAGCTTGTGTGAAACACTGAAACCCTGGACATTGGTGCCCTGTGAATGTGAAAGGGAAGATTGCTATTTAAATTTTTAATTTGGGACATTTGGGTGCTTTCTGAGGACAGGCTAATCATAGTTTTAGTTGCCCCCCTCCCACTAAAGCAAATGCTTGTACTGCTAGGAAGGAGAACAGAGACATTTTAGAGAGATAGTAGGAAAGAGACAGTGGCATCGGATCCTTGTGTACGCACGCACTTGTGCACACACTGTGTGTCTGTGACGCAAGGGTGCACACGCAGGCAAGGAACACACAAAGGAAAAAGGGACCAGTGTCCTAGATGGGAGGCAAGAAGAAGCTGGGAGGCTTGATCAAGAACCTCTGTGCTCTTTAGAGCATGGCGCTGACAGAGCTAAAACCTGTTTGTCTAATTCTCCTGAAGCACTTTGCAATGGTTTAATTGCAAGAATGTGTCTCCTGCACAGTGAAACAAAGAAGAGGTTTTGTAAGCAGTAGGAGAATTTTTTAATGGAGCTTTATATTCTTCAAGTCATCCTTCCTATAAAAATTACTCAAGGTCAACTGAAATAAACACTTAGCTAGTTGCACCAAGGATCCCCACCTCCATCTCCAGGGCTTTTATAACTTTTTGCCTCTACATCATTATCCAGAGGCTGTCTGTGTACGTGCACCTAGCTGAAGCTTTGGCATGAGTATAACCTCTATTGGGGCAGTTCTTTTTTATATTTTCCTGTCTATCGCTTTCATTCTGTAACAAGTAAATCGCATTGAGAATCAGGTTAAAAACAATTGGAGGCTACAAAATGCTTGACAGACATTTTTTTGTGAATGGCGCGTTCAGACTTTGTGGGCATCTTTTCATCTGTGTCATTGTAATTTTTTTGGTGTGTGTGTTTTTGTTTGTTTGTTTAAACAGCCCTTTAATCAAGTACACTCTCTGGAGCTTGAATTGGACAAGGCCATGATTTACCTAAAAGGGTCTCACACACACACACACACACACACACACACACACACACACACACACAC
>NW_026585644.1:12126839-12176937 GCF_907164565.1 Psammomys obesus
CACACACACACACACACACACACACACACACACACACACACACACACGTACATGCACTGGTGATTTGTGAAATTAGCCCAAACCCCACAAGCCTCCTAAGGTTATATCTGTGTCTAGGAGAACGCTGAAGAAAACCCAGCAGACACTGGGTACTACCCCTGGCACAGCAGAGGAAGAGAAAGTGCTGGATGACAGCAGTTCCTGTGGCCCAGCACAAGGTTGCAGGATCAATGACTGCTACATTTCACACGCGGCTCGATGTTTGATTCAGAAAATAAGATGATCTAGTACCCTTCTTAGAGAGAGTTTATGAATAGGTGGGACATAGTTGGTTTTTTTTTCCCTTCCTTTATATTTTTTTCTTCTCCTTTTTTGGTCAACAGACATCTCCCCCCCCCCCTTTTTTTTTCTGATACCCACAATGCCCTGGCCATACTTTGAAAAACATTAGTCAATGGGTCATGATGATCATGATGATCCAAATGTGTCTCATTAATGGTTAGAGAAAGGCTGCCATTTGTTGACATTGGTGGTGTGCTAGGTCCCTGCTCCGTGATCCTTATTCTGTGCTTCATGGCCAGTGTGCTGCAGAACCAGAGCAGGCACAGGTGGGCCTGACTTCATCCCTGTGCTCTTGCCTTCCAGATTACCTCCAGAAGGGGCTGCTGCCAACTTAACCTGGGCTGGCCCCTTCTGTCAAACTCCCCTTGATACTTAAGTGTATTTTCTTTAAGGTTTTGGAAAATTAACTTGTTTAAGGTTATATGCAGAACTCACAGTAGCAGAACCTGGTTGGTTTTTTTTACATCTGTCTGTCTGACCTTGAGGCCCAGATCATCAGGAAGTTCTTAAGTGAAATTTGTTCCGTGGATTGACTCACAGGCTAGGTGTCCCAGGCTTTTTCCAGTCCTGGTAATGGGTTTGCATTGTTGGGTCTTGCCTTCTATCATGAATCACTTTTGTGTAAGTGATGGTGTTATAATAGCTTGAGGTTAAAAGGCAAGTTCTTAACTATGAAACAGCTACCTGTAACGATCAAGCCTATGACCTTGACCTCCTATAATGTGGTAGGTTAATTAGAAAGCCAGATACTTGTAGTTACGGGGAAAAGTGGTCTGATCTGATCTGTTATTGCAGTGCTGTGGCCATAGATGTGCCAGGGGGAAAGGGTGGCCTTTACTTCCTACTGCCTTTCCCATGGATTCTTTTCTTTGTCGATAAGAGTTCCTGTGTAATCTTACTTGTTCTTGTAATTACTTTTTTTTTTTTTTCTTGTGGCTGTCTCCTGATCCTGGCTTTCAGGCAACCTTAGGTGGTAGAATGCTGGTAGCTTATGGTGAGTCTCTCTAGGGAAACTCCCAGAAGCTAGAAAGAAGCTTTAATGGAGGCTTCTTGGTGTCCACTTTGCCCGCCTCTTGCTGACACAAATGTCTCTATGCAAGGATAGTGTACCCAAAGCAGGAGCCTACTAATGGAGTAAAATGCCAAATCTTGGACTCACTATTAAACTGGAGTAAAATGAGTGGTAATTCAATAATCGTCGTGGTAAAGAACACAGTACAAAGGGTCACTTGTGGAGCAGACAGTATGGGGTGAAACATAAGCAAGATACAGAACTCGTCTTCCGTGCTACGGGGGGGAGGGGGAAGAACTGAAATTAAAAATGGATATGCAAGCCCCAAAGTGTAGAACCTTATACAGCAAGAACATCAATGGTGTATGCATACATGCATTCACTCCCAACTCCCCCGTGTTATGTTGTGTGTGTGTGTTTGTATACTGTGTGTGTGCTTGCTCCCCAGGTAGCAACTGTGACTTGATCCTCTTAAATAGGTGAAGTCTTTGTTGGAAAACCTTATCTCACTTAGAGTTTTACAACGTAAAGGGTATGGAGTACACATAAGGTACAGTTACATCTTATTAGTTTGTAATATATAGTGCATTCTAATTACTCTGCACACCTCTCTCATCTCCCTTTCATACCTATCAGCCTTGGACTAGCACTATCCATTGGGGCCTGGTGAGGTCAGCAACTGCACCCCTCTCCCTGACTCTCAGTTACCAACTACCTTAGCAGTGAGGGGTAGAGCTCTTTGAGTCTTTAAGATCATTGGGAAATTGGGAAGTTAGAGCTTGTGGTCATGGTGTGAATTCAGAGAATAAGGTTGTCATGAGAAGAAATGGTTAACGGGGAGGAAAAAGTATCCGTGTGTCTGAAAAAATCCTCCCGTGCAGTTTTGAGCAAATGTTCTTTACTTCTGACACGTGTGAGGGCTAAGAAGCTTCACTGTAACGTGTATGAACTGGAAGTTCATCTGAAATGGCTCTTGGGATTTCCCTTAAGCCAGATGGTGACAGCAGGAAAGAGCAGTGTGCTGGCCTCACCTCACAAGAACATGCGGAAATGCTCTCAGCTGGCTCCTTCTACCTGTTGGGTTCACGGTCACTCTAAGGAATCCCTCTGTGGGTTGGCTATGGGGCTGGCTCTGGCTGGCTGGGAGCTACCTATGTCAGTCAGGCTGGCCTTGAACTCAGCCGTCTCTGCCTCCTAAGTACTAAGGATTCCAGGTGTGCACGCCATGCCACCTGCCCTGTACCCTTCCCTAGGAACCTTGGACACCATATGGCCACTAGAGGATATGAGACGAAGTAGCTAGTTGCCAGTTCTTGCCTCCTGATGTGTAGCCAGCAACACATGTCAAAAGATATATGTTTGGCTTTCCAGTTGTTTTGTACGACTTTTGTACGACACAACCTATAAGAGCCTTTTAAAATTATGTCAGATTAACTTTTATTTTGGGTGTATGAATGTTTTGCCTACATGTACATATATGTGCACCACATATGTGTCTAGTCCATCAGATGTCAGGAGGTATAGGATTCCCTGAACCTGGAGTTGTGGGCTATTTTGAGCCACCATGTGGGTGCTGGGAACTGAACCCAGGCCCTCTATAAAAGCAACAAGTGCATTAAACCATTGAGCCATCTCTCCAGCCCCCTAAAAGAGGGCCTCTTCATATATTTGAAAATTTTCAGATATGTTTAATCATTTTGAGAAAACCCATAAAGGTTATATTTTGGTAGTAACTTTGAACTTGGGTATTTCTGGAAAAGTGCCATGCTGGTAAGCAAGTTGGTGTGCTACAGCTCTGACAGTCCGGACCGCACGAGATGGTTGCCAGGAGAAGTGAATTCATATTTGTGAGGCTCTTCGGTCAGTGTTTACAGCAGGTGCTGACTATATGTCAAATGACTCGGCTGATAGGAACTCTTGCAGAGTTAACAACACACTGTCATTGTTTTATTTGGAAGCTGGTGAGGTGGACGTTTGGGGGGACTTAGCTCCCTTTGGGATTTAATGAGAAGCTACGTTGCGCAGTCATAAACGCTGTACCCTTTAGCTTACAGTTTGTGGCTAAAAGGTTTTTGTAGTTAATGAGACTGTGTGGTCTTCTGCAGTTAGAGATTTATGCTATAGCTTTAAATCCTGAAATGGATTACATCTCTTATGCCGATCCCTAAAATATCGAAGGCATTGTTTTAGTTACGAGTGTAATCCAAAGGAAGTATTACAGAAGACTTATGATGTTCACAGTAGAACAGTTAAAGAATACGGGATTCATTTCAGTTACAAGTATTAAGTGGGTTGCTTTTAGGGGTTGAAGTTGGATCACAAATGGCCTTGAAGCAGTCCCCTGTCTTCTGTCATCCACCTACAACTGTGCTTTGGCGGAAGGCAGTCAGCGGAGACAAACAGCTCTATTGGGGCTGAGAGTGGGAGAAATAAGAGAAGGAAAGTCAGTCAGGCATATGAGAAACTGAGGCAGGGCCCTGACAGTGGAGGCTTGAGGTGCTTCCTGACCTGCGATGTTAAAACCAAGCTTTCTTCCTGTAAAACAGTTACAAGCTTTCCATTGAGGCTCTGCACGCTCTGTTCAGGTGCGGGAGAGAGGAGTAAATGTTGAATGGTTATTTATTGTTACAAATCTCACTCCATGGATTCCAGTAAGTTTCCAGCTGTCAAGATTTTGTTTATAGCTGTGTTTAAAAAAAAAAAAAGTGTTTCCTTTTCAGCCTTTCAAATACCATCAGGAGAACACTGAATCTGTCTATTAGAAGTTTATTTATGATCCCTTAAGTCATTTATCACCACTAGTAACATTAGAGAAGGTCCCCAGTGGAGGCTGGGGATTGATGGGACTTCTCCACGAGGAGGGGAGGGACCGAGCACAGGAGATTGAAGTAATTGTCTGCAGAGTCTCTGTCCGGTGTCCAGAGCTCCAGAAGGAAGGAGCTGTTAGGAGAAAGAACAGGTGGAGGAGTGGAAAGCGAAGGGCTAAGGCTTACCAAGAACCAGCTCCTTTCTCCCCTCTCTCCTTAATCTCTTTCTTCCCTGTAAAAAGAGACATGATAATTCTGTTAAGCTTACTCTGGATCTGTGGATTAACCCTTCCCTTCGTGAGAACTTGTTCTTGGAGCATGCCTGTGATTATTTAGATGAAACAGGTGAGGGGCAGAAGTCCATACCTGAGCACAGCTGGTCCAGGCTTTTAAGTTTGGCCTTGTTCATAAAACTGTCAGTTTGTGTGTTATTTGTATTAATTCCTAAATTATGAATTCTTTTCATCTTCCTTTAGGGTGCAGGGTACAGTTTAAAAGCCTGGGCTAAAGAAAATAAGTATATGTTATTGTAGAATTTCTAGGTTTGTTTGCTCTGACTGCTTTTCATTGCAGTGAAACTATAATAGACCACCAGATGCTTAAGAGACAGTGGGGAATAAGTCAGAGTACAGGGATATTGCTGGCTTTGGTCATGTTCTATACTTTTTCAGTCCTGTGTATACTGTCTAGTTGTCATGACAAAACCCCACAGTAAAACCTCACTGTGATTTGATCATCATTATAATTTTTTACAAGAGCAAATTTTGTGTGTTAGAAAGTCAAAATGACTTAGATGGTTTTGTTACATAATTTGTGGAAATAACTGAAGCTAAGAATTTCAGGTCAAGGTTTAATTGAAAGCAAAGCAATTTTTAAAAATCAGCTATAAACACAGTTGGTGAGGCTTTTCTGACTGTTCCAGCAGTAGGTTCTACCATGTGTGGCTTAAAATGTTTGGAAACTTAAAAAAAAAAAATCATTCCAGTTGCTGCTGTTTAAAAATGTTTCTAATTAAAAAAAGGACAAAAGATGAAAATATAAACACACATTCCACATGAAAGTGAAGCCAAGAAGATACGCTGCGTACAGTTTTTCCTGGGTCTGTTTGGCTTGGGTCTGACATTGTTTAGTTTATGTCAGCTGTTCCAAGACAGAATAGTTCATGGGAGTACTTTGAAGGATTTTTCTTTTAGGGAAAAGGCTTCCATTTAGTTAAATACCAGCAGACCCAGAAAGCATCTTTTCAAAAGGTCAAGCTAATTTAAAATATGACTCAGTCATTTCATTTCCACTACTGTAGAGGGCTAATGTTAAATGGTGTCTTTTTACTTATTAATAATTATTCTTAATAGCTGGGGCTCGTTACATCCACTTGTTAAACAAAGGCTTTTTAGAGATATGTTGCTTCATCTTCCCCAAAGTGATAGAGTCAGGATTTGAAGCTGTGGCTGAGGTCCTAGGACAGATCCTGCTCAGCGGTGCCTATAGTCCATTCTCAGTGCTCACTGAAGTCACAGGGTTGAGAAAACGTATCAAGAAATGAGCTTCCTACTCTTGCCCCTGAAAACACACAGCCCAGCCTTGCACTGATCTCTCCCCCTTTACAATCTAATTATTTCATCTGTTCCACCCACATTAACAAATACTTCAGAAGCTCAGTAAAAATAGTTTAGAAATATATAGAAATATTGTTTATTTTGCAAACTCACTATCTTATGTGACTTAACTAGCAAAATGTATTTTAGTGTATATTCTCAACATGTGTTTATGCATTTTATAAGTGTACCAATAGATTGTGTGTATGAGAAAGTGTTGTGCAATCTGTGATTTGGAGAGGAAGAAGTCTTGGTAGACATGCCCTCACTTCTCCCTTTGCCTCCAAGGACTGCTTTCTATCCTGCCTCCCAGAGCAGAGCCTCCACTGTGAGGACCACAGCTGTAAATGCTACCACTGTGGCTCCATTAGCATTGGGTCGCTGTGACTCACTCTGGTGTCCAGGTTTAAGCATCTAGACCACAAAGGGCCCACAGAACATGGTGCTAGCCACGTGTACACTAGCACAGAAGGGTGGAATATAGAGGGAAGCCATGTCTTACAGCAAAGGCACAATTCACTTTACCTAAAAAATCCCCTCTTGTAAATCTGTATTCCCCTGTGTACCCCGAACTCTCACCTGACTTGTAGAGCACTACCTTCCTGGGCAAGAATGAGAATCTTGTTACGGGTGTTTAACTAGGGCCCACTAAATTGTAAGAATGCCAGTCAATAGTGGAAGAAAGACAAAACTTTAAAATCATGCAGTTTCTTAGAAGATCTCAGATCCCTGCTCTGAGCCAGCTCATCTCTCCATATGCCAATCCTGCTTCCTTCCCCATGTCCCGAGGCTGCTTTTGACCCCATATCCTGAGCCTGCTTCCCTTTCCATATCCTCAGTCTGCTTCCTTTTCCATGCCTTTGAGCAAAATCAGATGGCATTTCAGGGTTCCTTGTTGATACTGATAGTGTTACCTGTCCTTAATCACAGGAGCTTTGCAGATTTCCAGCATCAGGAGGGGCAGGGAAACACTATTCCAGAGTTTTTCCTCTTCACTTTGCCAGTTGTGGGTGGTTAATTTTTTTCAGCTGAATATTAAACACCTAATATGAAAGATATGTAAATGCAAAAGTGTGAAGCATTCTGATACAGAATGCTTTATTATTTAATATTATTTAATATTAACATATTATTTAATATGCCTAATGCTAGTCTGTAAAGACGTATTTACATTGAAACGTATGAAGATAATTTCCCAAAATATAAAACCTTTAGTCTGCCTTCAGTTCAGTCTCATAGATTTAGGTTTCACTATATTAAAAACAATGCTACTTTATCTTTGAACCTGACCCTTGGTGGCTCAACAAAATGCAGAGAACACAGGCACCAGTCATGATACTGGTAAAGATTTCACATTCAGGGTTACAACTGAGGTAACGTTCTGTTCCCCCCCCCCTAATCACCCAAGACAGAGAATGGTAAGAAAGCCAGGAGCTACTGTATCATTTTTATACCACCCTCTCCTTTGAGAAACAGACTAAATCATTAGCAAAATAAGTTTGTAAATCCCGAGCTTAAGTTTTAAGCTTTAACAAGTAATTTTGAAGCAACATAGGACAGAGTAGATAGGAGTTAAGATGTTACTTTGTTTAAACTAGGCAGGTGCTCACTGTAAAGATGGAGTGCGTCTAAATTATAAATTAATATAAATATACATGAATTGGGAAAATCTTTGTGCAACAGTTACACCCTGCTGCTGTTTCTTCCTATTAGATTTGTACAAGTAGAGGGGTAGATGCATACCTGTCCAAGTCAACATTACTTCATGGTTTGTTACCGGATTGCCGAATTCTATACTTACTCAACTATAGCTCACTAATATCTTAATATGGTTTAGAAAGAGGTGGACGGTCCTTCTGGGCCATAGCTTACAGGCCCAGTTGTACTCGGATGTTTGATTTTTATACTTTTGCCTCTGAGCCCAGCCGTTAACAGTTTGAGCCTTCACTCCAGCCCCAGATCATTGATTTCTAAATTGACTGCAAGCAGGGTTACACTAGGAAATACTAGGACTTACATTAGTTACCTTATAATTCTTTAAAAAGAATTCAAAAGTTATCTTAGTATTGGAATTTTAGTAAAAACTCAGTTGTAAAAAGATTATTTTATGAAAAGACAATGGAAACTAATCTAGAGGGGCTCAGGCGAGAGCATAGTGAGAGAGTTTTTTATTTGCAAGAAAGAAGTAGCACAGAAAATTAAGGTACCCCCCTTTTAAAATTATGAGACACCTCCAGTACACTAAGAGAAATAAAAGTATTAAATAACATTCACAAAATGTATCCCCACCCTTTTATCATTTATCATCGCCACAATTCTTATCATTTTGGTGCCTGTAGGCTTTCTGCTGTTCTGAGGGAATGCCTATGCACAGCTCATGCACTGTTTGCGTTAGTCCCACCGAGGCATGTATCCTCGTCAGACATAGTGCTGGTACAATATATTCCAAATTTATGTGCGTTGTGCACTCAGCAGAGTCTCTTTTACATAAATTATCAGGCTTGTTTTCAGAACAGTGCTTGAAAGGTTACATTAATTCATGTAGCTGTAGTCTTTTTAAACTGCTAGGGTGTGTAGTCTTGTGTAAATAAACACTAAATGCTCAGGTAAATGTTGGCAGTGTCTTGTGGATATTTGTGTGTGTGCGTGTGTGTGCGCACATGCTTATTAAGCAATTGTGCCAGCTTTTAAAGATAGTTTCCGGTGTGATCAGGAGACTTCTCTGGGTCTCTTTTCTCCCACTCCCAGACTCTCTTCCCAGATTCAGGGAATCGTAGAATAATAAAAATAATGTTTTTATTTTTTTCTTTTATGCTATCAAAAGACACAGTGAAGTTCTCTTGAGGATATGTTCTATCTTGGTATTACAGTAAGTTAAATACAGAATCTATCCTATCAGACCATATTTGGAAAAATGTAACATAAAGTCATTCTTAATGGTTACTAAAATTTGCTTCTGGGCTGGAGAGTTAGCTCAGCCATTCAAGACTAGGCTCACAAAAAAAAAAAAAAAAAAAAAAAAAAAAAAAAAAAAAAAAACATTTTCTTGTTTTAGAGAACACAGATTTTAAAGTATTTATTTGTAACATTTATTTTTTAATCATTAGCTTAAATATATATAAAAAAACATCAGTTTTAACCCCTGTTACGAAAAATATTGATGGATATAATCCAGATAAGCAGAACTTTTAAGAGTCTACGGAAACGTTGAGATAAAAAAAAAAAAAAAAAGTTTTGAGGGCTGTTGCCCCAGGATCTCGGCCTGAGAGTAGGAAGGTGGGTGTGAGGCCAGCATTGACTGCACGTCACCTGACCACGATGGCTCTGCAGAAACCTACACAGCTCATCACATGTGCTGTGTTCAGCAACTGCGTGCATTCCTGCTTCAAGCTGATGTTGGGGAGTGTCAGATTTTTAACAGATTTGATAGTTGTGTGCATCTCCAGTGGGTTCTCACAGTAAAATGCTGTTTTTGCCTTACTACAAGTAATGTTGATTATGTTTTCATTGACTCTGTAGGTCATCTCTGAAAAAAACTTCTGTTACTGTTGCCTTCATTCTTGTCTGCTTAATGATTCCACTGGTACTATGCATTGGAAAAAACAAAACAAAACAAAACCCTCCCAGCCTTGGGCTCGCCTTTTCAGTTTTTTTTAAATTATTTTTTTATATTAATTACAGTTTATTTACTTTGTATCCCAGCTGTAGCCCCCCCCACATTTCCTCCCAATCCCACCCTCCATCCCTCATCTCCTCCCTGCCCCTTTCTAAGTCCACTGATAGGGGAGGTCCTCCTCCCCTTCTATCTGACCCCAGCTTATCAGGTCTCCTCAGGACTGGCTGCAGTGTCCTCCTCTGTGGCCTAACAAGGCTGCTCCTCCCTTGGGGGGAGGGAGGTCAAAGAGCCAGCCACTGAGTTCATGTCAGAGACAGTCCCTGTTCCCCTTACTAGGGAACCTACTAGGACTCTGAGCTGCCATTGGCTACATCTGAGCAGGGTCTCAACCATGTTTGTAGCAGCTTTATTCATAATAGCCAGAACCTGGAAACAACCCAGATGTCCCTCAGTGGAGGAATGGATACAGAAATTGTGGTACATTTACACAATGGAATACTACTCAGCAATTAAAAACAAGGAAATCATGAAATTTGCAGGCAAATGGTGGGATCTAGAAAAGATCATCCTGAGTGAGGTATCCCAGAAGCAGAAAGACACACATGGTATATACTCACTTATAAGTGGATACTAGACCTATAAGATAGGATAAACATACTAAAATCTGTACACCTAAAGAAGCTAAACAACAAAGAGGACCTGGGGTAAGATGATCAATCCTCACTTAGAAAGACAAATGGGATGGACATTGGAAGTAGGAGAAAACAAGTAACAGGACAGGAGCTTACCACAGAGCGCCTCTGAAAGAATCTACCCAGCAGTGTATCAAAGCAGATGCTGAGATTCATAACTGAGCCTTGGGCAGGGTGCAGGGAATCATATGAAAGAAGAGGGAGTTAGTATGACCTGGAGAGGACATGAGCTCCACAAGGACCAAATATATCTGGGCACAGGGGTCTTTTCTGAGACTGTTTCTCCAACCAAGCACTATGCATGGATATAGCCTTTTCAGTTTTTGATTATAACTTTTTCTTGTAAGTTTTATTGTTTGTACTTTTGTATCTCTGGTAATATGGGCTGAACGTATACTTTTTAAAATCTTATACTTTACATGGATTCTTCATATTTTACTCAATATTTTGAAGGAACCTATTTTCATGTGTATTAAAAAGACTGTCTTTTTTTGGTAACTATATTAAAAGTTTTATTTTTGTACTTAAAGCTTCAGTCAGCCCATCAGTGATTTTGTGTATTATATGAAACAGATAATATCATTTTTATTACACATTGTGGGCGTGCACAGTGTGCACGTGTGGAGGCACATGTGTGAGGTCAGTGACTTCTCTCCTTCTACCACTTGCTTCCAGGGAGCCAACTCAAGTCGTGAGACTTGGTAGCAAGTGCCTAACACACAGAACCATCTTTCCAACTTGAGAATAGAATTTTGAACATGCATAATTTATTGATTCATTTTCCCCATTGTTTTATTACTTTTGTTTTGAGACAAGTTGTGTTTTGAGGCTAGTTCTGAGCTCCTGGGCCATCCTTCTTCCTCAGTCTCCAAAACAGATAAGACAGTAGACATGCCTGCAGCAGCACTGTGCTGTCCCATTAGTTCCTAATTCCAGGTTTCCGTGAATGCATAATTATACTTAGTCTCCATTCCATCTTGTTGATTTAGCTCTCTTTTCGTCAATACCTGTCTTTGATAATTAGAATGGCTTTATAATCGTCTTATTTGATATGGTAACTCCCACCTTTTAACTTTCAAATTTGCTTTATTAGTTGAAGGGTTTTATTCTATAGACATTTTAGAACAGGTTCCCATTTTTGTAGAAAATCTTCAGTGAGTATTTTATTGGAGTTACATTGAATTATATGAATTTGGAGAGAACAGATGTTTTAATTATATTGAATCATCTATCCATGATGTCATCCTTTCAGATTCTTCAGTTTGATTTTGTCACCTTTTTCATAAAAGGGTTTTCTATCTCTTATTAGTTCTTAAATCTCTTGTCACTTTCATTATGACATCTGGAATTTTTTATTACACATTATACATTATTTTCTATTACACATTTTAATCAAATATAGAAACTTGGGGCACAGCCACAAAGAAGTCCTAAGAGTGGCTGACCAGCACATGGACTAGAGCTCAGTGTTTTTAGTTATTGGGGGAGTGAAAATTGGAGTTGCAAGGAGATATCATTACATATGTAGCAGAAGGTCTAAATAAGACCGTTCCTTCTGTTGGCTGTGATGTGGGACAGGAGAACTACTTGCTCATTATGTCACTTACGGTGACCTAGCAGCCCCGTGTATAGACATTTCTTCAAGAGGTACAAAAGTATAGGTTTATAAATATTTCTGTGAGAGTATTTACTGAAGCCTTATTTGAACTGGAAACAACTCAATGTCTATAAACATGAAAATATAGAAATAAATTATGATACACTCATTCAAAGAGATACTATTAAGTAATAGAGAAAAAAATGAGCTGCAGATGCTGCCAACAGAAAGAGCAAACCTTCTATGTAAGTGAAGTTCCCACACAGGTACAATGAGACGCTTATGCAGAAATTATAATGGAGGTTCCTGTGGGATTCTGGGGTCAACTGACAGGCTAGAAACCATCCAGTGCTGAAATGCTTAAGCCTGTATTGGGGTGTTGTGCCCGTGGCTCAGGACATTTGTCAGCATTCATTAAATGGAACGTCATTAAAATGCTAATTTGCCTCAACTAAAGGAAAAAAGAAACAGGGATGGTGTTGGAATCTTGTTTTCTGGTCTTTAATTGAGAAATTCCACCATGTGATGGTTATTTTGTGAGGTCTTTCATTTTTTGTCTTGTAGACCAAAATGCAGGTTCCATTTTTATGATAATGGGTCATAAGTAGAATTCTTTTTGATATTCGAGGCAAACAAAGTCAGAGGGCATTGTCTGTTTTTGCTACTTTTAAATTGAATGTGTCCAACCAGTACTGTAATGTGTGAGCTTTTACCAACTTAATACTTTGTAACTGTCACCTTCAATTGTGTGAGTAACCTTAGGAGTCAGAGAGGCCTCCTGTTGATACTGTCACCAGCATAATTCCTTTAGACTTGTTTCTAATGTGTACATGTAAGTGCTGGGGAACAGTGACCTAGCTGACCAGAGAAGACCCTAGCCCTGCAGAGCTAATGCATGAAGAAATGAGCAATTCAAAACCCCAGAGCTCTTCAGATAGCTGTTTGCCCTGGAGGAAGTGAAATGGGATGGGATGGTGAAGCAATTGAAGGGTCTGCTATAAGTGATGTGTCCCAGAAAGGCTTTTTTTTTTTTTGTCTTTTTTAGTATTAGTTACAGTTTATTAACTTTGTATCCGCCTCCTTCCTTCCCTCCCAATCTCACCTCCCCCTCCCTCATCTCCTCTTTGCCCCTTTCCAAGGCCACTGATGGGGGAGGACCTCTTCACCTTTCATCTGACCCTGGTTTATCAGGTATCTTCAGGACTAGTTGCAAAGCAGAAAGGCTTTCTTTAGTGACAGGGACATCTTAATTGTTTTTAAAGACCCAGGAACTCAACTGTGGGTATGTCCTATGACTACTTTGTCACATCCCTCCTTGCCTGTGTGGTTTTTCATTTCTTTTATATTTTTCAAATGGCCTTTGTGGTGACCTTATGTATGTGTGGCAATTTGAACTCTGAACTTCTGGGATTGCCAGTTTGGCCTGGGTTACTCACCCTCCCAGTTGGAATGGGTCTCTGTATCTGCCCTGTGGTGTTAACCTTACCTTGCCCTGCCTGCTGTATCCAAGCTTTGGAAGAGGCCTTAGTGCACAGAGAAGCAGAGCTTGAATTTGTGTAGTTTGGACAGTGCCCCTTTCCCAAGTAGAGGGAATTTAAAACTGGAGAGAGTTTGGAGTCTTTTTTCCTTGGTCTTTGTTCCTGCTTTGCCTCTGTGTGGTTTGATAAGGTTAGTCAGGTTGGGACTCCCCCAGCCAAAGCTGTGTTTTCCTTTCTCTGTGTAAGAGAACGTTGTTGGTAACATCCTCATGAATTACAAAGAGAAGACACATGTTCACTCATGAGCAAAAATGTGCTTTCTAGTTAGTTTGTTGCTTTGTAAAGTGATAGTTTAAAATAGCACTTCTATTTGGAGGCATTTGGCTTAATAACTAGGACAAAATTGTATGTCTTTTTAGTGACCATTCCTGTTGGAATTGTGTAAAAGCTGACACACCCATATTTCATTTCACCCTATCATACTTTCCGCCACAATCCATGAGAGTGGGCCGGATGGACACCTGGTCTGGATCTTTCCTCCTGAGCCAGCAGGACAGAAAACAGTGACCTCAAACACTCACCTTCACCCAGGCCACTGAAGGCTAAGGTACCATGGGGTCTGTGTTTTATAATCCACATGTCAGGACCAAGCAGGGAGGGTTTGAAGACCCTCCAGTTATGAGTTCACCTGTAGAGGCTAGTGCACACTGTTTCTGAAGTACAGTCATGTGTATCTTAAAGTATTTGCAGGCGTGATAGAGACCCAAACATTTTTGGTAGAGTCACAGAAAGTAAATGGTATTTTCAGGAGCAAGAATTGAACACATACAAAGTATGTGGGTTGTGTGCTACTTGGTAAAATATTTCCATTTTGTTGTTTTCTCACTTGTTTGCTGTTAAACTTTCTATCTTGTTCAAGGATGAACCTTATTTTACTTATTTTTGAGACATGGGCATAATTAAATTAATTTCTTCTAAACAGAGTATTTATTCTGTCAAAAGTAATTAGTTTATGCATTTCAATTTAAATTTCCCCAATCTTTTATTTAGGCAGCTAACATATAAAAAGTGTTTATTTCTTTAAAAAAAAAAAAAAAAGCAACTAGTATGAAGACAGAAATGCTAATTATTTTGTGGAATCAAAGAGGGTTGGATTTGTTTTCCTGTAAGGGATATGAACACTTTTCTGCAAAAGAGCCATTTGTCTAATGTGCCTCTGGTACAGATGCAGTGGCTATTTTGTTTGCCTGTGTGTGTGTGTGTGTGTGTGTGTGTGTGTGTGTGTGTGTGTGTGTTGCGTGTGTTTATGCATGTACATGCATGTACGTTTGTGGCCACAAACCATAACTCAGAACCTACTTGTTTAGCATGGAATGCCTCCTGCAGCAACGTGCTCAGGAATGAAGCCAGTGTCCATGCATTCTGAAGACAGGTCCCATTGCCTCCTGCTTCCAACTATTGCTTCTGTTTTGTGAACTGTCTTGGGTTTCAGCCTTCTCTGAATTCCTCCTTTCCCTATGTTTCTCCTCAGCTTGGTAGGAAGCAATCTTATATGGAAATGTGAGTAGCTGTGGCTCAGCCCTTCCGGGCAGAGACTGTTAGAATTCCAGTGCCTGTGTCCACCCATGTGGCCAGGGATTAGGCAGATGCAGATAGGTTCGCTCTCTGCTTTTTGGCTTATTGATCCAGTCTCCAGGTATTAAGTCAGCTAGGGTAGCCAGGGGTACAAGGAGTGAAAGGAGCCGTTTCTGTGGACTGAGGAGGGGCTTAGGCAGCTGTAGGAGGCTGTTCTCCCTGTTGGGAACAGAGATACTTCTTCAGTTTACCTCAGCGTGGGGCTTTTTCTCCTAAGGACATCCCAGAGTGGAGAGGGGCTTGGTCAGTTACACTTCTGGTCTCCTGGGAGCACGAGAACTAAAATGAGTCACACAGGCATGTCAGTGAGAGGATTACTGTCACACAAGCATGGCGGCGATGCGCGGAGCGGAGCACAGGCGTCACGGTCTCCTCTGGATTGGCATCTGGGGGAAGGCAAATGCACAGATAGTTTATGTTTTCCTTGGGGAGCCTCTGAGGGCTTAGGTTATGTCCTTTCCAAAATGGAAAGAGTTTCATATAGTCTTAAATCATACTTGCTTCCCAGGTAGACAGTGTGCTTCCTGTGTTTTTCTTTCTGTGTCCTCTGGTGTCTAAGTAATTTGTCTCCTTTCTCTCCTCCTTCTTCTCCCCTCCCTCCCTCTCTGTATTCTATGAATATGTGTATGTGTAAGACACACATGTATACATGCATTCACAGAATATTCATTGAACGAGAAAATCTAAAAATGGAAACCGAGACTGAGAGAACTCAATTAGTCACATTTAGACATACTCATTTTGTTAATTTTGTATCTATAGGGTGTGTGAGTACACCCTATAGTGTACACCCTATAGTGTGTGCATGTGTGTCTGTGTGTTGAGGTTGGGTGTAGCTGTTTAATCTTTATATTTATCTTTAGCTACTCTGTTTGTGGGTTCTTCTCCTAACTCTCTCCTAACAATATCTTCATTGCCTCAGCTCAGCTTCTCCTGGCTCAACTGTCACCAGCTGTCTTCTCCTATTCTCTCTGCTAGCTCAGTTCACTTTGAACTGTCGCTTATCTTCACTGTGCTCAGCCTTTTTTTTTTCTTTTCTCTAGCCCTACTCAATCTTCTTCCTGCATCAACATTCTCTGACCCTACTCTTCTGTCTCCTGGAACCTACTCCTGCTGTTTCCTCCTCCTCCTCCTCCTCCTCTTCCTCCTCCTCCTCTTCCTTCTCCTCCTCCTCCTCCTCCTCCTCCCTCCGAGCTCCCAGCCTCAGCTGACTTTTTATATCCTCTCCTGTTCCCAGAAGTCCAAGAGCCAACTGACATTGAAGGGCATAGGTCATTTAAAGGGCCCGGCACATAAAATATTTCATACTGCAGATGGGTGTCCTCAGTTCTCTCTGCCTTGTTCTTTGAGGCAGGGTCTCTCACTAAGCCCAGAGCTAGGCTTGTCTATAGCAGTGGCTAGGAAATGTCTTGTCTCTGTGCCCCGAAGTGCTAGGTGTTGGGAATTTGAACCAAGGTCCTCAGGCCTGTAGTGCAGCAGGTGTTCTTACACACTGAGCCATCTCCTTAGCCCTGTGGTTCTTTTGAAAATCTGTATTGCTACCATTCACTTTGTATACTTTAAAAGTGTTGGTGTTAGTTTGCGGCAAGAATTAGTCCCCTGTGGTGGATGAGTTTGTAGTTGAACAAGTGTTTTCAAAGGATGCGATATTTACCTCATAAAATCTCCCAAAAGAAGAGCAGCTCTGACCGTTCATAGTTGTAGGTTGAAGGACAACGATTCATCAGGTTTCATGGTGGTGATCCAGTGGGCCAGCAGTCCAGCCCAGGGCGACTTTATGGGTTTCTGCCCCTCCCCTCACTGCAGTGCTGTGTGCAACTTTTTCTTGCCTCCTGCTCCCTTCCAACGTGGCTCCCAAGAGAGAACATGTGGCTCTTTGCTCAGCTAGATGCACATTTGCTTCCAGTCTTCTTCCCTGTGTTACTAGCTAGAAGAAGACCCTAGAAGAAGTATGGCGTCTCAGCTTCCTACAAGTATAGGGCGGGAATATTTGTGTTTCTTTTGTGTCTTAGAGAGGGTGTGGGGGATAGGGGCATGAGCAATTGGAATTTTGCTGATTGTTGAACATGGTGTGTGTCCTGACTGTGGCAAACCACCTGCCCTTTACGTCACTCATCTTATTAACTGTCTGTTTCCAGGCCCCGCTGATTGTCTAGTGGCGAGAATCGCCACCGTGGGGCTTACACGCTCACAATCTGGAAGTAGATGCAGTGTGTAGGAAGACTGTCACGGACATACAAGAGAAAGTCATCTGTGCTTTTTAAGTAGGTACATGCTTTAGCATCTGAGGAAGAAGACGTATGTGGTTAGGTTCTTCCACCTGTGTGAGACTCTTAACACAAATGTTGTGGGTGGAGCTGGGCCAGATGGACTGTTCTGGTCACCCACATACCGCAAATGGCATGGCAGCAATGGGATGGTTTTCTAAAAGCATGTAAGAGCAAAATCCCAGACAAAACAAAACACAACAAAGAAAGAAAATTTAATCTTTGGTTCATACTATTGGGGAAAGAACTATTTATTATAAGTCTGCATATGTGTGCATGAGTGTGTCTGTGTGTGTAAGGAGTGTGCATATGTCACGGTGTACATGTGGAAATCAGGACAGCTCTGACATTGACCCTCTCCTCTAACGTGTGTGGTTCTGGGAATGGAGCTCAGATCTCTAGGCCTCTGTGACACATTCCTTTACCCACTGAGCGATGTTGACAGCGCAGTACTGGGGAAAGGTTGATGCATATGAAAACTTCAGGAAGTAGCCATGCATATGTCTACAGCCCTGTGAGGCCCAGATAGTTACAGATAGACTCTTGCAAACTCGAATGTCCAGCAGGTTATTTAAAAATCATATAGGGGCTAGCAAGATGGTTTATTTGTGAAATGTGTTACCATGCAAACCACATAGAGCCGCATAAATGAACGTGGGTCTTAGACGTCAGAGCTCCTATGTGCAAATGGGAAGCACACAAGAATTCTTAGAGGCTGTAGGCCAGCCAGCAAGGCCTATGTAGAGGAGAGACCAAAAACCAGGTAATTCCACAAGGCTCTCTCAAACAAGGTGAAAGGCGAGTGTGGACATGGCAGGTTGCTCTCTGACGTACAGTGTGACAAGCATGCATGAACCCACACAGTGTCTACACACAAACACACGCATACAGAGAGAGAAAGACAGAATACTAATGGAAGTCACACAAAAAACAAGCTCTGGCATGCAGGGCTTTCCCTTCTCGCACAGGAATGTTCTGGAGGTCAACTGTCAGGGCTGTGCTCTGAATCAAATGGGATAGTTCCCCCAAATTCAGAGAACAGACTCTGCTGGGGCACTCAGATAGTATGTTCTAGACCCTTGGCTTTGACACCCCCACCCCACCCCAGGAGGTGTTCTAGATGATAGGACCATGGTGGGAAATCTTCAAGAAAAATGCAGAAATATAAGGTCTGTGGAGAACATACCACAGCGCAAACCACAGCAGCTTTGTCTTCTGGAGAGGTTGGTAGGGTGGAGCACTGAGCAAGGGGTCTGTCTTCTGTTCCAAGGCTGTGACAGGCCCTTGGCCCTCCACCTGCCCGTGCTCCCTCTTCTGCATTCCTGTGGTTGGATTCACCTGGGCTGTCTTAAGTCATTGTCCTTGTAAGCCTCGAAGGGAGGCTCTGTTAAGTTTCCTTTCATGAGGATACAAGAAGGGAGTTAAGATATTCATGAAAACCATGGACGTGTGTGTGTGTGTGTGTGTGTGTGTGTGTGTGTGTGTGTGTGTGCGCGCGCATGCATACAATTTACCTTGGTAAAGTTGCTTTTGTAAGTAATTTGTATCTGCTGAATTACTGTGGTGTATAAAATATAAGTAAGAGTTTTGTATCTTGGACAATTTGGAGGATATAATTTTGCTAGCATATACTTGATTGATTGAGACAAGGTCTCTGCAACCCTGGCTGACCTGAAACTCCCCATATAGACAAGATTGGCTTTGAGCTCAGAGACCTGCCTGCCTTTACCTCTTCAGTGCTGGGATTAAAGACATGCACCACCACTCTCAGATTCTCTATTTTAGTAGGTGGATTTTTTAGTTATCTCATAAACTTAACACTTTATGCTACTGAAGATTGGTATGGAATGTGTTGACCTCTCACTGTGCAGTTTGAGACCTCAGCCTTTCCTTCCCTTTCCTTTTTCCTTTCCTTTTGGGTTTTGTTCACTTTGCTGCGGGCTGTGTGTGTGACCTATCACAAGCTCATCACTTTTTAAATGTTTACTGTAACATTTTCTTATTAAAAACACAAAGGTAGTGAGTGATGCTTAAAGCTTGGCATATCTGCCCCACATACCCTTTCTCCTAATGCTTGCTCCTGCGCCAACAGTTCCTTCATGAAACCACAGTGCTGAGGTCATGTCTTCCCTGTCACCATAGCATAAACAGCATTCATAATTACTGCTTTTAAAGTCTTAAAGTGTTGACACATACAGTAGTAGATCCATGCTTCTTTGAATATACGTGCTGGCCTTTCTTACATAAAGCGAATCACTCATTTACCCACTTCTCTTGAGAAAGGAAAGTTTACAAAGAACACCAAACCTTTTCCATTTCTTGAGATAATTATGTCTGAAAAATGCAAGAAGAAACCCAGAACTGAGTGGAATGATGGTGAGGGCAGATAGAGGCGCACAACACACACACCAGTCTGTAACACGTGCACATTCGTGTGTGGTAGGCACCTTGCACAGTCTGAGACTGGCAGGGATAGGCTGCTCTGCCCCTAAGCCTGAGTTTATCTTCCATGAACATTTTCAGTTTGTTTCTTTTAGAAATGCCTGCTGCTTAAAAGATCTACGGGTATGTTGCTTTTCCCTTGTCTAGTACCACTTCTTCAAGACACCCCAAAAGTTGATTGGGAAAGGACACAGAGCGAAGCTCCGTGATGTAGTTGCTGCACGGTTTTCTAGCCGCGTTTATACCCTGTTCCATTCAGGCAGAACCAGCATACTTTAACGGGAGATGGGGGGTATTTAAAGTGTCTAGGGGAAATTATTCGCCAGGTGAAACACTGATTTTATGTTATATTTCTTTAGGGACTTTAATCTCCTTTATTGGTATTAAAATGCTTTTTTCCTGAGCATTTAATTTTATATAACTTGTATTTCTTCTTGTATTTTTTATACATTTCAATTTATATTGAAATGATGGAATTATATAACTGATTTGAATCTTTTTTGGTTTTGGAAAAAATAAGATTTAAAAAATCTAATCATATTATTCTGTTCTTTTCTTTTAGCTCCAGTTATAAACAGATTCACAAGGCGTGCCTCCGGTAAGTCTGACCGTCCTATGGACTTCGCTCACTAGTAGGGACATTTTAAAGATGATAATTGTTTTGGACGAGAATGTACAAAGAATAATTAATATGGAGTAAGAACTTATTTGTTCATCTTTTTCTAATATGAACCTACATGTGATGTAATCGTATATTAGGAATTAACTGAAAATTAATTAAGCCACGCGTGGCTATGGTTAAGTCCCAGACTGATGTAGACTTTGTCTTACTCTTCCCGTTTCTTCTTGCTGCTTGGATGGCTTTTTCATTTACCGGCGACAGTTTAGAAGCAGTGATTTGACAGATGGGCAAAAGATACCTAGCAACAATGAGGAGGGTGCGTTTTTAACTATTACGTGGGGAGCCTTTTAGAGTGGGAGCAAGCCACTTGACATTTTAAGTTGCTGTCTTAAATATTCCCTGGTGCCCTGATGCATGGCCAGGGGAGAGCCCTGTACAAAGTGTGTAAGTGGGGTTCATATGGGCCCCGTAACACGTGGGGCACAAGGGGTTACAGTTAAAGGTGTTTCTATCCATACTCATTTGAATTAAGGGCTGGGGGTGTAGAAATGGGTCGGTGATTTCCCTGTGGAGCAGCTTCTCTGAAGACAGGACCAGTAAAGTGTATGTACCGCATTTGCCTTAAGAGAGTTCCTCTTCCTCCTATGTATAGCTAGAATTATTTTACTCAGAAGTAGAAGGTAAATATTTCAAAGATGAAGATCTTTGGAGTCAGATATAGAAACCAGTTATTTATTTCATAAAATTGCCTAGTTTCAACTGTGTTGTAATGCTCAAAAAGCTTTAAGCCTAGTTTTTATCTTTAATTTGCCAGCAGCCAGCAGACTAATTTACTCTTGTACACGATGACCAGGTCTGGAGTGATAGAAAGGAGGGAGGTGCACCACCATGGCAGCTGCCGCTCTCAGCTGCGCGTGATCTCAGCTTATTCATTCTAAACAATGAAATGCAGGCTTCCGTGCCTTCTGCGGAATAGGCTTGTGTTCATGTCTGCAAGGTGCCGAACTTTATCCAGAGCAGAGCTTAACTTGAAGCGTGGCTTTCAGAAGTGGCAGCTACCAGGAAGGAGCAATTAAAATTGGTGCCGTGTGTCTTGCCTTGATGGCGTGAAGTTCATCCAGTGGGAGCAGCGATGGGTCTTAGAACCATCTCCCTTCCCGCCCTGTGCTTTATGAAGTGAGACGTTTACTTACGAGTGGGTTCCGTTAGTATTTGTTATGAGACGCATTCTTCAATAATTGATGGCCCGTTATATAGATTAGTTTTCAAACACCATCATTTTACCTCTCCTCCCCTAAATGTGTACCCATTGTCTCTCGTTAGGGCCTGGCTGGACGTGTAGAGCTGAAGGGATGCTAGCAAAGAGAGACAATCAAAATGAATTCATTTCCAGTATCACAGACAACTGGAAATGCCAGTGAAATCAACAGGAAAAATTTCACTATAAAACAACGATAAGCCTGAAAGGAGGCAAATTGTCATGCTGTATGCTGAAAACCGTTATGAGAATGACTCTTATTGCTGCTTGCAAGTACAAGAGGTATTCTACGGAGACTCCCAGCCAGTCTGTTACTGTGCATTTTCTATAACTTTTTAAACTTTTCGTCAAGAGAAAGGGAATTATGTGTCTTAGGAAAAGTGTTATATATGGGTACATAAGGATATATTTAATTATCTACATGTCTATCTTTATTTGCTTTCTTATAATTCTTGTGAAAGTTTGTCTACATGATTCCTGGCTAAAATCTGTAAGGGCAATCTGAGATTTTCTGAGTGGGCCGTTCTGCAGCTCTGTTAGTTCAACAGCAGTTTAGTGGGGGAGCTATCCTCCAACTCCTTATAAAGAAACATTTCTTGAAAACAAAAAATAGATTGCCTGTTAAAAATATAGAAAATTGTGTGTAATTACTGAGATTGCTTAAGGAGTCTTTTTTGGTGGTGTTTAATTTCAGTAATATTTTTCTTTTAGCATTAAACTGTAAAACTTTAAGAAGCAGAATCTATAGGGAAGAAAGTCAGTTAGATAAAGTCATCCAGAAGCCTTTGAGTTCATTTCTTTTAAAGTAATAATTAAAAAAAAAAAACCTACCACATTAGTTACAGAATAGGATAGAACCACTATGTTACAACAACGTGTGTGAAAATGGGTGCTTCATCACTGCTGGTTAGATGAAAACTTGGCAAGATATAATGTTTCTCATATTCTAAGCTCCTTAAATCTTTGAGTTTGGAGCTTTCAGTATTTATGTTGCATCTATTAAAAATAATGTGCAGATCTGAGTGCTTTAAATATAACATTCCTTCTTTTCTATTTCGTTGCTGTGGTTCATGAAGATGGGAGCTATGCTTATGATAAGATTCTCAGCAGGAACATTGTATGTTCATGCTCATTTTCTTATGTTCACTTTTAATTTATATTGATGTATGTGTGTGGGTGAATGTATGCTGTGTGTGATGTGCCCTCAGAGGCCTTCAGAGCCCTGGATCTGTAGTTAGAGAAGGTTGTGAGCCCCAAGTGGGTGCTGGGAATGGAACTATGGTCCCCTGGAAGAGGAGCCAGTGCTCTTTCGTGCTGAGCCACCCCTCCACCCTCTGTTACTGTATTTTCAGCAGCTCAGTTTCTGCTTTCTTCTCGTGTCATTTTCGTGTATTTTTAGTGTTTGCCCACAGACCCGTCAACTATTGTTTCTGTAAGGAAAAGCACCGGTTCTAGTCAATGCTGCAAAATGGAATTCCTTAGTTTCCACCCTTTAATGCAGGGTGAAGGCTGTGGCAGTCCAACTCATGGGCATGAGTGGGGACAGGGTTAGAAGCCCAGAGCCTGGCCACACAGGGCCAGTTGGGTAAGTTCTAGAGCATGCAGGTAGTTGTCAGATGGCTTCTGAAACACAGCTGCACAAACCTCTGCTCTCTTCCTGGCAGTGCCTCACTGAACCCATTTTATAGACAGTACCGTAAAACCTGTTATTAAAAAAAGAGGCCTGCTTTTGGTCTTCTTTTTTTTTTTTTCTGTCTTAGTAAACACTTCTTTTTTATAATTTATTTTTATGTGCATTGTTATTTTGCCTTCCTGTATGTCTAAGAGAGGGTGTCAGATCTTGGAATTACAAACACTTATGCGCTGCTGTTGTGGGTGCTGGGAATTGAACCCAGGTCCTCTGAAAGAGCAGTCGGTGCTTCTAACTGTTGAGCCGTCTCTCCAGCCCATAGTAAGCACTTCATTATAGACAGGAGCCTAGCATACCTGCTCTGAGAGGCTTCACCCAGCAGCTGATAGCAACAGATGCAGAGATCCACAGTCAAACTTTAGACAGCTCAGGGAGTCCTATGCAAGAGTTGGGGGAATGATTATGGGAGCCAATGGGGTCAAGGACTCCACAAGAAAACCAGTAGAGTGAACTAATGTGGGCCCATGGGGGCTCACAGAGAATGAACCAGCAACCAAAGAGCATACATAGACTGTTCTAGTTCGTCTGCTCATATGAGGCAGATGTGTAGCTTGCTCTTCATGTGGATCCTCCAACAACTGGAGCAGGGGCCTTCTCTGGCTCTGATGCCTCCCTCTGGATCCTGTTCCCCTACCCAGGCTGCCTTGTCTGGCCTCAGTGGAAGAAGATGCTCCTAGTTCTACAGAGACTTAATGTGCCAGGGTGGGTTGGTACCCATGGGGGACCTCCCCTTTCTCTGAGGAGGAGAGGTGAGAATGGGGGAGGGGTATAGAGGGAGGACTGGAAGGAGAAGAGGGGGCCTGCAATCAGGATGTAAAGTGAATAAATAATATTTCAAAAATAAACAAAGAAATACAGAGAAATGTTTTTTTCTTTCTTCTTCTCTCCTCTGCTCTCTTCCTCCTCCCTCCCTCCCTCTCTCTCCTTTTTCCCTACCCCTCTCTCATTGGGAGGCTAACAGTAATATTCAAGTTTGTCCTAAGAGATAAGTGGTTTCAATAAAATGCCCAACAAAATGTCTACTCTTTCCAAAATATTAGTGTTGAGCTCTCTTCTGCAGAGTGCTTTAAATCAAATCAATAAAGCCCTCAGCACCGATCCTTAGCCCATGAGAAAGAAGGGTTAGCCTTGGAGTCCTCGCACTGAGACCAGTCTTTAATCAGAGCATCTCTTTCTTATTGTTTGTACGCCACAGGTTTCCCAGAGACACCAGTGTTTTTCTGTGTGGTTTTGTTTCTAAAGGGGGACAGTGGGGTCCAGCCAGTGCTGACACAAATTGGCCTTGCATTGTGAGGACATGCCTTTTTGCTTGTTTGCTTGCTTGCTTGTCTTGTTTTTTGTTGTTGTTTTCTGATCACAAGGTTTTATTTAGAAATACTATATTAATAGAAACTTTCAAAGAATAGCTGAATGAGCACATTTACCCGGATTCCTTGATAGTTAATTCATTATTTTGACACATTTGCACACCCTCCTTTCTTTATGCACCCACACACATATGCACACATATTTTTATTTTTTTACATGAAGGGGCCCAGGCCAGCTTTGGATTCATAATACTTCCCCCCTCCCTCAGGCTTTTTAGTGCTACCATACCCAATCACCCTTTTTTATTTCTTATTGACCTTTTCAGGAATTCTGAATTCTTAAGTGTGTGTCTTCAAGGGGTACCCAACGCACCCTGGCACCTCAGGTTAGAGCATCACTAAGTTCATCCTCTCCCACTGAGGCCTGACAGGGCAGCCCAGCCAGGGGAAAGGGATCCAAAGGCAGGCAATAGGGTCAGAGACAGCCTCTGCTCCCATTGTTATGGGACCCACATAATGACCAAGCTGTACATTGGCTACATATGTGTAGGGGGCCTAGGTCGAGCCCGTGCATGCTGTTTGGTTGTAGGTTCAGTCTCTGTGAGCCCCCATGGGCCCAGGTCAGGTAACTCTGTAGGTCTTCTTTTACTGACCTTGACTCCTCCAGCGCCCTCTATCTTCCTCCCATTCTTACACAGAACTCCCTGAGCTTGGACTGTTGTTTAGCTCTGGGTCTCTGCATCTGTTTCTATCAGCTTCTGGGTGAAGCCTCTCAGAAGACAGTTATGCTAGGCTCCTGGCTGCGGGTATAGCAGAGTGTCATTAATAATAGTGTTGGGGGTTGGCCCACTCGCATGGGTGGGTCTCAAGTTGGGCCAATCATCGGTTTGCTGTTCCCTCAATCTCGACTCTGTGTCTACTCCTGCACTTCTTGTAGGTGAGACAAGTTTTGGGTTGAAGGTTTTATGGGTGGGTTGGCGTCCCCTCCCTCCACTGGAAATCCCGCCTGGCTACAGGAGGTGGTGACCTCAGGCTCCTTTAGCGTACTCTTCTGTGTAATGTATTAGTCCTGTAATTAATGGAATATAAATTTGATATACTATATTCTACTGATGATAGAGTCAAACTTTTTCTGTTGTCCTACTAAGGGCTCCTCCCCGCCTCCGCTAAAGACTCTCTGGCTTGGTATTGTGTTTAATTATTCTACTTTGGTTTTCTTCTTTTTCTTAAATTGACTTTATGGAATTTTTTGGAGTTTTGAAGGTTGTTCCTGATAGTGACCAGTGATTAGATGCTGAGAGTACATAGGTGGCACAGACACTGTAGCTGACTGACACAGGCCTGGGTCCCAGTGATGCCCATGGGGTCTTTGCATTGATGTTTGGCATTGCTGTTGAGGTCTGCCCCTGACCGGTCTTGCTCTAAGAAGCACTTGGTTCTTATAACAGAAGTGCACACACAGGTTCAGATAATGAACTTGTAGACTTTCTTTAGTCATGAAGATAATTCAGTCTTTAATGCTTTCCCACAAGTGTTGAATAGTTTGTTACAGTTTTTTGTTTTGTTTTTTGTTTGTTTGTTGTGTATTTTTTCGAGACATGGCTTCTCTGTGTAATGAGCCTTGGCTGTCCTGGGCTCCCTTTGTAGACCAGGCTGCCTTGAACTCACAGAGATATGCTGGCTTCTGCCTCCCTGAGTGCTGGGATTAAAGTCGTGGGCCACTATGCCCAGCTCTGTATAGAGCTGTATAGCTCTGTATAATTTTAACAGAGATAAAATTTTATTCTTCTTTTTTTCTAAAATTAGTATTAAGAAAAATTCAGAGTTGAAATTAAGGTTTTTAAGTCTCACATACTTGGTGACATTATTAAAATGACATTAAAAGTCCCTATAAAATAAGAAAAAATGAGGAAAAAAATTAAAAATTTAATCCTCAAAAGAGTAGGGGATCAGCAGAAATTCACTTCTCATCTTGAATTGGGAACATATGTTTTGCCTTGGTGTATACTATTTTGTAGCCGGTGTTTCTTTGTTTCTCAATGCTGAGAGCTCTTAACCCCTGGTCATTTCCCCCAAAGAGTGCTCTGATAGTGTGAGCCTGATCTGCTGCAGTGATACCAGGTAGAACTGAAGTCTAGTGCTTAAAGCACTTTGAACCTGATGATCACTGGTACTTGACAGTGCATGCTGAGAAAATACTACTTTGCTAAGTAGCTTACTAATTTATTTTGCAAACATTTACCAAGAATCTCCTGTGTCCTGGGTATACCACTAAGGATGTGGGAATAAGATGCAGTCCGTATGAAATTCACATTCCGGTAGGGAAACTAGCTATGACTCATATTATATCAAAGGTGGAAAACATGGTATCCACAAAGTGAAAGTAAGAAACAGGTTATGCTCTTAGGACATGGTGCCATAACATATGTCCTAGGACATATGAGCATATGTCCTAGGACATATGCTACGGTGCCATTTGAGCTGGCCTTAAAACTTGTAAACATATGTATTTGACCAATAAAATAAGGATATTTGTACTCTATCACTAATAGCTGTTTTTATTCAGTGTTATTGTATGAAGTCCATCTTCAGTGTCCTTAGTAGCCAGTCTAAGACTCCGTTTCTCTGGGGATAAAATAATACTGTTCCCCTTACAGGACGTTTGTAATAATTTTGCAGTAGAATTCATGATAACATGTGACCCAGTATTCTCTCCAGTTTCAATTTGGTTCTGTAGCACCAACCTGCTGGCTGTGTTTGTCTTGTGACAAGGCAGGGGCCTGGGCTGGATAGCCAGGTGGGTTACAGCAGCTCCGTGAGGAGGCAGATGGAAAGATGACACCAAAGGTAGGGCTGAAATCAAGAAGCAGACAGTTCTAGCAAGGCAGCAGGATAAAACCAGAACTCTCACACTGGGCAAGGAAGGTGAGATGAAGGCTGAAGGGACCCAGAGAGGTTTGATGAGCTGCCAGGACACAGTTCTGGCTTTTGTTTAGGTGAGGGAGATCTCGGAGAACCTCCTAGAACCATCTCCTCCTCTGGTTGCTGTACTGAACCCAGAGCAATATTAAACATGCTATCTTCCAAAACCGACCACATGAACAGAGCAAGCGTTGTCTGTCTTATCTCTGGCTTATCTGTGTACCGCAGCTCTGACTGACTGACTGTCTAACTGACTGACAGTTCTCAAGCATGCTGTCTGCATGTCTTTCTGCAATACAGGACTTGGATGCCAGTGGCATCTTGGAAAGTGTTGGGTTTCTGGTTCATTTTTGATAATTGCAGGAATATTGACAAACTTCCTCAAGGATATTGGGGGAACTTAGCTGCATTTCTCTCAGTTCTGTGTGAGCTTCCCAAGCAGGAAGAGAGGAAGATGACAGTAATACAAGACCGACAGTGCTGGCAAGGGGTAAGGGACAGTGAGTGTTCTTCCCATGTCTTCAGGCCCTTCACATAGTGGTCGTGCCAGAAGATGCTGAGGGCCTTGGAGGACTGCCTGGCATGTATGCAGCCCAAGGAACCTCAGTGCACCCTCCTTACTATAGCACAGTCCTGGAGCTGGTCAGAGGACACAGGTGGATTTCCAAAGCATGAGTAGATACAATGGACATTTGGACTCAGCACAACTATTCTTCTTATCAGGGTTTAGGTTTCTGCGGCACAGACTCTGAGTAAAGAACCATTTTTTTGTTTCTTTTTTTTCTTTTATTTTTCTAATGGATTACAGACCAGTACTTTTGTAAAATAAGAAATTTCTATAGAAATGCCAGAAAGCTATAGTAGTTTTTAAATACTTTAAAAAAATTATTTATGTATTCACTTTACATCCCAATAATAGTCCCCCTTCCTCCCTCTTTCCCCCTCCCACTCCCCTTTTCTGAGGAATAGAGGAATGTCCCCTACTAACTCAACCAAGCTCATCAAATCACATCAAGACTGAGTGTGTCCTCTTCCCCTGTGGCCTGGCAAGGCAGCCCAGCCAGGGGGAAGTGATTGAAAAGTAGGCAACAGAGTCCATGTCAGAGGCAGCCCCCGCTTCTCTTACTAGGAGACCCACATGAACACTGAGCTCCTGTCCATTGGCTACACTTGAGGGGGAAGGGCTAGGTCCAATCCATGCATGGTCCTTGGTGCTTCAGTCTCCGCAAGCCCCTTTAGGCCCTGGTTAGTTGGCCCTGTTGGTCTTCTTGTAGAGCTCCTGTCACTCCCAGGTCCTTTTGTCCTTCCCCCTACTTTTCCAGTAGACACCCTGTGCTTTGTCCGATGTTTGGCTGTGAGTCTCAGCATCTGTTTTGATCTGCTGCTGGGTGGAGCCTGTCAGAGAACAGCTATTCTAGGCTCCTGTCTGTGAGCATAGCAGAATATCACTAATAGTGTCAGAGGTTGGCTCTCTTCCATGCAGTACGTCTCAGGTTGGGCCAGGCATTGGTTGGACATTCCTCCAGTCTCGCTCTATCTTTATCCATGCACATCTTGTAGGCAGGATAAAGTTTGGTTAGAAGTTTTTGTGAGTGGGTTGGTGATCCCCTCCCTCCACTAGGAGTCTTTTGTCTAGTTAGAGGGTGTCCTTTTCAGTCTCCATGATCCCTGGTACCAGGAGGCTCAGCTTAAGTCACCCCCATATCCTTCCAGGAGCCTACCCTGTCTTTGGTCTCCAGCTTGTCACAGAGATGCCCCTGCCCACGGTTTCTCTTCTCTCTGCAGGCCCTCTGCCAGTTCTCCCCAGGTCTGGTCTCCACCCTTGCTTCTGCTGCGCTCCCTCTCCCACCTTGTTCCCTCTTTTCAACCACTTCCAATGTCTATTCCGTTTCCCCTTTTGAGTGTATTTAAGCATCTTCCCTTGGGTCCTCCTTGTTAGTTATCCTGTTTGGGTCTGTGAAAGTAGTTATGTTTATCCTGTACTATATGGTTAAAATTTGCTTATAAATGAGTACGTACCATGTGTGTCTTTCTGGGTCTGGGTCAGCTCACTCAGGATGATCTTTTCTAGTTCCATCATTTGCCTGCAAATTTCATGATTTCCTTGTTTTTAATAGCTGAGTAGTACTCAATTGTGTAAATATGCCACAGTTTCTTTAGCCATTCTTCGGTTGAGGGTATCTAGGTTGTTTCCAGATTCTGTCTATTATGAGTAAAGCAGTAAGGACATAGTTGAGCCAGTGTCCTTTTAAAAATACTTTTATTTTTGTTTTTATCTTATTATAGACTGCCTTGGCTTAGGTGATACGATCTTTGTATGATCTACAGGAGATGTGAAACTTCTCATCAAAAGCTTTCATAAAGGAAAATTACAAATTTAACTTAAAAAAAATCATCATTCAGAAACCAAAGATTTTGTTTTACCAGAGTGGCATGTTGTTGGCACGCATTGCTGCAGGAATAAATGGAGCCCTCTGCAGCAGGTGGCAGGTGGTAGCCGTGTTCCAGGTTTTGGTACACATGCTGTTACTTCTGTATTCTTGTTGGAGGTATATCACAGGCTTCTCTTGACTGGCGTAGCTACAACATACCCTATTCACATTTCTAGCCCTAGCGTTCCAATGGTCCTCTATGGAGGAAGTGTTAGAAAGGAGGGTAGGAGTGGACAGGAAGAGCCCACGGGTCAGTGTTTCTATTGAGCAGTAGCATCATTGGTGAGTAAGCATGGATACAGTACTCTGTATCCTTGAGGTAGCTGCAGGCAAATGGGGAAGATGGTTGTCTGAGGGGCCTTCATCACATGGCTGACCAAGGGTAACAGAGTGGAGGGTAACAGAGTGGAGGGCATGGTTGGACTGATAAGGTGTCAAGTAGAATTCATTCTCTGTAAATGCTCGTTTAAACTAAACTTAAAGCCAATTTTAATCTCTGGATATTTCATACTGCAAAAGAGGAAGTGAAGAGGTCATAAGTGGGACGGTTGCTGATTAAATATTCATCGAGAACTCACAGTGTGTTTAGCCGCAGGCTAAGCCCAAGGAAGACAGTGATGAGGATCTTAGATCCATCAGTTATTAGCTACGTGATTTGGACAAAGTACCTAAGCTGTCTCCTATAGAACTTACTGTGATGATTCATGAAGGAATGCTTAGAAAGCCTTCAGCATGATCCCTGTCGTGTACTAAGGGCTAAACATATTTATTAGTTCAGTGTATCAGAATTTAATAGAAGATAATATTCTAATGTTGATTCTGTTTCTTTCCCTCTGTAACTTCCTGCTCTTAATTTGTAACTGGTCAAAGTAAGTTCATAAATAAGTTCATAAATTTTGGGTGCCACTCAGCACTATCCCAACTTTGGATGATCATTGTAATAGCATATATGAGGATTTCTTTAGCTTTTTAGCTAAGAACTGAAAAGCAACTTCTCCCCGCTACATTATCAGTTGGAGGTTTGAGTTACTATTTTGAAACCCGAGGTTGCATTTTATGTCTCAGCCTGCTACTTTAACTTGTATATAAATGCTGCCATCTTACCCCACCTCTCCCATCAGATTTAACCAGCTGCTGTTCTGGAGCCAATAACTAGAGAGTGAACAATTCTGTTCTTAGATTCTGAGTGCCTGAGCTCAGTAAGCTATTTCATTGTAGTTTACAATTTGACCACGGTTTTTGATATTTAAAAAAAAAATTAATGCTACAGCTAAAATGTTTTTGTTTTTAGCTGTTTTTAACAGACCCTCCCCTTCCCTTTATCAGTTAAGAGTCAGATTGTGCTGATACACTGGTTCACACCTGTAGTCCAGCACTCAGGAGGCAGAGGGAGGCTGTTAACCTCTTCAGTCAGGAGTTATTCAAACCAGAGAATGTCAGTCTTGTTTTACAGAAGACTTCATGGCAAAACTGCTAGAAATGCAAACACTGGAGTAAATGGTGAATTGCTTTCCTAGTGATGAAAGGAGGCGTTTCACCTAAGAGACTGGCCGTCCTAGCCAGTGTTTCATGAGGCCCATGTCAAGGCTTTGTGAATGTCGTCTTGACTCACCATCACCAAAACAGGTGGCAGAGACCTTCTTGGGTATTTTAAAGTGGAATTCTAAGTCATGTCTTCCCTTGCAAAGTAGACATAGGTAGTTTAACATATTCCTCTCATGACCCCAAATGATGAGGAAGCAGAGAGCTCAAGTGCACCTTCAAGCCAGGAGGGCATTTTCTGACAGTCCTGCCCAGATGCTCTGTAGGGTCTAAGCAGGTTTTGGGTGGCAATTACTGCAAAGGAGGAAGCTTTTGTCCACGTGTCTGCTCTGTGACTTTCTAAAATAAACTGTTGCTTTCTATTGCATTTCTATTGGGTATTTGTAATTTATTTTAAATTTTGTGAAAACATCAACTATCGTTTTTGTTTTCTAACTAGCACATTTATACTAGGGGATCTATTTAGTGTATTTTAAGTACTTTTTGTTTTTTAATTTGAAAGCTGTCCAGGGGATTAGAATAACAAAAAAAATCTAAAATTCAGAATTGCATATTATTATACTAAAACATTGATAATTATATTTTGTAGTTAGAAGTTAAATGAAATTAAAACCATTTTCTTTAGTTAAGTGGCTGCTTCAGATGGGGTTGTTCATGATGTTTGGTTGTAGCTGAAGGGATCAACGTGCTTTCAGAACGGAGGCAGAGCTCACTCTGAGATGGCTCATTAATCACAAATGTTTCCCTGTCAATTTTCAGTTCTCAGTCTTTTTTTTTTTTAAATCTGTCATTTTGTCAAAGAATAAAATTCTCCAGAGAGGATGAGGACTGTTTGGTGGAAAATCAGTTCGGCTGGGTTTGCACCTGAGTGGGTAGTGTGAGAAAACCTGTGGCGGCTGCTGGAGCAGGGATTCAGGCTGGAGTGTGCCTCCAGCAGGCCTCTCCCGGTGGTGGCCAGGGAGAGTCACGGCAGGTCTCTGCAGGGGGATTTTAGACCGTCTTCATCTCACAGGCATAGAAATCCAAGCACAAAGAGTGATTCAGTCCTCAAGATCATGTTCTTATTTATATTCATGTTTTATTTTCAATATTTTCGAAATACTAAGTCAAAGTAATTTTAAATGTTTTATCTAACAGGAGTAGAGGCAGTGGGATTATAAAAATGGTGCATATTTTTAGTATCAAATCGTGCAGATATTTGTGAACATTCTACAAGATACAAGTCAAACCGCTTCTAGCTTTTGTTTTGTTTTGTTTTTTTGAGACAGGGTCTCATGTAGCCCAGGCCTCAGCATCATTAGGTGGCTAGGAATGACCTTGACAATCAGATCAAGACGTTTTGTTTGTTTTGCCTCCTGAGAGTCAATGCTGCTAACACAAGTGTGTGCCTCCATGCCCGGTTTATGCAGTGCTAGGTACCTAACCTAGGACCTTGTTCCAGCTGAGCATGTGCTCTGCCCTTCTGACGTGAAGCTATTCTGTTGCAGTTTTCATTCTGAACTTCAAAGTGACGTTAAATATTCTTATGCTGAATTCTAACAAATTAAAAGCAACTGTTGAATAATTTCTAATGCCAGCATTGCTTCTGTACAGGCTCTTATTGGTGAGATAGCTAAATTAGTGTTACTATTACCAGGATTCTAGGTGTTTCTACTATTTTAAAAATGTTCTTTGAATTTCATCATATTTGTCACTAAATTTTCTGTGCTCTGAATTATGAGTTTACATTTTTTAGCTTTTAATAAGTGACTCATTAATTTTGATCTACATTTAACTGTTCCTAATTTTTCTTTATAATTTGAAATCTGAAAATACCACATTACCATTCAAATTATTGAAGATGAATTGAGGTGTGGAAATTATAATACTGACTATACATAGACCTAGCTCCATTTCTAGAAATGTTTTGTTTGCATTTTATTCAGATTTATTATTTCTCTTGATTTCTCCCTAAAGAAAAAAAAAATAAAACCTTATTATCTAGAAACTTCAATATAATTTATGTGCATACTTTTTTGTTTGTTTGTTTGTTTTAAAGACAGGGCCTCATGGTGGGTCAGCTGGCCTGGAACTAGATATGTAGACCAGGCTAACCTTAGACTCACAGAGACCCACTTGGTTCTCTGTCTTGAATAATGGGATTAAAGGCATGTGCAGCCATGCTTAGTTTATGTACTCTTCAAATTCTGCAAGTCAAACAGTAAATTAATGGTTTAGGTAACACCCGAAGATGAAATTTAAAACTGAATGTTTTTGCTTGATTGATTCACAGCATTGTAATTATTAAATACTATATTCCTTTGTAATGGTGAAGCCTATAAAACATAAATAGACCTACTTATATATGTGTTTATATAATGTAGAAGCTGTAGTGATAAGCCTTGTCAGTAGTTTAACAACTGCAAATGGTAGAGTTAGTCTGATGACTTCGAATGAAGTGAGACCCTTGCCAGCTGAGGTACTCAGGAGAGTGGGAGCTGGCCCTAGTCGTGGACATGGTTGAGTAGGCATGGTGTGAGGACCTCCTCCCCCTCCCCCCACCACTTAACACCCGAAGCAGCTGAGAGAGCTGGCCCCAAGGTCATAAGAGCTGGAAAGCTGGCTCTGCCCCTGGCCAGCTGTGGCACTGGGTAAGCTAGCTGGGCCAGTGCTGGAGAGCTGGTAGGTTGACCCACTCAGCTGCCACCCAGGTTCAGATCCAGAGCTTTGAGTTGCCTCACCACAACATTTATCCCATCGATGAACTGCTGGAGCGCATGAAGGGGCCGTGCCTGCAGATCCAGAGCCACAGGACCTCCATGACACAGGGCAACAACAGGACATCTAGAGGAGTCCCAGTGAGGACCCAGTACTGATGGTGTAGCAGAAGCCAGAGGCCTGAAATAGACCAATGACTCATTGCAGTGCACGTTTGCGAGTAAAGATGCGTGGACAAAAGGGTGTACGTGGGACACACTTGTGCCACACTGCAGACGTCGTTCCTGTTTTTTCTTTTGGAGGGGAGGTTGCAGGGGCAGAGGGCAGATGCAAAGGAACAGGGGATGAGTGGAATTGAGTGTATGGTGCGAAAGTTACAAAGACTCAATAAAAAGTTTAAAGAGAAAGAAGGAAAGAGGTAAGACAAGGCCAGGGGCATAGGAGGTGAGCCTATGCGAGAGGCAGGGCTTGCCCTCTCCATTTTAGTTTTTTAGTTTGAAATGATTCCCAGCTTCTATATTGTCGGCGACAGTGAGTCAGAATCTTTTTTCTTATTTACTTTAATTTTAAATCAAAAAATTTAAATTTAAAATGTTTTCAAATTTAGTTTTAATGATGAGGTCATATTTCCTATGATAAAATTGAAGTATTACTATTCTCCCCAGTTGGAATCCTGTGACTCAATAGTGATGTTTTTATAGTTGTGATCAGTATGTACATAAATAAACAGTATTCTATGAAATTAGTGTTCTAAAACTTGTCCAACAATGATGTTTACGGCCTAGACACTAAATACAGTGTTGCGTAATTGTGCCATAGAAATACATTCATACATTATGTATTTTGGAAGTGGAATGGCTTAGTCGAAGCTATGAGGATGTGAAATTTGTCCAGATGTTGCCAGATGCCCTCTAAAACCAAATACTAATTTGACTTTCTTTCTTGAGTTGTGTAGAGTGTACAGAATATGAAACAGTGTTACAAAACATTTAAGTATTTCTAAGTTTACAGGTCAGTCAGTCACTCAGTTGGCATTTCCTTATTTACCAGTATAACTTAGCCTCTGCATATTGGTTGCTGTGTGCAGTTTATCTGTGGATGGCCTGTTGAGTCTCTTTTTTTCCTTCCTCGGTTGTGCTTGTGTTCTGAGGTTCCTAGACTGTGACCTCAGACTGGGTGTTGCTGCTCATTGAGTGCTTGACCTTGAGAGGATTGCATAGTCTGCAGGCATCAGTCTCACATCTGTAAAATGTAGAGTGGAAGCACCAAGCACACTGAATATTGTTGATTAATGAGATGGCGACTGTAAAGTACTTAACATGTTCTGTGAAGCGTGGTGAGACTATGATATATGCTTGCTAGCCATTATTAATACTGCAAAAGTGTTTAAGAATGAATAGAAGGTTGACTGCCTTCACGATAGCCATACAATTGTTGGGCTTTTCTTCTTTACAATACAATAATCGGATAAATTATATTAATGTGTTTTCTAGTATTGAACTATCCTCATAGTCATGGAATGAGCTCTGTTTCTTCAAACATGATTAGTTATGCTGTTGAAGTGGAAGTTACATGCAGTAACTGTTGTTTAAGCACACATCAAAATAAACGTTTGAACCAGGAATCAAGTTCTTGAATCTTAGGCACATTTCAGAGAGCATTATTGAATGAGCACTTTTTTCTGCCTTAGGTGAATAATTAGGGTTGGAGCTAGCAGTTAAAGGACCTGGTGATCACAGGAAGAGGTATTAGTCAGGTGTGAGATATGCTAGTTAGTGCAGAGAGTGAACACTGTGTCCAGGAAGAGACTTCATGAGGAGTGGAATTTTATGTCTGTCTCATAGTTTTATTCATATTAAGATTATTTATATCATATGACATTTAAAATAATAATCAGTGTCATTTTTCTAAAACTGTGAAAGAACATTATTCAAGGGTAGGAAAGTGTTGTGTATTCTGATTTGCACTTTTAGGGACATAATAGATCTTGAAATAGTATGTTGTCTTGAGAGCACAAATTCTGCTCCACTTGATTTAATTTTACACTGTGAATATAACATAAAAGTGAAACGAGTACTGACATGTACATCTGCACAGATCATGTTTGTAGAAGCCACACTCCAAGGTTTTGTTACAGAGATGAGGCAGAGGCATCTAGACGAATACTGAGCTGGGAGAGAAAAGAGTAGACTAAATGTGGCCAGCAAAATGGGCCAGGCCACGAGAAGAGAGAGGAGAGGAAAACAAGAGAGAAGGGCAAAGAGAGAGGGGCAAGAGAGGGCAAAGTGTTGGATATAAAGTTTGGACAGGACAGAGCATCTGTCCGACATGGCAGGGTTCTGTGAGAATGAGAGGCTGGGGGAGGGGAAATTCATGAGCTGGAAAAGCTTAGGGTTAAAGTTAGGAGAGCCTCTAACATGTATTTATTATGCTTTGGTATGCTAATAGGCCTCAGGGGTAGCTATTTGTCCCTTTTGGACCTAACAATGTCTAAGGATTTTTCTGTCATAAAAACATGTGCATTCATCAAATACTGCCCTCCTTTTCTGCATTTTTTTTTTTTTTACAATATCAGAAGTCTAAGGACAGTAGTGATATGGTATGGCATTGGGTAAAGATAGGTTATATTGAAAAGATAAGTACATGGTTTTGAGACCACTTTGTATACAAAATTGTAATATTGTAGTGGAAGTTTTGGTTTCTTTAAGAACTCAGTTGTGTTACGCAAACATGTTTTTGTTTTAATCCCAAGTGTGGGATTTTTACATGGGCTGTAGTTTATCCACAGCTTTTAATTGTCTCATTTGGGGAGTGGCTCTTGCCAGCTGGTAATGGCCTACCCTGTGCAGCACGGAGAGGGGCGTGGTCTAAGACTCAGGATATAAATTTGACAGCTGAGAATAAGAGGGTGGGGCGATCAGTGTTGGCACCTAGAATGTGGCAGTTTGGAGAGCCCAGTTTGGTGTGGCTTGGAGCAGGCAGATGGAAAGAGACACTTTGGGGCTCAGTGGTTTGGAGGAGACTGCTGGCTGTAGTAAAGGGGTCTTCACCTCCTCCTCCCAGTAACCTTCTCTTTCCTATGTAGGTTTCAGAGGTTGGAAGGGAGAGGCTTTAAGGAACCCCAAATAAAACCGAGTTTAAAAATGAGCACTACATAATATAGTTAAAGCCTCGCATGCTACCTGGGCATGGTAATACACACCTTTAGTCCCAACATTCCGGAGGCAGAAGCTGGCTGATATCTGTGAGTTTGAGGCTATCCTGGTCTACAAAGTGAGTTCTAGGACAGCCAGGGCTACACAGAAAAACCCTGTCTCGACCTCTCCCCCCCCCCCCCCCCCAAAAAAAGGCTTGGCATTCCAAAGAGTTGATCATTTATTAGGTGCTTATCTTGAGCTAGGAACTTTTTTCTAGGTGGCATATGTTATTGATCTGATTTATTCTTTAAAGCAACTCTGTACATCAGGTACTTTTCTGGTGTTAAAGATAAACAGATTCACTGGCCAGTTCTTTGCCTTGGTTATATAGAAAGCAGCAGTGGGAACAACACTGCAGGTTAGACTTCTGTTTACACAGTCTGCACTATCTACCGAAGTTCTGCCAACACTGGGTATTCCCAAGGGTGGCTCCTTACTTTATAGATGAGAATTGGATTCATATCGGTTAGTAGTGTGCGAGTATTAGTGAGACCTTGGGCAGAGAAGGGTAGGGAGCTCAGTCTCAGTCATGAGGTCTGGCCAATTGTCCCCCTCAAAACAAACAAACAAACAAACAAACAAAAGCAGGGAAAATGTTTGTGAAAAGGAGGGATTTTTCTTCAGTGGGGCTGCCCCTGGGAAGGCAGATCTAAGAGTTCAGGGATGTGAGCAGAGCTCAGTGCGCAAGAGGGAAGGAGCAAATGCAGGGCAGGAAACATGCACAGTTGAGCAGTCTTACACTGTGGTACAGTTGGTCATTATGAACCATTAGAAAGTTCATGCTATTGGATGCGGTGGTGACATTTGGAAAAGGAGAATCATGAGTCTGGAGCCAGCATGGCCTATTGGTCTATTCAGTAAGACCTTGTCTCGGGGCTAAAAGAGAAAGAAATAGAAACTTGGGGTTGTATGGATTAGTTTTGATTCTTGCCATGGACATTTGCCAGCTGGTGTCCAGGGTGACAGTAGGAAGACATGACTTGGAGAAAAGTATGCATCAGGAAGGCAAAATGGAGTTAGTGAGGCCACCAGGCTTAGCATGGTGACTTCTGGGCACTGTTCTAGGATCTGGAACACAGGATGTTGTGAAAATTGGCAGTTGACAGTCTGTTGGTTCCCTCCCTTCTAGTCAGGTTGAGCTTCAGGATGAGTCAGAGTGAAGCAAAGTTAGCAGAATTATTCAAGCCCAAGCTCCTCTGCAGAGGGAGAGAAGTGCTGATGGATGGACTCATTGGCTCAGGAAAAGGTCAGCTCACACCAACACAGGGATGTGTGTGCTCTGTAAGAGAGTCCTGCCTAGATATCTTAGCAGTGTCTGTACTCATGAGCTTGTCTTTCTGATTGACATTGTCCAAAGGAGGCCATTTATGACAAGGTAAAGTTTAAGTAGTATGTCAGAAAACATGGCTATTTTCCTTATTTCTTTTATCTTTAAGATTAAAAATGGAATTATAAAGTGGTTTAATGAGGTGTGTTGTTTAGATCTAGGGATGAAAGGCGCACTGGCTACAAACATCCTGACCCTGTGTAAGCAAAGCTTGCTGTTCTTAACATCCTTGTTTGAGATATCTGTGGGAAAACAGGTACCAATTTTATGGGCAGTTTGGATTTTATCAGCTGCATTGAGGTTTCTTTACCCAGCCAGCAGGAAAGACAAGGTAGGTAGATCCTGTTAGGTTTTAGGAAGGGGGTGCAGAGGAGGGATGGGAAAGTAGGAGGGTGCAGGTTCCAGAGAAAGGCCTGCATGAATCATTCAACTATTAGCCCCATAGCAAGTAGTATGGTTCAGTGTGTGAGTGTTTGCATGCATGTCTGTCTGTCTTATGTTCCGCAAACAAGGGAACATGTTCAGTCCCTCCCCAACATAGAGCCTGACTACCTACAACTCTAATCCAAACCATGAAAAGCCCCAGAAAAAAGTTCAAATTAGCTCAGTCACCAGGCACTGGAGTTGCCTCATTTGTCCAAGGTTGGTTGTGGTGTGGGCCCAAAAACTCTTGACTGCACTTGCAGCTAACTTTGCTTGACCCAGGTAGGCTTGTCAGAGTCATGTCTGCTGGCAGTTTCTTAGGTTAAAATGGTTGCCTCCAGGAAGCCCTCTGTCTACTGGTCTTTGTCATTGTCTTTGCTGGCATACTCACTTGCAAAGGAAAGACACTGCCACATGGAGAGCTCCTGGCATGAGGAAGCTCACTCCACCTGTCTGACCACTTGGTGATATGACACAGGTGACCCATTTGGATGTGTGTCTTTTTCTGTTGAGAAACAGTGTTTGTAGTAGAATATTACTTCACGATGAGTGACGAGAAATAACAGGACAGGACAGATGTCACTGTTCTTTAGAAGAATGGGACCATTATCTTGCCTATCACCTCACCCAGCTGCTGAAGGGAGAAGAAATAATACTTTACTTTTATGTCAGTGGCTTTAAAGAGATACAGTGGGGGTTCAAGGCCAGCCTTTCATCTTAGAAACCTTTTTTTTTTTTTTAGCTTTAGAAAAAGATTTTCATTTTTATCTGTACATGTGTGCTGTGTGTGTGTGTGTGTGAAGGTACCCTCATAGGCGGGAAGAGGATCTCTCATCTCTTGGACCAGGGATTATAGGCAGTTGCAAGCCACCTGATTTGAGTGCTGGGAACAAACTTGGTTGCTCTGGAAAAGCAGCATGCACTCTTAACCACTGAGCCATTTCTCCAGCCCCCTTAGAATATATTTGTAATGTGATGTTAAGCAAGTAACCACTTGGTTCTATCATGCTAAACAAAATAAAATAATAACGCTTTAAAATCAGATGGGAGGATTTTTTTTTCAGTTGTAAGTACTTGCATTTTGTAAGAGGACAGTTGCTTTCTGCAAAAAAAAGAAAAAAAAGTAATTGTGTGGAATGATTATATTTTCATTAAGTACAAAAATGATGGCTTTATAGATTGGTTATGCTACTGTCATTGTAGTTAAATTAACAGTCACTTAGTATTTATGATTTAGAGGGCACTGTTATATGTGTTTTCTGAACTGTTAAAGATGAGGAAGGTGATGCTTATGTCCAAGCCCTTAGGGTGCTTTGGGGTGACCTTCTCATTGGAGTTGTGTGCTAGCATAGATTTCATGGAGATGAATGTCACTCCGATTCTGTGTATATATCCTACAGACAGTGAACAGGAACCAGGTACACACTCGGTGAGTCTGCTCTACCATGGCTGAGAGAGCCAGGAACCTGCATCCTTGTAGACTTGCTGGCTCACTTGTGAGTGTCAAGTGTGCTTGGCTGTAAAGGTACTGACTTGAATGCTAGGGGATTTCCCTATTTCCCGCTTTGGGTACTCTCTGGCCATATGGTGGGGGGTACAACCTGCCACAAGTCCATCCATGTATTGCAGCAGCAGCTGTTAGAAGCAGCTGGACCTTCCCCTCTCTGAATTAAGACCTGACAGCACAGGATCTGAGAGAAAAGGGCTTTTAGGTGAAGGGGGTTAGTGACTGCTGATACTCAGGAGAGCAGCAGTCAGGTTTATGTTGGATGGAAAGAAAGTGTTTTTAGACTTTGCAGATCTGTGTGTCTTGACTCCATCCATGGCTTCCAATGGGATTTATGAGGGTAACACTGACAGGTAACACTTTTCTTTGTGTGTGTGTTTAGGATTTATCCCCTGTGTAAAGTGAGATGTGGGTACAGTACATTCTGTTTCTACACCAAAGGCAGATGTAATTCGAACTGATTGTTTATTTAGTGGAAAGTATCAGGGCTGATGTGGCATTTGGGTATAGCTTTGATAGAAAAACAGGATCTTAGTAGGTATGTCTAGGTAGTGGAGGAACAATTTTTCCAGTGTGTAAACCATGTAAGATAACTTTGCAGTTCAGGAAGTAGATCTAACTAAATGTCAAGTACATAGACTCTGTCTGTTCTGGACAACATAGAGGATGATTCCAAATGAGTACTGGATCCAGGCCAGTGGGAAGGAACCTGTGAGAGCCATGGCAAAAGTTTGGGTGTTTTCTTTGTTTAGTTTCTAGTTTTGTAATTAATTCATCAATCTATTTACTGAACGGTTTCTTCTCAAGACAGAGTTTTGCTGTGTTATCTACCCTAGCCTTGAGCTTACCATGTAGCTAGGGGTGGCCTCTCATTCAATCTTCTTGCCTCAGCCTCCTGAGACCTGCAACTATATATATGTTACCATAGCTGCTGGAGTTTGGATTTTATTCTGCATGTGAGAAGCCATTAAACATGCGTTTTTGTTTGTATTTTGTAAGATAGTGAACTTAGCAAATGAGTCAACCCCAGGATGATGGGATTAGAATATTAAAGTTTCAAGACAGATCCTCTAACCCTCCCTGCCACTCCTCTGGATACTGGGCAGGAAGCAGCTTTGAGGAGATGGTCTCTCACAGACACAGCTGTGTGGAGGGATCCAGCTGTCTTACAGAAGTGTGCCTGTGGACCCGGAAGCAGCCAAGGAAACAGACACCGTGGGACCATTCAGTGTTTCCTGGCCCTGTATCACTTAAAACTCACAGTTTTGATGTTCTAGTCATTATTTTTGAAAACCTTTAGAGAAACTAAGAGAAAAGGAAATATATTTATGGAGTCTTATGCTTATTTAAATATTTCTTATTTGAAGAAAATTTTTTCATTTGAAAAGATCTCATGTGGCTTTTGAGATAAGGTCTCTTGCTGGGGCATGGGGCTCACCATAAGCACTGGCATTAGAAGTGCATGCCATCACGTCCAGCTTTTCACATGGATGCTGGGGATTGAACTCAGGTCCTCATGCCTGTATGACACACACTTTACTAGTCCCTAGCACCACCCCTGCCTCCAACCCCAAGATAGGGTCTTTGTAGGCCAGGTTGGTCTTGAACTTGCTGGATGACTGAGAATGACGTTGAACTCCTAATCCTTCTGTCTCTACTTTCCAAGTGATGGGATTACAGCGTGTGCCACCACTCTTGGTTTGCACTGCTGGAGATGGACCTCAGGACTTACGTATGTATGCTTATCTAAGCATTATACCATCTAATCCTCACCTCTACTCAATTTCCGTTACTTTCTACAAAGCAAAATTTGATGTTTTAACCATCATCAAGTGTTTGGTTGCCATCAGGTCTTCACATTGATGTCTATAGTCACTACTGTCCACCCAGGGAATTTTACATTTTAACTATAATTGTATGCATTCAACGCTCAGCCCCTGATTCCCCTTTCTGTAGCCGCTGGGAGCCACCATGCTACTTCCTGTCTCTGTGAGGATGCGTGCTCTGGTATCTGATTAGCTCCTCTCAGTCCTGCTGTAACTGATTTATTTCAATCAGCACTAGGTCCTTAAGGGGCCTCAGTGTGGCAGCAGACGTTGGCGCTTCCTCCCTGCACTTTTTTACTATTATGCCGTCATAAAAATGAATGCATGGATATCTGTTTGAGTCTCCACGTTCGGTTCTTTGGCGAATATCCCTCAAAGAGGAATTACCGGAACATATGGTAATTAAAGGGTTTTTTTTGTTGCCGTTTTGTTTTGAGGAGTCATTTATTTAGTTTCTCTTCTGTTGCTGTGATAAAATACCCCGAAGAAAGGAACTTGAGAGAGAAAGGGTTTGTTTTTGCCTTACTATTCCAGAAGATGTGTAGTTTGTCATGGCAGGAAAGGCTTGGTGGCAGCAGCATGAGGCTGGCCCATCATTGCCCCAGAACAAACAGGAAGTGGGACTAGATAACAGAACCTCAACCTTCTGGTGGTAGGTTTCCAGCAGGAAGGCTCCACTTCCTAGATGTACTCTTACCTCCCCAAACAGTGCCACCAACCAGGAGTCAAGAGTTCAAGCATACTGCTAAACATACCATAACACCTCCTCCCCCAAACAGTAGCACTAACTGGAACCATCTCTCCAGCCCGAGTTCCTTGGTTCTTCCTATCCTTGAGCTAGCCTAGACTTCCTAGTGACTGCAAAACAAAACCCGAGTTGTTAGGTTTTTTTCAACACAATTTTTTGTTCTTTCTTGTAATTTTTGTCTTTAATTAGGCTGATTATCAAATCACTATCATTATAATTCAGCTGCTCAAACATGGTTTCCTTTGCGCCCAGTGAATGTAATAGCCTCTTTGAAAGCTTCACTGAGTTCCACAGCTGCGTCCTGTTAGAGCCAGTTGCTTGCACTCTGTGGAGTGCACTCTGTGGCTTCTTGTTCTCTGCATGCCTCGTGTTTGCTGAGAACTGGACATTTTAGGGTCCATATGGTAATGTTTCTAGATCATGAGATTCCATCTCCAGGTTGTTGCTTCCTGGCAGGTGGGAGAACTTGTCTGTGCTTAAATTCCTGTGCTCCAGCCTGTTGCCCTGTGTGACATTGAAGGTCGGCTGTGTCTGCCTGACGTGAAGGTCAGAAGCCACTTACAGCTGATAGATCTTGTGTGAGTTCGGAAGCGTTTAAATTTCAGGTGCTTTTCAAGTGAGCCTTGCCTTTACTCTCTGCTGGGTCTTTTCACGTCTCCTCTGCATGCATGGAGCCACAGCCTCCATTGCCATGCTGACTTCCAGGCATAGGTGGATGGCTTGGGCCCTGCCAGTTTCTTCTTTATATTCAAACAACACAGCCACAGTACAGACACATGAAAAATTAATCAAGTCCTAACAGTCTCACTGTCCATTACATGTCCAGTTAGTTTACTGCAGCTTTCCCCCGACCAATGCTACACGGAATGGAGTGTGTGTGTGTGTGTGTGTGTGTGTGTGTGTGTGTGTGTGTGTTTTCTGTCTGTCTGTCTCCACATTTACCTGGGCATACATATGTCTTTCTTGTGTTCTGTCAATAAAGCTGGCCTCTTCTTACCTCAAAGCTGACGCAGTTGCCATAGTGACAGATGTGGGATGGCATAGCAAGCAGCCTTAGGCAGGAATGCCAGTGACTTCCCCTGTGTTAACTGAAAATACGTCCTTTTTACCAATAAATGCTTCCTCACCTATCATAGTCCTTTGATTTCCAGAGTGCTGGTTTTCTCTGTGCCTTTTTTTTTTTTTTGGTGGGGGAGGGGGGAGCAGTAGCTACCATGTTCTTTACTCTGTTATGCTTCCTGTGTCTCTAAAATTTTTCTTCTGTTTTTTTTGAGACATAGTTTCTCTGTGTACCTGTCTTGGAACTTCTTGCTCTGTAGACCAGACTAGCCTTGAACTCAGAGATCTTCGTGCCTCTGCCCCCTGAATGCTGGGATTAAATGCATGTGCCACCATGCCTCCCTAAAGATTTTTTGTACTTAGAGTATAGAAGCTGCATTACAATTACAGGATTGAGATAGAGATCACGTTAATAGTGAGAACTGAGCCTTCTATGCCAAACAAACGCTGTGCCAGTGAGCTGCACCCCCGCTGTCATGTTCTTTCAAGTGAATGTTTTATTAGAAACAGTTTTTAGTTTTGCTGTAGCATTGTTAATGAGTTAGTTTTCCAAATTATTTGAGAAAAATCTAGCACCTTGATTCTGTTAGTTTTAGAGGCTGTATGCTTTCAGGAAATACAAAATCTTAAAGGTAATTTTGAAAAAATATTACATACCTTTTTAAAAAAATGGTTACTACAAAACTTTTTTATGGTTTTAATTCATTTTTGCACCTGAGATGGGAATAATTTGAAGAAATTTAGTAACCTGTTTTTCAAATATGAATGTTTAGAGGAGTTTGAGAATAACTTTTTAAATGTTATTATTACTATTATTATTATTTTGGTTTTTCAAGACAAGGTTTTCCTGTATAGCCCTGGCTAGCCTGGAACTCAGTCTGTACACCAGGATAGCTTTGGATTCACAGAGATCTTCTTGCCTCTGCTTCCTAGATAAGTTTTAAAATTCTTAATTTCTGCGTATGAACTCCGAAACCTATAGAATGGAAATAATAATCATAACTATTGCTACAGAGCAGTAACCGCTATGTAAACTTGGAATCCACCCTTACAAACATCTTTCATGCATACTTTTTATAAATAAACAGTATGCATCTGCCTTGCAAATGACTGTAAAAATATTTAGTAAGATTTGATGAACATTTCCCTCTGTTACAAGATATTCCTGTAAAACATAATTCTTGATAAAAAATGAAGTCTTGTTTTATTTACATTTTTTTTTAAGACAGTGTCTCATGAAGTCCAGACTGGCCTCAGCTCCACTGTGTAGCCTTGTCCTAGTCCTCCCACTTCCCCTTCCTCAGAGCTGGACTTACAGGCACGTGCCATCAGCTGCCTGAAACGGCTCGAGGGACTGCTTCCAGGGCCTTGTGCATGCTGGGTAAGCACTCCACCAACTGAGCTGCATCCTTAGCCCCTTAAAAATCAATTTAAAAATACGGATAGCATACATGAATTTTAATTCTTTTTTGTTTGTCATTGGGGAGTATTATCGGGGACCTCCAGCTCAGCTAAGGATGACTTTGAACTGCTGATCCTCCTGCTTCTACCTCGGGTACAGAGGTTACAGGCATGTACCACCACAACAAGTTTATGTGAATCTGAGGATCGAACCCACGGCCTTGTGCATGACGCGAAATCTCTCTCCTCAGCTGAGCAATGGCCGCAGCCACCTTTCAAAGCACATAATTTCTGAAGCTGGCTTCTCCATTCCATTCCCACCTCTCACCAGCAGGGCTGAGGAATCCCATTCTAAACAACACCTCCTTTGTAATATTGTTTTTTATTTAAAGAAGCAAACAACAAAACAAAAGACCCAAACAAGTTTGCTAATTTATTTGAACTAAATGTTTAGTAGCTTTTTTCTAGATTTTAATTTTTTGCTTATTGTATCAATTTTTCTTAAATAAAAAATTCATTTGAACTTGTTTTTAATTTATCATATCACGATTTAGATCTTGATCAGAGAAAAATGACAGTTTTATAGATGTCATTATATATTGCTTTCTCTGAAGCCATTTAAAAATTAGACTTGATAGAAATATGCCATGACCCACAGAAATGTTCACCAAGTCCTATTTTTTTAGAACAGTTTCCATGAGATGGTATACTTTGAACCCACAGTAAATACATTTTTTAATAAAAACACTGTTGATTCCTATTTTTAAAAATGAAAATGGAGTTGGCTGTTGTGGGAGTGGTGGCTAATAATCCTGTACTTGGTAAGGCTGAAGCAGGGAGAAGAAGAATAGTTTATTTAGACAATAATCCTTCTGTTTTAAATAATGAGTAAGCCAGATTCTTCTTGAGTTCCATTATCTTTTCAACAAGTTCTGGAATTTGAGTTTTTGCATGCTGTTAAGCATTGTGTCCTCACGCTTTGGTAAGCGGTCACTGTCTTGCTAGATTTCTCGTGATTGCCTCAAGAGTCTTGATTGGGAGATTCTCCACTAGTGCTGGTGTCGGACATTTGTTGGGACCCACTAAGCTCTTTTTTATGACATCCCCCCTGTGTTGAAGTTCCAGTATCCCATCTTAGGACAATATGCTCAAATGATACTTGTTCTGGAAATGTATTAGTGAATTAAAAGAATCTCTGTGGCCTCTCTCATATTCTCATGTGTGTATGTTAGTCACCATTCATCTCAAAACCAGAAGTGTTCAGGAATACTGTTCTGAGTAATACATAAATTTATTTAGTGGTGCTAAATAATATAAAGTGGTGCTAGACCTACTATTTGAAGGGCAGAATTAAATTGTGATAAATTTGACTATATTAGTCTATTGGGTAGTGTTTATATTTAGTTTATTTTAATATAAAAGAAGATTTTAGACGAAAATAAATGTCAAGAGATAATCATATTCCCTTAACAATAGAAGCCTTTTGACAGATTTGGGAAACTCTTAGTTGGTATTTATACCAAAGGATCATAATTCTTGGCAAGGAAGATATGCCCTTCTTCTGCCTGACCTTTTGCCACCTGCAGCAGGCAGGAGAGCTGGCTCTGCCCCTTACCAGCTGTGGCATTGGGTGAGCTAGCTGGAGCGGTTCTGGAGAGCTCACTCTGGTGGTATCCGTATAGGAGAGCTGGCAGGCTGACCAACTCAGCTACCACCCAGGCCCAGATCTAGGCCTTTGGGTTGCCCCATCCCAGTATCTATCCCATTTATGAACTGCTGGCACATGTGGAGCTTCTCTGTTAGAGCTTGAGCTGCAGGACTTCACGACACGGGGCAACAGCAGGACTTCTGAGCGGAGTCCCAGTGAGGATCCAGTAATGTTAGTGTAGCAGAAGCCAGAGGCCACTAAACAGACCAATGACTCACTGCAACGAACATTTGCAAGTAAAGAAGTGTGGCCAAAAGGGTGTATTCTATGGGACACACACTAAGATCTTCTAAGACAAGAAGTTTTTTGTTTTCTTTTTTCTCTTTGGGAGCTGGGATGGAGTTTGCAAGGGCAGAGAGTAGATATGAAGGAATGGGGAGATAAGTGGGAGTGTGCCCAGTTTGCATAGTCCTTTTAATTAGGTCACACCCCATAAGTTAATCATTGAAAAAAAGTAATTGATTTATGTATTTCCTACCTTATGGGAGAGTGCCAACCCCTGACACTATGAATGACATTCTCCTAAGCTTCCAGACAGGAACCTGTCAGAATTGTCCTCTGAGAGACTCTACCGAGCAGCACCTCAAAACAGATGCTGAGACTCACAACCAAACATTGGGCAATGCTTAGGGAGTTGGAAAGGTGGGAGGAAAGAGGAAAGGACTTGGAGGGGACAGGAGTTCCACAAGAAGACCAACAGGGGCAACTAACCAGGGCCCAGATGCCTTCCTGAGGCTGAAGCATCAACCAAGGACCATGTATGGACTGGACCTAGACCCCCTACAAAGATGTAGCAGATGGACAGCTTAGACTTCATGTGGGTCCTCTAGTAAGGGAAGTGTGGACTGCATTGGACGCGTATTCTCTCTCCAGCTTTTTGATCACTTCTCCCTGGCGGGACTACCTTATCAGGCCACAGGGGTAGAGGACACGCTCAGTACTGATGCAACTTGATGAGCAGAGGTGGATGGGAAAGGGAGCTTTCTGTTTTCTGAGGAAGAGGAGAGGGGGAAGGGGAATGGAGGGAGGATGGCACTGGGAGGAGAGGAGGGATGGGGCAACAACCAGGATGTAAAGTGAATAAAAAATAAACAAATTAAAAGAAAGAAAAGAAAGAAGTAGTTGATACTTTATAGACCAGATTTTACATGTAGAGCAAGTGATTGGAAGAAAACATACTAAGAGCATATAACAATGATTTGTTTTATAAACTTAAAAAAATACGTTTTAAACCTGGGAAAAATAACTGCTAAAAGTTGATTCACTAAAGGCTTATGATTTCTAACATAAAGTTTTGTTTTTCCTCTATAGAGTCTTTTAAAACAGATTTAAAAAGAGTTGACCTTTTACCAATAATAATGATGATGATGATGATGATGATGATGATGATGATGATGATAAATAGCATACAATAAGGAAATCCTTCCTGGCCTGAAGCCCTAATGCTGCTCATTTGTGTATTCTAGCGGCTCTCCTTACAGTAGTGAACATGGCAGCTTGCTTAAAGCTGTCGCTGGTTCTTGATTATGCATTCACTAAAAAGAGGAGTGGTGTAAGTGTGCAAACAAATCATCTTTAGAAACAGGAAAGCTTTACAGAGGTATGAGTCAATTTTATGGCTATATTCTAAATATCTCTCCTGTAAAGCAACAACAAAAGCACTAGTTTTGTGATGGGCCATGGCAGTTTAATAAAATATTTGAAATAGCAAATTTGCATATATGAGATGTTGTGAGGTTTTATGGAAGAAGGAAGGTTTTAGAATTGATAATTATATATTTGGGGTGATTATGGAGCTATTGAATATGGTGGTTTAAAGCAAAGTTTATAGAGAATTTATAGAGAAGGAGACTTAACGGATCGCTGATTCTTAAATTTTTTTGGTTGTGAGTCTGCCTTTAATGGCTGAGACATCTCTCTAGCCTTGGTTAGCTGATTCTTAAAGTGCCACTGAACACCCTAGTTAGGGGTGGACCATTCTAGATTAAGCGGGAAGTGTGTTGCTGTCATTTTGCTACAGCAAAATTACATAGCTCAAAACTTTGGTTAAATCTGTATAATAAAGTTCTGACATAAACATAGTTGACTTGGGAACTGAATAGTTCACTTAAAAAGTTGCTAAAATGATTGCTCAGTAACTAAATGATGCATTTATATTGCTTTTTGTAGATGGAATGTAGATGATAATTGGAAGACGGTATGAGTATGGGTGCACAATCTGTTTAGACAAGGTATTACTATGTAGCTGTTTTAGTATTCTGTGAAAAGACACCATGACCAAGGCTGCTTATAGAAGAATCATTTAATTGGGGATTGCTTATAGTTTCAGAAAGTTAATGTGTTGTCTTCATGGTGCAGAGCATGGTGCCACTTAGGTGGACATGGCTCTGGAGAAGTAGCTCAGAGCTACTTCCTGATGTCCAGACTTCGAAAAGGACACCAACCCAGCCTAGGCTTTTGAAACCTCAACATCCACCCCCAGCAATGTCTCTTCTTCAACAAGGCCACACCTACTCTAGCAAGGCCACACCTCCTAATCCTTCCAAATAATACCTCAACTGCGGACTAAGAATGGAATTATATGAGCCTATGGGAAGCATTTTTATTCAGACTAACAGAAGCCCAGCTGACTTCAGACTCAAGTTCTTCCTGCCTCATCCTCCCCTGTGCTGAAACTATAGGTTTGCACCACTCTACCTGGGAACTCTGAATATTTTGGTGCAGGAAATAGTAAAATAGTATAAATAAGTGATTATTCAATTTAAAGTTCGAGAGCAATTTAAGGAAGTATTAATAACTTAAATCAGATGATTTAATTATTCTGTTTCAGAGTTATAAGTTGTAATTATAGAATTCTGTAGATTTTTAGGTCAAGAACTTACTCCCTTTCCCCTTCCTTCCTTCCTTCCTTCCTTCCTTCCTTCCTTCCTTCCTTCCTTCCTTCCTTCC
>NW_026585644.1:12176947-12194520 GCF_907164565.1 Psammomys obesus
TCCTTCCTTCCTTCCTTCCTTCCTTCCTTCCTTCCTTCCTTCCTTCCCACAGAACTGAGGCCCTGTGATCATGGTGTGCTTCTGGTCTACACCATGATTTTCTTCATTCTCCTTTTTGTTAATTCTTTTTTTAAAAATTAATTAATTTTTTAATAAATTATAGTTTATTCACTTTGTATTCCAGCTATAGCACCCTCCCTCATCTCCTCCCAATCCCACCTTTCCTCCCTCATCTCTCCCCATGCCCCTCCCCAAGTCTAGTGATAGGGGAGGTCCTCCTCCCTTTCCACCTTTCCCTAACCTATCAGGTTCCATCAGGACTGGCTGCATTGTAGTCCTCTCTGGCCTGGTAAGGCTGCTCCCCCATCAGGGGGAGGTGATCAAAGAGCCAGCCTATGAGTTAATGTCAGAGACAGTCCCTGTTCCATTCCCTTTTCTAGGGAACCCACTTGGAGACTGAGCTGCCATGGGCTACATCTGTGCAGGGGTTCTAGGTTATCTCCATGCATGGTCCTTGTTTGGCATATCAGTCTGACAAAAGACCCCTGTGCCCAGATTTTTTGGTTCTGTTGCTCTCCTTGTGGAGCTCCTGTCCCCTCCAGGTCTTTCTATCTCCCCCTTCTTTCATAAGATTCCCTGCACTTTGCCCAAAGTTTGACTATGAGTCTCAGCATCTGCTTTGATACCCTGCTGGGTAGAGTCTTTCAGAGGCCCTTTATGGTAGACTCCTGTCCTGTTCCCTATTTTCTCCTTCTCCCGATGTCCATCCTGTTTGCCTTTCTAAGTGAGGATTGATCATCTTACTCAGGGTTCTCCTTCTTGCCTACCTTCTTTCCTTAAAGTAAACTGTAAAGACTGAACTGTAGAGTTCAGTCTTTCTTTCACTTGCTCTGAAAGCCCATGAGAGGGAGTGAAAGAGAGAGAAGAAAGCAGAGGAGGAGGAAAGGCAGAGGTGGGGAGGCGTCGTGGGTTTGGCTGTCATCTACTTTCGTTGGTGATCATCTGGGCTTCACACACAGAGTATTCCAGTTTTCTCACCTTCTAAGGTTCTGGAAAATTTGCACTCTCTGTTCTCTGATGCCAGGAATGCTTATGCCTCTTGAGCAGTGAAATAGCACCTACATGCCTTCTATATGTGCATCCTAGCAAGAGGGGTTGTCCAGTGAGGCTTCCAGAGCCACTGAGCAGCCTGCTGCTGCCTTAGGGTCTGGTGACATTGTGGGGATTCCATCAAACTCTGACCTCAGTAAAGACTGCAAATCGGAGCGCCCACCGTGTTGAGAGGAAGGAAATAAACCTGTAATGTCACTGAGATTTGAGGATTGCTGTTCATGTTTGCAAGCCAGTCTGTCCTGACATGTAGGTGTAGATGTAAGGAAACTGTTTTGTTTTGTTTTTGTTTTTTTTTTTTTTAACTCTGGGTGGCCCATGGTGTAGTGGATAGAGGTCATGAGGTACTTGAATTTTGTTTATAAGGTTATTATTATTTTTTACAATTTTATTTTTTTATTGAAAATAGACTTTGTCATACAATACATTTCCCTCCCCAGCTCTTCTCCGATCCTCCCATCTCCTTACCTACCCGAATCCACACCCTTTATTTGGCTCATTAAAAAACAAACAGGCAACTGAATAAACAAACAGAAAAAAAAAAAGCCAAACTACAACAAAATATCAAAAGGGAGAAAAAAAAAATAAGAGCCAAAGGACAAGCACAGGAAACACACAGAGACATAGAGATACACACACACTTTCACAGACAGAAATTCTGTAAACACACACACACACACACACACACAACCAGAAACTGTAGTATATAAGCAGAAGGCCTTTAAAGTAAAAAGAAAAATCCCAGACAAAGCATTGTGAGACAGAAGGGTTGTCATTGAGCTTGGTTTGTGTTGGCTGTCTACTGCTGGGCGTGGGGCCCTGCCGTTAAGAGTGATTTATATACCAGTAATAGATACTCCCTTGGAGAAAACTGATTTTTCATTTGTGTTTATCAATTGAGGAGAGCTTCAAGGTCAGGGATGGGGGCTGGTGTCTACTTCCCCTCTGGGCACTGGGCTCCTTCCGGCTTAGACCTGTGCATGCTGCCACAGTCTCTGAATCTGTGTCACCCCACTTGTGTCTACAAGGCTTTGTTTCCTTGGCATCTTCCATCCCCACTGGCTCTTTCTATCTTTCCTTCTCTTCCACAAAGTTCACTGAGCCCTCCACAGAGGGTTTTGTTAGAGACATCTCACTTAGGATGGAGCCATCTAAGGTCTCTAAATTTGTACACATTGTGCAGTTGTAGGTATTTGCAGGAGGAAGTTTCTCTGATGACGATGATGATGATGATGATGATGATGATTGAGAAAGAGTTGATAGATAAGTATTGCATAATGTCCTTAGGAATCATTTTATGGCTGTGTTCCTTTAGCAGAAAACTAATATTTGGTTTTCCCCTAGTCCGTGGTCTCACTAGTCTCAGGCTACCCGATAAGCAATCTTAATCAAGAAAGATTAAGATTAAGATTGTGTAGGGAAGCCTTGTAGGGCATCTTCCTGACTGATGATTGCTGTGGAAGAGGTCAGTAGTGGATGGTCCTGGGTTCTATAAGAAAGTGGGCTGAGCAAGCCCGGGGGAGCAAGCCAGTAGCAGCACCCTCCATGGGCTCTGCACCATCAGTTTCTGACTCCAGCTTTCTGCCTTGAGTTCCTGCCCTGAAATCCTAGATCATATTCTACAAGCTGTATAAATAAACCTTTCTTTCCCAAGTTGATTTGGTCATGGTGTCTTATCACAACAATAGAAACACTGCCTAAGGCAGATAGTTCCTGATGGCTGAGAACATATATAGATGCACCAGAGTGCCCCTTTAGAAGATGAGAACAAAGCTGGGGGATCTCTGCTTCTCTTACTTAGCCAGAACAAGCGCATCTCATACTGGTGTCCTCAGTCTTTTTAGTACCCTCCCCAAGTTTTTTTTTTACCTCCCCATTGCCCCCATTAGATTTTACTGTAGATGCATTGTGCATTTGGTGTATATTTTGTGCTTATCTTCCTTCTTTCTTTCTTTTCTTTTCTTTTCTTTTCTTTTCTTTTCTTTTTCTTTCTTCTTTCTTTCTTTTTCTGTCTCTTTCTTTCTCTTTCTTTTGTTCTTGCTTTCTTTCTGGCTTTCCCTTTCTCTTTCTCTCTCTCTTTTTCTTTCTCCCATGGGAACTATTTTCTTTGGTGTAAGACACTTGCCTTAACTGATAATTATAAAGGGTGAAAGGTATTTTTCCCTCAGGTTGGAGGGCATTTCCGCTCCAGTAAGCTGCGTTTAACAATCTTGAGTGAGAATTCTGTTGTCTAATACACCTGTGCTTTTATATTCATTTATTTTAAGCTAATTATTATTCAAATAAGTATGCAAAAAATCTGAGTGCGTTGAAAGCACAAAAAAAACCTTATAACTTTTGTGTATTGTAGAGAAGATGTTTTTTTTCTAGATCAAAAGGTTTTGAATCACAAAGTCTGTGTGTAGAGGCTATATTTGCCTGTCACTCTTTCAATGCATATGCATGAGGGCCATATTGTGTATGCTCAACAGCGTCAGCGTTGAGCACCCAGAGGCTCACGGAGTTCTTTATTCTTTGTCAGCCGTGATGCCAGTGTAGGCTGTATTCTTGTGTAACGTGGGGTTATCTGACTGAATTGAATCTCAAACATAACCAGCAACGTGAAGGGGGATCTTGCTTTAAAAAAAAAAACAAAACAAACCTCGGAGTTGGCATGACCCTTTGTCTACCACACTATAAATAGAGTGCACGAGAGGATTGAAGGCCAAGTGCGACAGGATGCAGTCGGTGCAGATCTCCTCTTGCTGTCTGTTCTGCGATCTGTGCCAGTTGTCTGGCCGCACCCGTGCACACACTCTGTCTGCAGCGTGGGGATCTGCTTAAATTCCGAGACCACCCTCAACAACCAGTACACTCTCCAAACACATATGTGCGGTGGAACAGCGAAATTTAAATATATCTTAAGACTGTCTCTCTGTACTGCTTGGTTGCCAGAGAGTAAAGGAGGCAGTTTTGAGGATGAGTTTCAGATTGTCTAGAAGATTTAGGGCAACTGTATTTCTGGTGGACTAAGAGGCAGCACAGGTTACAAGGAGATTGTCTTGACAGGCCATCCAGACGGAGTCCTGCCTTCATTTGTTTTACACAAATATTTACCAAGTCCCTTAATCTCTGTGCTCTTTGTGAGTAAGACAGAAGCCCTTATTTTTACTCATTCTTTGTGTCCCCGTTTCTTGAATAAATAACCTAGAGCAGCTTGTCATTCATCTGCTTAGAATGTGTCTGAGAATCTGTAGCACCGCTGTGAGCCTGGGAGCTATTAGAAACAGTGTCCCGTTCTCAAGGCCCGTGGACAGTTGTTCATCAGTCAGTCTTTCACATGTGCATGGAGCCAGGTAGCGTGCCCTGTCCCTGCTAGGGAACAAGAATACCCAGTTATTCTCTACAGGGTGGCGAGACAAACACATTATACCGTGCTTGAAAGAACATAGTATGTTGAGTGATGACAGTGAGTCCTCCACACTCCTGGAGGAGCACAAAGGGTCCTTTATGAAATGAACACACCTAAATTAGCTCTGTGCAGGTGAAAGGTCAAGTTCCCATCCCTGATTGTGTGTGTATATGTGGGCAGGGGGAGGTGTGGTTATGGCAGAGATAAAACTCAGGGCTTCATAGGTGTCATATAAGCATGTTCCATTGTCCCATTTCCCCAACCTGTGACTCTTGATCCGACTTTTAGCTTGGGCCTGGAGAGAGAAGGGCTTGTTGGGAAGAAAATAAGGTGGGTTGTAATTAAAGGAAATAGTTGGCATGTCTCTGCAGACTGGGAGGCCCACCACAGCAACGTTTGAGAGCTGCAAGTGTCATTTGGGTACAGGAGGTAAATTCCGGTTCCAGGAAACAGCTGCAGCATTGCCAAGAATCAGTCCTAACAATGTTGACCAAATAAATACACCAATGAAATTGATAGGTCAACACAAACACACACTGTATAAGAGAGATACTCACATCAGACAGGTGCTAAGTAATTAATGACGATGACACAATTGACAAGCTTCTTGGAAAATAGCATTAAAAAAATTTCCAAGTTCTATAGTTAGAGACTAGTGTCCAGCAGTTTGGAAACTAGAGGAGCAGGATGCTTTCTGTGAACTGAAATTAAGAGACACTAGTGAGTCAGGAGACGTAGGTCACAAGTCTCTGGAGTGTAGTAGCTGCTGCTCTTCCTGTTGAGTATGTGAGTGTGTGAGCTCGTTTCCCTCATAGCGCTCATGCTCACAAGTACCCTCCATTTGGATTAGCTTTCTCCTTGCTCATCCTTTGGAAAGTCTAAACATTTTAAACACGGGGCCTGTGCTTTCCTCTTTGCACTGTGCAAATGATATAGCCACCCCGTTCCCCATCTGGCTGTCAGTCATGGAGAGGGAAGGCTACAGAGCCTCAACTAGAGGAGGGTTTCACACCCCGTGAAAACTGTAGCCCATCCAGTCAAAGTGAATAAGCTGTATTAGCTACTGATCCACAGTGTGTGTATGATGCACGCATGCTATCCAGCCTGATAACATTGATAGTTTATTTGACAAATTCTTAACTTCCTGTTTCCTGGTCACCAAGCAACTTCTTAATTACGGTTTGGCACCTTCTATGGTTTTCCTACAGGGAGAAAACTGACTGGCCATGCTGACTTCATACTTCATCCAGGAAGTTCCCTACTAAACTGGCATTCTGGTTTTATGTATCATTGGAGGTCTTTCAATATGAGCCTGCTCTCAAGAAACACCGTTTCTGCTGGGTTTCTGAGACAGGAACTGAAGTTCAGGGATTGTGTTGACAAATTTGTCAAAGTCTGTATATATGTAACAGTGGCTGACTGCAAGGGTTCTGGAGTCAAGATACAAATCAAATATCATTTACTAGGATATGTGACCCTGACCTTTCCCTGGTGCTTCATCTGTGAAATGGCTACTGTTGTGAGACTGAATAAGAAAATATAGGTCATGACTTTTGAGCCTCAGTACTACTGTCAGTATTGGAAGCCAGATAATGCTGTGTTTACGGTTGTTTTTTAATTTAATTTTTGTTGGGGGCAGGGCTTATAGTGCACTATAGGCTTTTAAACAGCATCCCTGACCCAGGCCCACTATATGCCTGTGGCCTTCCCCAACTCTCTACACTGGATGATCAGATTGTGTCTGGGCATTAACAGCTATCATCTATGAGGCTGCCTAGAGCAGTGCCAGCAGAAAGAAAGATAATGTTGGGTTTTATAATAATGATGATAAAAGTACCAAAGAGGATAGACATTATTCTTGATGCCATTCTAAGACCCTTAGAACCATTTGTGAGCCTTATTGATACTATTATCATCATTATTATCTTTGTTCTTTCAGTTTCTATATCTTAGCCAAGATAAACTCTGCATATGGACTTGAATAAAAATAAAAAACATCGATCTTTTTTAAAAAATGAAAGAGAAGTAATAAATCTTTAGATCTGCAAATGTGAAAATGGTGTTCAAACTTGTGAATGGGTTATTCCTGTGATAGTTAGTATTTGGGTAAGTCACATTGGGGTATTTTTTTTCCCTCAGCATGCACCATTAAACATAAACAAACATGCAGAATCTGTGAAATTTTACCATGATCATTAGCAATTAAATTGATTTAAATTATTTTGAGCAGTCTAACCATAAAGTGATGTTTAAAAAACTGACTTTTTTAGGTGTGGTGGTACATGCCTTTAACCCTTGTGCTTGTCAGGTGGAGGCAGGTGGATCTCTGTGTCCAACGTCAGTCTGATATATATGGTGGGTTCAAAGACAGCTAAGGCTGCATAGAGAGACCCTGTCCAAAAAGGAAAAGAGAGAGAGAGAAAAAAAAACTTTCTTCAAAAAGGAATAACATTCCCTTCAGATGACGACAAAGGTGATATACATAGCCAAAGTATTTGGAAGTTGTTCATATTTAATAGTTTTCATACACTTTAATCCTTTATTTAAAATTGGCAAACATTTTAAGTGTGAGCGCTGAGCTCTTCCATATAGCCAGAAAGCCTTTTTATATTCTTTGTAGAACAAAGGATGAATGCAGCCTTTTGTAGAGAAATACGCAGTAAATATGCCTTAATATTTGTCATGCCTTTTAGGTTCCCAGAATAACATTTAGAATAATGTAAAATGTCTAGATATATTTATGGTGATAAAGTTTATTGCAAAAATATTGCAATAAAAAAAAGCCAGTTAAATGCTCAGTATTGGGAGTGGAGTTAATTATAGCAAGGTAACATAATTTGTGGTCCTTAAAAACAGTGTTTACTGTTTCTAGTGACACATTCTTAGAGTTAAGAGAAAAGGAAGCAAGTTGGTTTTTAGGCTGCATAGGCAATATAAATTCAACTCCAACAAAGATGGGGGAGGGAGACATCTCCAGTATTAGCAATACTTGTTACTCAGAAAGTGTATTGTGAATAATTCAAGAGAGTTTCTCATAGCTATATGATTAAATTGATTATTTCATGGCAAGCATAGATGTGTTTGTTGTTCATGTTCTTTTAGGTAAGTTTTAGGTTACAAACATTTCTTTGCCATGGAAATTAAGATGAAAGGGTTGGGTTTTGAATAGGAATAAACAGAGAGCAGTGGCTAGTGTCTTAAAGTATGGCTTTATTTTATAAAAATTCTATAGAAATTATGACATGTAATCAATCTTAGAAGGTAGATTTCTTACCTTGTAATTAGTGGCTTTTTAAAACCATTGTGGTACTCTTTATGATCATTAACATAAAAATTATTATTTTTTGTTGTTATTATAATATAGTTATACTGTTTTCCCCTTCCCTTTCCTCTCTCCAAACTGTCCCACATTCTCCTCTTCGCTGTCTTTCAAACTCATAGCCTCTTTTTTTTCATTAATTGTTCTTAACATAAGTGTGTGCACACACGTATCCCTAAATATATAAATACAACCTGTTCAGTCTGTTTCTGTTTAATGTTACTTGTATATATATGTTTTCAGTGCTGACCAGTTGGTAGTGGATAAACAGTTGGTGTGTTCTTCCCTGGGAAAGACTTTCTCCCATTCTCAGCATTTCTTAGTTCTTTGTGTAGAGTCAAGGCCTTCTGAGCTTTCTCCATCTACATTAGCATGTGTGTGGGTGTCATCCTTGTTCAGCTCATGTTTAGAGAGTCATGTTGGAAAGACTATGGGTCTTTTGACATTGCTACAATTCTGTACCAATGAACCAATCTGACATTGCTACATTCATCTGACATTGTGACATAATCTCACAGCAAACTCCCTGATCCTCTGGCTTTTACAGTCTTTCTACCTCCTCTTCCATAATGTTCCTTGAGCATTTGGTGTGTGAGTGTTTAGTATATGCATCCATTGTGATTGGACTCTACAACTCTGCATTTTGATGGGTTGTGTTTTTCGGTAATGGTCTTTGTTGCAAAAAAAAAAAATTTCCTTGTTGAGGAGAGAGGACTACACTTATCTGTGGGTATAAGGACAAATATTTAGAGTGTAGTGTACCTGGCTTAGTAGAATGGTGAATTGAAGATTCTCCTGCAAAATTAATGACTTCCCTAGCCCTTTGGCTAGGTTTCTGGTACCAGGAATGATTTCCCTTTTGTTGATGAGTCTTAAGTCCAATTAGGGAGCTGTTGGTTACTGCCAAGGTGTACATGCCACCTCTCCATGCTTAGGGTTATTGTGCCATGCTGGTTGTTGTTGCAGTTCAGAGTATGGGTTGCTGCTCTCCTTTGGAAGCTTAAGTGGCTCCTTCTGGTACCATGACTGCTGGTCCTCAGGGAGGAGGCTTTCAGATCAGGGGCCTCTGCGTCCTGTGTCTGAAGCGCACTTACTGATTATTGAGTTTTAAAGATACTTACTGCATGTATTTGATGAACAAATGTTTAAAATATCCCCTTTTATATTTGCAGTATGTGCAGAAGCTTATAATCCTGATGAAGAAGAAGATGATGCAGAGTCCAGGGTATGTAGTTTACTGAACTAGGTAATGTTAAATGGATGCGCTTACATTGTGTAAGGAAAATAACAATAGAGGTGTTAACAGACACAGGCTTTCAGGACAGACAGTGAGAGTACTTATTTCCTTTTCCCATTTTCTCTTGATAGTCTCCTTCTACTTCAAATTCTGTGAAAAAATTATTTTTGTACCTCCAAAGTCTCTTTTGGATGAAATGAGACAGGAACATAAGTGCTCACTGAGGTTGTGGTTTCAGTTTTTTCACTCAAGGCATCCTGATGATGAAAAATGTTTCGAGCTATTTTTCTTATAGCTGTAGTTATCTGGAAAAAGTGTTCCTGGTATAGGAAGACACTGGTGAAGACCTTCTGCTCCTATCAGTCGTAACAGAAGGTTCCTCTGAAACAGACAAGCCTCAGTAGATTCATAAGGAAGCTGCCAACACAGCACTCACCATGCTTTGTGCAGACTAGTTCTTGGAGGCTCTAGTGGTTCTGTACGAATTTGCCTTGTGTGGTTTGATCCAGCTTTAAAACTGTGTCCTTAGCTTACTTCTCCCATTAGTAATCTAGAAGAAAGTCAACTAAATATGAGATTACTGTGCCTGAACGTGAAGAAAAGTAATAACCAACCTCCTCCTTCCTTCCTCTCCACTCCCTCCTTCCCTCCTTTCCTTTCTTTCTTTAGTTCTACATACTTTGGAAAAGTCTCCTTTGCACCTTCAGCCCTAAAAAAAAAAAAAAAGTGATTGTTTTTTTGTTATTTTGTTTGTTTTTGTTTTTGTTTTTTGAAAGCCTGTGTTTATAGCTCTGAAGAATAAAGAAAAGGAAATAGTGGGTCCAGAGTTTAGGACTGTTCCAGTCCTGGAGTGGATTGCAGTCTTGGTAGCAGTCAGATTCTTCTGTTGCTAATCTGGAGCATGCTGTGCTGTGCTGGTACTGTGCTGTGCTGTGCTGGTACTGTGCTGTGCTGTGCTGTGCTGTGCTGTGCTGTGCTGTGCTGTGCTGGTACTGTGCTGTGCTGTGCTGTGCTGGTACTGTGCTGTGCTGTGCTGTGCTGGTACTGTGCTGTGCTGTGCTGTGCTGTGCTGTGCTGGTACTGTGCTGTGCTGGTGCTGTGCTGTGCTGTGCTGTGCTGGTACTGTGCTGTGCTGTGCTGTGCTGTGCTGTCTGAAAACTACATTGTCTGGCATGTGCTTCATCCATGTCTCTAGCAGAAACGGTAATGGGAGACTGCTGAGGGCTACACATATTCCTTATATTTGTGGTTAACTATATATGGTAGAATTTAGTGATCAAGATAATTTAAGAAAGTTTAAGCTAGTTTTAAATGTCTAAAACTAAAGAACATAGTTTGAAAGCAACATTCAGTATCTTCTCATTGACTCAAAAACGGAGACTTCGGGAGTAATTTTGGCTGTCATTGAATCTATGAGCTAGTTAGATGTTTTGGCTAGTTCATTCTCATTGTAGTTAATATTCTCTAAACAGCCAACCAGATGGAGTTAAACATAGAAAATGCCAGTGAGAGCTTATTGGATACACATTTGGATGTGTTACCAATCCCAGAAAGCATTGAGAGGCCACACCATAGGCAGGGCCGCCTGCCCTTAGGGCACTGGTTCCCAAGCTATAGTTCATGACCACTTTGAGGACTGCATAGCATATAGCTTGTATATCAGATATTTACATTACGATTCTTCACAGTAGCAAAATTACAGTTATGAATTAGCAATGAAAATAATTTTCATTCACGACATGAGGAGCTGTATTAAAAGGTCACAGCATTAGGAAGGTTGAGAACCACTGTTCTAAGGTTCTTCAGCAGCAAAGGTGCAAATGTTTGAGTGGTATTAACTCAAATACCTTATCATTGTCTTTAAGTTCGAGATCCTGGTTTCTCAGGAGCTTCTAATAAACCAAGTGTTGGCCAGTTGGGGCAAGGTGAGAAAATCAAGTCTCAGAGGCCACCTGTATAAAAAAAGAGCAGGCATTTTCAATGGAAGGTGGGTGTGCTTGCTAGTTTTATGTCAATTTGACATAATCCAGAGTCAGTTTTCAAAGAGGGGACCTCAATTGGGAAAATGCCTCCACTAGACTGGCCTGTGGGCAAGCCTGTGGTACCTTTTCTTGATAGATGATGGATATGGGAAGGTCCAGATCACTGTAGCCAGTGCCACTTTGGGGCTGGTGGTCCTGGGTTCCGTAAGAAAGCAGGCTGAGCAAGCCTTGGGCAGCAAGCCAGTAAGCAGCACCCCTCCATGGTCTCTGCACCAGCTCCTCCTCCAGGTTCCTGATAGGCTTGAGTACCTGTCTTGACTTCTCTAGATGGCAGACTACATGCCGTAGGATGGAAACAACCCTTTCCTCCCCAAGTTGCTTTTGGCCAAAGTGCCTTATTGCAGCAGTAGAAACACTAAGACACTGGGGTCTGCATGAGAAGGGGGCTCTCTCTAAGACTTGTCCTTGCTAATACTTTAAGTTTCTGTGTAATGTATTAATTACATATTGGTGATTATGATAAGGTGATTAAGGATTTTGATTAGGTTGAAAATGCTTTTCTCTAGATATTGTACTAAAAATTATACCTTGCCTTTGGCCTTAAGACCACAAGGCCAACTGTACCATAGTTCCTAGGCATGATTATTACAGATGTCAAAATTAGTTAGCTCTAGGTGGGTATTGAAAAGTATCTGTGAGGAAAAAAAAAACATATATAGGTTTTTTTGAGATGGGGTTTCTCTGTATAGCCTTGGCTGTCCTGGACTCATTTTGTAGACCAGGCTGGCCTCAAACTCAGAGAGATCCAACTGCCTCTGCCTTTCTTAGTGCCGGGATTACACTGTACTTAGTACAGTGCCTTCACTGCCATGCCTGGCTTATATACTATATTTTGATAGAGTAATATTTTATATTATTTTTGGAGTGCCTTATAATCATGAAATATGTAAACTATAAAAATGGTTACTTATCTTCATATGAATTCAGGAAAATATTTAAATACTTAAAACTCATTTTTGAAAAAAACTAACTTGGGTTTTAGTTGGAATACCCATGATAAATGAGACCTTAAGGGTTGTGTACATCTGTCATGTGACCTCAGAAGGAAGAGTGCTCTACTTCCTCACTCTGGCCTACAGCATCTCTCTGAGGCATCTCTCCATAGGCCCAGTGCTAGTTTATGTCAAGTGCAGCAGCCCCTGCCCTCTTCATTAGAGGCGAGTGGCAGAGGCAAACAAGTGAATTAATGAGTAATTACAAATTAGGGATTGCTCAAAGCACAGTGAGACACTATATAGGAAGTAAAAGCCCTGCTTGTCTGAAGTGCCTGGAGTCTCTTTGAGGTAAGACAAGAGCCCTGCTTGGGCTCACAAGAGCAGCTGGGCCTAAGCAGCCACCAGGAAGTGGGTATGAAGTTCTAATGGAGGCAGGTGTTGGAGCTCAGGACTCAGATGAGGTCAGAACCAGAAGAATGAACGTGTGCCTCTCAGCACACGTGTGGGGTCTGCTGAGATTTGCAGCTGGAGAATGGAGTGCTCTGATTGGCACTCCATTTGAGAGTGCTCCTTCATGTCTTCCTGGAGAACGGAGTGGACAGTGGGCCAGGTTCCATCTGTAACAGATTATGAAGAACGGGTCTAAATAAACCATATCAGTTGTCTTTCTGGTTATTTTTCTTGAAAGGCAGTAGAGGTTCAGAGCAGACTTGGCAAATGCTTTATGTGAGCATTTCTTTTGACTGAAAATTCACTACTTCTGAACATGAATATTTAATATGGGAGTGAGAAGCTCTCTCTGAGCCACTCAGCCCTGATGCTGTGGCTTAAAATCAGCACAGGCAGTGCACAAATGAAAGTATGTCTGTTGAACTTGGGTTTCTTCTACTTTCCATGTGTTAGAAAGTGTGTGTGTGAGACCATCTATGGATATAACCTAGAACTTCTGCTCGGATGTGGCCCATGGTAGCTCAGTAACCAAGTAGTTTTCCAAAGTAAGGGGAACACAGACTATTTCTAACAGGATTTCAAGGGCAGGCTGTTTGCCCCCCCCCCCCCCCCGGGGAGGAGCAGTCTGTTAGGCCACAGAGGAGGACTTTGCAGCCAGCCCTGAAGATACCTGATAAAACAGGGTCAGATGAAAGGGGAGGAGGTCCTCCCCTATCAGTGGACTTGGAAAGGGGCAGGGAGGAGACCAGGGAGGGAGTGTGGGGTTGGGGAGGGAATGAGGGAGCAGGATACAGCTGGGACACAGAGTTAACAAAATGTAACTAAAAAGAAAAAAATAATAATAAAAAAAAGAAAAAAAAAAAAAGAAAGTGTGTGTGTGTGTGTGTGTGTGTGTGGCGTGTACATGTGCGTGTAAGAGAGAGAGAGAGACAAACACAGAGACAGACAGAGGCACAGGCACAGAGATATTGATTACAAGGGTAGAGGCAATCTTAGCTCAGAGATCAGTCACTACAGATGTGCTTGTGGGTGTGGCTTAATGTTCTGAGGTTTGAGTGTTTGCTCATAAGCAGCCTGTCAGAGATGAGTCCCAGCTCTGTAACTTATGGACTGTGAGATGATGGAGAAGCCAGCTGAGTGGTTTGGGTTTTTTTTTTTTTTTCTCACCTCTGAGTTGCCACCTGTTTCCTGAGGTCTGTTACTAGGCTGAAATGAATTGATATTTACAGGGCCCTTTAAATACTGTGTGGCATGTCTCAGGGGCCACATAAATGCTTGTTTAGCAGGATTTTTATCTTGAAATGAGACATTTTAATAAAAATCAACAGAACCTATAGACTAGTAAAAGCTCCCACTTTGGGTATATTGTCAAAGCCAAGGAACTCTAGAGACAAAGCTCTTACATAGAATGATGTCAAGCTTGTGGAAAATGAGTCAATAGAAGCAAGTCAGTGTCTGTTGAGCCAGAAGAATATCCGGGAGTGCTTCCAGGTCACAGAGCTGAACAGGTAGAGGAAGAAGGAAGCAGCCCTGGGGCCGCCTGGAAAACACAGTTTAGAAATGTTAAATGGTGAGAGTGAGAGGGTCAGGAAAAAAGGTTGGGCCTTCCCTGTTCAGGCCTCAGAGGAAGTGGAAGTGGGAGAGAGGAGAAAGACTGGAATTGACAGTAGGGGTGAGGCAGCACTGGGACCAGACAGTGCGGACACACCCTTTCTAGTGTACTTCAAGTAGAAAGTGGTGACTTTTAGTGGTGGGACCTAAGTCTTGAAGGTCTCTTGAGTAGCACCAGTTAGTAACATTGTGTCCACCCTTGTCATCTTAGGGTCTAGGTTCACCTGAACATGGGTCAGACAGTAAATAGCAGCCTTATGTACCTTACCCCTTAAACAGCGACTTGCCGTATGTATCACAAGGGAAATAAATAATGCCTGGCAGGAATAATGTAAAGGCATAAGGTTCCTGGAGAGTTTGAGTTCATCCTGTAGAGGAGGCGTGGCTGTGGCCGGAGGCATGGCTCAGTCCATGGTGGCTGGAATGTCACAGGGCAGCATCCAAAATGAAAATGCTGATCTGGAGCTGGAAGCAGCCATAAGAAGGGCTTGCCCACAACCATGTTCTGCTGCCAGCTGGACCTCACCTGCTAAGGACCGCACAGTCTCCGGAACAGCAGCATAAAGATGGGCCTCAGTCTGGGGGTACACAGAGTCCCAAGCCACAGCACTCTCGTTGAAAATCTGCAGTGACTTACTCAGTAGCTAGTCTTTCGTGGCACCTATAGATCACAGGTGCAGGCATGGTGCCCATCGGACTTGTCTCCTTGTACTGTAAATGTCAGCTCTTTCAGGCTTATGTTCCACTGATTGTCTCTAGCTATCTCTCTGCTGAGCTAGATGTACCCGTGAGTGTTGATATTCGTGTGGGCATAAGCTCATTGCTCTCTGATTCCTGCTGTGTTGATGGGAAAGATGAGGCATTTGCTTATCAGGTCCTACAGACATTCTTTGAATGAACACTAGAGAAAGTAGTATGTTGGTTTCCAAGAATCTATTCCATGCCTGCTTAATTTAGGAGGTATCTTTTACTTCTCGTTGTATATTCACAAACTACCAATGTTCACAATATAAAAGAGCCCTTTGGAGTGAGGGCTGGTGGAGCTGCAGCGATGGGTGATTTCCTAACATGAGCAAAGCTTTGGGTTCAGTCTTAAGCATCCCCACGTCTCAGAAAAAAAGAACAAAAACAAAAAATCAACCCAGCATCATTGGTCCATTGAGTCTACTGTTAGTCAAAGGGGCTTCAGAAGCTGGTGGACCATGCTCACAGAGGACCCTCTGGCTGCCGCAATGTCCTGGAGTAAGTGTTCACCTAGAGTACAGAACACCGGCTTCACCTAACTTTCATCTCAGATGAGCACGTCAGTGTTTCCTGGAATCATTTCCCTTGAACACATATTCTCTTAGGGGAAGTACATGGCTCTTTCAGTCTCTTTTGTAAACCCCTTACCTGCTGTTGGGGCAGTTATCTGTAATTTTCCTTAAAAAAATATTTAATCTTGAACAAAGCATACACTTAAGAATTTACTTGCTTCTGCCAACATTGTTAATTTTAACAGGAAGAACTGTGATCCAGGAGAGTTCAATAGCAATGGAAGGAAGGCAGTGTCTAACTTCCCAGTGTACCTGTACCACACTCCTTTCGCACATGCCCGTATAGGCTGGCATGCAATTTCCATAGTGTGCCTGCTGATCTCTTTCCAAAGGCTGTTGAGCACAGTGTTGATGGGTGCATACCACCCGGAAGATGTGGCAGTGTTTTCCCCTGCTCATGGGCTAGTTCTTGTTTCCCATCAGAGTGAGTTCCATGCCACCTGGGAATGGGCTTGGCCTCTAACAAACTGTCATTCTCTCTAGTGTTCCCTTTTGGTTTGTTGCATTTTACCTGGTACTGACCATTATGTATGTTTTCTTGATTTTGGTGTCTTTCAGATAATACATCCCAAAACTGATGATCAAAGAAACAGATTGCAAGAGGCTTGCAAAGACATCCTGCTGTTTAAGAACCTGGATCCAGTAAGATAAATCATAATAACAGAATAGGGTGAAGAACTGGGCAGGGCCTGACTTTCCCCCTTTCCAAGCTGAGATCACTCCAGGATCGTGGTGGAGGCAGCAGGGTGCATGTGCTTGCAGGGCTTGAAAATGTGGATAGACTGTGTTACAGCCAAGGGAAGATGATGTCATACTCCTCAAACCTAGCCCTGGGGTGGGGCAGGGAAATTGGCTAGAGCCCTGAACTCTCTGTGTGCCGCAGAGGCCCCCGCAGGGGTCCTCCCTGCTGCTCCCAACAGTCAGTAATAGGAATCATATTTGAATGTGTTTAAGCTCTACATTGTTTATGTTTTAAATGTAGCATTTTAGTTGGCTTAAGGCAAAGGAATGTTTGATTCTTTGAAAGAATTTTGACATCTCTAGTCTCTGCAGAGGGTGTTTCTAGCATACTGCTTGGTATGGGCGTGAGTGTTCAGACTTCGCCTCACACTCTTGACTAAATGTTCTGCTTTGTCATCACAATAGCACTTTTGCCGTCGAGTGATTTAGGAGGGAGCTTCTGCTTCATTCCAAATGTGAAGAACCAGCTTTTATAGTTTACTTCAACTAGGTTTTCAAACTCTCCATCGTGGTTTTCAAATTGACGCCCGAGAACATCAAGTTCTACTACTTTTGAGACGAGGTTTTTTTTTTTGTTTTTTTTTTTTTTCTGTGCATTTTTTTGAAACATTTAGGCACTACATCATACCATCTCATATAAGGTCATATTTACACCCTGAAATATTTTTTAAAAATCTCCACTGGCTTCCTGTACAACCTTATATAATGTTCTTTAGGCAGATGAATTCTATTTGGACTTTGGAGCACACAGTATAAATTTATGTCATCCCTGAGTTCAGATTATCATCTTTGACATTCCTGATGACCAAACAAAGATCTACATGTCGCTTCATTTATTCATTGCTCGAGGCTAGAATACATATCATTTCCTGCTTCATTCTGGTCTTTAAGTAGCATATGTCCCCAGTGCCTTTTGTGTGTGTGAATGTCTCAAAAAGAAAGGATGGCCTGAAACCTGAGCAATCTGAATTAGTGTATGCTTTATCTAGATATGCATCCTCAGTAGTAATAGTTCAGATAGATTTGGTAATTTTAATAAAGGGAGGGTATTTAAGGACTGTCTAGGGCGAGGGTAAGATGGCAGGTAAAATGCCTACCATGCAAGCATGTGGGCCTGAGTTCAGCTCCCTAGTACCCTGTGAAAACTGATGTGGCAGCATGTGCCTGTAACCCCAGCACTGGAGGGAGGGGGAGTGCTGTGTGGTGGGGGCAGGTGGCTCCCAGAGGCTTGTTGATAAGCCTGTCTAGCTGAATCGTTTACTCCATAGTCAGTGAGAGACCCCGTCTCAAAAAAAAATAAGGTAGATGGTGATAGAGGAAGACTCCTGAGGTTGACCTCTGGCCTCTACACACACACATCATAGATAGATAAATGATAGATAGATAGATAGATAGATAGATAGATAGATAGATAGATAGAT
>NW_026585644.1:12194530-12208564 GCF_907164565.1 Psammomys obesus
GATAGATAGATAGATAGATAGATAGATAGATAGATAGATAGATAGATAGAGGCGGTCTAAATAAAGTCTCATTAAAACCTACTGTAATTTTTGATTGCTTCAAGAGAAGGGCATTTTTTCCAGATGTGTAGCCACCCCATGCTTATGTAAATAACCTGAATTAAACTCAGTGGGTCACTTAGCAAAAAGAAAAGAAAACAGGAGGGGAGCTTGTCTGGAAGAAGCTCAGGGTGAGGGAAGTAAGGGAGGGTGATGGGGATGAATATCGCCAGAGTTCCTTATATGCACATATAAAGTTGTTCAGAATAAAAAGGATTTAACCCACTTGAAAGTTAGTAAAAACAAACAAGTGTAGCTAAAAAAAAGGGACAGTGACCCTTGCCTGCAGTTCTGCTCTTCTGGTGTGGATTCATCTGTTCAGCCTGAGCCTGTCTGCTCACTCAGTCCATTAACCCATGTTTGCATCCCTGGGTCATGTATGTTTAGGCCTGGGCTTCCATTCAGGATCCTGCAGTTCTTACATGGGAGAACTCAGAAGTCACTGTGAACAGAGCCTTCCAAGTCTTAATACGGCTGTGTGTCATCAGGGGCTCTTAGGAAGTGTGGAAATCCTGGTCCAGTAGGTCCTGAGAGCTGTGCTCTTCAAGGTGCCCAGTGGTGCTTCTGCTTCTTGCCCACTACATACTCGGAGTGAGAAGATTAGGGCAAGGTGTGACAATGGATGAGACCAGCCATGTTCTGTCTCAATTGCCTGCTTTTTTTTAAACCATCGAATGAAATAGCGTTTTGAGTTGAAAGAGTATCTCGGAGATGGGAGTAGGGGCGGGGGAAGGAATACTACAAAAATCACACTAGGCAACAAACCTCCACCGAGATTTATATTGTGGGGGGGGCATAAGGGTGCAAAATGGCTGCCTTTGAGTGGGGACGGAGACAGAGACAGGCCATGCTGGCTGGCTTTATGGGGGTATGGAGTATGCACTAAGGTTGATGATGGCTGATCGTGGTGGTGCTGCTGGCGCTGAGTCATTGAAGGTGTGGGGGAACTCCAAGGAACCTAGTTCTGGAGTGTGAGCAAAGGACTTGTAGTGGTTCTTAGTATGCCCAACCTAATGTTCCTGGGATATTGTCTGCTCTAACCCTTATTAAATTTAAATTGATATTTTTTTGCCATTTTATCTGTGTGTGTATCTATGTTTGCTTATGTGCAGATGCGCAGGGGTGGGTGTGAGTTCCTACATGGGTATGAGGGCACACATGGAAGCCAGAGGCTTCCTAACCTAACCTCAGAGGTCTTTAATCTGGCGCTCACCACGTAGGCTAGGCTGGCCTGTGAGCCCCAGGGATTTTCCTGTCTGCCCCCTCAGCCCTGATCTTACAAATGCTTTCCACCTCTTCCTCCTTTTAATGTAAACTTTGGGGACTGAACTCAGGCCCTCAAGTTTATAAGGCAAGCATTTTACCAACTGAGCCATCTCCCCGGTGCCCACTTCCTTTTACTGTTGATGAATTCCTCTTTCTTCTCTCCTCCTCTCCTCTCCCCTCTCCTCCCTTCTCCTTTCTCTTTCTTTTGGCCTGGTGCATGCTGGGTAGGAGCTCCGGCATTGGGCTTACATCCCCAGTCCACCTTTGACTTTGTATTTTGAGACTGGGTCTCATGTACCAAGTTACCCAGACTGAGCTTCACCTTGCTCTGTAGCCCATACAGGCTTTGGACATGTAGTTGGTTGCCCCTCTAACCTCAGCCTCCTAAGTAACAGGGACAAGGGGTCTGAGCCCCCACGCAGAGTTAAATGAGCTCTTATAAACAGGATTATAAACAGAAAAAAAACTTTTCCTGTCCTGCTAAAAAGTCTTCAATGTGTGATGTAAATGCCAGTTCATGGGTTGGGGAGAAATAGCACCAAAATCATGAATTGTCATTGCTGATTATTTCATAGGGAAAGAGCAAGCCTTTTTTTTTTTTTTTTTAAATATCCGTTGTTTTGAGATAGGCTGTTTCTGTATGGCCACGTCTGACCTCAAAGTCAGGTCATCTGTGCAGCCTCCCACCTGCTGGGAACACAGGACTGACTGGGTGGGCCATCATCACTCAAAGTTTGTTTTGAATTTGAGCTCATGCCAGCTTGACATTTTTTCTCTTCCTCCCCTCTCAGATCCTTCAAGATGGATGACATAGAAATTAAAAACAAAACAAAACAAAACAAACTTAAACATTTACTCTTTGTATGCTTTTCTTCCTCTCTTCCTTCTTTCCTTTTCCTTTCTCTTTCTTTCTGCTCATTGAGACAAGTTAGTACTGCCTTTATACTCATGGGTGTGGGCTTATCAACTGGGACATGAGGGAACCTTCCAGTGGCCATATCCCCCAAAGAAAAAGTGACCATTCCTCCAGGAGTCACCAACTCCAATAGCTTGTCTGTACATGACTTGCACAGCTAGCCGCGGCTGCTGTGAGCTTATATGTGTAACAGCTATGTTCTGTGCGGAGGATAGCATTTCCTAGCACTCCTCCCGGCCTCCAGCCCTTATGCTCTTTTTGTCTCTTCATATGCGGCATCCTGAACATAGTAGGGACAGTGTTTGGAGTCTTAACGGTCTAGATGTTCCCTTTGGAAATTAGAGAGGGAATGAGTAGAGGGACCTGGACAAAAGAATGGAGCCCACAATGGAAACCATACCGTGATCTAGGGGAGAGAACCAGGCCTCAAGTAAGGAGGGGAGAGGGACGAGCAGAAAAGGGTGCCTGCTCCACCTGCAGGGTTACCAGGCCTTGGAACTGACAGTTGGTCTAACTGGGACCTGCAGGAGCATCTAGGATGACTGCCAGTGTCCAGCTGCAGTGACTGTAAATGCAGTACCTCGCTGGAACTAGGAAAAGTCCAAAGAAGGAGGGGAAACAACAATTAGGGCAAAGAATAATGTTGGCTTTGTAGCTACTGTCTCACTTGACTTTCCTGAAGTCATTGTTTGAAATTTTCACACTTCCCAGACCTCAGCACATTCTCCTCCCTTGGAGTACTGTATATTTATATATTGGGGCACAGATTTCCTAATTATTAATGTCTTTGAAGATACTCTTTTCATGAATATTTTAATGATCAACCCAGTAGGTCATTTCCTCCTGAAATATATCTAATCGAGGCTAACCAGAACAATTTTCCTGTGCTATAGGGGAGGCTCTTCCATGAATGCAGAGTAAATTGTGGCTGCCTACGTGAGTCAGGGCCTTACCGAGCTCAGTCTTGAATCACACTCCTTGAGTAGATGTGCGCTTCCCGCAGTGGCTGTCAGCGCGTCATACGCCTCTGTGTGGCAAAGCTCTCCCGAGTTCTTATCACTCTGTGCATAATTATGGGGAAATTAGATTTTGATTGACTAGAGCAGACACCTGTCATGTAGAAAAAAAAGTTTAAAAGCACATTTCTCTATTTTATTAGGAATTTTTCAGCTACTTATATGAGTCCTGTAGCTTGATAATTTAAAAGTCACTTAAAATGGAAGTAATTCTAATATAACCAAAAATTTTACTGTAGCAATTTATTTGATTTTTCTTTATTTGACATTTAGAGTGAGAACTAATCAATAGAGCTAATATTTTTCCTCTACCTGCCCTAAAAGAACCAAATCATAAATAACAAGTAAAATACAGTATTAGTAAGCCATTTAATTAACCTTCAAGATTTTGATAGGTGACCATATGTTACCTGAAGTTGATGAACACATTTGGGTAAAAGGTCCCCGTGGGGCTAATTAGCACCATGTCAGGAAATCTCTGCTTTATCCATCCTGGCTCCATCTTCAGCCTTGGCTGCTGCCCATGAATAGGAGCTAGAGCTCATCCGTGACGAGGAAGAAATGAAAACCACTTGCAAACTTATCTCCGTCATTTCCTTATGCTTCTCTTAGTTCATGAGGAGATTCAAAATTTTGTTCTCTGTATAGAAGTTTTTTTTTTAATTAAGAAATTTTAATTACTACAAATAAATTTATCAAAATGCACATGATTAAAAGTTAATGAAAAGAAACTTCCCTACAACTCTGTCCTCCATCACCGCGTTTCTCAGTAAATGGGGTCTTTTATATTATCATGTTGGTTTCCCAAGACTGTGTGGTGCATATACAAATATATTCTTTTTAAAATTGTAGTGGCAGCAATATTTGTTCAGTGCTTTACTCTGTTCTTTTCTTACTTAATGTATTAGATATCATACCTCTAACTTTTTTTTTTTCCTTTTGGTTTTTCCAGAGCTTTTTTGTTGTTGTTTGTTTTGGGTTTTTGTTTGTTTGTTTGTTTGTTTGTTTGTTGTGGAGTTTTTTGTTTGTTTGGTTTTTTTGTGTGTGTGTTTGTGTGTGTGTGTGTGTGTGTGTGTGTGTGTGTAGCCTTGGCTATCCTGGACTTACTCTGTAGACAAGGCTGGCTTTGAACTCAGAGATCTGCTTGCCTCTGCTTTCTACTTTTGAACTTTGTTTTAATTTTTAGTTTATTTTTATTAATTACAGGTTAGCCCCCTTCCCACACCCTTCCAATCCCATCCTCCCTCCCATTTCTTCTCCTATTTCCCTCCCCAGTTCAATGATAGGGGAAGTCCTCCTCCCCTTCCATCTGACCCTAGTCTATCAGGCCTCATCAGGACTGGCTGCATTGTCTTCCTCTGTGGCCTGGTAAGGCTGCTCCCCCCTCAGGGGAAGGTGATCAAAGAGCAGGCCAATCAGTTCATGTCAGAGACAGTCCCTGTTCCCATTACTGGACACTGAGCTGCCATGGGCTACATCTGTACAGGGATTCTAGGTTACTTCCATGGATGGTCCTTGTTTGGAGTATCAGTCTCACAGAAGACCCCTGTTTCCAGATTTTTTGGTTCTGTTGCTCTCCTTGTGGAGCTCCTGCCCCTTCCAGATCTTTCTATCTCTCCCTTCTTTCAGATTCCTTGCACTCTGCCCAGAGTTTGGCTATGAGTCTCAGTATCTGCTTTGATACCCTGCTGGGTAGAGTCTTTCAGAGGCTCTCTGTGGTAGGCTCCTGTCCTGTTCCCTATTTCCTCCCTCTTCTGATGTCCATCCCCTTTGCCTTTCTGAATGAGGATTGAGCATCTTATTCAGGGTCCTCTTTGATTAGCTTCCTTAGGTGTACAGATTTTAGTATGATTATCCTATATTATATGTCTAATATCCACTTATAAGTGACTATATACCATGTGTGTCTTTCTGCTTCTGGGATACCTCACTCAGGATGATCTTTTCCAGTTCCTACCATTTGCCTGCAAATTTCATGATTTCCTTGTTTTTAATTTCTGAGTAGTATTCCATTGTGTAAATGTACCACAATTTCTGTATCCACTCCTCAACTGAGGGGCATCTGGGTTGTTTCCAGCTTCTGGCAATTACAAATAAAGCTGCTACAAACATGGTTGAGCAAATGTCCTTATTGAATACTTGAGCCTCTTTTGGATATATGCCTAGCAGTGGTATAGCTGGATCTTGAGGTAGCACTATTCCTAATTGTCTGAGAAAGCGCCAGATTGATTTCCAAAGTGCTTGTACAAGTTTACATTCCCTCCAGCAATGGAGTACATCCTCTCCAGCCTATGTTGTCACTTGAGTTTTTGATCTTAGCCATTCTGATGGGTGTAAGGTGAAATCTCAGAGTCCTTTTGATTTGCATTTCCCTGATGACTAAGGATATTGAGCATTTCTTTAAGTGTTTCTCTGCCATTCGATATTCCTCTATTGAGAGTTCTCTGTTTAGCTCTGTACCCCATTTTCTTAATTGGGTTACTTGATTTGTTGGTGTTTAACTTCTTAAGTTCTGTATATATTCTGGATATTATTCCTCTGTTAGATATAGGGTTGGTGAAGATCCTTTCCCAGTCTGTAGGCTGTCATTTTGTTCTGACAACAGTGTCCTTTGCTTTACAGAAGGTTTCCGTTTCAAGAGGTCCTATTTTTATTGATTATTGATCTTAGAGCCTGTGCTGTTGGTGTTCTTTTCAGGAAGTTGTCTCCTGTGCCAATGAGCTCAAGGCTCTTCCCCACTTTTTCTTCTAAAAGGTTTAGAAAAGTGTCTGGTTTTATATTGAGGTCTTTGATCCACTTGGATTTTAGTTTTGTGCAGGGTGATAAGTATGGATCTATTTGCAATTTTTTACATGTAGACTTCCAGTTAGACCAGCACCATTTGTTGAAGATGCTATCTTTTTTCCATTGTATGGTTTTGGCATCTTTTTTCAAAAATCATGTGTCCGTAAGTGTGTGCATTTATTTCTGGGTCTTCTATTCGATTTCATTGATCCACCATTCTGTTTCTCTGCCAGTACCATGCAGTTTTTATTACTGTTGCTCTGTAACACAGCTTGAGTTCAGAGATGGAGATACCTGCAGAAGATCTTTTATTGTAGAGGATTTTTTTTTTAATGATTCTGGGTTTCTTGTTATTCCATAAAAAGTTGAGAATTTTTCTTTCAAGGTCTGTAAAGAATTGTGTTGGTAATTTGATGGGAATTGCATTGAATCTGTAGATTGCTTTTGGTGAGATGACCATTTTTACTATATTAATCCTGCTAACCCATGAGCATGGGAGATCTTTCCATCTTCTGATATCTTCTTCTATTTCTCTCTTCAGAGACTGGAAGTTTTTTTCATACAAGTCTTTGTCTTGCTGAATTAGAGTTGCACCAAGGTACTTTATGTCCTTTGTGGCTCTTTGAGAGTTTCAAGCTCCCTACACGATGTGTTTTAATCACATTCACCCTTCAACTCTTCCCAGATCCACCCTCCTTTCCCTAAGCCACATAACTTTGTGTCAGAACAAACCAACTTTTTAAGACCAGTTTTCCTGCCGCAAATATTCCTGACTGTGTAGTATTCTGGAACATGTTCTGCTGAGCAGGCTGTGCTCTTAGAGAAAGCTGATCCTCCCTTCCCAGGATCTAACAGTTGCCAGTCAGTGTGCATCTAGTGGTTTGATTGTGAGCCCAACTGCCCTGTCTACGCTGGCATTTTCTCTGGGTTTGCACAGGTTTTTTGCGTGTGCTGTAAGTTCATCTCTGAGGCTGCCCTGCTGTGTCACTGCTGAGTCACTGCCTCTGGCTTTTATATTCTTCCGTAGTGATCCCTGAGCCTTGGGGTGGTACAGGCTACATAGGCCTTTTAGTGCCGAGTATGCACCTTGGCTGGTTATAGGCCTCTCTGTCTGTCATCATCTACTGCACATGGAAGCTTCTCAGAGGAGAGGTGCTCTGTGGATTGCTCTATATTACAGTTAGTTTAATACTATGGCCATTTTGAAGCACAATAGTAGTATGTTCTCCCTTGGGGCTTATGACTTATGTAGCCATTAGTTCTTGGCCCAGCAATGATACCAGGTAGGGCTTCATATTGTGGAATGAGATTTAAATCCAATCAGAAAGTGGTTGGTTACTTCATAGGCATGTCTTTGGGTGGGCTATTGTAGCTTGGGGGAGTCCACATCAGGGTATAATTGGTGATTACTGTCCACTTCTAGTACTTGCATAGCACCCGCCAGCACTGTGAAAGCTAGCTGGTGGGGATGAAGTTTCTAGGTCCATGCCACCTTGATCTCATCATGTTTCATAACTAAGCTATGCCATGTCTTCAGTAGCTTTCTCCTGAGAAGACAAATGACAGGCAAGCAGATAAAGAGATTCCTCGTGTGGTTGATCTTGAAGAAAATGCAAATCAAGGCCAAATAAAACAATACTTCATCTTCATAGCATGCCTATAATTAAGTAACAACAACAACAAATGTAGAACTCTCACACGTTGCTAGTAGGAAGTGACTAAGTGGCCCAGCTCCTGTGGAATATCACTTGGTAATTCCTCAAAGTTAAACGTAGAGGTACTGTGCAGCTCAGAAATTCCTCTCCTAGACATTCAATAGAATTGAGCTCAAATACTGGTTGAGACAAGTACTAGAACACAAATATTCATAACAACATTGTCCACAGTAGCTAGAAACAATCTAAATATCCACTATAGTATGGAACTGGGGGTCAAACTCAGGTCATCAGGCCTATGTGCAAGTGCCTCTGTCCATTGAGACATCTTTCTAGCCAAGTAAACTGATTCTACAATTTACATCTAAAATAAATAAATCTGGAGAGACAAAGTCCCAGAAAAGGTTATACAGTGTTGAAAGCCGGTCAGTGAATTAACAGTGACTTTAACACTTAGTATAAGATACTACAGCAATACTGGCAAGAAATGAATCAGTTGAGTTGTGAAACTGAATAGAACCCAGGAATAGTGCCATGTGAATCAACGGGTCAGAGGAGCAAAGGCAACAGGTGGTGCTGGAACAAATGGATGCCACATGCAAAGAATCTAGACAGGTTATATATCCCTCACAAAAATTAACTCCGCATGGATCAGAAACCTCAGTGTGAAATGTTAGGAACTCTTAAAAATCATAGATATGTAGAATTCGACGACTATTTAGATAGGACACCAAAAGTTCAGTATATGAAAGAAGCAATAAGCTGAACTTCATTAAACTTAAACATTTTAAAGACCAAGTGTAGCACTCCGGTCCTGTATTCCTAGTACTTAGGAAGCTCAGGCAGGAGGAGCATGAGGTAAAGGACATGTGTGGCTATATAGTGAGACCCTACTTGACAGTTTCCAGAGTATAGATGATGCTGTCAACAGAATTAAAAAAACAAGCCATAAGCAGAAAGAAAATAATTGCCAAAGATACACCTGATAAAAAACAGTTAAACAAATATATTAATATTTTTTTAAAAAACTTAACAGTAAGTAACAACCTAATTGAAAATTATATCAAGACTGGTAAAGTTGTGGTGTCACATACATGGAATATTGTTCAGTAGGGGAAATGCATATTGTCTGTTACAATGGGGATACACTTTGAAGACATTATGCTAAGTGAAATAAGCTAGATACAAGAAAGCATATAAACATATCATTCTATTATATTGAAATATTCAGAAAAAAATACATATATAGAGAGAGAAATAGATTCATGGTATAAAAGGAGTTAGGATGCCATAAAAGTAGCAAATGACTGCTTAATGGACACAAGGTTTCCTTTAGGATTAATGAAAATATTTTGGAACCTCATATGCTCAGTGCCCTATGTCATCAAAATCAAAACAGTGAGCTACTGTACACTGTCAGAATCACCAAAATCTAGAACACTGATACCACCAAATGCTGGTATGGAGCAGCAGGAACTCTGGCTCGTTACTGGTGAGGACTCAAAGTGGCTTAGTCACTTTGGAAGTGGATTGGTGGTATCCTACCACACTTACTTGCTTTTACTCCAACTCTAGTGCTCCTCCTTATTTACCCACAAGAGCAAAAAACTTAATGTTCACACAAAAACCAGGATACAGTTGTTCATAGCTTTATTTATAATTGCCCCCATGGTGGAAGCCACCAGACGTTCTTCAGTGGATGAATGGATAAACTATGGAACATTCGGCACCGGAGTATTATGTAGTAAAAATAAAATGATCTGTGAAGCCTCTGAAAAGACATGGAGGAAACATACATATTACTAAGTAAAAGAAGCCAGTCTGAAAAGGCTAGACCTACCTGAATCTGTCAGACATTCATAATAGGAAATGATGGCGTCAGTAGAATGAACTCAGTGGTAACCAGGAGTTAAGGAGCAGGAAGGATGAGCAGCTGGGGCCAGAGTCTTACTGGGGCAGCAGGACTGTAGCTGTGTCATCTTACTTGTAACTTGACTGAGTGGTAACGGCGTGTCTGTGTAGGTCCAGAGCAGCAAATGGAACTCCCTGGTGGGAGCTGGTGACACTGGGGGAGGCTTGTCCAAGTGTGGGGGAATCTCTGCATCCCTCACTGTTGGCTCCGAAGCTACAACTCCTCTGGGAAATAATAAAATCTCCTTGTACTAATATTCAGACATGCTAATTTCCATTAACTTTATAATTTACTAGCTGTTGTAAAGAACTAGATAATGACATTTGCAGGAAAACAGATAAAACTGGAAATCGTTATATTTGGTGATATATAAACCAACCCAAATACTTCTAGTTTCCATGTGTTTGTCAGGGGGCAGGCTAGAAAGGGGACTCAGAGGGAAGATGAACATATCTTAAAGGAGAGGGGCAAAGAGAGAGTAAAAGAATGAAAGCAGAGAAGACTGGGAGATGGAAAGGAACCAGCCAGTCATGGGGCCAAGGAGCAGAGGGAAGAAAGTCAGTGGGAAGGAGAGCAGATTCAAACAGATCATGGTGCTATAGAAAGTTCCAGGTGACACCATTAGTTTGTACTCTAAACATGAATATTAAAATGTAGTGCCAAAACCTACTTGGAGAATGAAGTTTAAATCAGCTGCCTTGCAGACTGAAGTCCCTCTTCATGAAGGCCTGCACCCAGCAGTTTGAAAAGCAGTGCCGAGCGTGGGACGTCCGCATTTCAACGCAGCCTGCAGCTGCGGAGCACAGTTTTAGCGGAACAGTTCCATGATTGCTTCACAGCCCTCCTTCCTACGCAGGTCTTTATTCTGCTGAAACCTCCACGAAACCCCGCAGTCCCCATCCTGGCCTCTGCACCTGACCAGTGTGATGCAGGTGGGGCTTTTCTCTCATCGGAATGCCCCTCCCTCAGCCTGTTCCTCTAATGGCAGGTTTTCACATTCCAGTTGCACCTTTCCTGAGCGTCTTGCCCCTGCCAGTGACACCCTTGGAAGGTGGGTGTAGAAGAATTCCCACATGTGCTTTTACAGTGGCTGAACGTGTAAGCACACGGCGTAGTGCGTTTACCCGGCACTCATAGGCGAGCATCACCTTTGTTCCCAATCTTTTGTTAGGGCGATGCCACAGAAAGTGCTGCAGCGTGTGTCACCTCACAGATGTCCAAAGAGTGACTTCCTGGAGGGGGAGTGGTCAGAGTGGAGGTGGCACATTTGAGATCTTACTAAGCATTGCCATGGCATTTATTCCACTTGTACTTTTCTACAGACGCCAGTGAGAATGTCTCTTCCTCACGTTGTCCTCGAGTCTGCATCTGAGGGAGAGAAGTGACGTCTTACGTTGATCTTAATTTACATTTCTCTTTATTTTGAGAGAAGTTGGGTGTCTTTTCAAAATTATCTCAAGATACACCCCTCCCCAGAAGCACTTCGGATCTCTAGACCTAGGACCTTGGTGGTCACAGGAGATCCCGGTTTTGTTCATTGGATTAACAGGGCTCCTTAACGTTCCCTTTCATCCTGAAAAACTTGTCTTCGAGTTCTTGAAAACTTGTCCCATCGTCCTTTCCTCTGTTTCCTCTAGACCTTCTTACCTTTCTTTGTTGACCTTGTGGTTTGGGTGTTATTCTTTCTTATTTTATTTACTTAAAATAATTTGGTTGGGTGGCTGTGTGTCATTTGACATTTGTCATACCTGTAGAATATGGAACACTAAGAACAAACTTTGACGTAAACACAGACTTTGGGTCGGTGAATCACTGAGCGCTTCTCAGTCTTAAAGGACCTAGCACTGTGCTGGGAATTGCTGACAGCGCAGGAGGCTGAGGGAATGTGGAGGAACCCAGGGGCCTAAAACCGATCAAGAAGACGTTGACTTGAAAGGGAAAAAAAGAGCAGTCATGATGTTAGTTTTTTGTCTTTTATTGTAAGGATCTCTTTTCTATGCCTGTGTGTATGATGTCATCCTGACCCGTCTCTGGGTGGATAAGCGGCACTGGCTAAAAGCTCTGCGCTGCTCCTGGGACATCTGCTGCAGTTGGTTGTGTGAAGGCTGCCATCACAAAGCTGACGGAGAGCCCTGTGGAAGTAGGGCAGCCTGTGAGCTCAGCTGTTACAACCTGGGAGCCTGTGTCCTAGCAAATGAAGGTCTTGCTTTCTGGGCACTGGTGTTTGGTGTGTCTGTTCTAGCTCTCTCCAGGTTGTTCCATTTCTTGCTGATACCTTGTCTGGGAAGTCGAGTCAAGTCTGGGCTGCTCAGCATTGTGTCTGGGTTAGAGGGACTTTATAGGGGGGTAGTACCTGACCCCTTTAAACCACTCGGCTTGGTTCAGCTTTGGGTTTGGGCCCCACCCTGATGGACCACATAACTTTCGTCTGAATGTTTTCCATATTGTGCTCATTAGTCCTCAATGATGTTAAATGAAGAGTGTTTTGTTTTGTGTTTTCAAGACAGGGTTTCTCTGTGTAGCATTGGCTGTTTTGGACTCTATTTGTAGGCCAGGCTGGCCTTGAACTCACAGAGGTCCACCTGTGTCTGCCTCCCTGAGCGCTGGGATTACAGGTGTGCACCGCCATGCCCAGCTAAATGCAGTTTTAATGATTCATAAAGCTCTTTCCTAGACATGTAGATGGTTGGTTTTTGAAGAGAAATGTAATGACACAAAAGATAGTGAGAGAGTATTTGCTGCAGTCATTTTGTTGTTGGTTTGCTCTGCTTTTTGTTGAGCTGCCCTCCACTCCACTGCCAATATGCATTTTGTTCTGTTTTGTTTTCTGCATCGACACCAACTGTGAAACTGAAGTCAGGATGTGATTTCACCACTTATTTAGGGAACCTCTACTAATTCTTGCCATGAGTAGTAGGAGGTTTTAAGAACAGATATGTTATGGAAATTGGAAAGATCTTTACCACGCTAGTTAGTTTAGTTTTTTTCTCAAAGCGTGCTGTACTTTGGTAGTTCTTTTCCATGTGAAGTGGTGATAGTATCAAACGTTCTGAATTAGACGACCATTACTTTCATTCAGATACTGAATATGAGAATAAATAATCATCTCAATTGTATGTCATGAGGGAGGCTGTGCTGGGTATATTTCTGACAAAACTCATGGTAATGATGATATTTCACATAAATATATAAATATTATATGATTAGTTGAGAAACTATGTTCTAGATACACATAAAGATATCTTGTCTATTTAAAAAATAGGAGCAGATGTCTCAAGTATTAGATGCCATGTTTGAAAAATTGGTCAAAGAAGGGGAGCATGTAATCGATCAAGGTGATGATGGTGACAACTTTTACGTCATTGATAGGTAAGTTTTATCTGGCTTTACTACTGAAGTTTTAAAAAACCTGCTGTGTAAAATCTTAGCATTTACTATGACAACCGACAGGTTAACTGACAGCGGTTGTTTCTCTTCGCTCTCCCTGCTGTATAAGAGGCACTGTACGTGTCTTGTGAATATACAGCAAAGCTCTGCTGGGCCATGCAAAGACTCACAGAAATGGAAGGAGTGTTCCCGGTCATTAATGTGCCTTGATTTGCTGACTTCTGTCTGGGAGGTAGAAAGCAATAGTATTGCCACGTAATAGATGCCTGTTACAGTGGGAATATGAGTAAGATATGGTGGTATAGCTCACTTGTTATTGCCACGTTTTAAAAATGGTCTTATGAACCATAAAAGAACTCAGGGTCTCCAGAAGGCATAAGGTAAGCAGGAAGCCCTTTCCCTGCTGTTAGTCAGTAGAGTTAGCAGTTCATATGTCCTTACAGAGAGTGTGGAGAGTGTATTTGTCTTTTAAAATGTCTCAGAGGTTGTTTTGTTATGTTTTGTTTTGGTATTTTGAAACAAAGTTTCACTTGTAGCCCTGGCTGGCCTGGTATTTACCTGCTATGTAGACCGGGCTACATGGACTTGAACTTACAGAAAAATTCTTTATGAAACATAAAGGATATGCACTTACTTGTATCGACAATCTAGTTTCAGAAGTCTTAAACTGTGCTTTACTTCACCAGAGAGCAGCATGGCCTGTGTGGTGAATAGGTGATCCTAAAGCCATGCTTAGCACGTGGGCGGGGTGTCTCTTCACCTGTGTAGTTTCTGTGGCAGTTGGTGTCCCCAGCTGCCCAGTTTTGTGTGGAACACAGTCTGCCACCTGGTCTACTAACAGCTTTGAACCTCTGTAGAATTGTGATCAGCTGGTAATTAGAACTCTTCCAAGCTTCCTTTCCTAATCTTGGCTCTATATTCTTTCCTATATGAACTGTGCATGTCCTTCCCTCCCTCCCTCCCTCCCTCCCCCCCCCCTCCCTCCCTCCCTCCCCCCCC
>NW_026585644.1:12208664-12228377 GCF_907164565.1 Psammomys obesus
CTTCCTTCCTTCCTTCCTTCCTTCCTTCCTTCCTTCCTTTTTATTTCCAGACAGGCTGTCTCTGTGTAGCCCTGGCTGTCCTGGAACTCACTCTGTAGACCAGGCTGGCCTCACATTCACAGAGATCCACCTGCCTCTGCCTCCCTGTTTCCCGCTTCCCTGCTGGGATTAAAGGCGCGCACCCTCACCACCGAGCAGTGCATGCCCTTCAGCCTGGGATTCACTCATTTCTCCATTCCCCATCCTGATGCCTGGTGATCTGCCTTGCAGTTGGCCAGGGTTAGGGGTAAAGCCTAGGTAAGGCAGAGTCACAGTTTTGTTACAGCTTTCACCAACAAAACAGCTGAGAGATCCACTCAAGTTGAATTGCATTGTGGGTAACACTCCCAGGTACAGACCAGCATTCATATTCATCTTTTTTTTGGTGGGTATTTTTGACTACAGAACCTGCTTTACATGTGAGCATAGGACAGTCTGTTTCAGTGAGATCCTGATTGTCCAGTTCACATTCCAGTTCACAGAGTGGCCGGGCTTGATTGAGGTCACCCAGACATTCAGTGCATCTGGCCTGCAGCCAGATCGCCTGTCACCAGCTTCTATTCATGCTGTCGTGCACTGCCTGGGGCCTGGTAACGTCAGGAAGGAGATCAGTATGAAAAGCTGACTTCCATGGATGGCCCTCGGCTGGGCTGGTAGCCTGTTTTACTCTCACGAGCACATTTTGGTTTTCTTTTATCCTATTCAGAATGGTAAATCTAGAAAACAGTGTCAGTGACAAAATAAAAGGGCTATAAATGGCAGAGTTTAAACTAATAGTTTAAAAGTAATTATCCATGGAACAAATTCTAGGATGTATCCTTCGGGGTGTCATTCTTTTCATGAACTATATTAAAAGGCAACAATTTTCTTCCTTATTCATTAACATCGTTTGCTTCTGTCAGTTTCTGTACCACTCACAGTCATTTTCTAATCCTTAAAAGCTGTCCCTGTCGGGTGGTGGCGCACATTTTTAATTCCAGCACTTGAGAGGCAGAGGCAGGCAGATCTCTGTGAGTTTGAAAGTGGTCTACAGAGCTAGTTCCAGGACAGCCAAGGTTACACAGAGACATCATCTCAAAAAACCAACCAAACAACCAAACAACCAAAAAGCTGTCCCCTTTTGCCACTGCCACATCTTGTTGTCTAGATTTAACTGACAGACTAAAGCTAAAGCACTTTTGCCTGCGTCACAGGTGCATCAGCCAGCCTTGACCCCGTGTTCTGTGTTGAGTACAGTACATGGGAAGATGGGCCTGTGCAGGAGGGACAGCTTATAGGTGTAGGGCCTGGCCGCCTGAGCAAGGGATATGCGAATGGAGCAATTCTGTTTGCCTGCTAAAAGCACCTCAGAGGAAAGTAAGCATAGGAAAGCTACAGTTAGACCAGGAGGCTGGTCTGAATTTCTACTACTTTTTAATTTCAGTTCGGGGTTGACCTACAGAGAAAGGTCAAGGAGGGCATGTTCTGGCTTTGTGGGCCAGTATGGTATAAGAATTCTATTGTGTTTGTAACCCACACCAGCCATATATAATAAAATAAATAAAGACAAAGTTTATTTTCTGTGGCCGCTAGCCCAGGTGCCAACTCCTGCTATTGTTTATAAAGGACTCATTAGCAAATTGTTAGAGCTCTATTCTTTTAAAAAGTAGCCTTTCTTTCCTGGTATCAAAAGCAATAGGCATTTCTTTTAGAAACATAAAATACTGTTGCATGGACCTGGGGCACTTCACAGTTCTGAGCATCTGAGATAAGTGCAGATGGAGTTTGGCATGACTTTCACACATATTCCATCCCTGGTTTTAACCTTTGCTTGTTTAATGGGTTCCATTTTCCCCGTGCATTATCCCTGCCCTAGTCTAGTTGATGGCCCTTTTCATAGGTCTGGAGCATATCAGCGGGTCCTGCTGTCAGAGGGAATAGACAGGGCTCTTCTCTGAAGTCATGCCTCACAGTGATTAAATGTTTCCTGGGTCACTTTGTCTCTAATTTACATATGAATTTATATATGCCCAACAGAGGAACATTCAATATTTATGTAAAATGTGATGGTGTTGGAAGATGCGTTGGTAACTACGATAATCGTGGAAGTTTTGGAGAACTGGCCTTAATGTACAATACACCCAGAGCAGCTACAATCACCGCTACCTCTCCTGGTGCTCTGTGGGGTCTGGTGAGTGAAATATTTGCTCAATCTAAATGTTATTATTTTTGATTATTATTATGACAGTGTTTAGGCAGATACCCTGATGCTGTATTTTAATTTTAATCAGTAGTTTTATTTGGGATCATGAGTCGTTGGCATTTATTAAGCATTGCTAGATGCTGCACAAAGACTGTGCTAAGTCAAAGATTGATGTCATGTCTCTCCCCAAGTCAGGAGCTTGAATATACTGGCCGTTGGGAATGACATCAGATCCAGAATGTTCTAGTTTTATCCATGCTTTCCAACCACAAGCCACAACAGCTGGAGACATGGCTCAGTCAGCAAGCTGCCTGCTGCACACAAATGAGGATCTGAGTTGGGATGCCCAGAACCATTGTAAAAAGTTGGGCAGAGTGGCTTGTGCCTGTGACTTTAGCATGGGTGATGGGACCACAGAGACAAGCAGACCATGACGCTCACTGGCTAGCCAGGCTGGCCAAGTCAGAGAACCTCAGGTTCAGTGAAAGACCTTGTCTCAGTGGTGGAGAGAAAAGACATCTGACGTCAGTGTCTGTCTCATGTGTGTGCACGCACAAGCATCCAGTTACACATATGCACATAACTTTACTATCAAATATGAATACCACAGAGAGAGAGAGAGAGAGAGAGAGAGAGAGAGAGGGCACCTTCGGTATTTTCCTCAACAGGATCTCTGAGGTACATAGTACAGTCTGATTAATCAGGGGTTTCCAGAAAGATCAACTTCAAGTCACAAGTGGGAACTCCTTAGAAACACACATCCTAGGCCCGGCCAACTGATTCTGACTCCTGCAACAAGAACCTTGGAGAAGGGGCGGAGGAGCCCTGTACTGGCATAAGCCTTCCATGTGATTCTGATATGTGCTGCAGTTTGAAAAAGCACTAAATAAATAAATAAAAATAATAAACAGTTCTCTTGGTTAGTAATGTAGAGTGAAATACCCATGTTTTTCATTTGCAATATTGAAAAGAAAAAAAAAAACAACCTTGTCTCTATCCTACACAAATCTAATCATCCTCTTTGGGTGGGTCATGGATGTTGGTGTGGACTGAGCATCCCTAATCTGGAGACTCAAACTTTGAAATGCCCTCCCGATCCAGAACATTTTGAGCACTAACGTGATCGACCCCACCACTGTGGTTCCATGCCTTGCCCAATATTACAGGTCAGTCAGAATGCAAACACATGACACATACCTACACATTACTTCCGAGCAGTGTATATGAGATACACATGAGCTGTGAATTTGGTGTTTGGACTTGAGACATGCTCCAAGCTACTCTGTTGGGAGTTTTCAAAATCTGGGTAGTTAGGGGTGGGGGTGGATGGGGAGGTGGTGCCTAAAGTCTGAAACACTTTTGTCTCAAGTATTTCAGCCAAGATAGTCTCAGTCCATCTCTTTAAATAAATGTCTTGATGGTAGAAACTTTGTTAAGCGTTGGTTGCAGACACATTTGGGTGAGGAGCTCGGGAAGCGCTGGGGGCTCTTCCTCATGGTAGCAGAAGACAGAGCGTCAATGCCAATAACTGGATCTGGAAGGCTGGGTTTAAGGTGGGGGTCTCAGGCTTTGCTTGGAAAGCTTGCAGACTCCCCCGGGCACCCACTCCGCACCCTGCTGACTGCAGATCAGACAGTAATCTAAGGCGAGGCTGAGCTTGCTTCGAATCAGCTCCCAGGAGGTATCTGCCCTGCCTGGTGTCACCCTTTGCCTCAGGCAGCACTGACTGACAGGACCGCTTGGGACACAGAAGCAGAACATCCTGTGTTCTTGACACGCAGTTGTTAGGTTTTTCCCTCCGGTCTTTGTAGAAGAAGAGGTTTTAACTTTCCGGTTTCAGAGGGTTAGGGTTTCCAAGTGTGCACCTCATTTTCCTCAGCCTTTGGCTCAGAAGTTGGCTCAGCTCATAAAAACATCTCACTCAAAGAGATGGGATACTTACAATTTCTTTTTATTTGAGCCAAGCAGTTTATTTTGTGCCTATTAAAGGAGTCACTTCTGTAAGTTATAGGGTACAAAGTGGAGACTCGTGTGGAAAGGACCATATCCCCTGAGTGTGTTAAGGATGCTCACAGATCTGTTTATCTGACGCCAACAGAGAGCAGCCGAATCTGACCAGTCCTCACAGTGGTGGGGTTCACCTCGTGTCCACCATGACCTGCCTACCACAGAAGGTGTGACTACATTTTATGTAGCCATGCTGCCCAGGTTGCCAGTCAGAGTGAGGGTGTCAGACAGCAAGGAGGCCTCCTCACGCATCCTCGGTTCATGAGCACGTGTCTTCTTGTTCTGCCCTCCCTAGCATGGATAGTTTCAGCTAATGGTAACTAATGTACAAAAGGCTCAGAGCTTTCGTGTGCACAGTTCTTAAACGTCTAAGAAACATTTTCAGAGATGTTTTTTTTTTTGGTAGTCTGTACATGTTAATAACATAACAGGGATAGTTTCTGATGCATGTATAAGTGCAATATCTTTAAAATTATAATTAACATACTTTCATTGTGTTTGAAACTTGCTTTTTAAGAGCAATCTGCACAACCAGTCCCTAGAGCCTCACTCTGTAAGTAGCACTCTGCAGCTGTTGGCCCTGAGAGCTTAGCAGAAGACATGGCCACTGCAGTGACTCAGAGAGGCCACTGTTGGAGCTACTGAGAAGAGAGCATTTGGATTTGTTGGGTCACAATGGGTTGTGAAGTGGCGGGCCATTTATTTACAGACAGTTCTTCCTGAGAGATAGAATTCATGATTTATTTCAAAATGGCGGAACTACTTCAGGCCTCCCTGTTATAACAAAAACAAAAGGTCTGTCTTTAAAATATAGCTGCTTTCCAAATCTGTCTAGGACAATCACATAGGATACTTTTATAGATGTAAATTATTTAGCCAGACATGAAAAGATTTTGAGTCACTGTAAAGTCTTTAGTTTAAAAAAATTTTTTTTTCTCAGTAAATTCTGATGTAGAGCCAGGCTTCAAAAGAGCTCAATATTTTGTGAAATAACTAATAAAATTGAAAAATAAACTTTTAATTTTTGTATATTGGGGGACACATATGTAGAGGTCATTTGTGCCCTGCTGACTGAACACAGGCCATTAGGCTTGGCAGCTGGTGCCAAAGGACAGCTGGCATCTAAACGGTAATCTCTGGAAACAAGATTTCGAATTTCCGAGTGTCTCTGTGTATTTGGCCGTTAGCACAAACCACCATAGGTGGCCCAGACATTCACGCCTCACTGTTCTGGAGGCTAAGATCTAAGACTCAAACAGAAGAACTTTGGTGTCTGGTAGAGGGCCAGCTCCTAGGCGGCCATCTTCTTGTTCTGTCCTCATTTGCTGGGAGGGGCAAGGCAGCTTTCAAGAGAATTTTATGGGAATTGTGTAATTCTATTTATGACAACTCCATACTCCTGGCCTAATCACCCTTAAGGCCCATCTCCTAATACTGCCATGCGGTAATTTAGGATTGCAACATAGGAATTTGAGGAGGGGTTCCATTTAGTCCATCATGGCTAGAGTTACATCCACAATATATTGGAGTGACAAGGTATTAATTAAATACTATCCCATTTTAATTTTACGAAAGTGGTAAAATTATTCATCAGTGGATCCTGAACTGTATGGTTTTGGGGTATTTACTTAAGAATGAAAGCATTTTATGAGAATTTTTACAACATAAACATCTGGGGGAAATAGCTTTTTGAGCTGCTTTGTGTAAATATTTCTGTCATTCCTAAATTCAGCTCTGCATTTTTGAGATCATATAAACATGAAAAAACTTAGACTGTAAATATGGTAAAGTTTGGAATAAGACCTCAGTCAAAATTAGTTTCTTTGTGCCTTCACATTTTAAAAAAGAAAATTCTGATATTATGTGGGTATGCAAAAGAACTTCATAAATACATATTTTAAAAGAATGCTTACATTATCAATGCTTTATGGATGAGTTCTTTTCATCTAGTGTTTCTGGTAGTTTTTATTTCCGTGTGTATGAACTTCAGAACATGACAACCAGAGTGCATTTATTTCCGTGTCTTTGTGTCTTACTGAAGTAAATATTTAAGAAAACAGTGCTGCAAAGAATGCCCTCCGAGATTGTCTGTCCTACTTCATTTTTTATAAAAATCCAGGTCTGGTCCCGTCTACTTACGTGGATTTGCAACCCTGCCATCTCCAGTGAGGGTGCAGTATTGGGGGGTGTGTGTGTGTGTGTTTTATAGTGTGACAGCGCCTCCTTGTGGACATAGTGCAAGGCACTGTTGAAAATCTGAACCTCTCTTCCCAACCTTCCCCACGCTGTGGGGATTCCAGTCCTAACATTATGTAGCTATTTCATAGCTATAATTTTTCTACTGTTATGAATTTTAATACAAATATTCGATGTGCAGGATTTCTGATATATGACTCCTTTAAAAGGGTCGTTCAACCCCCAAAGGGGTTGTGGCTCACAGGTTGAGAATCAGGTCTAAATGAATGCTTCCTTTTCTAATTAAAAAAATAATAATAAAACATTTTTTATATGGTTTTGTAGAAAATTTTGTGACTAAAGAATTAAAAATATGAAATTAGTTGAGAGTATAATTATGCTTTTACTTTAAAGTCTTCAATTATTGTGTGTTTCTTGAAGGGAATGTAACTATTTGTTCATACTTTAACTGCATTTGTATTTGCTACTCTCTCTTCAGGACAGGGTAACCTTCAGGAGAATAATTGTAAAAAACAATGCCAAAAAGAGAAAGATGTATGAAAGCTTTATTGAGTCACTGCCATTCCTCAAGTCTCTGGAGGTGAGTTGTGCTTTCATTCTGCTGTGATGGCTGCTTTGTTACGAAGAACTCATTTCTTGAAATGTCCTCCTGATAATCTGATAAGGTGGTCCAGCTGATAAAAAGGCCAACTAGGCTGAGAACCTGAGTTGAATCCCCAGAACCCATATAAAGGTGGAAAGGAATCCCCTCACGCCACAGTGTGTTCTAGTACCCCACAGTAATAACAATATAATTTTAAAGTGTATTCATATTTTACTATGAAAAGAACAGATAAGGACATTAGGTTTATTTGCTATTTCTTTTACTACCTGTAAGTACATTTTGTTCTGGTTTTTTGAAAATAAGACTATTCTCTAGACTAGTAATTTTATATGTACTGTTTCTCTAGTGGTAGGCTTAAGAAAGTTTAGCATTCAATGTGTTGACCATGGATGGATATAACCTATAACCTATAACCCCTGCTCGGACTTAGCCCATGGTAGCTCAGTATCCAAGTGGGTTCCCTAGTAAGGAGGACAGGAATTGTTTCTGACGTGAACTCATGAGCTCCCCCTCCCCCCTGAGGGAGGAGCAGCCTTGCTAGGCCACAGATAAGGACATTGCAACCATCCTGAAGATACCTGATAAGATAGGACCAGATGGAAGGAGAGGAGGACACTCCCTCTCAGTGGACTCAGAAGAGGGCAGGGAGGAGATGAGGGAGGGAGGGGAGGATTAGGAGGGAAAGAGGAGAAGGCTACAGCTGGGATACAAGTGAATGTATAGTTATTTAAAAATTTAAAAAAAGACTACTAAAGAAAAAAAAAGAAAATAAGACTATTCTCTAGACTAGTAATTTTATATGTACTGTTTCTCTAGTGGTAGGCTTAAGAAAGTTTAGCATCCACTCATCATTCAATGTGTTGACAGGCTCTTCTGCCCTGTCTTTAGAATATTTGCATCCTTTTAAATCCCAGACAACTGCAGTCTTGTTAACAGCCCTTCTAGGTGATAGGGGAACTTTGAAGAAGGCCACCGAGGTTCTGCCTGGTCCTGTGCCATCAGTGTGTTTCCCTCTGGCAACATTTCTAACTGTTCCACGTTCATCCTGCCATAGACACTAGCTCTCCGCTGTTGCACAAACATGCCAGCCCTTACTTCAGACCTGTGCACTTGCTGTCTGCTCAGAACAGCCTTCTGCACACCTCTGTGACTCCTCCACAAATCTCCTTCATTTCTTAGTCCAAGTGTTTTCTGAGACCAGCTGTTTCTATCTGTGAGTGCAGACACTAATGAAAGCATTGTTACCTTACAAATTCAGCTTTGCCATAATTCCTTGTTAAGTGCTTTTCTAGACATTTCATAAAGCCTCATATTTGAACCCTTTTGAAAGTGATTATAGAGAAATGGACACATGTACCTATGGTGCCATAAAATGTCAACATAGTAGTGTCTCCGTGGGTTGTTGGTTTACCCTGGGAGAATCTTGGCCACGCTGTGGAACACATAGACAGCTGATCTCCTTTAGCAGCATCTGTCATCAAATAGAACACACCAGGGAGGTAATCCAGTCAGATCAAGGCATGTGACGTGACAGAAAGCAACCTGGAAGGGACTTTGGCAAACTGGAGAACATGTTCCCCCTCTAAGGGAGCAGCTGCCGTTCAACCATAGTTTTATTGCTGCCATATAGAAATTTGGGCTGGGAGTTGCTGAATCTTTGGGTATTTTACAAAAAAAAACAAAAACAAAAACAACAAAACAAAACAAAAACAAAAACAAAAACAAAAAAACCCATCCCAAAACCTAGAAATATAAATTTTGTATTTCAGCATTCTATCAGTTAATGTAACGACCATACAAGCAAACACTGTGGGTTTATTTAGCAGTTCAGGCTCCCCCTTTTAAACATATAAACTAGGTAGAGTACCTAATTTGTCTGTGTTACTCAGGGTTCTCTAGAGGAACCAAATTTATATAATGTCTGCATGCATGCCATGTATTAGAATGGCTTATAGACTGTGGGCCCACCAGTCCAGTGTCTGTCTCCCAATGGAAAGTCTAAGAAGCCAGTGGTTATTCAGTCCACAAGGCTGGCTGTCTCAGCTGGCCTTCAGAATCCCAAAGAAATAGGCTCTAATGCCAGGGCAGGAATGGACTTGCCAGCAAGAGGGAGAGCAAGCCAGCAGAGAGGAGGTGCGGCCTTCTTCCACGCCCTTCATATGGACTGCAGCAGCAGGTGTGGCCCAGGTTAAAGGTGGATCTTCCCACCTCGAAAGATCTGCATTAGAAGTGGATCTTCCCACTTCAAGTGATTTAATTAAGAAAAAAAAATCCCTCACAGATGTGTGCAGCCACACTGAGTGTTAATTCCATATGTAGTCAAGCTGAATTAAGAATAGCCACCACAGTCTCTTCCTAATACCGTCTTTTATTTTCATTGTAGGTTTCTGAACGCCTGAAGGTGGTAGATGTGATTGGCACCAAAGTTTACAATGATGGCGAACAGATCATTGCTCAGGTATTATACTGAACTGCCATTCAGGTTAAGCTTACATTCCAGAAGGTCTTAGAAATCCTGTTAAACTTTGCTTTCATAATTAGTATGCAGTGTTGAATTAAATGAATATTGCTTCTACCAAACAACTTATTAAAAATGCTTTTACAGCCAGTAAGTAATTTAGATGTTTTTCATTTATATAATTTACTAATGAATATGCATTAAACCATTACCTGGCTACTAAAATCTGTACACCTAAAGAAACTAATGAAGAGGGAGGACTCTTGCTAAAATGCTCAATTCCTATCCAGAAAGGCAAAGAGGATGGACATTAGAAGAAGGCAAAAAGAGGGAACAAGTCAGGAGCCTGACACAGAGGACCTATGAAAGGCTCTGCCCTGCAGACTATCAATGCAGATACTGAGACTTATGGGCAACCTTTGGGCAGAGTGCAGGGAATCTTAGGAAAGAAGTAGGAAACAGTAAGATCTGGAGAGGACAGGAACTCCACAAGGAGAGCAACAGAACCAAAAATTCTGAGCACAGGAGTCTTTCCTGAGACTGATACTCCAACCAAGGACTATGCATGGAGATAACCTAGGACCCCTGCACAGATGTAGCCCATGGGAGTTCAGTATCCAAGTGGGCTCCATTGTAATAGGAACAGGGACTGTCTCTGACATGAACTGATTGGCCTGCTCTTTAATTACCTCCCCCTGAGGGGGAAGCAGCATTACCAGGTCACAGAAGAAGACAATGCAGCCACTCCTGATGAGACCTAATTGACTAGGATCAGAAAGAAGGAAAAGAAGACCTCCCCTATCAGTGGACTTGGGGAGGGGCATGCATACAGAGGGTGGAGAAAGGAAGGGGTTGGGAGGAGAGGAGGGAGGGAACTACAGGGGGGATACTAAGTGAATAATTAATAAAGAATTTAAAAAAAAAACCTTCTGTAGCATGCTTGAGGAGGCATCATTTGAAATCAAAGTTCATGCAAAAAAAAAAAAAAAAAAAGGCTACTGGGTATGTAGTTAGGGTATGTAGTTGTTAGAGATGGCACCAGACTTTGTATCCCAGCAGTCTTTTCAGACCGGAAGTACACTGCCATGGACTGACATGTCCACTTGGTGCTTGAAGGCTGCAACAGCCCCAAAGCCAGCATATATTGCTCCCAAATGCTCCTGGGTACTTTGTGCTCATGCCAAGTCACTGTTACTTTTGGTGGACGCAGGGAGCACGGAAGGAGCTAACAGTCTGCTGTCGGAAGGGGCCGCTGGGATGCACAGTGCAGCTGTCCTCTGTGTGTACTGCTCAGCACAGAATTTGGGGAAAGGCTCCAGCCTGGTTATTTGCCACACTTTCTGATAAAGAATGTATTATTTCAAACACCTTTTACAAATAAAAGTGTTCCTATAGAATTATCAGTCATAACCCCCTAATGTAGAGGATAAAGTAGCCTCTTGTACATGACTTCCCTTTGGGATCTTTAGCCCACCTTCAAGGGCATGATTTCAAGCTTGTTGTGGGATTTGCGTTTCACCCTGCATTTTTTTTCTTTTATAGGGAGATTTGGCAGATTCTTTTTTTATTGTAGAATCTGGAGAAGTGAAAATTACTATGAAAAGAAAGGTAAGTATTCATCACTCCTAAAATCCCTCATATCAGCAAGGAAAATAATGGATTTTTGTTAAACGATCTTAGACTTCACTCTTAGACTTAACTGACCTCTTGTTGCCTTCTCAGGGTAAATCAGAAGTGGAAGAGAATGGCGCCGTGGAGATCGCTCGGTGTTTTCGGGGACAGTACTTTGGAGAGCTTGCCCTGGTCACCAACAAACCAAGAGCAGCATCTGCGCACGCCATTGGGACGGTCAAATGTTTAGGTAGGGTCCCATGGGGGCTGACTGTGTCTGCACTCTAGGCCCTCATCGCATTGGGGCCATTGTACTGGGTTTGAAAGGGCTGAGGTGCTCACTAAATATGACCAGGGTCTGGACTTACTTCAACTATTGAAATAAGAACTCCCAGCTAACAAGTTTTATAGCTAATCTGTCAAGAAAATGCCATGTACTGTGTTCTTCAAAAGAGAAGTCTAAAATGGCGCTTTTTATGCCGTTCATTATCGCGCTCTGCTGGGAAGTTGCAATGCCAGTTGAGATATGTACCCTTGCCTGGGACCAGCCTCAGAACTGTCGGAGCATAATCAGCTGCCCTTACTCAGCTTCTTGTTGGTTTGCTCTACCGGGGAGCTTGGAAGAAATGCCACTTTCAGTTGGAATCTATAGGGATTTTGTGTCTGAGAAATCACTCACTTTGGTAATGAGAAAAATGGTTCAGGAAACAGTGATATAAATGAATGACATTTAAAAAAGAAAAACGTAGACAATAATTATCGTCTCCCACAACTCAAAAAGATAAAAGTTAGTTTTAGTGCTTTTGAGATTTGCAAAGATCTTCAGAATTCATTCCTTACAGAAGTCACTTTGTAAAAGGTTTTCAATAAGTACAATATTAGTAAAATGATATTTTGGTGAAGAAGAAGACAAAAACTGACAGGAATTCTCAGAGCTATTGACTGTTAGACTAAAGGTGATGTGAGAGGAGATTCTCAAGTTTGTTCTGCAATAATTCTATTAAAGGAAGTGGGAGAAATGCAGGAAGTATAGAAAAGTACAGGAAAAACTAAGACCCGCCCATGTTGCCACCATCTGCCTGTGCTCTCACTACTGTAATTCCTTATGGCTTGATATGTATGGATTTTCTATTTTTAAACAATTTCCCACTATAGGAATTTTACTAACACATCAAACTTTTGCATTCTATGAAGTAAATATATATATATATATACAATAAATTGTCTAATCACTCACTGGGAAATGCTTTATGGACTTTGAATCCGATTTGTATGTGTATATATGCATGTATAGATAACTTTTAGTTTTTCCTTAGAATGGTTTTCTGCCCAGGTCTTTTAAAATGATTCTTTAATTAGTATATATTACTTGTATAAAGTTACAGCACTTTTTCATGCATAGCATGTGCTTTGCATAGTTACCATCATTACCCTCTCCTTCTCTCCGTCAGCCCCACCCCTCTCTCTCTCCGGGTGGGTGCAGTGAAATTCATTGATGGTATTCAAGAGAGTAGGGCTCCCTGGGCCCCTCCTTTATTCTTGGGGTCTGGGATGGAAACTGTGAGGGAGATGCTCAGTATCAGGGTCTGAGTTGGGACAGGGGCTCCTCTCTCTTGCTCTCGTGTTCTTGCTGGCATGGATGGGGTGAGTGGTTCAGGGCTTCTTACTCCTTGGAGGCCATGTAGGCCATGAGGTCTACCACCCTATTTCTGTAGCCATATTTATTGCCATAGCAGGAAACAAGCTTCCCTTGATGCCCTTGTCATCGAGGGCAATGCCAGCCCCAGCATCAAAGGTAGAAGAGTGGGAGTCAGTGTTGAAGTCGCAGGAGACAACCTGGTCCTCAGTGTAGCCCAGAATGCCGTTTAGTGGGCCCTGAGATTTCTGCTTCACCACCTTCTTGATGTCATCATACTTGGCAGGTTTCTCTAGTCGGCATGTCAGATCCACGACAGATACGTTGAGGGTAGGAACTTGGAAGGCCATGCCAGTGAGCTTCCCGTTCGGCTCTGGGATGACCTTGCCCACAGCCTTGGCTGCACCAGTAGATGATGTTCTGGGAAGCCCCACGGCCATCATGCCACAGCTTTCCAGAGGGGCCCTCCACAGTCTTCTGGGTAACAGTGATGGCATGGACTGTGGTCATGAGTCTTTCTGTGATACCAAAGTTGTCATGGATGACCTTGGCCGGGGGCTCAGCAGTTGGTGGTGCAGGAAGTATGCTGACAGTCTTGAGTGAATTGTCATACTTCTCATGGTTCACGCCCATCACAAACATGGGGGCATTGGCAGAGGTGCAGAGATGATGAAGCTTTTGACCCCATCGTTCAAGTGGGCCCCAGCATTCTCCATGATGGTGAAGACACCAATAGACTCCATACTTGCTACCAGCATTGCCCCATTTGATGTCCTGGAAGATGGTTATGGGCTTCCTGTTGATGACAAGCTTCCCTTTCTCAGCCTTGACTGTGCCGTTGAACTTGCCATGGGTACAGTTGTACTGAAACATGTAGAATGTAGTGAGGTCAGTGAAGGGGTCATTGATGGCAATAGGCTCCACTCTGCCAGATGAGCAGGGAGCCATAACCAGGTGCCAAATATGGCCAAATCCACTCACGCCAACCTTCACCATTGTTGCTAAGGGACAAGGCCGGCACTGCACAAAAAGATGCGGCTGTCTCTGGTACAGGGAGGAGCGGAGACCCCCATTCCACTTTTCAAACAGCCCCCCTTTCACTTTCATGGAAAGTTTTTTGAAATTTATTTAGATTCTTCATCTGAAAGAAAGCAGTGTCTATTTCATTTAACATGTTTCCAAACTTTGTCCATTTTTCTGCCAATGACATACAGTTGCTTCTCTGTATAGTTGAGTAATGCTCCATTGTGTACATTTTCCTTTTTCATTTGTTGATGAGAACTTAGGCTGCTTCCATGACCTGGTTATTGTGAGGGGCTGCAGTATACACAGGCTGGTGGATTCTCTATTGTATGCTGGCTTTGACTCCTTCAGGTATCTGCCTAGGAGTGGCAGAACCTGGATACAATTGAAGGTCTGATGTTAGTTATAGGGACTTCTATAGTTCGAGGGACTTTCCCCTCAATAATTTATATTCTCATCATGGTAGACAATGGTTCCATTCTTCGTGAGTCCTTGGCAGCGTTTGTTTCTGGGTGGCAGGTTCTTTGACTGGCGTGGGTGGACGTTTCAGTATAGTAGTGATCTGATTTCTCAGATGACTATTTTTTTAAATCTATCTATTGGCCACTTGTTTGGAGAAGTAGTTGATTTGCCTAGTTAATGACTCAGTACACGTCTAGGCTGCTTTGATTTTTACTAATGTGCCTGTTATACCATGCAAGAATGTCCACTAGGCCTTATAAACTCTGCCTTTTTACCTTTGCAGGTTAGAGAGAGAGATTTTGATATGTTAAGCAGTATAATGTTTTCCACTGTATATTATAAACTCAGTTTTAAAAGGCATGAGACAGCCAGGTCTTGTGTCTCCTGTTTGTAATTCCAGTATCTGAAACAAGAGGATCATAAATTCAAGCCCAGTTTGTTCAAGGTCAATGTGAACTACACAGCCAGGTTGCCTCCAAACCAGAAACACAAAATAAACACAAAATAAAAATAAACTGCTTGAGGCAGACAAGCAGAGTGATGCATATATTGATAGAAGCAGACAAAGGCATTGTGCTGGTCACTATTTTGAATCGCATAACAACTCAGTAATAAATAATTACATTTACAACAGTGGTATAAACTGTAAAATCTTCACAGCATGCTAGTGTAAACTCTAGAACAGGGTAAGAAACACTTTTGTACCACCTTTGGGTGTTTATATTGGGGTGTTTATATAGTTGGGATGAAGCATCAAAGTTCATTTTTGTGAGTTCTGAGCCTTGCCATGTTAGGACCCTAGTTTCCTCAGCACAGATCAGGGACCTCCCACCAAGTCTCACTACAGCTGCATACAAGGCCGTCATCTGCAGCGCATCTCAGACACTAGCCAGAGAGGGTCCTGTTTTCCTTTCTGAAGTGCATATTTTAACCTTAATTTTTTCACATTTTTATACTAGCTACCTAAAAATTATCTTGCATTGTTAATATATCAAAACTGCAATATCCTAATAGCATGACATAGTCGAAAGAAATGACCTAGCAGTTCCTGAGTTTTGCAAGGAATATATATTTTAATTTAAGTTTTTTCTTGTCTTAGCCATGGATGTGCAAGCATTTGAGAGGCTTCTGGGACCTTGCATGGAGATTATGAAAAGGAACATCGCCACCTATGAAGAACAGTTAGTCGCGCTGTTTGGAACAAACATGGATATTGTTGAGCCCACTGCATGAAGCAAAAGTATGGAGCAGAAAGACCGTTAGTGAGACAGTTGCATAGTAGTGGTTAGTCCACTGAGGATGTGTTTGTGTAGATGCCAAGCATTTTCTGTGATTTCAGGTTTTTCCTTTTTTAAACAAAAAAACATTTACGATGTATCAGTAAACAGTAGTGATTTAATAGTCAGTAGGCTTTAACATCACTTTCTAATGGGTAGTTCACAAATCAACATAATCATAAAAATGACTTTCTATGCCATAAAATTATTTGACTTAAAAAGTTTTATTCAAATGGTTATAATATATTGAGAGCATACATGTTTAAGAAGATGATTAAAAGATGTAAACATAGGCCAATCTGTGTGTTTGGATTATTCGAATAGTGTATTATTGACCATTTAAGAGGGAAGCTGGTTCGCGCGATCCAACATGGCCTCACATTCTTTTTATAATTCATCATACAGTAAAATGTCAGTCATTTCATTGTCTGGTTTTCTGGCTTGATAAGCTGTTTGTTAGCCTTGGCCTCTTGGTGAAATGATGTGAAACATCATATGCAATTTTTAAATTTTTTATATTTTTGCAATAAAGTACATCTTGACTTCTTTGACAAATGTCAGTCAGTAGCCTATGTAATTGAGTGGCTTTTGAGGCCTGGTAATTTAGTCATTATGATGCCTGGGCAAAGAGTCTTTTAAGATTAAAGGTCATAAATGCATTTTTCATCATCAAATATATATTATCACTGTTTCCTTTTTTATTTTGCAACTCCCTGTATTCTTTATAAATTGCATTTTGACATTTAATGTCATAAAGGTTTTTTTTTTTTTTTTGCTGTTTTTTTTTTAAGTCTATTTAAACTTAATCTGACTTTGTCCTCTAAAAGTCCCAAATCTTATATTTAGAAAAAGAAATTTTTTCCTATCAAGAAAAAGGAAGACTTTCCTATCAAAAGTTGTTTGGGATTCTTACCCACGTGCCCCTGGAATGCTGCTTTGCTCCTTATGGTCTGAGTGCTGCAGGCCTGTGTGCGCCTCTGTGCCCACGGTTTTCCGTCCTTGTCATGGTCACCAACCAGTAAGCTCACTCATCAGCAGCCAATCAAGCGTGTTATGTTTTTCCAACCCTCACAATCCCTATTACAGTGGTGGAAATAGGTTTGTATATTGCAAAGCCATACATGATTAGTGGAATTTCTGTACCACATCATCAGGCCTCGTCCTTGGCTTTAAAGTCAAGTCACAGTTAAAAGTACACAAAGACAAGATTTTTTTTCTTTGGTCACCAGGATGCTTATTTTTATGCCAAATAAGATGAATTGTTATATATGACCAAAGCAATATACTTACATGATTTTCAGGCCCTGTGACTAAATATCTAGAGACATCCTCAGCAGTCAATCACCTTTAAATGGGTAGTTTCATTTTGGGAAGCATGTTTCTAAGGAACAGGTATCTAAGTGTGTTAAATTCATCTATGGCTGTTGTGATCTTAGAAGAGAATGTTTATGGACCTACCTGTACAAGGAAACATGGCTAGAATGTTAGATAATGCATAAACAAGAAGTTAAAGTATATTAAGTATAGCTTTGGCTGTGTTTTAAAATATTAGTATTTTAAATATTAGTATTTAAAATATTAGTATTTTTACAAAATCTGTCTGTAGGAAAAAGAGCTCTGTTTACATGAAGGTAACATGTTTTCTATTTCAGAGTTCAGAAGCCATGTGTTAAACAAGGACATATTCCAAAAGCAGAAAGACAAGGAAAAATCCACCTAAATTCCTGGTTCATCATTCTGTGTTCTTTATTCACTTTTTCAAGTTCTCTTGTTGCATTGCATAAGCTGGTTGTTGACATTCATGGAACAGTAAACAAATGCCTGTTGAATAAAGAACTCCAACCAAGGCTATAAATGCCAGTTATGTCATTTTCAGTATTGTTGGTTATATTTAAATTTTCCTTATAATAAAGCACACTTTTATAATAAATGTATTAAGCATTGTTTTATTCTTTATTATGGATTATCTAGTGTACAAATGCAAAAAATCCATGAGATTTTGGTTCATGGAAACTATAACCCCATAGCATCCAGTAGTAAGTACAATTTTGCATGACTGTAAGTCTGTATAAGATTTTAACTATTATGATATGTTGCATATTATTTTTGCCATTTAGAATAACCAGATAAATATGGCTAATTGGGTGAATTTGTGTGTAGAACTTTCTAATTAAAACAGCTTATTTGGACGCCACTGTTAAATCAGTAGTAAGAATCTTACTGTCTGGGATTCTCTGATGAGGTTTTCATTCAAAGATGGCACCTCCTAAGTACACATCTGTGGCTACAGAAAGTGTTAGGATTTCCTAGAGAACCACCTTCATTTGTTTTTTAAAGTATAGAGTTGTATGTGTTTTTCTTGCTTATCAGTATGAATTAGGGCTTAGTACCTGTATTTTAACAAAAATACTACCTGTTATAGAAGTTGGGTAAATATGGTTGATAAGTATGTGGCATCCAAGCCACATAAAATGTGTAGTTTGTAGCGAAACAAGGACTTAGGATTTGATGGAGAAGTGTAGAGTGAGAAATGTGCCAAGTTGTTTCCATTTTCAAACTATATTTTCAGCACAGATAACCTTTTCAAGAAGTGTTATAGTGTTAGATAACTTTGTATAGTCTTAGAGCACAACACACGCTTGCAGGCATTGTACTGGGGTTTTGTTACGCAGCTGAGGGACTTCTCATAGCTAGGTGAGCAGTGACACTCCAGAGAGAGAAAAGGGAGGAATTCTGGCTTTTAAAGTTAATAGAGGTGTGAGGTACAGACTAAAGGAAAGAAATTGTTGTAGGAATTTAAACAGCTTCACCTGTTTCAGAATAATTTTACAGGCAGCAAAACTGGCTAAACAATGAAAAATACAGTTTTATTATTCACAAGTATTTAAAAAAATTATCATTCACAAGTATTTAAAAGAATTATCATCAGGCAGTGGTGGTACACACCTTCAATCCTAGCAGTCTGGTAGGCAGAGGCAGGCATATCTCTGAGGTCAAGGCCATCCTGTGAGTTCTAGGACAGCCAGGGCTATACACAGAAAAAAAAAAAAAAAAAAAAAAAAAAAAGCGTATCTCAGAAAGCCAAAACCCAGAAAAAAAAAAAATCTTATCCTTGTAATTCAAAAGTTTTTAAGATGTAAGTAGCTAAATATATGTTATTTTCGGAGGACCTGTGTAGCTAACAGTAACCACAAGATTGTCTCTGTTCAATTTGCACAGTGGGAAAATCCATGACTTCACCAAGACTGTTGGACATCAATGGCAGAACTCATGAAAAACTGAGATTTCTTCCTTTCTTGTCAAAATCTTTGCCAGTAGTACAGTAAATGTCAGTTACAAGCCTAGTCTTACATAACAGAGTCAGTTTTGAGAGGAAAAATTTTACTAACCTAACGGTCTTTATTTTTTGTATGTGCTGAGTTTACAAACATAAAATTTCCCCATAATTCTTTAATAAAGCATGTTATCTGAATAAGATAAGATGTGATAATCTATTATACAGGATTTATTGTTTATATTAAAATGAAGTGCCACCTACTTGAACGTATGGTTTCCTCAGATTTTGATTTAACCGTAGTCCAAATCTTGCCATTCTCCCAAATGTAAACATGACATTACAAAGTGGCGTATATAGTGCGGATGTATATGGCATATACACATAAGTGTACACACATTTACAGCCATTTTATAATTGTCCCATAGTACCACATTAGTGTGTTTTTTAACTCTTAACTGGAAAAAACAAAAATGACTTTTGTTTTCTATGCACAAGGAGAAGTTAAAGAAATGAGCTTAGGTTGTTTTTCCCTCCTCCATTTGGCTCCTTTTTATTAGATGAGCTGCAAATACAGCAAGTAGAACAACCCATTGTGAATGGAGCACAGATGTCTTTCTGGAACCCCGATCCTCTCTGTGATTCCCCAAAGTATAGCTTGTGGATTCATCCATTTACTTATAAAGGAGTACAGGGAAAATACTTGGGAGTCCTCTATTAAATGGTGAAGGGATGAAGGTGTAGTGGTCCTAACCCGCCTAGGACACAAAATAACATTTAAAATGGAGGGTTGGTGGGATGGCCTGAGTCAAATCTCTGGGACCCACAAGTGGAGGGAGTTAACCAGGTTCTCGAAAGTTGTGCTCTAACCTTCATGCATGCTATAGTATGTGTGTGACACACACACACACACACACACACACACACACACACACACACACACA
>NW_026585644.1:12228387-12392223 GCF_907164565.1 Psammomys obesus
ACACACACACACACACACACACACACACACACACACACACACACACACACCTGCACAGACTGAGCAAGCTTTGGACAAATGAGAACATTAGATACCCAGCAAGTAAGTTCTCAACCTTGCCTTGGCTGCAACCATCCTGATACAAAAACCAAAATTCTCTCTATTTCCTAATTTTGGCTTCTACAGACTTGGTTTTCTTGTGAAGCCTCTGGTGGCCTAGAACTCACAATCCTCTTGCCTCAGCCTCCAGAATGTCTGGGTTATGGGCTTTACCCTGCCTGGTCTTATTTCTCTTTTCTTTGTGCAGTGTTGGGCATCTAAGCCAGGGCAAGCACTCCATCACCGAGTTTCATTTCCAGCCTGTTACGTTGTATATTTAATGTGAAAGGCCTTAAAAGTAATTTAGTTGAAATATTGAAATTACGTTTTAAAATTTATTTTTATTTTATGTGCATTGGTGATTTTCCCACATGTGTGTCTGTGTGAGGGAGTCAGTCCCCTGGAACTGGAGTTAAAGATGTTTGTGAGCTGCCACGTGGGTGCTGGGAATTGAACTCAAGTCCTCGAGAAGAGTAGCTAGTGCTCTTAACCACAGAGCCAGCTCTCTAGCCCTGGAGGAAGTCACTTTTAATTGTTTACCTTCCATTTCTGTCCTAACTGGACACCAACTTGTGTCTTACAGATAATAAGAGAATAAACTGCACAACCCTGGAATTTAGCCTGCCTCCCTTAGGCCAGCATTCAATACAAGAGTACCTTCCTTTACATGACTATTTTCTTGACATGGGAACAAATTTTCTCCTGTTTTTTTCTCCTCTTGAGACAGTCTCAGTAAGCTGCCCAGGCTGTTCTTGGGTTCAAGCCATCTTTCCAACCACCCTCCCCAGAAAGCACCACTAGCCTCCATTACAAATGAAATTTTTAGAAATGGCATATTTTAATTATTTTAAGGTAGGTGGCCATTATAAGAATATTTCCCCCTCATAACTGTTTGTAAAGTGCTGCTAGAATATTGTTGACACTTCAAAACTACAATGCACTATGATAATCTATAAAACTTTATGGTGGTGAGGTGTGATGATGAGATACATAATCTGTTACTGTGTTATTGACATGGTGAAGGTGACAAAATATGCAGCTGGAAGCTGTTCAAGTTGAGTATCTCACGGGAAAGGCTTGGGACCAGGATTACAGGTTTCTAATCATTTTGGAATTTGGCGTATTTGCACACTTCACCTCCTGAGCATCACTGATTGGAAGACGTGAGATCCAGAAAGTGCAGCAATCTGCAAACTGTGAGAGCTGACAGGATGCTTAAAGGTTCAGACTCCACAGCATTGGACTTCTTAGTTAGTGACGCTTAACCCGTGATGGCTACAGAGAGGAAGCAGCCCTTAAAGCACACAGCAAGTATTTTAGAAAGTCAGTGTTCAAAACAGCACGTGACATATGCGATATATTAGAAAATCCATGCTGCTCATTTCTCCTTGTCATTCACTGTCCATAAGACACCTATTTAATTGCTTATTCGCCAGACCAAAAGATGATTGCAGAGATGGAGAGTGGCAGCAAAGAAAGCCATGATGTGACTGGGAGGGAGAATTGTTAATAAAAGTATTAGTTTATTAGCACAGTATTATGAAAGCTGTGAACATCGAAACTATTCCTGTGATTTTTATGACACAATAATCCTTATAATGCAGTGCTTTCAGCTAGTAAATAACAATGTATGCAGAACCTTCAAGCAGAAACGCCAAAAATATTTTAAGAACTTTGTCTTAAGTAGGTCAGAAAACAAGAAATATCCATTCTAGAAAAAAATTTTAATAAGAGACCCAAGAATCACTATTTCAGCTTGAGTTTATAAGCCAGATGCGAATGAAATAGAATTATTTATTGATTACTCTCATTTCATTTATACCAAATTGTGCAAATCTGCACGAACTTTTGATAGCAAATGATCGCCAAAGCAGTCCTTTCCTCATTTTCTGAGCGTACTCATCTTTATTTCTATAGATTATCCCTTAAAGTCCAAACAAAAATGATACAGCTGTTAATAGGTTCCCTGAAATCAAATTTCTTGCCACTATTGTAAGCTTAGCATCTGATTTTGAACCCAAAATCAGATATATCTGTCCTGTATACCCTATTTCAATGAGGACATGAGTAATCTCAGTTATGTGAGGAAGAAACCCAGCAATCATTCTTGCTTCAACTTTTGTTAATTCTTCCCAATGGGTTTAGGGAGAAGACATCCACACATCAGCAACCAAAGGTCATGCTTTGTGATCACCTGAACAAAATCTGAACTTCCAGTTGCCTCATCAAAGATAGGAAGCATATTATGATTTGGCTCCAAAATGATGCTCATTATCTTCTAGGTATTTCCTTCCACAGGTTATATGAATACTTTGAACTAAGTTAATTATAAAAAGAACTTCTTTTCAAACAGTAGGATAATATGGAGATATTTGTGTGAGTTTAAATATTCTACTAAAAAGCTATCTGACACTCTGGTGACAGTATTTTTTAACTATATGGTTTGATCTCAGTTGTATTTGTTGAGCTTTTGATAATGAGAAAAGTGATATCATAAATGTTTAAAACAAATGTCATGGGTTTTCTCAGTTTTTCTTTGGCAAAGTAGTAATTGTTCTAGATATAGTGGTATCCATGGGAATTGCTTAATTCACTTCTAAATAGATGAAATAGCATTTCTAAGTAGCATTTGTATTTTTTTAACTAATTTTTAAACACTCTTTAACCAACTAAAACTTGTTTAAAATAAATTCTTAAACTGCTGGTATTTTGATTTGAGTTTTTTTTTCACATGTTAGCATAGATTTAATGAATGTGTACAGTATACATACTAATCAAGAAGAGGTGTTAATTTTTATGTTAATCTTATGAAAACATCTGAAGAGTAAGATTTTTACGATCATATTGATCTTTGTTTTAGCTTTTGAGTTGGCTGCTTTTGTTGGTTAACCAAGAATTAAATGATGTTCATGTTAAATATGCCTAAGATACTAAGGTATTCACTTAGCTCCCTAGGAAGTGAAAAGACGGGTTAAATATCTGCTACAAGAAGGAGGGTGATTCTAATAATTATATATATTTATCTCTGATTAAACTATCTGAATCTTGTAGAGGAATGTCAATTCAGAACATGGCTGTTCTGGCAAGAGATCATATCCAATGACCTTCTAGAGTCTGTGTAATCCAGCTGGTATATAAACACACCTTTAACCCAGGACACAGAGGCGAGCAGATCTGAGTTCAGGGCCAGCCTGGTATAGAGCAAGTTTCAGATAAAGGAAGGCTTAGGTCCAGGAATTGTGATACACACATTTAATCCCAAAAAAAGAAAAGTTAGCTTGTAGAAGGAAGCACCCATGTTTGAAAGTGATGTCTAATTGAGTGGCAGAAAAGGTGACAAATCAGAGAAAGAGCTTACAGATGAGGATATGCCCACCTCTCATGAAAAGAGACACAAAAGAGAAGCTACTTAAGGGGCAATGCAGAGAGAAGAGGTGGTTTTACCAGGAGTTATAGACAGGTTACACAAGAGAGAGAACTGAGGTGAAGACCAAATGAGCCAAAGAATGAGAAGGAGCCAGGAGATTAGAGCAGATGGCTGGAGTTAGTTTGAGAGCGAGCTGAGCAATTCAGGGGCTGAGAGAGAGAGAAGCCAGATTGAATCAGTCATTTGGGAGAGGAATTTGAGCCAGAATATCTGAGTTGAACCAGCCAGCCCAGAGCTCAGCAAGAACAAGAAAGAGTGAGCTTATTCATCAGTAAGTCCCAGAGGCTGAAAACATTATAGGCCCAGGTTAGATTGTATGGAGGCTAGAAGCTTCCAGGACTAGGCCTAGGGTTAGCAGATGGAGGCAGTAAGTCTCTGAGGCAATTAAACCAGGCAAATAAAAGTTACTTTTACAGAATCTAACTTATATTTAAAGATTTGGAAAGTAAGTAAGTCAGTAAGGTAATGACAAATGTTTTAAAATCTTCGTTATTGTTTTCAGTGGGGGAGGGCCAATAAATAGTACTAAATACATGAATGAATGGGAAAGATCTATGGAGTTAGCAAGGGGTAAGACTTCATAATTAATGTGCATTACCTTTGTCTGAAGTCAAAATTATTCTTCCCATAGTGGTAACTTACAGCTTAAAAAAAAAAAATCACCACCAAGGCTTTTGGTAAAACCTGGAAAGTGTTTCTATGTTTGGCTTTACCCTTATTCCCTTTTAGTAACATTCAGGAGAAGTCGGTGTTACGGTCTACATACTCAAGATGGACAGATAAATCAGTGGCTCAAGCTTTCGAGATTCCAGCTTTGGAAAATACAATTTTTTTTTTTTTTTTAGTTTCAAGAAAATATAAATATCACACATATTAATTTTAAATTATTAAGTATACTCTAAGGATAGACATTATTTTAAATTAGTAAGTATACTCTAAGGGTAGAAATTATTGTTTGGGTTTAGAAATCAATATTGGTGTTCTTAAGTTATGGATGGATCTTGATGCCATTCCACTAATAAAAGAACAAGAAGAAAATACAACAGATACGAAATAGGTGAAACAGTCATGCTTTTTGGGACCACACTATCTACCGTGTCTGAAAGTTGTCCGTTAGAATCTTTTGCTTTTTTACTAAGGGGGTGGGGTGAATTAGGCGTTCTGTTTGGTTTCCTCTGGATTATTTTGAGGAAAGTAATGATTGATTACTATTTGTGAGCATTAATGCCAATCTCTGCTCAATTGGAAGGGCTATTTTAGAAATAGTTTCCGCCTCAAGAGTCCAAATGCAGAACTCAAAGGAATCTGAAACCTTGTTTCAATCATTCAGGTAGTATTTTGTCTATTGATTCTGTGATGCAGCTTTAGGATACATTTAAAAATTTGAGAAATGTGGGAAGCTTTAAAGACAGATGATTTCAAGCTCTTCCCTAAATCTTTAGAAGAATTCTTACCAACTCCATTCCTTCCTCTCAATTTTTAGCATATGTCTAATAATTGGAAGAAATAAAATCTAACCCATAGCTTATATGCTTAAACACTTCAAGTTCAAAGAAGAAAGCTCAATAATGCCTAGAGTAATGCTTATAACGTGAATAATAAAAGCCAATTACAGAGCAGCTGCACCCAGATGCTATGAGCAACCTCCTTTGAAGGGAAGGTAACTAAAGCAGAGAAGCCATTGCCCACTTCTGGTAAGACTGGACTGCCTTAGGAAATTCAGGAAGAATTTCTAGTGGGAAGGCAGTTTTCTTTCTCAGCCCTTAGGGAGACAGTTAAAATAGTCGCCAAAGAAACTTACAAGTAAACTAGCAACTAAGAAAGTTTATAGCATACGGTATATCTATACTTGTCTGTGTGAACTTAAGGAAAATGCAGGCCAATACGGAAACATCTCTTCATAAGCCTCAATTCCAAAGCAATCATCCCTTCTCCGTAACAGCTGTGTAAATTCTCGAGCCCGATATTGTCTCATTCTTTCAGTGCAGGGCACCTGGTTGTTTCTCAACGAACCCTGGCCAAACACTGGTAAAGCTTCCTCAGTTGTTGTGGGCGTAGTGAGGCAAGGGTTGGGTAAAAGAATCTAGCTCATCCGCTGACGAGGGCAGTTCTGAAGCAACCTTTGTAGTCCCTATCATGCCTGGGCCGTGATTTGTGAGAGATCAAATCCCAGGCGAGTCTGCACTGCTTCCGCTTGTGCAGTCATCTTCTTCCCCTCGCACTAAAACAATACCTTGGCCACCTGCCAAACTTTGAGCAGCAAGCTATTCTACTGTTTATGGCTGGGAATGAGTGCTGCAACAAACACCGACGATGCTCTGAGCCCTCGAATAGGCCAAAATGAAGAGAGGAAGCCCTGGCTTTAAAACACTCCTTTCCTCCGCCCCCTCCCTTTTGTCTCAGACACCAAAACAAACGAGCTGATACACGTGTCCCTATGACTCTTGTTTACTATCAAGACTGCGCTGCGCGCTCACCTCTGGGATATGTAGTTCATCTAGCTCCTCCCGCCGGTTATTTCGTCAGCTAAGGAGCAAGGTTGAGACTACTCACCCACAATCCACTTCGATAGCAAAGTTTGGCTCCAGTCCCCAGAGTCTCGGCAGCAATCCAATCCAAAGCGCGTTCTGTGGTGATTGACAAGTCAGCTTCTCCAGTAAACACAAGAGAAAAGTCAATACATACCCGCCCACCGAGACGGACCACGGCACCGCCCAATGGGAGAGCGGGACCTTAGAATGGCAGTTCTTCCGACCAATGACTGATGAGAAAGGTGAACGAAGGCTCAGCCCCCCGGGGGCTTTAGGGGAGGGGGAAGACGAAGCTTGAAAGACTTGGTAATGGCGACGGGTTTGGTAAGTAGGAAAGTTTCGGCTGAGGAGTAAACGCGGGGGTGGGAGTCGCGGCGCGCACCAGGGGAGCGGGCGGCCGTCGGGGGACGCGCAGGCAAGCCGCCGGCGACGCTGTCGCGACGGGCGGCCGGCGTCCTGACGGTGTGTGGTCGCTGGCTTTCGGAGGGGTGGGGGCGGGTAAGGGAGGGGCTGGAGGGCCGGGCCGCGGCCCCTCGACCCTCTGGCCGCCCGGCACTGGACTCCCCGCGGCGAGCTCCCCGGGGCTGCGCGGCCGCGGCGCCCCGGAGCCCTCGGGAAGCGGGGGGGAGGCTCGGCGGTGCCCGGGGCTCTGCCGCGCTCGCGGTGGGGGCCGGCGGGGAAGGGGCCGGGGCAGGGGAGGGGCCTGGCGTCCGGGAGGGCCCCGGAAAGTTTGACGCGCCACTCCCGGCCGCGGGGCCGAGGGGCGGCTGCCGGCCGCGAGCCCGGGCTGGCCGGGGGCTCCGGCGGCCCGAAGCTGCCTGTGGGGCCCGGGCCGGGCGGGGGAGCTCGCGCAGCCGTCGGGCCCGGGGCTCATTGTTACGCAGTTCGAATGAATGGGCTGCGAGGCGCCTGCGCGGTGGGGCTGCGCCCGGGGAAAAACAAGCCTGGCGTCCAGGCTGCGGTCACATGATGGGGGGAGGGGAGGAAGCGATGAATGGCGAAAGAGGTGGGGGTGGACTTGGCCGGCCCCGGGAGGCGCTGCTCGGCCTGACCGGGCGCCGGGGCCCGCGGGGCGAGGCCTGGCTCCTCCCTCCGCAGGCAGATTTAAACAAAACAAAAAGGAGTTGGGGCGAAGCCGGGTTCTGCGGCCTCGCCGGAGCTCCCCGCGCACAGCGCTCGCGTTCACTCGCGGGCCCTTCGCGGGACGCGGTGGCGGCGCTGGCAGCGGGGCGGGACGCGCTCGTCCGCACGCTGTGCCTGCTGCTGGCACTCAGGAGGGCCTTAGGGAGCGTCACCTCGGGAGGGGGCTTCAGGAGTTAAGAGTTAGGACGGCTTTACGAATACAGTGGAGATCCAGAGCAGTCTGTGTCGGTTCCTGGGTTCCGTCTCTCCCTTTAATCCTCAACTTTGTCAAACTAAGAGTATTGGTGGATATCGAGTTACAGTCTAAAGAAACTTAGTTTTTGCGCCACTTTGGGTTTTTGAAGAAGAAATGGTTATTTAAACATGACTGCAACTCGGTTAGTAAATTTCAGAATCTTTTTTAGAATTTCATTTTATAGCTCTCAGCTTACTTTTATAAATCCAATTGCCTCCTCCTGGGAAAGCCCTTTCTTTGTTCATTTCCCTGAGTTAAATAAAAGGATGTCGTCTCAGTTTTTTCTTTTTCCCTGTCATTTCTCAGTTGTACTTTGCCGAGAGTGTGTTCCTCTGTTAAACACTATACCATCAAATCGCCTCCACTGTAGTTTTGATTCTTTCCCTCCCAGTGTCCAGTGATGCCGGCATCTGGCATGAACTTGGGACACTGGGCCTGGAGGCTCTTTGTGTGTTCTGCAGTCTGGACATAAGGACTTCAGTACTCTTTCACATATCTTAAGTTATCCCTACCTATTATTAAGACAAGGGCAGGAATTTTATGTCTTTTAAGTTTCACACTATGTACGAAGAAGGGGAAAAGATCATAAAAATTAAAAAACAAATACCTATACATCACATAATTAAGGAAATTTGAAACATTTTAATTATAACTGCCTAAAATCAGTAATTAATTAGGTACTTTAATGTTTCAATCTGCATTTACTTTATACTCAATCATAATTTCTATTCCATTTTCATTATGGAAATTTTTTCTCAGCCATCCTTGTTCTGTAATCCTAGCACGTGGGAGGTACAAGTAGGAGAATGGATTAGGACCTCCAGTATTGTGAGTTCCAGACCAGCCTGGGCTAGGAAAGACTCTTTTTTAAAGACCAAACAAAAGGAGAAAAAAAAAATAACAGTGTTTTTCTCTAATATGCTTACTTCATTTTTTTTTTTTTTTTTTAAGGCAAATGGCATGGTCTTAATTGAATAAACTACCTGTCCTGAAGACTCTGAGGTCTGTAATCGAGGCTGGCCTTGAATTCATGGCGATCCTTCATCATTAGCTACCGCTGAGATTTAAAGCCATTAGAGCTACTATAAAATGCTGCTTTTAAAAAAAAAAAAATAAGACAGGTTATCACTGTGTAGCCCGAGGTGGCTTGTAATTCACTGTATCGACCAGGATGGACTGAAATTCACAGTGCTCTTCCTGCCTCTGCCTCCTGAGTGCCAAGGTTAAGTTTGTCACAAAAAAAAACCCCAAAGTTTTCATAGGTTGTTGTAATAATATGAAAATGTTTAGGATTATAATTAAGTTTAGGAAAATAGTTTCTTTAAAAATTTTAGATGATTTCAAGTTTTTCATAAAATGACTTCAAGATTGATTTGTTTTGTGTGTGTGGATGCTTTGTCCCTGTGCCACATGCATGCAGTACCCAAGGAGGCCAGAAGAGGTAGTTGAAGTACCAGACTGGGACAGGGGCTAAGAGACCACGGTGAGCTGATGGTGGGTGCTGGGAATCAAACCTAGAGCCTTTGAAAGAGTAATTGGCCGTCTGTCTTTTGAGCTTCCAGAATGACTTGCCTTAAATATTATTTGAATTGACATTTCTGTTCATGGACAGTTTTATGTGGTCTGTATTAGTATTTCATGTTGACTGAGCATGGAAATAATTTACTTTGATGTGATTTGTGATGTTCAGCAAAGAAAATGTGAGATGTTCTTTTTATACCTATAACAGTTTTTAAGAGTGGATAGGTTTTAGTTTTATTGACAATTAAGGAAATAGGTGTCAGTGGTTAAACTGTTGCAGGAGCAGAAAGGTGGAGCTAAGCAGTAAGTGGTAAGCTACAGTGGTAGAGTTTACCAAAACCCTCTGTGTGGCTTCTTGTTTTCATTTGTGAGCTCAGTGGCAAGCTAGAGTGGTAGAAACATTGTCAAGAAGTGACATTTAAATATGTGAAGGTGTTCAAAAGGACTGCAGAAAAGCCTTCTGATTACTTTTGGTATGGAAAGTTGAATTTAATATTTGTTAGTTTTAGTACCTTTTTTGTAGCTTATAATTATGTAATTCATTTTAAATGTTTCCATTCCTCTTGTCAGGAATCTATTAATGGTACATTGCCTTGTCTTTACCTCCTCTTTCATAACAATTTGAACAAATAGTCTAGATGGAAGTCTTGAGTATTGAGGGGGGGAGTAGAGAGAGAGAGGGCTTTTCACAGTTAGTTAGGATCACTGAAGAGAAAGGTGGGAATCTACAAATACTGGTTGTTTTTGTTTTTAGAGACAGGGTTCCTTAGCCCTGGTAGTGCTGGTAGACTCTGTACACAGGTGGCCTCAAACGCAGAGGTCTACCTGCCTCTGCTTTCTGAGTGCTGGGACTAAAAAGGCATGTGCAGCCACCACCGCTTAGCAGAGAAACTGCTGCAAGGTAGAGCCTAACACATTTTGAGCTAATTTCTTTATTCTTTTTTTTCTTTTTAGAAAGAAAACAGTCCCATTCAGTGTTCAGAGTCCTGCTTTCCTCATCCATAATGTTCACACAGCTGTTTTGAGTAACTAAAATGGGAGGAAGTATGTGGCAGTGCTCTGTAGGGAGGGGGGAAGGTAGGCATTTAAAAACCCAGTTTCTTAGTTGTTATTTTCCTCATAAGAGGTAATAAATACTTCTGAAAGTTTATAACGACATTGCATTTTTGGATTTTGAACATGACATTTAAAGTACAACTAGAGAATTGAACCTTTGAAAATTGTTGATTAATGAAGAATATGACACGTGCATATTTAATGTAAATACAAGGCAAGTCCTGTTGCAAGTTCTAATAGCGCAGTGGTGTATGTAGTGTGAATGAACAATAGGGTTAGCTCACCAAGAGGTGTTTGAGAACAGAGCTTGTTTATCAGAATACCATCTAATTGCGGTCATGTATGTGGGATTGTTTTTGAGGAAAGGCTGAAATGGTGTGCCTTTATATTTGCAGAGCAAATATATTTCCCCAGCATGGATTGTAAGAAGACACAGACCAACAGTTTGTATTTGCATATGATTTGTGTGTGTGTGGGGGGGGGGGGGTTCATGAACTTTATTCTTACACTGGCCCTGTGAGATAAGTAGCACTGTGAGTTTGAAGATAAATTACTGGATCCCTGTTATGCAAACAAAAGAGTAAAACATGACCCTTTGACCTTCAAGTTTAGGCTTTCTTTTTCTGTATAAGAAATAATGACCTTAAAAATCCAAACATAGGAAAAAAAAAAAAACCCAAAACATATAAAAATCCTTTACTGTAGCAAAATCTAAGCCAAAACCCAGACTTCACCATAAATAGTGGGAAGTGCAACAGTAAATATTCACCTGGCCTGTTAGTTGTAGGTAGTTCTGCTTTAAGTTAAAATTAGGGTTTCCTCCCATGATCCTGTTGTGATGAAATTGTGATAGGGCAAGTGCTGAGGTTCTGAGTGATAGAAATTCTAAGAAGTTAGTGTACTTACATGATGAATGGCTGGCACTGCCGAACTGCGATTGGGAGAAGGTAAGACCTAGCTGGCAAGAAGACAAAACCAAAGCCCTTTGCAGGGGGAGAGAGACAAGACATCTACAGTCATGATTCTGTGGACTCAGAGCAGCACTGCTAAGACGCAGAGGCTGACTGAAAGTGATGGTGAAGTGGGGGTGTTAGAGGTGCAGCTGTAGTTGAAGTCTAGCTCCCAGTGTTTGGAACATAGTACAGATGTTCAGAAGGGTTTGAAGTTATGAAGAGAGATTAAATTATCTTCTGTAAGCTCTTCAGTACATCTCTATGCGATGAGTTAAAGTCTGTCATCTAAACTTCGTGTTAGCAGGTTCAGAGAACTTGGAAAGAGTAATTGGTTCCTGTCTGCCTTAGGAGTTACTAAATAAGGAATCTGCATTGTTACTGCTTGTCACCTTTTACCAGACCTTGCAAAGGAATCTGGAAGCAGTTGGCTTATGCAGAAATTGAGAATGAGTGCACTTTAAAAAAAAATAACCCTGCATGTGTTACAGACTTGGTTCAGATAGTGTTTAGATTTGATTTGTACAGATTGAAAGACCCTGTTTGCAGTTTCACTCATGTCAGATTTCAAGTCCACAAATCATCAGTGGTTCCCTGTTAAATTGTTGCAGCTAATACAATACCTTCTGTAATTCTCATTAGACCTTTTATGATTAAAAAGGAATGTGGTGGTCTTGTGCTGAGGACTGAGCCCTAGTCAGGCATGATAGGCAGGTGGTCTATCATTGAGCCACATTTCCCAGCTTGTTAACAATCGTCTTTTTAATCCCAGCAGTTCTTAACCCACACTTGGGGTTTGTAAAACAGAAAAAAAAAAAACAGTAAAGATGTAGGTACAAACAAATAATTTCTCAGGAGATGGGACTTGGGCATCATTTGTTTTTAGCATACATGTGCTTCTTTGTGCTACCGAACTGAGAGAGAATCACTGATTAAGGTATACTTCCTCAGTGTTTCAAGGCCTGGATCAAGAGAGGTACAGAAAACAAGATTTAATACTTGAGAAGTCATATTTATGGGAAATTATCATATCCCAACTGTATGCTAGGCCTGATGAATTAGAATGTTGTAGTAATTAGGAGGAAAAACGTTCTTAGAATACTTGAGACTTTTAGATAAATCCTTCAGTACCTAAAGTTGCAGCCCTAAATCATGATACAGGCTATATCAATGTTGCAAGATCTATGGATGGCTTGTCAGATTTTCCGGGAAGAAACCGCCCAAACTAGTTAGCTATGTGGTTATCTACTGCTGAGTGCTCTCAGGGTCTCGTTTATTTAGGACATTAACAACCCCCACAACAAGTTTCTGTTGCTGCACAATCTTGGGCTTAACATTTTAAAACTTTTCTCATTCATCTTTAACAACTAACAGAAAGCATGATTTTGACAGTGACTTAGCCACAAGTTTAGTCACTTGGCTCTAAAGTGAAATAATCAAACTGGAACCGGAAGCCATATTTTCTTCTATCTAAGCATCCCTCTATCACACCGTAACATGCCCTGCAATTGATATTGAGTAAGCCTCTGAAGCAGTGCCCAGGGCCGGGGTCACTTACTTTAACATTGATTTCTATCATGTGCGCGGATACCAAGGGTTCTGGGGGGAGGGTCACAGGACAATTTCTTGGGGTTGGTTGTCTCCTTCCCTTGTGCCTTTCAAGAATCAAACAGTTTTATAGATTGTTGAATAATCAGGATTTGTTAAGTATTTCTTAGAATTTAAAAACCATGAAATTTGGGGTAGAGCCCGAGAAGTCAGGAAGTCTTCCAGCACTGCCACTCATGTTAGTGTGATATGTGCTAATGTAGTTGTTGCCATGACAAGAGTGTGACAGACAGTCATATTACCACTTTGCTGAGATGTGCAGTGTTAGTGTGGACTGCCCTCTCCCTTGGGATAACTTGGCCAAGGCTTTCAGAAAGAATCGTTAAAAAGGAAGTTAGCTGAGAATTAAAGCTGAAATCTTTATCTCCAATGTGATTCAAAAATTTAAAATGAGTCTTTCTGGGAAAGTAACAGTCAACTTGGAATCAATATATTGGAAGTATGATATAGCCATTGTGAGATTCAGAAATTCAGATGTTCATGGAGAATATAATTTTAAGTGTTTTAAAATTGCTTACTTTCAGAATATGAGTAAGCAAAGTATTGAAAAGTTGTTTTGTTTTTAAAAGGGGTGTACTGGTTGGCCTGAATTTGCTGTGTAGACCATACTGACCTTGAACTCAGAAATCTGCCTGCCCTTGCTCGCTGAGTTCTGGAATTAAAGGAGTGCCACCACCCCTCCCACCCGCATATGTCCTTTAGTCTTTTTACTTACGGAAAATTGGTTGAGTTCAATTTTTTTTTTTTTTTTTTTTTTACACATCTGAAACATGGATTGCTAGGCTTAGTATTTGCATCTGAGAAGAGTTACTAGTTCAGAAAAATGAAAGCATGTATAATTCTGTTACTGTTAAGGAGAAAGATTCTGAATTAACTGTTAATCCTTTGAGCACACAGTTGTGGAGTTGTGGAGGAGTTGAGCAAAGTAAAACGACATTGTACAGTTAAATTGAAATGCAGCGTAGTGCTGTCTCTGACTGACTTTACACTGTCCAAATCACATGACCCTGTCTTTCTTTCATTTCAAGTCGGAACACCATAACATGGTGTGGGAAGTGAAGACAAATCAGATGCCTAATGCAGTACAGAAACTCCTGCTGGTGATGGACAAGAGAGCTTCAGGAATGAATGACTCATTGGAGTTGCTGCAGTGTAATGAGAATTTGCCATCCTCCCCAGGATACAACTCCTGTGATGAGCACATGGAGCTAGGTAAACAAAATGAAGAGTTGTTTAAGAATTTCACTAAGATTCAGATTAATTACCATATCTAATCAGCTTCTCTGCCTGCCTTGTCTACGTAAAAATGTATGTGAAGAGCTTGTGTAATAGGAATTTTTAACATTTTCTTCACTCTACTTTTCTCTGTGGTGTGTGTGTGTGTTAGTGTTGATGAGGGTGTGGTGTGGTGTGTGCATACATACATGTACATACACTGGCCCATATGTATGTGCTGTGAAGGCCAAGGGTTTGTATGAATCTCTTTCTCTGTCACTTTCCACCTTACTTTTTGTTTACTCAGTGAATTTAAGAGCTTACCAGTTCAGTTAGGCTGGCTAGCCTGCAGCCTCTTCTCTCCCCACCCCACCCCACCCCACCCCCATCCCCCAATGCTCTTATCTCACTGCTCCTGATCCTTCAGTTACAGGCAGGTCCTGTCCTGCTGTCTAGCTTTTGTGTGGATGGTAAAGCTCCAGACTTGGGTCCTTAGGCTGTGCAAGGGGTCCAGTGAGCCATCCCCCATAGCCTCATGGAAGAGGCGGTCCCTCCTTTTAAAATACAACTGAAAACAGTGTGAGCTACCTAGGCACTTACAGAAATTGAAGAATTTTTGGAGTCATAGTTTTATTTTTGTTCAAAGATCGGACTATTAACATACCTTGTTTTGAAAACCTCTGCCATCTAAGTTTACATCTTATTAGTTAGCTCGCCATATATGTTGGTTTGTTGGTCTGATATGGAAATGAAATTTGAAGACAGATATGTATAGTGATTATTCTTGGTGAGGTACTCCAGAGAGATGTTTGTAGAGTGTTTAGTTGTACCAAGTAATGGTTTTACATTGTATTGTTTGTAGACTGCTGTTAGAGTTACTGAGTGCCTTTGGCTTCCTGTAATATGTAGTTGCCTTGAGTGTTTATAGAAACTGTGGCACATGAACCTCAGCTTTACAGATGTGATGTTATGTCATGCTGGAATTTGGAGGACCTAACAGTCTTAAGGACTTACTATATAACTTCAAATGCCATGTTTTCTGGATCCTAATACTTTTTGAGTTGTGGTTACTATTGAGCAGGGAGCATCACTTTGGCAGTGGTTGGTTGTCCATCGTTATTTCACATGTCTAGAGGAAATCAAGTCAAGGAACTTTGACTCACCTATCTGTACCTTCATTTAAAAAGTAGTTAATTTTCTGAATCTGAAAAACAGAAATAAACTTTTCATGATAAAGAAATGGTACATATGAAGGCAGGGTTATTAGCAGTGAAGTAAGGGAAATAGTTAGAGCAGCCTGAAGAATGGTAGTTGATCACCTCCTTTTTTCAATGAATTAGATACTTTGTAGTCAGTTAAGAATGAATGGATAACCTGAGTTATTACTTTTAACAAAGATACTTTAGTTTTATAGGTCTGTTCTGGAATAGTTGCCTGCATATAGACTTTTATGAGGATACTTAGTTGAATAGGAGAGGTTTCCGTGTTTTTGCGGGTCTTTTGTTTTTTCTATTGTGGTATTGGCCACTTTTTTTTTTTTTTTATCAATTGTCATGTGGAAAGAAAACATTGCAGACTGATGTTATTAAAAACAAATAGTAGACTAGCTGGGTGTGGTGGTACTCCAGCCTAATTTAATCTCAGCACTTGGGGAGGCAGAGATAGGTAGATCTCTGAGTTCAAGGCCAGCCTGGTCTACAAAGCAAGTCCAGGACTGCCAAGTCTACACAGAGAAACCATGTCTCAAAACACAAAACAAATATGGTAATGTGGTAAAGTATGGTCTCTACTTCATAGCATAAAGCAGAATAACTAGTGTTCACAGAGGGATAGTACAGAACATTAAGATACAGTTGAAAAGATTATTTAAGATTAGAGTCTACTTTTTCAGTAGAGGATACAAAGGAGGTGATGACACACTGTAAAGAAATATACTCTTAGGCCAATTTTCTTTCGTTAGTGACATTTGCAAGTTAAGTTTAAAAGTTTTTCTGTTTTTTATTTTATTTCTCGTGTATGGGGTATTTTGCCTTAATAGATGCTTGTGAACCACATTAGTTCCTGGTGCCTACAGAAGCCAGAAGAGGATAAATCCGTTGAGACTGGAATACAGACAGTTCTCACTTCTATGTGGGTGCTTGGAATTGAATTGGTCCCTCTGTAAGAGCAGCCAGTTCTCTTAACTGCTGAGCCATCTTAGTCCCTAGAAGAGTTTATCTTCACTTGTATATTTAAGGGGCCCTGCAGATCTCTAGAGGGCATGTGTATGTGTGAGGTTTTTTTGTTTTTTGACGGGATTTCTGTTGTTTTTGTTTGTTTGGGTTTTTTGATGGTGGTGGTGGCGGTGTTTGTTGTTGTTTTGTTTTGTTTTTTTTGGGACAGGGTCTCTATTATGTAAGCTCTGGCTGTCCTGGAACTCAGAGATCGACCTGCCTCTGCCTCTTGAGTGATGGGATTAAAGGAATTCATTACCATATCTGACTATTGCTTGTTTATTAAAAAGCCCACGAGATTCCTCCCTCCCGAACATATACCACCTATATCTTTTTTAAAGAATTTCATAACTTGGGATGGCTTCTTAGTGTCTTCCTTTGAAGAACTAGGTTCTGTGATCAACCTTTGGGGATAATGCTCTCTTTTGATCTAGGGTCTCACTGTGTTGCTCAGACTGGCATTGAACTTAATCATAATCTTTCTGTGTCAGCTTTCTAGATGTTGGTTTGTAGGCTTGCACCAACAGGTCCAGCTCAATAAAAAACTGAAAAAGAATTTATGGAATCTAGTTGTTTTGAGTTAGGGTCTTGCTGTATAGCTCACATTGGGTACAAACCTCCTGAGTTGGGTTTTAAGCATGTATCAGCATACCCAACTCACAAAGATTAACCTAGGTGTTAAGTAGCACCACCTAAAACTTGATAGTGTGCTTTCTGCTCTCATCTTTAGGAGTTGGTTTCAGTATTGCAGTTACTTGATTAACAGGTCAATAAAACTTATAAATAACTATACACGTTAAATGCCCCTTTCTTCCTATATTACTCTGTTAATGTAGAAATATATCACTGGTATATTTCCAGATCATTCCCAGATGAGGTACAGAAAACAAGCTGACCCTTGTTTTTTCAGGCTCTGTATTATTCCTTATAATAATATTAAAAAAAATAATCTTTGTGCTTGTTTCTAGATGACCTTCCTGAACTTCAGGCTGTTCAAAGTGATCCTACCCAATCTGCCATATACCAGCTAAGTTCAGATGTATCTCATCAAGAATACCCAAGACCATCCTGGAGCCAGAATACCTCAGACATACCAGAAAATACTCACCGTGAAGATGAGGTGGACTGGCTAACAGAATTAGCAAATATTGCCACTAGTCCACAAAGTCCACTTATGCAGTGCTCCTTTTATAACAGGTAGGAACATGATTATGCTTTCACTGCACACTTGTATCATTAGGTCTGCAAGATAGCTCAGGGAGTAGAGGACCTTGCCACCAAGCCCGAAGGAGCAAACCTGCAGGCTGTCCTGTGGTTCCATGCGTGCCATAGTGCCTGTGCTCACACACAAACAGAAAGGATATTTAACCTTAATTTCTAAAGCTGTTGGTTGAAAATCTCCGCATTTTACAGTAATGATATTACCTATTGAATGGATGGTTAATTTAATATTTAAAGTCAGCAGAATTAACATTATAATGAACAAAGATTATTTTGTTGTTTTGAGAATCAGCTAACAATGCTATGAGAACAAATGGCATAAAAGTATGTGTTTAAAAATAAAAAAAAATAGTTTAAGGAATACATTTTTATGATTCTTTTTACTTTTAGAAATACGTTTTTTAAAGAACCATAGTTATAATAAACACTATTTTAAACATCAGTTGTACATTTGATTGTGTTCTATGTTTTTCCATGATATATGTAACCTTGTTTATCTTTGCTAATACTCAGGTTTGCTAATCTTATAGTAGGGGCTGGAGATGTGGCTCAGTGGTTAAGAGCACTTGCGTTTGTAGAGGACCCAGGTTTGATTCCCAGCACTCACATAGTAGTTTACATCCTACCTTCTGTTAATTCCAGTTCCAGGGGATCTGATGCCTCTTCTGATCTCATTGGGTGCCAGGCATGTGCATGTTGCATAGACAGGCATGTAAGCAAAACACTTATATACATAATGGAAATAAATCTAAAAATAAAATAAATTAAAAAAAAGAAAACCTTAAAGTAGACTCTCAGTAATAAAAACCATTTCAATAAATTAAATAAAATTAAAACCACTTCATATATCTAAACCAACATTTAAGAAAATGGGTGGATCTACAGTGAAACTGGAAAATCCCAGCTGATACTCCTAGAGAGATCTTAGTAGGCATCATCTTAGTAAATATGATGGCTTGGAGACGTGCCCCATTTTCACTCTGTTGGAAGAAGTGAATTAGAATATGCTAGGTAAGTAGGAAGAACTCTGAACTTTGGTATTGATTGGTCTCAAGTTTTATAATACGTGGCTTCAGCATTCTCTAAGTATGAAAGCGTAGTTGTCTTGCATTCTGTTATGGTTTGCTGCTTTTCTGTTTGCAGGATGTTGGTCTTGATAGAGCAATGTAGTTCACTTAAATTCTCTATAAATTTCCATAGGAAAGGATTTTTTTTTTTTCTCAGAGTATCACATACTTTGTATTCCTACTTTTCAAGTAATTGGTTTAACCTAGGGCATGCTAGGAAAGAACTTCACTAATAATAAGCAGCATCCTAGCTCATTTATTAAAATCAGACATTTTAAAAAAACAAACCCTTATTTAAGTATTGCCCCTCCCTTTCTAACTAGAGTTAGAAGATGGCATGGTTCATGTTCACATTGAAGTTACAGTTTATAAAAGGACTGGAGCACAGCTCTGTAGGAGAGTGTTTACTGAGAATGTGTAGAATAAAAACCTGAGTTTTATCTGGAGTACTGCACAGAAAGGGTAGGGAGGAACTTGTGGGAAATGAGTAAACCTTCCTGAAGAAAATGAGTGCAAATAAAGATAGAAAAGTAAGGGCCTGTCTGCCTGTGGATGTACTTTTATCCTTGGAAGCATTTTCTGTGCTGTTCATCACAGGTGTGCTTGCTTCCCTGCTTTTCATTGTTCTTAGTGGCTGTTGGTGCAAGTATAAGCATGTTAGTTACTGAGGGTTGGGTTTCTGCAGTGTTCCTGTGGTACTAGCTATGAAGTAGGATCTTCGTGTGTTCCTGGGATCCCTATGTACTTGAAAGAGCACTGCTCAGCAGAGACGTTACCAAGGGAAAGAAGAAGGGGTGAAGATGGTCCTAGTGGAAACGTGACCAGACTGTCTGTATGTTTGTGTGCAGTTGCTTTTCAACAAGTGTGTATTAGAATACCAGAAATAGTGTCTCCTTACAAGGAGTTCTACAGGCTGCTCTCTACTAGTGTTTTTCCTCAAGGAGTTCATGTCTTCCCAGCGATGCATGGCTGGATAGTTTAGCATTGTTGTAGTTTGCTGAGTGTAAGAAATGGATGTGTATTTCCTTCCTGACAGTATGCACATTCGCCTGTATTGGGATAAAAGAGATGGGAATCAGGTGTAGTGGATATGCCTGCAATCCCTGACCTTGAGGTAGGGAAATCCTGAATTCCTTGCCAGTTTGAATAAATAAGTTCTAATAAAATGTGATGAATGTGATGATAAGAGAACTTTAGCATTTATTAGTAAGTTTGTATGTGAGAAGGGTTAATAACTTTAAGGGACAGCTTGTTGTAATGATATCTTGCAGTCTTTACTAGTGTTTTCCATAGTTGCTTCATGTGTATTGCTTCAACGGTATTGGCACTATGTTTTTATCAAAAGATATTCTTTAAGGACCTACACTGTAAAAGCTGCTGCTTTATTTTAGATCATCTCCTGTACACATCATAGCTACCAGCAAAAGTTTACATTCCTATGCACGCCCACCACCAGTGTCCTCTTCTTCAAAGAGCGGGCCAGCCTTCCCTCAGGACCACTGGAAGGAGGAGACACCAGTAAGACACGAAAGGGTGAGTTTGTTTATGACGTTAAACTTTTACAAAGTTTATAAAATGGTTGAAAAAATCACCTTCCCCCATCTAAGAAATTCTTTTGGAGAACATACAGATGGTCAAAAGAATATTTCATTGTTCATTAATTATATGCATTTAATTTTTGTGTTTCTATTTTTAAGAAAGTTACAAATGACAGTATTTAAAACCTCAAAAAACCTTTAATATTGAAAGCTTATTTTCCTCAAGCTTACAACTAAGTTATTTGAAAGTTTGAGTTAAAATAGGTATTAAAAGATCCTTAAGAATGAAAGAGAAGTTTCTGTTTCTCTTGTAGGCAAACAGTGAGTCGGAGTCGGGCATTTTCTGTATGTCCTCCCTGTCAGATGATGATGATCTGGGCTGGTGCAATTCCTGGCCATCGACGGTTTGGCACTGCTTTTTGAAAGGTAAAGAAATACTTCAGTGTTCTGCAGCTGCCTTGGGTAGCACACTAGTCGTGTTATCTGATACCTTCTTTCTAATTCAACTTTAGGCACACGACTGTGCTTCCATAAGGAAAGCAATAAGGAATGGCAAGATGTGGAAGACTTTGCTAGAGCCACAGGCTGTGATAATGAGGAAGAGATCCAAATGGGCACTCACAAGGTTCATTTAAAATCCTTCTAAAGAATTTCAAAAGGGTCAAACTTCAGGGTGTATGTATGGCAACCCTATACTTGCGTACCTGTTTAAATGGCACCGTGCGCTCTGGGTAGGGGGTATGAGCTCATGGCCTAGTAAGGTGGATGGGAAGGAGACTGGAGCACTTCCCAGCTATGCTTCTGAGATGAGTGGTCTGTTGCCTAGCAGCTTTATGCTTTAAATGGACTTGTTCTGGAAAACTAAACTGCCATTAAACACAAATAGGAAACCAATGAAACCTTAAGTTCTTATGTGTATTCTGAGTTAATTTCCTCTTTGGTTAATTGGGAGTTTGTTGTCCCTTTTTAAGTGACCCCAGCAAACTATCACTTTCAATATTGATTAATTAAAATAGTAGTGAAAAACAGTAGGATAAATATCTGTTGACACTTTTTACTTTTTACTCTTAAAACTTTTATTTTCTCCATCTCTAGTGCAGGCAAAGTGAATGAATGGACAAAACAATAAATAAATGTGAGAGTATAAAGTACCAATTGAAAAGTCCTTTTTGGAGCCTACTGTCTCCTGATAAATTTATTGAGAAAAAGTCTTAATTTGGCTCTCTTGAGTATAGTGTCTTCATCTTGATATTACTCTCCATTTAGTAAAGTGTTAGTCTGAGTTTGGCTTCCCCTACTTTATAAACATTGTCTTGTAGTTTGAAATCTCTGCAACATTTGCTATATTGAATTTCTTTTTTTTTCTTCTTGTTTAAAGTTTAATTTTATATACTGTATGTACAAACATTTTCTTTGTCCATTCATCTGTCCATGGATGTTGAGGTGTTTCCACATATTGGTTACTATAAATAGTGCTATGTGCAACATTCAAGTCAATATCACAATTGCTCAAAAATAGACCTATCATTTCTTCACCAATATGACTTCTGGATATTTCTACAAAATAATTAAATCAGGAGTGCATTAAATCTTCATTTGAATATTTTTGTTAGCCTCTTTCTCAATACCAACTTAAATCAATTCTAAAATACATTTTCTGCCTCTGCTCTTACTATGTGAATGACATAGGAGTCTCTCCTTTCTACAAATTGTCCTGGTTCCACAGAAAGGCTGAGCAACCTGACATAAATATTTTCTGAGATATTTCAGGGAGAGGGGTGTGAAACTTTCAGATGTTCTTGAACTCTCTTCACATATCTGTTAGCCTTTCCTTACATCATCTTGGTGTCTTTGGCCTGTCCCTCAAAAGGAGCTCCTTGTTAGGATGTGAGTACAAGGGCATTTCTGTCTGTTGTGCCCATTCTCTCTACATCAGCATGGTATGCACACTGCAGACTTGTGCTTTCTTCTCAGACCTGTACTTCGGTCTGCATAGTTCTCCACCTTCTGAAGGACCCCTTACCAAGGTGCCTGGAGCTCTTACTGCTGTATTGTAGTATCGGCATGTTTCCTTGTCCTGACTTTCCTCTACTTACTCACTTTCTTTTTCTTAACTTCCTGACAGTGTTTTACCGTAGTTTGTACAATGGCAACAGAGATACCCAACCTGTGAGCACTGCAGGTGGTATTTAAGTGTTCTTGCACTCACAGCCCAAGTGGCTAGAGTGCAAGCAGCATCCCAGGCATCTTGTTTGTGGAGAGCACTCTGGACTGCTTTTGCACTCTAGCAACTCCTTAAGAGACTGACTTTAATCATCTGGGTCTTGGCTTCCTGATCTGGAATGGGAACTCAGATTAAAACTTATGTAGCTTTAAGTAATAGAAGACTAACATTTTTTTTTAGGATTTGTGTACTTTATTTAATGTGCTTTGGTGTTTTGCCTGTATATATGTCTGTGTGAGAGTGTCAGATTCCTTGGAACTGGTATTACAGACAGTTGTGAGCTGCCATGTGAGTGTTGGGAATTGAACCCTGGTCGAGCAGCCAGTGCTCTTAGCCACGGAACCATCTCTCCAGCCCTAGAAGACGAATTTTGCCTATTTGCTAACATGTCCTTTACTTTTCCAACTAATGAGTAGTCATCAGTTTTTCACACACAGTTTAGTAATGACTTGGGGCTACATTTATCTCATTCTTTTTTAAGTTTCCACCTGTTCCTTTAGATACTCTTGATGACCACATTTAAAAGCATAAAGTTGTCTTTCATTATGTTCCCCTTCATCCCTTCATGTTCAGTTTACTATTTCCATAAGGCTTTTCAGCATTTTTTTTTTTCTCTCATTTCATTATTTTGTTCATCCACTAATATAAAGTTGGGTGCTGTAGCTGGCTGTGGTCATGTTTATTATTTTCCTTGGAGTGCAAGGTTAAGTATCATGTTCTGTTCATGTCTTTTACAAGCCCACCAACCTGGCATATACTACTCAGTAAATATCCATTGATTGTGAATTTCACTTGGTTCTTCTGTCATTAATTGTGTACGCAAGATGTACAGTGTGTATCTCACAACCTCAAGTAACTGGGACATGGGCTTGGCAAGATGGCCCAGAGTACTTGCTGTATTTGCAGAGCACCTGCACAACAGATCCTAGGGCTGGTACACATACACAGATACAAACAAATCTTTAAAAAGTTAAATATCAGAGACCCCCTCTGTTTCTTTTGTTTGTTTTTTTAGCAAATAATTGGAACTACTCAAAAAAGTCATTAAATACAACTATTCTTAGTCCAGGCATTTTCTTCTTTCTAAATTTAATCTGTCTTTTTCATCTCACTTCAAATGAATTCGAAAGTCCCCCTTAATCTATCTCAGAGTTAGTACCTTTGTTATTAAACTTCATAGTATTTACATTTGGGTTAAAATACATATTCAGTCTGCCGTATATCCTGTGGCCATTTATATGTGTGCATTTCTTTGCTACTGGGCTTCAAGGTACTTTTACTTTTTCCCAGTCAAGACATGTATTGGGAATTTCACTGTGTGTTGAATTGAATATTTCCAATCTGTGTACTTCATGCATATGCTTTCAGGGTTATGGTTCTGATGGTCTAAAGCTGTTATCCCATGAAGAGAGTGTGTCATTTGGTGAGTCTGTACTGAAGTTGACATTTGATCCTGGTACAGTAGAAGATGGCTTGCTTACTGTAGAGTGTAAGCTGGACCACCCTTTCTATGTTAAAAATAAAGGTAGGTCTTCAATTGAATGCATACAAACTTCACTGTTACTTTCATGTGTGTCCAGATCCCTTGGTACTGTATTTAACAGACGGTTTTGAGATGCCATTTGAACCTCAGATCTGTAGACCAGTCAGTGCTCTAAAATGCCGAGCCATCTTTAGCTCAACTTCTTTAAAGTTACACTTGTGATGTTTTGTGGCTTTGATTTAAAAAAAGAAAAGAAATTGTAAATTTATTTCAAACCAAATAAAATGACAATAGGAAATCTAATTTTATTCAGTAGTATCTAAGAACCTTAGCCATGATTAGATAAAATTTCCTTGTGTGTATGAGAAATTTCATTCATGTGGCATACTATAAAGTCTGAGCTAGGTATAATGTGGGGAGTGGGGTACTCAGTCACAGTTTTTTGTTTTTTTTTTTTGTTTTTTATTTACCAAGTAGGCTATGAAGCCAGAGTTTACAGCGTTATTACAGAAATACCATGTTAAGCATAATTTAGTAATTCATAGACTTTCATAGTTTATCACTTGTTTTGGTGCACGGATAGAAGTGGTGACTATCTGGTAGAGATTTATAAATAAGATACTGAGTTAAATTAGTCTTGGGGGCCTTTCACGTAGCTGAAACAGAATACTTAATCTAGTAATTGTTTTATTTCAAAATCAGAGACTTGACATGTTGGATTTAAGCAGTGCTTGTTCTTTCACATGTGTCTTCTAATTAGGCTGCTTTGTTCACTCCTCATTCTGTGTTGTCGAACTCCAGGTTGGTCGTCATTTTATCCAAGCCTGACTGTGGTGCAGCATGGCATTCCATGTTGTGAGATTCACATTGGTGACGTTTGTCTACCTCCTGGACACCCTGATGCCATTAATTTTGACGATTCAGGTGTTTTTGATACATTTAAAAGGTAAGAGTGTATTTCTTTTCTGTTTATTTTCTAGGGATTGCTGAATCACAACTGAACCTAAATTTTAAAGGTTTTAAGAATTTAAAAAGGGCTGGGAAAAGGGCTCAACAATTAGAAACGCTTGCTGTTCATGCGTGCCCATCCCCAGAACCGTTTAATTGCTAGTGTGTGTAGTGATTCCAACACTGGGACCAAAAGGGCAAGAGCCCTGAGAAACGGGTTAGCTAGTCAGTCTGGGAGCTCTAGGTCCAATTGAGAGATGACAGCTCACTGAATACAATAGAGAACAATTGAGAAGAGAGTCTTAGGCCCACTGAGCCATCTGGGTAGCTCAAGTAAATTCTGTAGATGAGTATAAAATTACCTAAATAACTTTGCAACCGAATTGTTCACAGCAGCAAACAGGCCTTATCAGTATTGCTAAATTGGATTTTATTAGGCAGACTCATGAGACACAAATGCACTCATGTTCATGTCCACAGTTTATTATGGCGAAAGGATAGAAAGCACAATCAGGAAAGGGAAAACCAAAAAGTCAGGCTTTTTTGGAGTCCTCACTCAGCATATCTTCAGCCTCCAGAAATAAATAATACAAACATGAAAAATGTTTTTGCCAGAGAAGTTTGTTAGATTGTCACGTGGTAGGATTTTTATTGAGAGCCTGGCCAAATAATATCTTTTCCTGGTATGTACCAAAATCCCAATTTTAAAATGACACCATGTGCTAATAGTTCAGGCCCAGTAAGTTACTCTTACAAGTTGTTGGGATGAAATGTAAGTTCTAGATGCCAGTCAGGACCAGTGCTGTGAATAAACTTTTGAAAGTATAGTAAATGGACGTATAATGTCTTTTTACACAAAACCCCACTGTTAAATTGTTGAAAACCTAAGAGTGATTCTCTGGGGCGACAAATACGGGATTAGCAGTAGTAGAATCCTTCTAGGTTGAGTTCTTATTTAATATAATAATTAAATTATAGTTAGTAGTTTCATGGTACACAACTTAGGTTCATTTTTAATACACTAGGTATGGCATGGTATAAAACTTCATTTTTTAAAGCAAAAAGGGAAACTTGACCAGCAAGTTTTCATTTCCCACCCTTAGTGTTCCTCCTGCTCAGTGGGTGTAGATTAGTTCTTCTAGAAGCCGTTGACCATTAGTGTCTTGTACTGTGCAGTGACTGTCATGGGATAGTAAGGCCTCCACTTTTGCATTAGTTAGTTTTTCCAAGGGCACATCACTAGTATGTGGAGGTGAGATTTGAACCCTGTTAAAATTGTATATCACCACATACTCTACAGTTAAAGTGCACTTTAAATACTTTTGGTATGCCTCTGCTCCTGGTTTGGGAGGGAAGTGGGTTGGTCAGTATGCAGTATGCTGTTTGCGTACTGGCAAGCCTTGGGCCTGCTAGAAGCATAAGCTCCAGAGCTGACTGCCTTCCTTCACATCCGGACTGTGCACTAGGCTAGCTGTGGAAGCTTAGGTAAAGTTAATTAACTCTTCCATAATGGTTTTTCTAATCCATGAAACAGTGATTTAGTGATTAATTTAGAAAGACTAAATGAGTAAATATATAGGACTTGAGTAATAAGCTCTGTGTTACTGTAGAGTTTGCCTTTAAGAGTAGTGATGAAGGGCTTAGTGGTTAAGAGGACTCAGTTTCTGTTCCAAGCACCCATATAGGGCAGCTCAGAGCTGTCTGTAATCCCAGCCCCAGCCCCTGGCCTCCACAGTCATCTGCATGTGTACATACCAAATGCATAGTTAACTCTAAACTAAATCTTTAAAAGAGTTAAACATGGAAGGTATTTGAATAATAGCATATACCAAGATTAAAGTTGGTTCCATGGTAAGAGCAGGTACTTAAAAAGAGGGTGAAGAAAGCACAACATTTAAGCTATCTACTGTCGGGTCAGTGTCCTGGATAGGCTACTGCGTTTATGGAACCCAACTTAATTTGTTGTATTCACAAAGAAAACATGACAGATTTCTGCCACTAGATGGTAGAGTTTTCAAATTTTAGTAACCAGCTTACCCTTGTCTCTTGGTATTTTAGATTATAATTACTTTCTAACTAGAGGTGACAGTCCCACACAGTGGCTAGATCTCATAGTTTTCTAGACTTCATTTGGTAGGGGCTTAAGATACCTTACAAAGCCTTACAGACATAGCAGCTCTAAGTATTGATTATATGACAGTTTTGGGCTTAGTAGTTTTCAAGACATTTATTTCTTGTAATACCTTTAGAAAAAAAGACAGTACAAGGCTGGTAATTGGTAGAAGTGTTTTTTACTGTTCGCAGTTAATGCTGTGGACCTGTTTTGTTCATTTGGCTTTTTGGTTTGTAGATTTTCTGGTCTCTGGTTTTACAATATTTTTACTTTGATGTTATACCAGAATTTCTGTTTTAGAGAAAGTTAATAGTAAAAAGTTTGTGTTGAGAAGAAAATACAGTCACAGTCGGCTGTGATCTACATTAGCTCTGATTTTCAGCTAATAGTTTAATGTGTGATTGCTTGGTTACTCTTGATATGGCCATTGGAATTATGAAGGTACTGGGCTGTGGGTGAGGAAAGTGGGCTCTGGTCTTTGGATGAATGATACTTTGTATCTCTGGCTGGTCTCTTTCTTATAGAAGGAGCCACTGGACTCCTGAATCCCAGACTTGTTGAAGGGCAGGACTGTGTGGATATTTGTTTTGGTGTTTCTGCAAATCAAACTTACATAAGGAACTGTAGCCTTTATTGATAAGTGTGGGTTAAGATACTCATTATACATAGGTGGACTTGTATATCTTCAAACTTTTCTATCTATACAAATTCTCAAATTGCTAGGTATTTCATGTTAGCAACATTTAATAGCCATTTTTGAAGTCAAGGTCTCATTTTAGCCCAGGTTGGCCATGATCCTACATTGTTGCTCAGGCTTGCCTCTATGTGGAGATCCAATCTGCCTGAGCTTCCTAAATGCTAGGAGTACTGAGCTGAATGGCTGCCCTTCTTTTCAGAGCTGTTAGCTTTCAGGCCTGGAATACAGCCCACTTTATTTTAGTTTCCTAAGTTGAAGACTTCTGGGCAAGAAATGAGATTGTCAAGTTTGTTAAAGTGATCTGGAAGCATAGAGAGGCATGTGTGGGATGGAGGAGTTAGCTGCTGTGAAGGACGTGTGCTGGTTATAGCTGCCTTTGTGGGGCTTAGAGGTTGGCTTTTAGGAAATGTTTTCAGTTGTACACAAGAGGTTTCTTGGTAAGCATTTGTGGCAGAAGCTGTTTAAAGTAGTGCTGGTGATGACACATCAGGTAAGAGGAAGTGGGATTTTCAGTCATGTTTTTAAAATTGTGCTTTAGTTACTTTATAATGTCAGTCTAATTTGTTTGTTACTTTTCTAGCTATGACTTCACACCCATGGACTCTTCTGCAGTTTATGTTTTGAGCAGTATGGCTCGTCAGCGTCGTGCATCTTTGTCTTGTGGAGGACCTGGTACTGGTCAAGAGTTCGCGGGAAATGAATTCAGTAAAAGCTGTGGTTCACCTGGATCATCACAGCTCTCTTCTAGTTCTTTGTATGCTAAAGCTGTCAAAAGCCACAGCTCAGGGACTGTGAGTGCCACTTCTCCTAATAAGTGCAAAAGACCAATGAATGCCTTCATGCTTTTTGCCAAAAAATACAGAGTTGAATATACTCAGATGTATCCAGGGAAAGATAACAGGTAAATAGCAATAACTACGATTACTGACTTGTCAGTGTAGTTCACAGTAACTGGTTCTGCAAAAATAAATTTCAGTAGCTTTTGTTGATGTCTTTCCATTTTCTTAGGTTGATTTAGATACATTGTGTTTTTATAATAGATTATACAGAGGGCAGTACCGAAAAGGTTCCCTTTGAAAATAAGTTAGGTGTAATTTGCCTGCTAGAGAACAAGATTCAACAACTCCTGGTGGTTTTGTTTTTAGAGAAGGCTAGTACTTCCTTGGGTCAGGTTTGGAGGGTTTCATAAGGAGCCATGTGTGGGGTATGTAACATGAACAGTTTATATAAGAAAGCAGTCAGATTTGTCCAAGCGTAGCCTTTGGAAGGTCAGTCCTCTGTGCTGCAGCCTTACTTATTTCACTGTCTGTTAGAGTTCAGTCTTGTACTTTGTAAGCTAAAAGTACCTTCTTGCAATCTTCCTATTTCCCTGAGAGTCAGAATTACTATTTCCTTTGTTTTTGCAATCATAAGTCAAAACATTTTAGAGGACTTAATTTTTTTAACTCAATTTTCAATTCAGTTTGTAACGTCTCAAAGAAAGTAGTTCTAAATATTACAGTTTAGAAAGAGGCTTTGCATCTCCAGTGCATCTGTAAGATTTGATGTGTTTGTACAGAATGGCCTTGTCCTAATATTTGATTATTTCTTCAGAATTAAAATGGAGGGTGGCCAGAGCTAAGTAGTGAGACCCTGTCGGGTTTTGTTTTTTGTTTTTTTTTTTTTTTTTTAACAAATTAATGTTGGCAATGGCTTCTGTCAAGAAGATAGACTAGTTTAGCGGAAATTATGCTTCAAAAATTCAAAAGCATTTTAACTTAGGCACGTTCCCCATCACTCCCTTTTTGTGGTGGCCATCTTGGAGACTTCCTGACAGATGCAGGATGTTTCTCTTTTCACGCCTATGTAGTACTTGTTTATTGAATGTCCTCTTATACCTAGGAGTAGTCTCGTGGTCTTGAACTGTGTTATAAAGACTTTCTAAATAGTTGGGTGCTGATAGGACTCTGGCTTTACTTTCATTTTGGAGGAAAGGACTCTGCCAAGAGTGGACATCTATCTCATTTTCTTTTTTTTTTTTTCTATTTTAGGATCTATTTATTAAAAGATATCTCCCATTAGTGTTATTACCATGTGACTGATATATTTGTGGTTCTAATGTGAAAGGATGTCAAATGGACCTTTTTCCAAACTCACTGAAAACAATTAATTTTGGTTTTGGATTTTGTTCTTCTTGTAGATAGGTAGATCTTTATTCCATGAATAAGGACTTCTCATGTCGTAGAGGAATGCACACTAAAATAAGTAGGTTAGAGCTCTTTAGCCAGTTGGCATAAACTTAAGTCTGGTTGGTAAATTAAGAGAGGAGGGAGTGCAGATGGTAGTCTCAGCACTGAGGACATCACACTGTCCATCTTGTTTCACTTAAGAGGAAACATCAAGCATCGTATCAACACCCTATTCTAAACACTTGAACTTTGGGAGACTGGGATGGGTACGTGCTTATTCCCTATGGCTTAAATGGCAAAAATGTCAACCATTACATGCTGTCTTTAACCAAAAGTCTAAATTAAGTTGAGTTTAAATAAAATACAGCACATTCAGTTGCTTTACTATATTGGATTTAACGAGACAAACACACTCAATACGTGCAAGTAATGGCTTCTGTGGTTACTATGCTCCTGAAGCATGAATGTCTACATCTTCTTAACCAGTCCGTACAGAGACTAGTTAACCCAGGATCCTCCTGTGTGGGTACCATGTAATGGCTAAAAGTTACTCATAGAAAAGTGATTTATTTCTCAATGGATATTCTGGATGAGATTACGTTAGTAGCTTTCCTCTCTGAATGACTGGGAAACTAGGAAAATTGTTCCAGATTTGTATAGTGATCTATCCTATCAGATTTAATGTTCTCTTACCTTTTAAATTTAATCTAGAGTCTCATGTGTTAAGTACAAACCCGACTTTTAAGTGTACTTAAAAAAAAAAAATCATTAGACATAAACTCTAAGGGAAAGACAGTCTTTCTCACTGGGCTTGCATTTTTGTGGGGGAAAGCTTTTAACATAATCATGATAGCTTGAGTAGCTATGCACACAAAATAAGTTTTTAATACAAGTTGAATGCCTTATCCTGTTGATACTGAACTTTGGAAAAATACTTTTTGGCCATTTTGGATGGAACAGTTGTAAATACTGGTACTATTACAAGATTCTCATAAGTTGACCATATGACAGGGTTTTGCTGAAATGACTGAGAACCTTGATCTTTCCCTTCTTTGCTTTTACATTCATGTTCGAAGTAGCAGCAGTTGGTAACACTATTTGAAAAGTTTACATATGTAAATATTCATTCTGCAGAGCCATTAGTGTGATCCTTGGTGACAGGTGGAAAAAAATGAAGAATGAGGAAAGGAGGATGTACACATTAGAAGCAAAGGCTTTGGCCGAAGAACAAAAGCGTTTAAATCCTGACTGCTGGAAAAGGAAAAGAACCAATTCAGTAAGTGTTAGCAATAAGTGTTAACGTGATACTCTGTCCCTGTGCCTGCGCTGGCATGCCAGACCCTTTAAAGATATCTCACCATTTTTTTTTACTTGAAGCCTAGTAATGTTGAGCACACACGAGTACAGCTGCCTTCCTGTCATCAGAAACCGCTTACTGTGGAGTCTGTCAAGCAGAGATCTCAAGTAGTCCTAAGTGCTGAGGTCCGGATGGCTTTAGAGCATTTCTAATATGGTTAAAACTGGACACCGTTAACTCATCACAGTAGAAAATCTAATTTCTGGTGGCTTGCCTCAGACACAGTAACAGAATGCAGACTTCTGCCATTGGCAGAAACTACTAGATTAAGAATCTGAAGAAATAGGAAAGGTGGAAGTAAATCTCACAGTGCTTTCTTGGTTGATAGACCCCATCATTCTAATTGTCCTTTGATTACCACAAAATGTATATAATAAAACAGAATGGCTTATGTTTTGTCGAAATAGGGGTGTTTTAATCTATTCCTAAATAACTATTAGTTTAAATGGCTCAGGGATTTAAAGTGTTGAACTATAATGTAGAAGTTTGTTTTGTGCTTACTTTGGGGGTGGGGTGTGTGTGAGTCAAGGTTTCATGTAGCCAGGCCTCAAACTTGCTTTTGAACGCAGGAATGACCTTCAACTTCTGATCCTCCTGCTTCCAGCCCTTTAATTTAGGGAATTCGGGCACTCAATACAACACTTGGGTTTTGTGTGTGTGTGCATATGTGGTTGTATGAGTGCAGCCATACATATTGAAGTCACAGGACAAGCTCAAGTGTCGGTCTTGCCTTCTGTTTATGTAGCTCTGGGGTTTGAACCCAAGGCTTTGTGCTTGGAAGGCAAGCTGTCTACGGAGTTAGATACCCATCCCTCACAAACTGTTGTTAGGGTCTGAAAATATATAAACTTCAAAGTTTAATTACACAGTTAATATATATTATTTTGTAAGCATTCACTGTTTTGTTTGCAGGGCTCTCAACAGCATTAAACCTGATGCTTGTGTCTGTAAGTCTGCATTCACACAAGTACCAACTCTGGACGGAAAAGCTTGGAAGACTTTGGTCTCACCATTTGTCCTACATTTGTGTGACCATAAGATGCTAAGAGCATTGAGTCTTGAAATGATTTAATGGGTGAGGATTTGCTTTCTCCATTAGAGCATTAAGTAAGCTACAACTATCAACATTGTAAACCAAATTGCCTTATTTTCCTTCCAAACTTCATATACGTCTATCAGGTAATATAGGCTTGAAAATTGATATCCTGTGGTGCTAAAGTACAGTAGAGAGATGTGTATACATGTTTTATTTTAAATTGTACGAAGGGGAATTTAAAAATATGTAACTGCTGTTTATACACCGGCTCCTTACTGCTTATTAATCTGTATTGTACCCACGATATCAGGAATGAAGCAGACGCTGGCCTTTCCATGAATAGCCACCACATGGCCCAGCATCTGTGCCAAACACAGTCGCTTCTAGTCTGGCCAGTGCCAAGAGACAACATAGCATGGCAGGTGGATGGTGTCATTGTCCCAGCTAAAAGAGCCACCTGCTTCAGGCACCACCGGCATGTGCTGAGTGGACGCACCAGGGGGCAGCCTGCCTCCACGGGTTCCATTGGGGGCCAAGCCCAGCCAAGGTGCAGTTGGTTAATAGCATTGGGACAGTCACTCTAATGGTGCTGTTGACTCTCTCCTCAGCCACACAGCTTACATCTGTGCCGTCATCGTCTCTATGGTGGGGGCAGACTTTGCACTTTACCTCCCTCCAGCTTCTGAGATAGAGCAAGGACTGCAGCAGGTGAACTGCTTTTGCTCTGAGCTACAATCATGGCTTCTCATGTTACTTACCAAGTGGTATTTTTGGTTAGGAATCACAGCTGTAAAGTTGATTTCAGTTCATTACACTTCTTAAACATGTTGCCCTCAATTTTGCACACTATATTCTTGTATATTATTTCAAATAAAATGAAAAAAAAATCTGTCTCTGATTTCTGATTGACTGAGTTTATGTGTAGTTATCCAAATAATCTGATCAGCAGATGGAAAATAAATTCTTGATAAAGCAGTTCTGGTGTTATAATTAGGTTTTTGGTGGGATTTTAGAAACTAAAGTATGTTAATCATGGTGTGAAGACAATAGAAAAATAAGGACATATATTAACATTTATAGAGAACCTTTGTAGGAAAAGAAAGTTTTATTTTTTAACTTTGTAACTTTATTAAAAATAAGCACTTGGGGCTTTGGGACAAAGTGTGAAGAAACCCTGGCTGCATTTAGAATGCTTAGCAGTGCATCTGTCTCAGCTTTGAGTTGTGCCACAGTTACTGGACCTGACTGCATATCACTCGCGGTAGAGCTGCTCTGTGCCAGGTTTACTCAGGGACTCCTGAAGATTTGCAGATCCCCAGGTTACATGCTTACCAGTAAAGCAGCAGATTTTGGGGAAAGTGCGGTGACTTGATCCTGTCCCTTCAAAAGCAGTGTAATAAAGGCAGTCAGTTGTGTGATGGCAAAAGAAGAAAAAAGAGAAAACCAGAAAAAAGTCTTGCTCAAAATCTGAAAAAGGAAAAAAATTATCTTTATGAGTGCTGATTGGTCTTTTGACAATTTAAAGTAGGAAATAGAGAAAAATCAACTGATGGTTGGTTGCTGGTTGCCACCCTTGGATGGGTGTGCAAGTGGAGACTGCCTGTTACTGTAGTGTAGACATGGCCTTTTGGAGCAGCTGAACCATGATGGGATAAACTGGTGCAAACTCTTTGCCTTCTCTGCTTCGAACTGACTGAACATAAGCTTCCAGGGCGCCCCTGAAAATGCAAAGGAAAACTGTAAAAATGCCACATAAATCCAACATTTTGTAGCATTGATATGAAAATGACAAGTTTGTCCATTTTTGGAACCAATTTGGCCAGTGCTGACAGCCTTCAGACATGCGTTGGAGCCACATTGGTTATGCCAGTTGGGCAGTTCAGCTATGGCCAATTTCAGTCTGTTATGGTTCAGTACGTGCCATTTCTCTGCATTTGTCCAGAAGCACATGAGAATTACAGGCATAGCTTGTGCTTCTGTGCTTGTTCACAGTGCTCAGCTAGGGAAGAAAGCACTCATTCAGGAGATACATTTTAGGGCTTAGTTTTTGAACTTCATCAGTTAGATGTATTCTAGTTGCACTGAGGATTGGAGTCAGCAAATGGCAGCAATATTTGCAGCCCTGGGCTTGTTAAACCCCTGGAGCCATTTCCCCCCACAGCAGAGCTGTAGCCACAAAGTCGGCAGCAGTGGTCTCCACTGGTAAATTTGCGTATCTCCAGTCAGTAAAGCTGAAATAGTGGCTTGTACTTTATGAAAATGAGTAAGTTACCACTGTCCTGCTCACATACTCTAAGTCCAGTTTAGTAAACTTTTGTTTATGCCCAAACACTGGAAATAGTTAACCTTGATCGTCAGATGTGTTCTTTACTCTTCACCTGCTGGGGGCTGTCTTTGGTTTCCATCTGTCTCTTACACGTTTTAATATCCATTGCTTGTAGGTGTCCTGTCATCCACCAAATGAGTGCCATTGTTCTGTTTGTCTTTCTTCACTGAGCCCAGGAACCAGTTCTGTGCTCTGAAACTCTTGATTCCACCTATATGGAGTCAGTTACCAGGTCCTCAAATTCACCCCAGCTATTTCCACGTTGGGCCCCTGCCTGCCTGCAACTTTGTTTAGCTTTCTGTCTTCTGTTCTTGAAGCTGCTGGCGGGGCCTCTGAGGTGGTCATCCTGGTAATGACTCTAACATCATCCTCTTGTTGGAAAGAGGATGACACCCAACAACCCAGCAATGTTGGAAACCACCACCCAGCCCTTCATGCTTCTTGGGGCTTCAGGACACTTTGATGTAGCCTGAAAAAGACCTACAGATCACTACAAACTACTTCACTCCCTACTCTGAGCCCACTGGCCAATCAGGACTCGAGATCCAGGTATTTTCCCATTCTGAAACCAGGGTGGTTTTCCCTCAGGGGTTGGCAAATGGCTTGTTTGGTTTGGGCCATTCATATATCCTATAATTAAAGAGAGTTTTCCCTGTGTTCTTCCAAGACAGCTCTTCGATCATTTAGGACTCAGTCACCTTTGGAGTTTTCTTTTGCCATAAAGCTCTTCCTAACCCCAGGTAGCAAAAACATTACCCTAGAATCAAACAGATGTGTATAAAGGCCTGACTGCACAGTGCCAGCATTCTGCTTCATGCTGTGTTCAGGGTATGAGTGAGTCCTTTAGCTACGTGGAAGCATGGTCAGGCCATTACTTAAGAAGCCAGCTTCTGAAATAATACATAATGCTGTTACTTCTGCTATACGCTTAGCCTTGGGTCCCATTAGTAAGTAATTCTTAACTACCAGACAGGAGATGGCAGTGCTGTTAAAATAATTTGTGGCATGCTCCAGCCAACCCTTAGTGAGTTACTGCTCTGTGAGGAAAACTTTCTTCAGCTGCCGTGCCATTTCATGGCGATGCCCCAACTCCACAAGGGTCTTGAGACACACAGTGAACCCTCACGGGCTCGCCATTTTGAGGCAGTGGGGGTGTGCATGCGCGTGCACATACACAGATACATTCGCTGGTCTAAGGAGTAAGTGTTGGCAGTGGACACATACCTGGTTCTATTTAGAGAATGCACTTAAAACAGTTTCCTTTGCAGTCAAAGGGATAATGCTACACAAATCATGCATTACACAGAATAAGTGTGGTTAGCTTTTTCTCTTGATATTCATCAAAAACACTACCAGAACTACAGTGATGAAAACAGATTAGGCTGCCCTCCCACATAAAATCCGAGCAGGATTTTCAAGCATTTATTAAATTACTTCTTTTGCTTCAGCAAACATGGATTTCTTGGAAGTCAGGCCAAGCATTATGTAAGAGGTTTGCAACCAATAAGATTGCTGAAGTTAACCCTCACGAAAAGCAATGGGTGTAAGTCCTCAAGGACTGGCCTGTGTTAAAAGGTCACACTGTTACGTCACACACCAAGTAGATGTTCTATAAACAGCTATTATTTGTCAGGTACTACAATTCTAAGTGACATCTTGTACCTGTGCCCCAGGGGGCAGGTTAGCCCCAGTTTTTTCCATGGTTTCACAATTTTCTGTAAGTCCACCTCAGGCACTTAGGTCCCATAACTGGCATCTACCCGCAGGGATAAGGACAAGGCGGCATCAGACAATACCTTTCAACAACAGCCATTTTAAGATTTTTAGAAACAGATGAGCCTATGGGTCCAAGGATTCATATGGTACCAATAGATTTAAAAGTCCCGTTAGGCTAACGAAGTCTAAATGGTTTCAACCTAAGTGTTCTCAAAGGGCTACACTAGGAAGCATTGCTTCTCCCCTGCAAATACTAAGATACACAGGTTGTGGCAGAGCCAACCATTTCTGCAGAGCCTGGGGAGTGTTTGTGCCCAAACTGGAGTTTTGTCTTCAGTGAGAGCAGGCTCTGAGCCAGGTGGCCACCGCTGCATGGAGCCCACCTGTTGGAGCACCTGCCAGGTGGCTGAGCTAGTGCAGCCCCCACTGCCCCACCAGGGTCAGTTACTGCTCTGACTTGAAAGTCAACTTCACTGTTAACCTATTCAGGTTCAAAACAAAGCAACCCAGCTGCTGTCAAAGGGCACCAGCCAACCAGGCAGAGGAGAGCTCGCCATTTGCAGCCTGCTCCGCAGCAGTGCTTTCACTGCAGCACTTTGCCCTACTTCTAAAAGCCTAACAGATGGCTGGGAGGGGCAGAATGAGGCTCTGCCAGGCTTGCTCCAGGAGAGAGGGAATGCTGCCATCTGAAACCGGCACTTGCCCTGTCTATGGGGGAATCAGCCATTGATGTCTTGGGAGACAGGGTTAGAATTAATTCTGAGGTGACACTAAGAAAGCGCACCCTCTTGCCGAGGGTCAGGCTGCTGTGGCAGTGCAGTCTGTGGCTGCCCCTGGCAGACGGCACTTTCTGCTCAGGGCAGGAAGGTTCTGGGATCTGCCTGTGTGTGGAGGGATGACTAGGCGGTATTTATGAGCATGGCTTTCACTTGCTAAATGTGAGCTTAGCAACAGCACCACAGATGAGATCACTCAGGAGACATTTTAAAAAAGCAGCAAAAGAAAACAGATTTGTGATCACAAACGCACAGCAGGACAGCCATGTGGATGAGCTCATTCCAGGGCGTTAACATGACAAAATGGAGCCCTGCTGAATCCTTTCCTATTACCAGTTATGTTGAAGCTGAGTGACTATTTGGGACTCAGAAAAAAAAAAAAAAAAAAAAAAAAAAAGTCACAGAGCCACTGTAAATCAATGAGTTAGCTGAGATCCTGACCACATCCTAAGCCTTTTCCAAAAGCAGGTTTATCTAGGCCTGGATCCTGACAGGAAGCTCACCTGCCAGCCATTCCCAGTTTCTGGGTCAGCTTCCCAGTGAGGGAAATAAGGAACAGCACGGAGCCTGTTCCTGTGGGCTCATTTTCCTTAGCCCACACTGGTCATCAGAGGCTCTGTGACTTAGTGCACTCTCAGAAGCTGATGGGCCACTGTTTCTAGTGAGCTCTCAGCTTCTTGAATGGGGTCCTTTACCTGTACTGTGCTCTGTGTTCCACTGTTAAAACGGTGGCACCTTCTCGTGTGCCTGATACCTGGCCTGAGGCTCAAACAGGCCAACTGGCCTGCCACATCCACAGAGCTAGATTGCCAGGATAGAGACTGGAATTAGAGAAACAGGCGGACAGGCGTTGACTGACTTTAGTTGTTTTCTAGCACAGCTGGTTAGGTGATGGTCACCTCCCATGACAGGGCATCTAGGAAGACAGGGTGTGTTGAGGGTGAGTAAACTAGGACATTTGCTGGCTGAGGTTTCTGTGGTGGATTTCAGTGCTTGTCCGGCAGCAAGTTTACTGGCCTAAAAACCCAAGCAAGTGAGTTCCAGACCTAGGGCTTTTGGGGGGTGGGAGAAGGCTAAAAGAGTCATGTCTGCACCTGCTCACTTGGAAACGAAAAGGCTAGAAACAAAACGTGGAAAGTGACATTAACAAATGGATAAAAGGAAGCAATTCAGCAGATGAAATGGATGGGCAAGAGGCCGAAGGGTTCAAGAACAAACTTCAGGAAGTTGGGGCCACATTGGAGCTTGGCCTCAAGTGTCAATAAAGTATGCTGAGTCAGCTGGACAAGCTGCAAGTGGGGGAGACCTCTGGTGATGTTTGAGAGCCTGGTTTCAGAGGGGGGTATTGATGGAAGAAGCATGCTCAGTAAGCCTCGTGCACCATGCTCAGGGCTGGAGATGTGCACACACACTTGGGCATAGGTACAAAAAGAAATGTATTCTTGGACCACAACGAGAGGATGTGTGGCATCTAAGTAGGTTCCTACCAGGAACTTATACTGTTCAAAGTTCACTTGCATCTGAGGCCACCATTTCAGTAACCGCAACACATGAAAACAACACATACAGAGCCAAACTGTATCCTCTCATAGCTGAGGCTGTTTAAAAACTGAAGCTCGAGCTCCTTAGGGTTGGATCAGGCAAAGGAAGGCATGAAGACGTGGAAGAATTAGACAGTCCCTGTGCCCAACGGTGTTCTGCAGACATCGGCATGACAGTGCCTCTAACAATGAGGAGGCCAGCGCACAGATGGTCAACTGCAGGGACAGGCCCCCACAGCCTGCACCTTTACTGTCCCGTGTTCTCTACCCTCCTGGACCTCTCCCTGTACCCAGAACACAGCTTTACCTCAGGAGGAGGAGCCTGTCCTTTTCAGATGGGTGATCATCCAGCCACTGGGAGAAGCGTGCGTGGGACCATTCAGCCCTCTGCAGGGTTGCAATACAGAAGAGAAAGCACATTCTTCAGCAAATGGCAGCAAACACTAGCACAACAAGCACTGCATAACTCTCCAGGTAAAATTATCTTCAAACTTCCTCAAGGAAGCTCAAATGGTGGAAGTTTAAAAAAAACTTCATGAAACCAATTACCAAAAAAAAACCTTATGATTTCCCAACTAACATGGGCCAAAAACAGAAAATGCAGCCTCCATCAATAAAGCTAGAAATTACTTATGTCATTTTGTTGTTATTTTGTTTGATGATGGTGGTTATGATTTTTGAGACAGGGTCTCACTCTGAAATTCAGGCTGGCAAGGAACTAATGGCAATCCTCCAGCCTCAGCTTCCTAAGTGCTCAGATGACAGACCATGGGCCACCATAGTCAGTTGAGACCTTCTTAAAGAGCTAACTCTGGTAAATTTTAGAGTGCCTGCCAAGAAAACAGATACAGGGTGCCGAAGTTTTCTTCCATCTCTGTTTACTTTCAGAGAGACATCCAAGACAAAATAAAACAGGAGGGCTCAGTAACCACTCAATGAGGAGACTTGCTTACAGTTACCTGGGGGTCCATGGAGGCTCTCGCCTGGCCTCATTACCTGGAAGGGGGACTTCAGCTCAGCCGGTGCTCTGGTGAACAGAAACTGAATAATGGTGCTGAATGGAATGACATCTCCCACTGCTGGACTGTCAGCCACATGTTCGCTTGTCTGGAAGAGCAGGGGTCTAGAAGGAGAACAGTTCATTCATGTGGCTCAGTGATGAAAGGTATGATCCGGCAGAAGATCATTCTGTCTGAAGAGTCTTTCTATTCCTTTTCTTTCCTTTTTCCCTTTTCAGTTTTTTGAGACATGGTTTTTCTGTATAGCCCTGGAACTCACTCTGTAGACCAGGCTGGAATTCAGAGATCCACCTGCCTCTTCCTCTGGAATGCTGAGATTAAAGGCATACACCACCACCTCCCAGCCCTACATGGGTTTTTGAAGCCCTATTTTAAAACCCCATTCAGCCCCTAAGGCTGATTTTCCTTTTAAGGTCTTTCCTCAACACTCACCACTTTTCAATGGATCTAATGTTACCTCACTGACAGCAAAATTTGCTTTAGGCTCATTTAATTAATAGGCTAAAACCAACAAGCACAAAGCAAAGCCTTTAAGTTGGTGTAATAGATTCTTAGCTTGATTGATCCTTGATTGACTTTCATTTTATATAAAACCCTTCTTTGGGCTATAATCTAATATGAATGAACTCAATGTTTTCATATAGCTTTTCTAAATGGCACTTGAGTCTTTGATATAAAGTTATTACTTTGCTGATTAATCCAATAATTTACTAGTTCCCTTCTACACACTGTAGTTCCAAGTCTCACTGTCACAATTTCTTAGGAGTAGTATGAAGGCAAATCTACTGCACTACCAATTTCTTGACCACTCACTCTGCCAAAATCTGGGCAGGAATGATGTGCTTTCTTTAGCTCTGAGTTTTTATGACAAGAGCTAGTAAGTCTATGGCTGGCTTCAGAGGCTCCCTGGAAAGGCCAGCCAGTAGATCAGATGACTGACACAAGCCATGGACCACAGCCCTGGATCTTGGTCTCCTTCCTCAGCCATCTTAACCATGACAATGTATGAAGGCAGGCCTGTGTGAAACAGAGCTCAATTCCTTCCTTTCACGAATACACATCTATATCAGCAGCCAGGAGAGTGTGTTCAACAGACACTTGGCTCTTGTTGGATCCAAAACATTAGGAAAAACTCCTTACAGTAATTATCCTACAAATACAACTGATCCCTCCTGGCAAACTTTTGATATCTAAACTGCCTATGATGGTTAGTTTTCATTATTAGCTGACACAATGTGGACTCAGCCGTGAGGGAGTCTCGGTGAGGAACGGCCCGGACTGGCCTGGCCTGTGAAAGATTATCTTGGATTGACTGCGGAAGGAAGACCACCCTATACATAGGCAGCGTCATTTCACACCAGGGCCTTGGAAGGGCAGCTGAGCACTAGCTTGCAAGCACCGACTCTCTGTTCACCGCCTGTGAGGTAGGTGTGATGCGACTACTTCAAGTTCCTGTCACCTTCCCTTCCCTGCAGGGATGGAGTAGAAAGACTGGAACTGTGAACCAAATCATTCCTTCTGAATTGCTTTTGTCCTGGTATGTTATGGAAGTAAAAGGAAAGTAAGGCACTGCCTCACCAAGCCACATTGCTCTGTTACTGGGAAACAATGTTCATTTTTATTGTCTGTTACCAGAAAGCCAGGAACCTACAAATTCTTCTTGTGGCCACACTGAGAATTTGCTACATTGCTTTGGAAATGTTCAAAGCTCGAATCATTTCTTCAGCTCGATGCTGAAGAACTTTGGAGGCTATTGGTGTAATGAAGCATGAAAAGGCTCCTGGGGTAGTTTTCATTTTGCCTGGCGGCATCACCGTGAGCCTTCCTCTGTGTGGATGACACCATCTTCACTGCTAGGCCAAAGCTGCTGGTTTCCACAAGAGCAGCATCACAACCATCAACAGAACAGCATGCTTAAGTACACACAGTGTGCCAGGCATGTAGAAAGTTTTCAGACATGAGGTCAGCAAGAGGTCTCAGGCTTCAGCATCCCAGACCCAAAGTAACAAAAAAAAAAAAAAAATCACCCACAGGAGAGAATATCACAGTGAAAACTTGAATCTTAGAAACAGGACTGGTCCACTCATAGATTAAATGACAGAACTAGACAAAAACTACCCTAGAAAGCTACTTATGTTCCCACTAGGGGCACAACATTCTTCCTGTTACTGGCTCAGCAACAGAGAATACTGTCTGCACGCACAGTGTAGACAGAACAAGCAGCAGGCACCTGGCTTTCCTAGCATTCTGTGGCTAGGTACTACCTCAAGGGAGCGGTGTGGGCACCACAGGGCTGCACTCTGTAGTCAGGCAGAAACAGCTGCCAGTGGTCTGAGTGGCAGCTGTGGCCTGATAGCAGTGGTGTCTAATCAGACACCAGCAAATGGCCGCCTACCAGCAAAACTCAACTGCCAGCTCACAAAAACTTGTGTCACATTTAACTTGGCTTATGTCTCTAGAGAGCAACCTGCCTCGCCAAAAATCTTACTCAGAATCCAGGCTGGGAGATGCAAGCCATAGTATATCTGTAGAGCAGCTGTTCAACCTGTGGGTCTCAACCCCTTTGGGCACTGAACTACTCTTTCACAGGGGTCGCATATACATGTCAGCCATCCTGCATGTCAAATATTCACATTATGATTCATAACAGTAGCAAAATTAGTTATGAAGAAGCAACAAAAATAATGTTATGGTTGGGGGTCTCCACAAGAGGAACTGTTTTAGAGGGTCACAGCATTAGGACGGTTGAGAAGCACTGCTCTCAAGTGCACAGGAGCTAAACTTGTTTGTCTCATCCTCGGGTTCAAATAGTGGAGCCACCTGGCTCAGGGCTTATTCCTGCCCCGCTGGCAGTCCAAAAGTAGCTTTGCGCAACCTCAGGCTACCCTGTGGTCAATTCAGGTAAGGAAATATCCAGCCCATGAGCTGCTGCAGCTCACAGCCAATGCAGTGTGCCTGGATGGCTTCGGGTTCTGGCCACACACACACACGCAGGTTCCTGTGGAGTCCAGAGGACCTGCAGTTACAGGTGGTTGAGCCGCCTCAAGTATGTGCTGGGAATTAGAATTAGGTCCTTTGTGTGACCTAGAAACATTCCTAACCACTGAATCTCCAACCCCAGATTCAAGGTTTTTGTTCACTACTTCTATAAAAAAATATCAAATATCTCATTATTATAGTATAATAATTATACATAATTATTATATAAATTATACAATAGTATAATAATTATTAATAATACTATTACATAATAATTATATTATTAAATATAATTTGGATTTTAAAGACATTCATTTTTAAGTTGGCAAAGATTTATGTTAAATATTCCAAAGGCATTCTATTTGGAGATACCTTTATTTTAAATTCAAACTCTTAAAAAAGCAAATAAACTGTTTCCTACTAAGGAAATGGAAAATAATTTTACCTTGATCCAATCAGTTTGATTACCCTGTGCTTCTACTAATATTTAAACTATTAGGACACACATTAAAGGCTCTGAAAGTCCTGTGACAAGACTTAACCCTCTGATTCCCTTAAAGTAACTCTGAGCTCATTTATTCTTATCGGGGAAAAAAAAAAAAAATCTGGGTTAGTCCTTTTAATCCAAATTATAAAACAAAACAAGCCAGTCCTTAATAATAGCCATCATGGTACTTCACACTTAAGAATTCTGTGTTTTCTAGGCTAGGATGCTAACTCACTCAGTAAAATGCTCCCTTTGCAAGCATGATGATTGGAGTTCAGATCCCCCAAACATGTGTAAATGCCTGGCAGGGTAGTACATGCTTATTATCACAACTCTCGGAAGGCAAGAGAATGGTGTGTATTCCTAGAGCAAGCTTAATAGCTAGACTCGTCAAGTCTGTGAGTCCTGGGTTCGGGGTAAGACCTTACTTATCTCAAGAGATAAGGCCTGTCACCAAAAATACTTGTATATGGGAAAAGACAATTTTGATAAAAGAGAAATTAATGAATGCTATGTTGTTATCTGATTTAATCTGTAATATAGATTTCCCAGACTGGATTTGATACAATACTGAGATGTGGAATATAGCAAATTATCACCCAAAATAAGAGTTATAATTTACACTTTAGAACCCAACATTTCCTATTAAACTATCCACCCTTCATGATGTTACAGATATAAAATCAACCTGATTAAAAGGAAGTCTATTAAAAAAGGTAGTTATTTTTAATACTCCAAACATCAACTAAAGCATGTCATCAAATAAAAATACTTGTAGATGGAACAACATCATCTAGGTAATTTAAAGATACCACCCCTGGTTGATTAAAATGATCCCTTCTCTTACCTACTGCTGTCATTCCTCAGGCCATAATTTGATTATGGTGACATTAGGTACACTATTCCTAATTTTACATGTCACATGTATGTCAGATACAGAGGTTGAAAAAAATTTGGACCTGGGTCCTGACAGCTGGAAGAGTTGGTAATGTGAACAGTTTAGTATTACTATTCCTGGTAACTGCATTCTAGCATACTGGGAAAAAAAACAATATTTGGCCTTTGCATGCACAAAATGTGATTGGTCAGCCAACAGAAGAAACTTGGAACTGATGTTTTCAGGAAAAAAAAAAAAAAAACACACACACATGAAACACTCTCCAGGGCTGAGGGACTGGTTGGCATGGCTGTGAGTGTGAGGAACTAGAATGGTAAGTCTGGCAGATAGTCCTGGGCTACCTTCAGGCCCCTCCACAGTCACTGATTGCCTACCTCTATGAGGGACCTAATAACCTGTAACTATCAAGTCAATGCTTTCAGACTTACAAACAGCTTCCTCCTCCACCAACAAAAGGTCAAGATGTATCAGATAACTCTCAGGTCTACAACAGTATCTGGCTCTGTTCTAATCACCCACCTGTATTGAACAGTGTATTAATCATGCTTTGATTTATAACTATACAGAAACTTTGTGAAATTGGCAGCATGTTAGAACATGGTATTTGGTGCAACCTGACAAGGCTGGTTATATCTGGTTCTCTTACTCCCTTTGAAAATGAACTGTAAAACCCTGCAGATGAAGGACACAAGGCTAAACAGAACAACCACTATCAAGTATCACAGCACACTGTAGCAAGCGCAAGAGACCAGTGACTTCACAGACAGGGTTTAAAACATGAAGCTACAGGAGCAACAGGAAACAAAGTGAGAAAGACTAAAGAAAGCCCACAGGAAACAGGGAAGGCCGATGAGGGCACCAGGCTTTGTGTCATGAAGGGGAAAAAGAAGAGAAAGGAAGGGGCTCCAAAGAATGGCTCAGGAAACAACAGACGAGACTTCCCCTTGTTAGGCACCAGCCTCTAGACACAGAACTCAAAGTGCTCTCCAAGCACACCCAATCCAAAGAGAAGCTCACAGAGGACAAACAGGAAAGCAGCTAAAAGCAAGGACAAGGTCAGGGGACAAGACTTGAGGGTCTTGTTCTCTGACAGTCAGGAAGCATGCAGAGATCAGGTGCAAAGAACAAACTTCTTCAGTGTCCATACATTTGTTTCATATCCTTCTGATATGGAGAACTAGAAGTTATTTTGTCTTATCTTCAGCTTCAAGAAATTTAAAGCTAAATCTGAAATTTAGCAAGGAAGTTAATTTTATGGTTTACATGTGTGTTTTATAATTATCCTTCAGGATATTTCAATGCAACTAGAAAGGATACTAGGAAACAAAAAAAGCGGGCAAGGAAGGAGGATTACGAGAGATGGAAACAGGCAGGTGGATGTACCTAGGCACACAAGCATAAGAGGAGCTGTGCTTAGCAGCCTGGCACACAGGGATGGTGGGTGAGATGCTCAGAAACCAGGCCTGGTTAAAAAACTGCTGGGTTTTTTTTTTTTGGGGGGGGGGGGGGGGGGTCAGTCAGTCACTTGTTCCTTCATAGCTTTAAGCCACAAAAAAAAAAAAAAAAAAGTCTTTCTGACAAGACCAGTGCTCCACAATAGTCACTAATGGCTGCCTACAGAGCTCTGAGAGCAACTCTGGTGTACATCTACACTTGGGGTCGCTCACACATCACCTCCGATCAGGAGCACAGCCTGTACCTCCCTGTCCCGGATGCCAGGTAGGATCTGAAGCTCCAACAAGTCAAAAAAAAAAAAAAAAAAAATTCACCACCTGCAGTGCTTTACAAAACAAAAGAAAATTAATTAAGATGCTATGAAAAGCAGAAATTCTACACTGTCATTCTTAGAGATGATTTTATATATAGCAGCACTTCCAAGGTTACACATTCTAGCCAGAAGGTAGAGTTAATTAGTCAAGTATTAGATCCCTTAGAAAAGATGTCTATTTCTAGTTGGGTAAGTCACATTTAAATGACTCATGGCTGCACAGCTGTCAGTTTTCAGACAGGCTGTTAAGGCTAATCGTGCAATGCAGGACAGCAGAGGTCCTACTGCTCCTCTCCTCACACTCAGCAGCAGTGCTGTCCCCTCCATGTCACCTGCCACCATACCCATCCCTCCCCAATTCTGAGAGAAGGGCCTCAACAGGCAGCAAGATCAGCAAGTACAATGCCCTGAGCTCGGACACTCCCATAGAAACTAAAGTCTGAGAGAGGAAACGCCACCCCACTGTGGGGGCATGCAGCTAGCCATCCTTCCCACACAGGATGCCTTTGAGAGAACAGACAGCTGTCTGAAGCCTGCAGGGAGTATGCAGGGGTCATGCGGGCTGCAGAAGAAAATGATGCAGGAGGGTAATCACTTGGGGTAAAGAAGGGCTCCTGTTTGGGAGTTTATTGTCTTTCCCACAGATCAAGCAGAAGAAAAGGCAGGGTTTCTTGGGGGCGCTCTCTAGGTCTTCCGGGAGTTGTCTCAGAACTGCTGGGAGCAGAAGCCAGCAACTTGATTTCTGTCAGTGGCAGGAACAGGACTGCTCCGTACCATGACTTCTGTTCTCCAAAACATGACTCTCCCAAACCAAAGCTTCCCTTCCATAAAACATAATGCTTTTTCCTAATGACAAAATAACAAATGGATATCATTGGTTGGACTGTAAAACCTTTATTTCACAATTTACTCCGATTTCAAGAAATAAGTCATCCACTTGTAAAATTTATGTGTATGTACTAGTGCCTTTTCTGTGACAAAACACAATATCTAAGGCAACTTCTAAATGTGTTTACTTTGCCTTATTCTTCCAGAGGGATATGGGGTCACTATGAAATGGCCATAACTAGAGTCACACTTGGCAGCTAAAGTAGGGAGCTTGGAGCTCACATCTTTAACCTGCAACATGAAACAGAGAGTAGGTACTACAAATTGTATATGCAGTTGTAAACTATCAATCCTACCCCAAGTAACATACTTCCTACAGCAAGTCAGCTTTTCCTAGGCATTCCAAAATGATACCACCAACTGAGAAGGATTCTAAGGGTCACAGAGTAGAATATATGTATATTCTGAATCTGTAGGGTAGACTATTCTGTAAATGTCTCTTATATCCATTTCCCCAAACCATAGCTTAAGTCTAAAATGGTTGTAGTTGTTGTTCTTCAGTTTGGATGACCAATTAGAGGCTTAAATCATTCACTCTCATTGCATCAGGACCTATCTGACCAGTTACAGCCATTGGTGTTCACTTTACGAAACAGGGAGCATGCTGAGACCAGACTATGGCCTACTCTTTTTTTTTTTTTAAGATTTTTATTTTATTTTATTATGTATACAGTGTTCTGTCTCCGTGTACACTTGGATGCCAGAAGAGGTTACCAGATCTCATTTCAGATGGTTATGAGTCTTACAATATTTATTTATTATGTATACGGTATTCTGCCTTGCATGTATGCCTCCATGCCAGAAGGGGCAACCAGATGTCATCATAGATAGTTGTAAGCCACCATGTGGTTTCTTGGACTTGAACTCAGGACCTTTGGAAGAGCAGCCAGTGCTCTTAACCATTAAACCATCTCTCCAACCCCTATGGGGCTGTATATTGTGTAAAACAGTGTTGTCAGGTTGTACCCTGCTTGCTAATTCCATTTTACAAACAGATTTTGACTCTCATTTTGAGGACAGAGGATGATCACATGCAGGATGGCCTCACCAACACCATCTATCCAGACCCACTAACAGCACAGACAGATAATGACTTATTCCTAGCAGAAGAAATCGTGCTAACCTAGAACGGTATAGAGGTGAATTGAGACTGGAGGGGCGTAAGAGTGCATTAAAATCCTATCAACAAAACCAGGCCCAAGAACCTAACAGACATGCCTGGCCAAGGAGAGACTATAACTCCTTTACTTGAACCTGACAAAATGGGCCCCACTCCAGCCTGTCATTTGGTACCAGCAGTACGTACCAGGAACAGGCAGAGCAGTCCCAATCGTCCTGGGCTGTCAGCTCAGTCCTCCACTGTTGACATGCCTGCTGACTGCGGTCTACTCATCCATGCCCCTTGGGACTTAGCCCCTCTGTTCCTGCTGCAGATTGGATTCTGCTCTTTGGTCTCTGCAGCTAAACTACATCTTCAGTGTCCACTCTGGCTCTTTCATGGCCTGACCTCTACAGCAACAGTTTCTTCCCTGAGGTGGGTTTGGATTTGCTGTCTCATCAGTATATTCACTTCACTTATACACATTTATGCTTCTTACCTAAACATCTCAACCCACCCACTTCAAGAAAGCTCTTGTACGACTATTGGAGCCTCATCACCTTGTAAACTTTCTGCAGCTCACATATGTGTGCAGATCTAAATAGGCATATTTATTCTACCCTATGTATGCTGTGATATAAAAGTAAGTATTAGTAAGTAAGACCAACAGACTAATAGAACTTGCCTTCACCTAAGCTGAACTGCTAGGGTAGGCAGGTTATCTGGCAAACTGGGGCTACAGAAACTGGTGCAAGAAGTACATGTGTTGTTTTTCAATAAACTCTAACACTATGGAAAAACACAAAGTGCTCCCCTATGCTTCTGGCATAAGGGACTCAGGGCAGAGTCCTTAAATTTGGCACAACATCTTTAACTGTTATATCGTCTCAATGAATTATTCCCGTTATTAACATGTACAAGGCTTTCTCTACCTGATTAGATATAGCAGCATTTATACGGTCAATAGAGCAGGGCCTTAAAAAGCCCTCAATATCCCTAAAATGAAAACCAACAGATGGGAGCATTCTATTTTAGTTACTGGTGGGCCCCTTCCTGAACCTATTCTTTTTCTCTCTGTGTCTCTCTCATTCCCTGAGCACAACCCCATTCCCTGAGTATTTTCACTGATCTAGTAAACCTGGATAATAAAGAAGCTTCCAGCAATCCAGGCTGTGGACATCGGGAACAAACTGTCCCTTGAGGAGGTGAGGTGATGGGCCTTTCTGTGTCAGTTCACAGATGCACACTGGCATCTCTGCTGACAGAATCAAGAGTCAGAGTCTTCAGGCCTCTGGTGCTCAGGGGTCAATGTCATACTGCAGAGAGGGACATGAATGGTGTCTTGACAGTTCTGACACATGTGTCACGTGTGGAAATACAAAGCCTCCAGGGGCAGATGAGGAATGTCAGCAGTTTTCTGAGGCAGCATTCTGTTCGAGTATGAAAAGGTTCTCGCTGCCGGAGGGCTCTAACAGAGACAGCAAAATGTAAATGCATGCAAGAAGCTTGCTGGCTTAATTAACTAGTCCACCGATATTACCATCACACAGTACCCACAGGCAGATGGCGGCATGCCGTGCAAAGGGAACGCTTGCTAAGGTTGGGGGGGAGAGCAGCAGTGCTGTAGCTAGGATCTCTATCTTTCGCCTGGCACTGTACTCCCTTGCAAAGGGGACCCTGCTGCCCTCCCCTGCTCCACCGCCTCTAATTCAGGCTATTCAGAATGAGGCTGTCTGTGTTTCTACCATATACCTGAGTTTCTCTTTGGATTGTCCTGCCTCCTATCCTGTTAGAAAAGATTTTCACGGATATTACTCTTTAGCTCTTACATTTTTTTACTAGATGGGCAAACAATTTAAAGAATTTAACAATAAAAAATTATTGGCTTTTCTTACTAAACATTAAAGCTGAAACATAACATTAAAAAATACTCATGTAAAGGACTAGATTTTGATGCCTATTCTTATTTATTTATTTATTTATTTATTCATTCATTCATTCATTTATTGGTTTGTTTTGCTTTTCTTCTCTATACAAACACATACCAGAATCTATGGTACAGCAGGGATCACAGCAATCACCTCCTTGGTAGTCTGCCCTGTTTTGTTTTGTTGTTTTGTTTTTTTTTTTTTTTGGTTTGTTTTTAACTTTGTGATACATTAGATAATGCTTTTTTGTTTTTATAATTTCTAAGAGCCAATCCAATATTATCCATTATTCACCTGGACTTGATGGGACAGTGACTTTGAATGCCAAGATCCAGCACTTACACGGTTACTGGCTGATGCCTAGCTCTTGTCAGAGGGCTCAGCAACAATGGAAAAGATGCAGGTCAATAATCATGGGTTTTATGGTGGGGCAGTGGAAGCACACACCTTGATCCCAGAGCTTCGGAGGCAGAGGTAGGCCAGTCTTGGAATTTGAGGCCAGTATGGTCTATAGAGTCAGTTCCAGGACAGCCAGGGCTACATAGAGGAGCCCTGCATCAAACAAAGCAAAAAACAAAAACGTTTTTGTGCAACAGTTCTGCACTTGTCTAGAAAAAACAGTGATATGTAATCAGCAAGTTTGTGGGCTAGTAAACCAGAGGGCCTATGATTAGGAGATTAGAGGAGATTACTCTCTTGGGTAGGCCTATGTCCCATGTCCCACGTCAAGCTGAGGAACCAGCCCTCTTCGCACTCTCCCACAGGGAAGCTTTCCAAGTGCATCCTCTTCCCATGACAACTTAGACAAGTTGTCAGAAGCTGGCTTTCCTTGATGGCAGTGCTGGCAGAAGTAAAGCCACCAATCTACAGCTCCAGTCTCCTCAAGCCATTGGCCAGACATTCTTTACATACCAGGCCCGGCTCTGAGCACCCTAAATATACTATGTTCTATTTTATTTGTTAATCTAGTTTAATACCATTACTCCAGTCCAATCAAGTAACTATGAGCAGTATATTTCAGTACATTTCTGTATCAGTAGGAATATTTTGGTACTAATCAATCTCTGTTGACATTTTTCATTTTAATTCAAGTATGTGGGATGCTCTGTAAGGCAGGATGCAACCGTGTTTATGTGCTTGAGTCCCTGGGAGCCTAGGGACCATTTGCAGCAAGGAGCTCTCAGGAGAAAAGGGCACGTGCTTTCAGGGCTTGGGGAGAAGAAAACACTGTGCCCACTTGGTGTAACAGCTGCGGTTCAGGAGTTAGGGTCCTGTGAGGAAACGGAAAGCTCTGGAACCGAAACAGTAGTGGATCATAAAACCAACTGTAGGCTCAAATAATGGAGCAGACATGTGACAGAATACCATATGAAAGGAGGGTCAATTTTCTTTGATGAAAGGTACATACAGTTCTGCATACACATGTATAATATAGGCTTGAGTTCCCAGGTTTGCATGCAAATATATGGCAGAATTGGTAACAATGGGAATTAAACTCAGGGTGTTGTAGAAGCTGGTCTATTGAGACAGGGTCTCTCTGGCAGCTCAGGCTGCCTGAGATCGATGCTCTTCCCCATCTCTGTCTCCTGAGTGAATACTGGGATTATAGACAAGTAGCACCAGGCCAGCTCCAAATTACAACAATAAATCATCTCAGTCAAGCATTGTGGTGCAAACCTATAATCCCAGAACTCAGGAGGTTGAGGCAGGAGGATTTCAATTTTAAGTTCATCCTGGGTTATATAGTAAGACCCTACCAGGAAAAATAAACAAACAAAAAAATTTAAGAAATCCTCAAATTCTCTTACCATGATGTATCATGGTCAAAAGTCTGCAACAGATGTAGATTGACTATTACTTTATCAAGAGCTAGATATAAGAAGTATGATTTTAAAATGGATACACTGGTCACAGTAAGCTTTGAGTCTATAAATGGGTATAATAAGAGGTTATCCAAGCCTGAATTGTTCCTATGGAATTCTTTTTCTCATGTGAGAATTAATTGGGAGGGTTAATGGAAAATTTCCCATCTTAAATGGCTTATCAGTCTTATGTGAAACCTATCCTCAGATTTTATTTTTCCATTCTGCTACACATATGTAAAAGTACTGAGGTAAAAACCATCCCATGTTAGCAAATAATAAGATTAGCACTATTTTAATGTATACACAATAAAACCTAATCATGGAATTTTGGAATATCAAAAGCAAAAGCCTAGTCCTAAAACAGCAAATGAAGGTCAAGTCAATAGCTTTTCTTAGACCTTTATCAAAAGCTACTTGACTAATGTCCTCAGAATATTTACTGACCTAGTAAGGGAATCATTTTATCTCATGGTACAGATAGTTGTTTGTAGTGCTTTAAAATGAGAACACCCTTTCCCATAACTTCAAATATTTGAATATGTAGTCCCAAGTTAGTGGTACTATTTGGAAAGGTTTAGGAGGTATGGCCTTGCTGGAGGGAGGCTCTTGGTCTCTGCTTCCTGCTTGAGTTTGAAGATGTGGGCTCTACGATTCTGTCTCCTGACACCATGTCTACAGACTGTGGGTATGCCTCCCTGTTAGGATGGACTCTTTTTCTTTGGAACCATACACCAAAAAAACTCTCTTCCATCTCTAAATTATCTTGGTCATGATGCTTTATCATAGCAACAGGAAAGTAAGTAATAAACTGTATCACCATTTTACTCCAAGTAAATGACAGTAGAGTGTTTCAATGTGCTTATTTTTACAGTTCAAGAAGATGCAGGATAGACTAGTAACCTTGGGATCTTATAATCTTTCTATTTAGTACAGAACTGTAATTCAACCCAATACTTCTAGAGTTTCATCCATCCATCCATCCATCCATTTGTTTTAAAGACCTTAGCAGATCCAAAGAAAGTATTTAAAAAATACACAAAATCTCATTTCAAGTTTTCTTGCAACTATGGACATATGTGCAGTGATTCTCCAAAATCTGCAAAAAGGCAAATTCAGGCTCTGATGTTGGCACTGAAAAACAAGAAAGCAGCTCTGCTGACTGCCATGGGGCAAGGTACCCACACGGTCTATGAGCAGCACTGGCTCCACACACGGCTACCATGACAGCCTGATGATGTGAGAGAGCACAGCCTGCACTGGGAAGGCGTACTACTTACTGACTAGTTTCCAGGACTGTGCCAAATTTCAGAAAGCTCATAACTGTACTGACTGCCACCTTATGTTTACAGAAATATGCCCAGGGACCATTATGCTTTTGGGTATTTGATTAGTTCAAATAGTTTGGGTATTTGATTGTATAAGCCTTCCATGCAGTATGCTGTACTCAGAAAATTGTTATAAATATTTATTATGTAGCTCTGTCCAGTCTATAGGGTTGGTCACATTTTTAGTATGAATATTTTCTTTTTGTTATAACATGAAAAATTTGGAAGTTATAGTTTACTCAATAAATAGCCATATGGACAATACCACCAATACTAGTAAATGTTCTAGCATTTACTCCTAAAGCCAGTGAGCTACTTGATGTTCTCAGAACAAAGGGGTCAGTAATGGAAAAGACAGCTGTCTTCCTGAAGCTGCTATACTATTAGAGCACATGTATGAACTGGCTCACTGTTCTTCTTTGTGAACTGCTTTATAGGAGGCCCAACCCTTAACCTGGTGGTCAGGTGCATCAGCCTGAGCCCCCTAAAACCATCCCCTAAGTTCACTGTTGAGCTACTTTAGTATATGTTTATATTATATACTTTTAGAAGTAGATTGGATTAAGAAGTAGATTGGTAGCACACACCTTTAATCCCAGCACTGGGGAGGTAGAGGCAGGCGGATTCTCTGTGAGTTTGAGGCCTGCCTGGTGGTCTACAAAGCAAGTTCCAGAACAGACAGGGCTACACAGAGAAACCATTTCAAAACCAAACAAAATGAATGAAAATGAAAACAAACAAAAATTTCAGAAAAAAAAATATGCCTATATTATAATGAATTTCCTAGTGTTTCCATTTAACATGTTTCTTCAAAAATGGGAAGTTAGAAAGCACCATCTCAACCTCTGAATTATAATTCAAAAAGAAAAAACACTCATCCCCACGGTAGTATTAGCTACTGCCTATAATGCTAGATGGCTTTTATTTAAACAATAGCTTTTAAGATGATTCAGCTCATAGTGGCATCGTTAGAATAGAAAATGAATGCTGGCAATTTTATAAAGCTTAACCCCAATAAGGAGGAAAGGATTGACCTGCTAGTAAGATGATTCTCTGACAGTAACAAAGAATTAGGTCTTACCTGAATGACCTCAGCATTCGATAGGACTTTCCCAAGTCAGACACTCGCCTACAAAGTGGACCCACAGCCAACTCCATCTGAAACATGAGAAGACAGTCCACAGCTTTATATGTCAGGCTCTGAAGATCGTTAAACTTGGCATGTGATGTGTGTTTGTCAGTTTTTCCTCGTGGGGACAAAATACCTGAAATTATTAATTAAGAGCAAAATGACTTAGTGACTTGGGCCTTCAGCTTCTGAGGTTCTGGTCCATCAGGATGAAGGTCTGGAGGGGTAGAGCAGCTTAGTCATTGGGGGCTAGGATAGAGAGGGAATGTCTCTACAATGGGTTTGCTTTCTTTTCCCCTTTTCATCCAGACCCCAATGGGAGACCTGCATTCAGGGCAGGTCTCCTCCCTCAGTTAATCTTCTCTGGAAACCCCCTAGATACCTAGACTGCACTTTCCTAACCTCCTAGTACATATTCAATCCAATCAGGTAACCTCAATGCTCAAAAGTTGTATTCTTTGTGAACTAGTTGCAAAACATGCTTAGAAGCCTCTTAAATTTATTCAAAGGTAAGGACTTCACTGACATTTACACTTCTTACCAGAGAGCCCCAAGAGGAGATATTTTGATGTTAAGTAAGATATGTTCAAATCATATCTTAGTTGAAGCATTGAGAAAAAGGTTTTCTAGACTTTGTAAGTACTTATATTCTGTGTAGGCAAGTCTCTCCATAGTCAATATAATTGATGAGAATTTTTACCAGTCAGCAAGGGCCAAGTGATTATAAAGTTTTAGCTCTGGAGGTTTTGGTGCCATATAATTGACACAATTCCAAACTACATTACTATAAGATGTCCTTGAACAAGTTACTTACTCACTTCTCAGTCTTAGCTTTGCTTTTTGCCAAGTGGAGATGATAATAACAACTTACAGAAGTTAAACGTATATGCTCCATTCGCATGGCATGTGAATATCAAGTAATAAAACTGGTACTGGACATCTGCTCAGAGGTGAAGATCCTCAAAATTGAAGAGGACCAAGGTTCGGCTCTCAGCACCCACACAGCAGCTCACAACTGCTTCTAACTCCAGTTCCAGAGACCTTATGCTGTCTTCTGTGCTCTGCAGGCACCAGGCGCAGTGGTGAATACACACACATAAAGGCCAACATTCAAACACAGAAAAATAAAAGCAAAATAGGTCTTTGAGAATTCTGAAATTATCAGTATTTAATTTATTCTCATTTAAACTACTAAATTAATTTGTCCCCATGTAAGAAATGAGCAAATGTTGGTTTAATTTCTTTTTATTTTCCTCCTTTGACTGGAAATTCTACTTGACATTAACTGGCTTCCGGTTCTTTATCTCCAATAGGCTCATTCAAACATTTTGCAATATGTGGTATTCAGAGAAAGACTGGTCCTCCAAGCTGACTAAAAACATGCTCCATGGTAAAGACCAGTTTAGAAAAGGGCTGAAAACAGGTTATTCCCCAACAGGGCAGAATCTTTATTCAAGAGACACTCTGAAGGAATGGTCGCAAGGATCACTGCTCTTTTGAAAGCCTCTCAAAGCTCATTGCTAATCCCAAAACCCTAGAGCCCTAATCAATCACTCCTTTGGAAGCAAGTTCTACTCCCTATTCACATCCAGGTATCAAACTACATATGAGGATAAGGTGGAGAAATAGAAGTACAGTCTTTCCTTCAAGAATTCTCAAATTTAGTGAAGGGGATTTTTTTTTTTAATGTAACTATTCAGTAAGATCACAAAGCATGTGTAAATGTATACAAGGACACAAATATACATGCCCACATATCATAATGATCTTGTTGAATGTTAATTGTATTATTGAAATAAATACACATATAAATATCATGCAACTATCATTAGGCAGAATGAAGGGCCATTGAGAATAGCTGCACTGAGTACTGAAAGGCACAGGGCAGCTTGCCTACAATGCTTTACTTTAAAGGTCAACGTCTCTCTTTTCTGGTACGGAACAGTCAAAATAAACCCAATCATTCAGAATAAACACTTTATGTCTTAAGGGGAAAATCTGCCATGGTTGGAAAATATGAAGACTAAAGAAATAAAAATTTAAAGAAGAAAAGCCAGTATTCTTGCTGTTAACCCAAAACAGAACAGCTGGGAACCACTGTTCTCAAAAGACAGAGCCAGTGAGCTATTCTTTGAGCCCTGGGTAGTTCATTTCCTTGCCAGGGAGTTCTGGTTTCCTTCAGAATGGAACACTTATTTTGCATTGAGCACAAGTAAATATGTAATCGGCACATGCCTCTGATTTGCAATTTCTATTGCCACTACTAACTATGGTGTGCACGTAAGGGTTTTCTGTTTGTGCTGTAGTTTCCATGACATACTTTGATTTTTTTTTTTTCCAATTACCCTTGTGGTTCATTATCTTCAAAGATCAAACCAAACATTTGACCTAGACTAGAGTAAGACTTAAATGTTAAAACAATTAAATAGCTATGGAAAAGATTCTGTATGAGAGATTATCACTTCAAATGATTGTGAACTCCATGATGACATAGAAGATTTCTTTGTCACAAGATTGATTTCAAAAGGCTAAATGTTTGAGATAATTTTTTAACCTAAAAAAGACCACAAGGGACTAAAATATCATTTCCACTTAAACAATGAAGTTCATGATGAAGGAGGTAGTGTTCTGTTAAAGGAGTCTGCAGGCTTACAGACAGACACTCAGTGACTGGCATCTGGGCTGCTCCTCTGCCCCACTGATCCTCTGCACCCAGCAGGCATTTAGTTAACCACAGGGCCCACTTAGATATTTCAGGGGGCACTGCCATGACACTGTTCAAGAGAGAAAAATGGAAGAGGAAACAACCAAGATAAGAAGCTTGTCCTTTTTTCCCCTAACTTTACATTTTCTGGGCAATGTGGAAAGATAAAAATGTATGCTTAAAGGGCACCAGAAATTTATAAATAGAGCCTGCCAGGATACCACTAAATAATTTAATTCCAACTTCAAAACTGTCCTTTCCCTAAGGAAAAGAGAAACAGAGAGAGACTCAGAGAGAGGAGAACAGAGACAAGTGGGGTGGAGGGGCGGTGCTGCAGTTGGCACTGTGGGCATGTCTGCCATGAGTGGGAATCAGCAGAACCCTGTGGGCACTGGACAAGCTCAGGGCTTTTTGAAGTGCTCTGTGATTAGAGTAGACACAGAGGCCATGTGGTCACAGCAGGAAATTAATTACCTGTAGGAAGCCACCTCATGCTCATGACCTAATTCTTAAAGGGGCTGAATGCTGGGCACTTCCTTAAATCTGAGCCTTCAGATGGCAGCCTGCAACTGCCTTTTCTCTGCACAGGTGCCCCTGAGGAGATTAGGATTGTTTAAAGAAGCCTTAAAAGGCTTCACTATTTGTCTTTACGTCTACATTTTATGTCAAAATCTCCCCAAATTCCTTCTACTTTTCTTGAGCTCTGCTTATGGCCAAACAGCAGGGACTTTCATCACAAGAACTTTTCAGACCCACAGAGAACTGAGTGCTCTGGATTCCAATAACCTCAACGGCCTTGTTCAATTGTGATTACAAACTGACAGACCTTTCAATAATGAGCCTGTTAAAAGGCTCTAGTACCCAGATGATGCCTTATAGGCATACAAATTTCAGAGAAATGTTATTTAAGTGTTTTGACTAATCCAATCAAAACACTTAAAACAGGATTCTGAAAGCTGAGGTTAGACATATACTTGCAGTTTTGAGAATAAAACAAAACAAAACGATTGAAATTAAACCCAAGTTCAATTTTTAATTTAAAAAACAAAACAAAACAACGGAGTAGGGATCCTGATCTAATACCTGGGAATTGTTTGTAACACTATCGATCACAAGCACTGTGCTTCCACATGTCTTTCCGGTACCCATGGCTCACTGGGAGATCTTCTTAAGCTGGGACACACTGTGCAGCAGCAAACTACGGGTCTGTCACAGGTGCCCTCAGCAGCTAAGCCAGGGGAGAAAGTACACTGAGCAGAGAAAACAGAAGAACCTGGCAGGCATAAGTTAGCAGCAGACTGGTGAATTCCCTTTATCCTTAAGGGAGAAATGGCTTCAGAAGTTAACGTGTCTTAAGTAGAAGGAACGCAGACACAAAGGTGAGTGCTGCAGCTTTGGGGGCGGGGCGGGGGGGGGGGGAAGAGGCTTACTGCACCTCTGGAGGCTCTGCACTCTGAGCCAGGCTGGGGCTGGCTGCAGTGGGGACTGTAAAGGACAACACTTGCCATCTTTCAAGAGAGTACATCATTAAAATAAAACCTCAAACAGCAAGCCTCTCTCTTACAGCACTCTCATTCTGGCCATCTCCTGCTCAGCTGCCACTCTAATGGGACTTGAAGTGCTGCCTCCAGGAAAGTGACTCAAGAGCCAGCTGGAGAAGAATGCAAATAAGCTGATGGGGGAGGGAGCCCAGCAGAGGGAGGAGGACAGAACAGAAAAATAAAACCTAGGAGAGGGGACAGGAGAAAGACCTACCAGAGAACAGGTTATGATATTTTTAAGGAGTAAGACAGATCCTCACACAACTGCTTCCATAAGCCACTATTCAGAGATAAAATGAAGGTGACAAAAATGGAGAAGGCTAAGCAATTTTCCTGGGAGCGTTTAATTAATTTTTCTCATATGTGGCTACTAAAGGTACCTTTCCCAAAGGGAGGCTGTGTTTGTGTGGCCTAGTAGTTTCACAGACCTCATTTGGGGATGAAAGTCACTAACTGCTCAATCAATTATAAGCAAAGGGGATGGTGGTTTTGAAAGCCAGGTCTGGACAGAAAGAGTGCCAGCATGTGGGAGCACGTGACTGTCACCCTGAGCAGGAGGCCCAGGACCTGCTCCCAGACACACAAGGCAGTCTGTACTGACATCAGCATTTATCTTTATGGCCAAGGAAGATCTGGAGTCCACTATGAGGACTCCATATGAACATCTACTTACATTAGTAAAGCTAACAGCTTTGAAAGGTTTAAGAAATGGATTCACCCTTGACATATAAATGAGAATCAGTATCTAAGGAAACCAGGTGCTTAGGGTGGTTTTTTTGTTTGTTTTTTGTTTTGTTTTTTTTGTTTTTGTTTTTTTTTCCTCTGCTTCTGATTACTGAAAGGTAAGAGGGGAAAAATCAGGTAGCTTGGAGTAATTTTAAGACCAGCCATAGGGGCAAAAAAGTAATGTAGACAGTGGAGAACCCAAATCATTAGACTGTGTCTGCAGGCACCCTGCCCACCTCACTGAACTTGAACATGGCCCTGGAACAGAAATACTCACTAGAAGGTAACTGATGGGCTGGAGCTCTTCCTCTTCTCAGGATAGCATGCTGCCCCTTTCCTGTTGCTTGATAAATCATCTCATTGCCTATACCATTTCGAGAAATTAACTTAATTATTTTTATTACTGGCTTTTGGGGGATGAGAAATAGCAAGAACTTGAACTGTTGCTTAATTGTGGCATAAGATACTTTGCCTTAATCTTGAACAATTAAAAATGAGGGATGATAATTTTGTTAAAAAGAAAGAACAAAAATGATACTTGGTAAGATATTTTAAAACACTTTTATGTAGCCAATTAGTTTCAGGTGAGTTTTCTTTTCTCTTTTGCCGCATAAATAGTTAAGATACTGACTTCAGGTATTCATTACTTAATAGATAACAATGAGGCTCAAATCTCCATCAATTTACCTGTGCAAAATCAGTAGCAAGTCGCAGTTTTCCACCTTCACCAAGAGGTCTTACAAGACTGGCATTGCGGATAAAAAGTTCAATGGCTCTTTGGGCAATAGCTTCAGTGTTGTCAAAGACAAAATCCAAGCATTCAAAGTGCTTAAAATAGTCATTCATAACTCTGGCAATGAAACCTTGTAGCTCTTTCATGTAGAGAGAACAAGGAACATCAGGCTTTCCTGAACTGGATAATGACCTATAAAAGGAAAAAAAAAATTAGCATCAATGCACAAAGCTAAAATTTTGCATATTTTCTGCTCCTGGTTACTATTTCAATCCTGTGCAATTCCCCCACCCACACCCCAGGGGTATAAAGACACCATTTTATTTCGTTTTGTTTTGCTAAGTGTTAAAGAAAATAAAACAATGTTTAAGTTATATTCTTAAATTTGTGTTTAGGTCCTATGAGGATTACTGAAGGAATTTTAGCATGCATTTACTTAAAAGATTATTAAGAATAACACAGAGCTCTCTGTGTTAGATGAGGCACACCCTGGCCTGCCCAGAGTACTAGCCAGTGCCCACCACTCCATCCACGCCCATGTTTTGCCTGATAAGTGAATGTGTCAATAATAGATTCTCAAATGGCATTTGACACTTTGCAAAGGCAGAAGATGCTTGGCGGCAGGCTCTGCTCTTGCAGCTGATCATATCAGTCCAATGGCAGCACTGTGACAGAGGGACTGGTTGTGTAACAATATGCACTGTGCAATTTTTTCCCTCCAGATGAGGAGGTTTGGAAAGGCTTTAATTTGGAACAGCAGATGATACCAGCTGTGCTCCATGATATACTATTTATAACTTATGTTTACATCTGCCCTTTAAAGAATATGTTCAAAGAATATGAAATATTTATAGGGAGGAGGAGTTAGACCAAAATTAGCAATCACCTGATCCTAGCTAATAGATGAAATCATTGACTACATAATGCTGAATCTTTTCCAAAAAGCAAGAGAAATGTTTCCAAATTTTGAGAATGATGCAGAGGAAATGGAGATGGTCTAGAGATCAACAGCAAACATGACTGAAATTGTCTGAGAAAGAGAACAAAGTGAACTTGATGACCTTCAAGTAAAGCAACAGTGACTATAGCAGAGGTCTTCCACTTTTGGAAGCAGAAGACAGGACCAGGTAAAATAGGCCTTCATTCCACTGGGAAAAGACTTTATCCCGACATAAGAAAGACTTCCTAGTAACAGTGAGGTCCCACCAGGTACATGGTACAGCATGCTCAGTATCACGGCAGGGCAGTGCACTGCCTAAGCAGAGCAGCCTTGGTTAGCAATGGCAAGTACCACGTGGGGTTTGACTTTGCCAGAGTCAGATCAGGACATGGTCTATTTTTATTCAGGTACCAGTACAGAGGGCTAGGTTGTAAAAACAAAAATATTTTCATATCTGCTTATTTATTTACTAGACAAACAGTAAACAAGTAATTGTGCCATATATTGATACACGATGACACTGTACACAGTGTGGAAAGATAAAAATTAAATATCTAATGACAAGTAATTGTGCCACATAGTGATACACGATGACACTGTATACAGTGTGGAAAGATAAAAAGAAAATATCTAATGAACACATTGATCACAGAAAATTTGTACTTGTTCCCTCTATGTAGCTATAACTTTACACCATTTGAGCAACAATAAGGCAACCCACCACCTTCCCAGCCCTCGGACCCACCACCTGTTTTCTTCACTTCAGGTTCTACAAGTACAGTGAGAGCTTATCTGGCATATTTTCACACAGTATGTCTTCCAGGGATTCCTTCTTTTGGACAGCCGACTACTATTTCATTTTGTACATATACCACGCTAGCTTTCTTTGTTTATCTACTTGGAGATACTCTACGTGATCCTCTACAGTTCTGTTACTGTATACAACGGCGCAGTGAACGCAGACTACAGATGTAACATGCTGATTTCACACCACACAAAAACGTGTACTTCGAAGCAGCACTGGAATACCTGGCAGTTGTAGTTTGTTTGTTTTGGAGACAGTATCTTATAATGTAGTCCTACATGTGCTGGCACTACCTATGTACGCCATAGCTTTAAACTCGCAGATATCCGCCTGCCATTGCCTGCTAAAATGCTGAGATTAAAAGCATGTTCCACCAAACCCAGTCTACCCAGTCTGAAGTGTTAGCTTTGTGGAGCACCTCTATATAGTTGTTCACAATACCTACGCTAATTTACATTCTTATCAAAATGTACAAGGGGGGTTGCTTTCTGTATACTCTTGCCAATACTTGCAATTGTTCATATTTGGAGGATGTTCAAGACAGGGTTTCTCTGTGTAGCTTTGAACTCACAGAGATCCACTTGCCTCTGCCTCTCTGAGGGCTCGGATTAAAGGCATGCACCAACACGGCAGGTAACTGTTCATCTTTTTAATAGCTAATCTCACCATTAAAAAGTAGTGGCCTGACCTGCATTTTTTTTTTTTTTTGCAGTAATGTGAGCCATTTGTATGCATGTGCATGTGTGAGTGTGTACTGTTTTGTTGTTTATTAAGGCAGAGTCTCTTGTAGCCCAGCCTGGCTTTGAATTTCTAGGGAGGCAAAGGTGCATACTAGGCAAATACTCTGCCAACCGAGCTTCAGCCCCTGTTCCATTTGCATCTTCTTAAAAACCTGTTTCTGCCCTTTACTTTTTATTAGACTATTCCGAAGTTCCTCTCTATTGAGTCTCATCCCTCTGCTGATTGATTCGGGACCACTCTCTCACTAAATGCTTGGTTCAACACTCTTCCTCCCCTATCCCTGCACCATTCCCTCTCTCGTCATTCCCTCGGCTGTGAAGAGGTTGCCAAGTTGGGGCAATCCCATTCATCTGCTTTTCATTTTGCTCCTGAGCTTTTAGAGAAAAACACCTGTCCAGACAAGGGAGCTTTCAGCACATTTTCCCCTAGTACTTACATGATTTCACACACTGCAGTATTAATCCACTTGAGTCAGATGAGGTGTGAGATCCAGTGTTCCCAGCACTGCACTGAAGAGACTATCCTTTCCCACTGTGTTCTTGGCACTTTTATTAAAAATCAACTGGACTCATTTCTGGGCTCTCTACTCTATTCCATCAGACAAGGTCTTCTTTTCATTTCTTAATGCCAGTACTTACTGTGATTCACTCACTACAGCTTTTTAAATATTTAAGTTAATTTTGTTTAGTCTTGTGTGTTTGTGTGGGCATGGGTAAGGGCCAGTGCGTAGGGAGATCGGAGACACCTCTGGGTATCTACAGATCACCTCCCACCTTTGTTTGAGACAAGGTCTCTATGGGAGGCTAAATGTCAGGCTACCCTGTCCATGAACTTCGAGGGACTCTCCTCCGTCCACTTACAATTTTACTGGATGACTGCTGGGGCCACAGGCATGCTGTGTCCAGGTTTTAATTAAAGTCCATGCGTGAGCAACACTTTACCTACTGAGCCACCTCCCTGTCTCCCAATTGCTTTGAGGTAAAGACTAAAATCAGGAAGTGTGGCATCTCTGGTTTTGCTTTTTATCCTTAGGTTGCCATGGCTATTCAGGGCTTTGGATTTTAGAATTTGTTTCTTTTTATATCTATGAGAAAATAAATTGAAATCCTAATGGTGGTCAGAATTAATGTATAGATTTTTAGGTAGTACAGGCATTTTACCTATTTTAAGACTTGTTGACTTTGACCTGTGAATATTTTGGGTGTACACATGTACAGGTGCACACGTATGTTTACATGAACATGTGTACAGGTGCTCATGTTGCACATCATGTGTGGAGGATGTCACTCTCCACATGTCTACTGTGTGTTTACATGCATGTCTACGTAGGTCTGAGTGTATGTGCAAGTATGTGTTCACAGGTGTAGAGGCCTAGAGGTCAATCTCAGGTGTTATTTATTTCTCAAAACCATGAGCCCTGATTTTCGAGACAGACCTCTTGGCCTGGAGCTTGCCAAATATGGCAAGTGCTTGGCCAGTGAACCCCAGGGTCAGCCTGTTGCTAGTATTTCAAGCATTTAGCACCACATCCATTTTTGGTTTTGTTCAATTTTTTTTTGTTGTCGTTGTTTAAAATGTAGGTTCTTGGACTCTAAGTCATGCATACAAGGCAAGTTACTGACTGAGCTCTCTCCAAAGCTCAGTCTGCTAGAGTTTTGAGATTTTCTGTGTGTCTATCAAAGACACTGACCTGTACTTTCTTTCCTTGTAGTTCCACCAACCATGAACACAGACTCTCCCCAATGACCTTCTTCAAGTTTCCATCTGTTCTGTGGCCTCAGTGTGCAGATCTTTTAACTCCATGCTAAGTCATAGACAGGTAATTTATTTTAAGCTATTCTAATGAGGCTGCTTGTTAAATTGTTGTGTAGCTAGTCTCTTGTCAGCTTATAGAAATGCCACTGGCTCCTCCTGTTGGTTCTGCATCCTGATTTTACTGTTTGTTAGTCTGACAGAGTCTTCAGGGTTGTCTTAGGACTACACCCTCAGCAGTCACATTTCACCACATCTTCTCCTGAGGAATGCCTGCTGTTCTTTCTTTTGCTTAATTGCTCTGGCAAAGGGCTTCAGCACAGAAGAGGGTAGGAAGAGTTGCTTCTTGCTTTATATCACTGAGTGCAACAGTAACTGTGGGCTTGTCTCATGTGACCTTTACTGTGTTGAGATACATTTTTTATAGCTAATTTCTTTTTGTTTTGTTTTGTAAACAAGGTTTCTCTGTGTAGCCTTGGGTGTCCTAGAACTTGTCCACCTGCTCTGCTTCCCAAGTGCTGGGATTGCAGGCAGGTGCCACTGCATCCAGCTAAAGCTAATTTCTTAACTAAAGGATGATGAATGCTGTCAACTACTTCTGCATTGATGAAATGATTATATGACTTTTGTTCATCGTTTTATTGATGTGACACATTTATTGATTGCATGTTATTCTGCCCTTGCATCCCACATATAATTCTCACTTGTTCCTGGCAAATGATCCCTTTTAAATATTTATAGAGTCCTGCTGCATTTGTTCTGCTATATTCTACTGAGGATTTTATACCAGTGTTCTGCAGGATACTAATTTTCTCTTCTTATCATGTCCTTGTCTGGCTTTGAAATAAAGGTAATGCTAGCCTCATAAAAAGAGCAAGTATTCATAAAAAGAGGAAGTTTCTTCTTTTTCTTTTTTGTAGTTTGAGAAGAACCCATCTTAGTTCCTTTTTAAGTGGTAAACTTTATCCATGGAGCCATTAGTTCCTTCACTTTTCCTTGATGGGAGACTTTCAAATTAGTGATTCAATTTCATTACTCATTTATGTTCTGCTCAGATTTACTGTTTTTTCTTGAGTCTGTATCTTAGGTTACATGTGTCTAGGAACCCACATACAACTCCATGACACGTGTAATCACCCACATTCCTGCGGCAGCACACATGGGCTCCTTTCCATATGTCTCTGCCAGCGCCTATCTCTGTACTGGTTTTGTTTTGCTGTTGGATTTCACCATACAATGACTGGATTTGGGATCTGGTGATGCTAAGCAAACCTTCTAACACCAACTACTTCCTGGGCTTTTTCCCTGTTCCTACCTTTTGTTTCAAAGACAGATCTTACTAAGTTGTTGAGGCTGGCCTAGAGCTCCCTCTGTAACCCCGGCCAGAACTGCAATCTCCACTCATCTGTGGACAATCCATGATTTCTCCTATTTCTCGTTTTTAATGTTAATATCAACTGGGTCAGAAGATATAGGTGGTCAGGCGGTGGTTGCACACACCTTTAATTCCAGCCTTTGGAAAGAGAGGCAGGTGGATCTCTTCAAGTTTCAGCCAAGACACACAGGTCTACAGAGCGAGTTCCAGAACAGCCAGGGCTATGAAAGAAACCTTGTCTCAGAAAAAAACAAAAACAAAACAGCAGCAACAAAGAAATACATGACGTGAGATATCTGATATAGTTTTTATCTTCCTAAATTTCTTTAGGCTAGTTTTATGGTCTTAATGGAACTCTCTATGGAATACATCCCTTATGCTGGAGACGAATGGGCATTTTGCATATTTCTGGGGTCCATTTGTTCTAAGGTACATTCAAGTTTCTGTACGTGGGATCTGTCACGTGCAGATATAATAATCTGAAAAGATTATTATTCTGTTGCAATCAGACTCCTTAAATATCCATTAATATTTAGGTGTTCTGATACCAGATGCACATTTTAGAACAACTATCCAGTTAAGGAGTGACCCCTTTATCATGCTATGTCTTTTGAGTTGTATTTTACAATTTTTGACCTTAAGCCTATTTTGATTAACTATGGCTATACCTGTTTTCTTTTGGTTTCCAGTGCATGGGATATCTTTTTCATCCCTTTGTTTTCAGTGTATGTATGTTCCTAAAGCTGAGATAAGTCTCATGTGAAGGCCAAACCCACCTGGCCTGTAAGATATTTTCATATTCTATCCAAAGCATCACAGACTCTCTTCCTCTGGAGGAGTGTGTCTATGAGGTGATCTTTTCAGATGCACTGAGCTGTAGAAAACAGCAGAGTGGAACAAGTCCCAGAAGCATGTGTAGGTATAAGTGAAATTATGCTTCAGGTGAAATTGGAAATACATATTATTAAATATGTGGATTAGAAGCCTGATTTAAGTTTACTAGAATGCAAACATACTTGGCTATGAAATCAATCCCCATACTCTAAAGCTCTGAATAGTAGGTTCTAGACAGGCTGTGTAGGTGCTTTAAAGTCCTCATAACAACAGACATAGAAGCTGAAGGTGATGTTAATTAAGCATTCACAGAGTGGAGACCTGGCGGGAGTGCTTCTGCACTTCTCCAGGCTTGTATGTCCCATCTTTCCTCTAGACCAGTGGCTCTCAGCCTTCCTAATGCTGTGACCTGCTGGTACAGCTCCTCAGACTGTAGTGACCCCAACCTTACAGCTATTTTCATTGCTACTTCATTACTGTAATTTTGCTATTGTTCTGAATTATAATGGAAATATCTGTGTTTTCTGCCAGTCTTAGGTGACCCCTGTAAAAGAATTGTTGAACCTCCAAAGGGGTCAAGACCCACAGGGTGAGAAGGGCTGCCCTGGAGGGACTCAGCCACTCCACAGAGATCCAGGGCCCTTCTCTCATTACAGCCTTTTCCTACCCAAACCTCTCATCAGACATGACTCTCCTTACGTTAAACATGATTAGACACTCTGGTGAAGGACAAGTCTAACAGGACTGAGAGAGAACTTTCTCTCAAAGCTGGGGCAGGAATGAGATGTACCCTCAAGAGGAATGTCATGCTTGTGCTGGGTAAAGAAGAAGACAAAGTGCGAAGGAAGGAAAACAGGAAGAGGAAGATGGGGGAAAAACTACCCAATCCTGAAGCACTGAGCTGAGTCCACAAACTTGCTCTGTCTCAGTAAGCAGAGAGTGATGATGGAAACCAGAACACAGAGAATGTGGTAATAACATTCACAATGAAAGAGGAGGAGGCAAGGAGCCAGTGCTATCACAAGAATAAAGCCTGGCTGGCAAGGAGCTTGGAGAGTAGGAGGGACAGGGAATGAAAAGTCTAGGCAGTGAAGACTAGTAACAGTTCAGAGGGAATGTTTTACCCAGAAAAATCTTCCTGATGCATGGTGATGATTATGGCCTCAATCGCATCTGCCACTGACGTCAGCAAGGGCTGTATGGCATTCCCCATAAGATCGTGAATTGTCTGACAGAAAAAAAACGAGAAAGAGAAGCAAAATTAGAGAAACCAACACAAAGAAATCCGAGGAAATGAACTGAGAAACATTTTGACTAACAGTTTGCATATTCTCTCAGAGTCAGACTATACACAGTTTAACTAACTGAAGTGTGCTTCCCACCCTAACCATTGTCAAAATGACTTGTAAAGCTTAAAATATGCAGACTACAGCACTGAAAACTCCCAATTCCTCCAACCATCCCACTTTGTCAAAAGGCTTAAAGGCTAGATGAGCCCTTGGAGAAAGTAAGTCATATCAGCGAACAGACATTTATGAAGTGAAAAGCAAACCAACACTTTTTTGTTGTTGTTTCCCAAAAAGTGAAACAAGTAATCCCTTAAAAATCAAAACATGACCTTTTTTTTTTTTTTTTTCCACCAGAGTGAAAAGAGCAAAATCACTGGTGATTTCTTTAGGGTGGAACAGTCAGGCCATTCTCAAAGTAGGTTTCTGTGGAGAATTCCATAGCAGTGATTCTTGACCAGAGGTAGCTAAACTCCTAGGGAGCGTCTGGCAAGGTTTTGTGGTAAGAATTTTAGAATCTTCCTTAAACAAAACAAAACAAAAAACCCAGAGAAACATTATAAGTTTTTGCTTTAATCCCGGCACGGGGACATGAGGCAGCTTCACTGCAAATGACTATGATTTGCATCATGCTCCAGCAGAGGCATGGTTCTGCCAGCGGCAGATAGTTTCTGTGAGTGTGTGACGTTTGGAATTCTGGAGACTTTTTAGAGGACACATAATGCTGGAGCCCTGATAGGTGAAGTGGCTGTTGGTGGTGGGATGCTGTTTGTCAAGAAGTGCACAAAGAAATGACAAGAAATTAAATATCCTGACAGTGAAGATCAAACTTCCCCCAAGGGACCCAATGCCCCTGATCAGTAGGAGGAGTCTAACAATAATGACAACCTTTCCCCACTCTATCCTTTTTCCTCCCCTATCTAGTGTTAGAGGGTTGAACAGGAAAACATAAAGGGTGGAGAAGGGTGGAAGTGAAAAAGAACTTGCAATGTAGCAAATGCTGGTTAAGGAGTCTGGAGAGGAGGGGAAAAAATGCATCACAGTGTCTAGCAGCAGATGACAGTGATGCTGCTAAACTGCCTACAGGTTGGACCATGCACTACAAGCCAGAGCAGCCATGCTGCTGATGAAAAGTGCTGCACACCCACTGTTAGTCTGTGGAAGAGCTCAGGGCTTAGTTAAGGCCTTCTGGTTTGATATGCAAAGACAGACCAGAATCCTATACGTCAGTGCTGATTAAAATCACATGATAGATGATCATGGGTCAAAATAATTGACGCCAATAAGAAAACAATAAGGGGGATACTTATTTATTAAGTCTCTTTAATGTCAACGGTAGGTCTTAATCTGTCAAGATAACGGGCATAATGCACACACAAGTGTTATGTCCCAGTTTGCAGTCTAGTGATACAGATGAAGCATGAAAGTTAAATATCCCAACAGAGTGTAGTAGGATCACACAGGGACTTCCACTGCATGCAGAAAAGATATAATATAAAAGGAAGAGGTGTTTGTTTGAACTGAATCTCTGACAAATAGGAAAGAAACATAAAGATGGGACTGGGAACACATGTGTCAAAGCTACTGCAGGCTGAAACTGCTACTCTACCTGGAGAACCACAGGGCACAGAATATAGAGACTACAAGGGCCTAACTGTAAGAGAAGAGGCTGGAGTGTTCTCTCTGTGGGCTGCCACAGCAAGAAGTTGATCATGGAGGGAAGCAGACAAGTGATAAAACAGTCAAAATTTCAATTTAGAAAAAATGATACTGTAGAGTAGCCTAAGGAATTAGACTGGAGGCAGGAAAACAATTATGAGACTGCAGGGGATGCTGATGCCAAATGAACCAATTAGACACAGCAAGAACGGAGATGAAAAATGGTAGAGTTTTGCAGTTAGACCTGCCAAGCTGAAGAGAGTTAAAAGTACACATGGTTTTTCCTTTAATATTTAGTAATGCTGGTGACTGAACACTGCAGATAAAAGCAATAAAAGTTGATTAGGGGATATGAAGAAAAAGACAAGTTCAATCAGGGGGCAGAATTAGAAATGCCTATTTGAAAGCGTGCTGGGCTATTAGGTAAGGACCCTGCTTCCTGAGATATTTTGATTAGATTTGGTAGTCACCAGCTTTTGAGACAGGAGAAAAACCGAAAGAGTCAGTAAACCTAGAGATTACTGTACTGATTAATGCCAAATGCCACTTACAGGACACAAACAATAGGTGTCCTGGGAGGATTGGGAAAAGGAGAGATATTTAGTCTACCTTATATGGTAAGTAACTTTCTTAGAAACAAGTTATTATTTCTCAACAGAATTTTTATTCTAATTTATATCATACATAAAATAATTTACATATAGAGAAACCCAGGCAAGTTCCAAAGACTGTCCAAAGCTGTGAGTGACAGAATAAAAGAGCTGAGAGAGACTCGGGTATGTCTGCCCCTATGGGTTTCGGCTGTACACTGGGAAGAGAAACTGAAGTGACCTTAGTATCTTTAAAAGGCTTTTTCCCCCTCTTTTCTTATAATATAAAAGAGCATCTAACTAAGAATAAGAACACCTACTGGAGAACTTAGGAGGCACAACTCAGGCAGTCTCTGAGATCTGTAGAACTCTAGGTAAACAAGAAGAAATCTGAGTCTCCTGGGTTTTATGATCTTGCTCTCATCGTAAGGAGAGGGCAAGGTTAAGGGACAAAACCCATGTTTTATTTTAATTTTCTGATCCTCTATTCTTCGTTCTCACTCTTCATTCCCATTGGTTCCCTTCCTGATCCCAAAATGTTCCTCTGCGGCAATGCAATATTCTGAATATCTCTTTTACATTCTAAGAGACTGAAATTTGTGCTGGACGTCACAGCCAGAGTTAATACACACCTTGAAGTCACTTAAGACTTAAGACTCTGTGTATTTGGCCTGTTTGTTTAAGCTGCCTTTGAGAGAACAATGTGACAATTTGCAACAAATCTACCTGCCTTGGACTTCCCATGTTATCAACTTTTACAGCCTGAGCCTAAAGAGAGCTGCAGTCTTAAATTGTGTACCATTTCATGCCCCTGACTGAGAACAGTGCATATGAATCATTTGCTGAAAACAGCAAATACAGAAGTTGGAAGCAACTTCCTAAAACCTACTATAAAGATCATAGCAACCATTTATGATTATTTATTGATAAACAATCATGTTTGTTGTCTGGGTCAGCTGTAGCCAGTAACTTAATCCCCTCAAAACTCTCTTAAAGATTTTTATAAAGTACCTCTTTCCTTCCCCATGTGATGATTTCTACACTGCAATAAACAGATTGAAGCCCTTTTGTCATAAAGAGACATAAAGACACCACTAACACACATACAGCAGACACACAAACAGACAGAAAGAAAGACAGACACATATAGGGACAGACACATACACAGACACAGAGAGATACCATTCACATACATGGACAGACATACACAAGAGCAGATAAAGACACACAGACAAACAGATTCAAAAGACGTCCTTCAGGGAGGTAAACATGCAGATTCATACAACAGACTGACAGAGGACAGAAGATACAAGAAGCATGAAGTAGAAAATTCAAACACGAACTTCCTCTTGGTTAAATGACTCCAAGAGGAAGTGATTTATGTCCTTCTGGTTTTGTTTCGTGTGTGTGTGTGTGTGTGTGTGTGTGTGTGTGTGTGTGTGTGTGTTGTTATGTGTTTTGTATTTGGGTTATGAAGCTGAAACTTTTGGTGCATATGTATTTATTAGTTATTATATCTTTTCAAGAAACTTTATTTATGTTATGACCTTTATCTTTCCTTACTAATTTTTATTTGATGTCAAAATGTATTAATTATTAGAGCCACTATGCCCAGCTTGCTTTTGGCTTACTTGATACACTGATTGCCATGCTTTTATTTTTTTAGTTTGTCTGAGGAAGAGTGTTTCCGGGAGACAAACTATAGTAATGTTGCCTTGAGACAGTCTCGTGTAGCACAGACTAGCTTTGAACTCCCTATGAAGATGAAGATGACCTTAGACTTCTATCTAGGCCTCTTGGGCACTAGGTGTATCTGGTTTTCTACAATGGTAGGGATTGAACACTATAGCATAGGAAAGGAGTAATAAAACTTGGATCAACCAAGACTCCTGTGGTTTGAGAAAGGAATTATGGGAAGGAGAAAGCTGGGAGGTGGGGAATATCTAATTGGACGTTTAAATTCAGCACTAGCCTCCATCTGACTCATAAGCCCCATTTATGGAGAATAAACTAAGTATGTCTTGTCGATACTATTTAAAGAAGTGACCTACTAAGTATAATCTCAGAACATGGGAGATGACAGCAAGAGGACTAGCAGCTGCAGGCTATCTTGGATACATAGACATTTCAAAGCTGACCTGGGATACAGGAGACTTGTGTCTTAAGGGGAAAATAACTGAGCTAAGTCTGGGCATGGTAGTGTATAATGTATAATCCCAGACTCAGGAAGATGAGGTCAAAGAAGTACCACAAATCTTGAGGACCTTTGGGTTACAAAGGAAGATCTTGTGTTGGAAACACCAAGCCAGGGAGAAAGGTCAATGGTAAGGGGAACATTTGGCCAACACGTAGGAAGTCCTATGTGGACACTCCAGTAGCAGGGGGAAGGGGGGGGGGGGGGGGGGGGGGGGGGGGGGGAGGGAAGAGCCAAGATTTTACATGTGGCCAGCTGCAGATATGACGGTATACAATTTGAATATGACCAAATTCATTTCCTACTAAAGCAAAATCATCCATATTCCCAGAAGAAATATTTTAAAATATATATTTATATAATACAATATCAAAAAAGTTGAGAATATATTCAAAATTAATGTAAATATGTTGGGAATTGGTTTGATGTTTGTATATTGTTGCCCGGATACACCTATTGTTGTTGTGTAAACCTACCTGATTGGCTGATTAAATGGCCTATACCTGGGCAGGGCAGAATGGGGTAGGTGTGGCTAAGGTTTCCCAGGCTTTTGAGGACAGGAGAATAATGGGAAGGAGATGGACCTAAGAGAGGAGGAAGGAGGATGCCATAATGGGTTGGGTGGAGAAGGAACCGCATGGGCTGGGAGGAAGGACTCCAATATTGGCGTGAAAAGGCCTAGGTGAAGAATACAAGCAAGTATATTGGGATTATGGATGGAAGGTAGAACAGATGAGGATGTTTAAGGTGGGTGGCAATGGATGGGGGCTGGGAGATGGATGTTGACATTATTGAGACAGTGTAAGCGAAATGTCTGCCCAGCACAAGGTAAATAAGGCAATATAAAATCTAAAACAACATAAATAGAAAAACCTAGAAAATTTTATCAAGCTTCAAAGAAACAAATGCCAACACCGAAATGATCCAGACTCCAGAAATTACGTCCTCAGTGATATAAAGGGAAAAAAAGTTTAGGCAGCTATAAAAAACAAGTAAGTAGAAATTTTAAATAAAAAAAAATGTGTTTTCTGAACTTTAAAATGACTGGACAGCTTCAATAAAAAAGATCTATTACAGAGGAGAAAAATCCTGACTCGATGCATTCAACAGAAATCCACCTAGAGAAGAGAAATAGAACAACTAAAAAACAACTAGACTTCTGAAGCAGGTATAGAAGGTCTCTATTGCTAACCAGAGTCCTGTAAGAAGAGAGAGGATGAAGCATAAATTCTATTCAGAGGAGAAAAGAACTCCATAGTATCCAAATCATGAAAAGCATAAATTTGTAGATTTGGGAAAATCGCCACTCAAGTAGAATAATTTTGAAGAGAAATATGCCTGGGTATATAAAAATCAACCACTGAAAATCAAATATACAGAGCAAAGCTTGAAAATCGTGCTGGGGAAGGAGGAAAATTACAAACGGGAATGTAAAGGCTAATGTCTCATTAGAAAGCAGAGAAGACAGAAAACAATGGAGCAGTAGGTTTAAAGAACTAAAAGAAAATAAGTCTCTAATTTTAGTAAAAAGATTCTTCTAGACACTACAATAAAAATATTTCTAAGTGGAGGGGAAGGAAGTTTATTGCTATAAGATTCACACATCGGTCCCAGCAAATTTCAAATCAACTGCAAAATTCTCCAAGGCAGCCTACAACAGGCCACCCCAGGTGTTCCTTCAAAATCTGTACCCTAGAGGTCTCCTAAGCTGCTAGTCCCAAGTGTGAAACAGATGTCCCCCAGCCTGCTTTTTATCATCATTCCAATGACCATCATTCCAGCTTACTACCCCTACCCCAACAAAGACATCCCATTTTCAGCAGGAGGCAGCAAAAGAAGAAATTATATTGTCCCTTAACCACAACAAAAAAGGTTTAAATGTTAATTCTCAAACCTGGGACAAAGGCCCCCAGGCCTCTAGCATCCTTCAGTTTCTATCTGTTATAGGGTCTTCCTGGCTGGCATATGGGGTCAGAGGCATCCTAAAGTTCTGGTCCTTCCCTCCTTACAGCTTCTCTGATCCATACAAAACCCAATCATTTTGGTTTCTTGGCCTCTTTACCTCCTGGCTCCTGGCTCTCCCCTTTCCCTTCTCCTTACATGGCCCAGTTCCACCAGCCAGACTTCAGATGCCTCTGGCTGTTTCTCCTTCATGTCTACACTAAACTTTCTCCTCCACCACAAAAAAGATAATGTAGAACAAAAATAATATAAAAGAAAATTGAAGTCTTTAAGGACAAATGTATAGCATAGTTAAACGTAAAAAATTTGTTCAATAAAACATTTTAGTTTTAAATGGATATGCTTAAAAACAAAAATATATGTATAGCACTGCCTTAAGAGATTTATAATAAAGATAAAAATGTGTGTCAATAATTACAATAATTATGAGTTCTTTTTTCTTTCTTTCTTTGTTGGGGATGGAACCTACTGTTAGTTCACAAGCCTATGCACTAGCCCACTCCAAGGTTGCCTAGCAACATTAAGTCATCACCTGCCACCACAAAGTGTGTGTGACCAGCTGTGTGTGCACTAGATATAAAGTACCAGCCCATCACTGCACACTCTCTCTGACTCGGTTTCTCTCCCCCATCTGACTTTCTCTTTCTGAGTGCCCCATCATCCCCCTCCTTCTCTTCTTCTATGCTCTCTCACTGTCTCTTTCTATTTCTCTATTTTTCTGTCTCTGTGCCCATACAATTAAATCTCTTCATACCAAATCTGTTGTGCATAGCACTTTAAGATATATTATTATAGCCAAGACCTTGCACATGCTGGGTAAGCACTCACAGAACTATACCCTCTGCCCAACTTTCTATAACTTTATATGACATGATAAAATAGAAATTCTAATATTTAGAAAAAATATATATGATAATACAGATAGAAATCATTAAGGAATTACACCAAAGGGTATAACTAAGCTTCAGTGAAATAATAGAATTCAAACAGAGAACTCTCTGTAGAGGATTGTAGAATGCCAGAAAAACACTTAAAGAAATTCTCAACGTCCTTAGCCATCAGGGAGACGCAAATAAAAACGACCCTGAGATTTCACCTTACACCCATCGAATGGCTAAGATCAAAAACTCACGTGACAACACATGCTGGAGAGGCTGTGAAAAAATGGAAACCCTCCTGCACTGCTGGTGGGAATGCAAACTTGTACAACCACTTTGGAAATCAATCTGGCACTTTCTCAGACAATTAGGAATAGTGCTTCCTCAAGATCCAGCTATACCACTCCTAGGCATATATCCAAAAGATGCTCAAGTACACAACAAGGACATTTGCTCAACCATGTTTGTAGCAACTTTATTCGTAATAACCAGAACCTGGAAACAACCAAGATGTCCCTCAGTTGAGGAATGGATACAGAAATTGTGGTACTTTTACACAATGGAATACTACTCAGCAATCAAAAACGAAGAAATCATGAAATTTGCAGGCAAATGGTGGAACCTAGAAATGATCATCCTGAGTGAGATATCCCAAAAGCAGAAAGATACACATGGTATATACTCACTTACATAGACCTATAAGATAGGATAAACATACTGAAGTCTATACACCTAAAGAAGATAAACAAGAAAGAGGACCCGGGGTAAGATGATCAATCCTCACTTAGAAAGACAAATGGGATGGACATTGGATGTAGGAGAAAACAAGTAACAAGACAGGAGCCTACCACAGAGGGCCTCTGAAAGACTCTACCTAGCAGTGTATCAAAGCAGATATTAAGACTCATAACTAAACCTTCGGCAGAGTGCAGGGAATCATATGAAAGAAGAGGGAGTTAGTAAGACCTGGAGAGGACAGGAGCGCCACAAGGACCAAATATATCAGGGCACAGGGGTCTTTCATGAGACTGTTTCTCCAACCAAGGACCATGTATGGATATAACCTAGAACCCCTGCTCAGATATAGCCCATGGTAGCTCCGTATCCAAGTGGGCTCTCTAGTAAGGAGAACAGGGACTATTTCTGACATGAACTCAATGGTGAGCTCTTCAACACCCCTCCCCACCCCCAGGGAGGAGCAGCTTTGCTAGGCCACAGAAGAGGACATTACAGCCAGTCCTGAAGAGACCTGATAAGCTAGGGTCAGATGGAAGGGGAGGAGGTCCTCCCCTATCAGTGGACTTGGAAAGGGGCAGGGAGTAGATGAGGGAGGTAGGGTAGGATTGGGAGGGAATGAAGGAGGGGGCTTTGGCTGGGATACAAAGCAAATAACCTATGATTAATATAAAAAATAAAAATTTTAAATTAAAAACAACAACAAACAAACATCTAGAAGACAGAAAGGAGGAAAGGGAAAAGAGAAGCAAATTCTAAACAGTGTTCTACCTACATAAAAACTAGGTAAAAATTACATTGATAATGAGCTAAATACTCCACAAAAAGCAGAGATTACTAGCACAGACAAAAGAACAAGGTTCAGCTATATACTGTCTGTAAGAGATGCACTTCAAATGTAGACACAGACATTCAAAGCAAATTTATAGGAAACATATGCAAACATGAGCATACATAGACTAGATTAACTAATTACTGTTAACACAGGATGCCAAGCAATAAGCTAAAGAGAGATATTTTATAACAGTAAAAGTGTCACCATGGTATGTACTCACTTATAAGTAGATATTAGTCATAAAGTACAGTATAACCATGATACAATCCATAGACCCAAAGAAGCTAAGTAACAAGAAGGGCCCAAGGAAGGATGCTTGAATGTCACCCAGAAAGAATAAAACAGACAACTGAAATAGAAATAGACTGAGGAAGGGAACTGGGTGGGAGAAAAAAAGGGTGGGAAGGGGAACAAAGGTGGGAGAGAGGGGTGGGAATCAGGTGCGGGGAGAGCAGTAGTGAGGAGTAAGGATGGGAGAGAGAATGTAAATCTTTAGCGGGAGGGCATCTCTGGGAAGGGAGAGGCTCCTGGGAGTTTATGGGGATGCCCTTAGCTGAGACTCCGAGGTGTGGGGGATATGGAGACTGAAGTGGACAATCCCCTTTAGCCAGGCTAGACTTACAGTGGAAGGAGGGGAACACCAACCCACCCACAAAACCTTTAACACAAAATTTGTCCTGCCTACAAGAAGTGTAGGGATATAGATGGAGTAGAGATTGAAGGAATGGCACACCAATGGCTGGCTCAACTTGAGATCCACCCCATGGAAGAGAGCCAACCTGTCACTATTAATAATACTCTGCTATGCTTGCAGACAGGAGCCTAGCATAACTGTCTTCTGAGAGGCTTTATCCAGCAGCTGATGGAATCGGATGCACAGACTGACAGCCAAAGAGTAGGTGGAGCTGGGGGAGTCTTGTAGAAGAGTGGGAGAAAGGATTGAGGGAGCCAGAGGGGTCAAGGAACCTACAAGACCTACAGAGTCAACTAACCTGGGCCCATACTTGCTCACAGAGACTGAACTAACAATCAAAGAGAATGCATGGGCTGGACCTAGGCCCTCTTACACATCTGTAGCAAATGTGCAATTGGTCTTCAAGTGGGTCCCCTAACAATTGGAGTGGGGTGGTGACTCTGCTGCCTGCCTTTGGATCCCTTTTTCACTAGCTGGGCTGCTTTGTCTGGCCTCAGAAGGAGAGGATGCACTTAGTCCTGCTGAGACTTGATGTGCTAGATGGGCTCTCTGAGGAGAAGGGGGTACAGGGGAAGGAAAATGCAAGGGTGGAATTGGAAGGAGAGAAGCGAGGGGTCTTCGATTAAGCTGTAAAGTGATTAAATCATTGAAAAAGGAATAATGATAAATACATACATAACAGACCTTTAACAAAACAGTCACCAAGACTTTCAAAATTGAAAACACACGAATTGATAGAATTAAAAGAAGAAATAAGCAAGGTTTATATTTAGAAGATTTTTACTGTCCCTCAGCAATTGATAGAACACACGAAGTGTCAGTAGACATGGAATGTCCTAACACTTGTTATTAACTTGACTAATGATATGACAGTACAGTAAGTATACTGGGTACAGAGTTAAAGACAAACCACATTCCAAGCTAGAAAAACCACATATATGTGCAGCCCTCCCCACATCCAAAATACAAATACACACAGACATGTAAAGTCCAAGTCAGAAAACAGACATTAAATTTCTAAGAACAAGCAGCAGCAAAAGCCTGTTTGCTGAGAGCAGTTAAGTTAGAAATCAGCAAGGCACATATGACAGGAACCGTGGGGGGGGAGACGGGGGACTTCTAAATAATTCATGATTGAAGGAAGAAATCAGAAAATAAAATTTCAAAATTACTGAAGCAGAATGAAGATAAAAGCACAAATGATCAAAATTGTGGTGCTTCAAAGTTTAAATGTCTCTTTTGGCTATTACACAGTCAAAAAACAAAAACAAAAAGCTGAAAAAGCAGAGCACCTTCTACAGAGGATGAAGCCCTGAGCTTGGGTCTCCAGTATCCGTGTAAGAGCTCGGTGTGGGAGCATGTGTCTGTAACTACAGTGCAGGGTGTAGGGAATAGGGCTGAGGACAGGAGGATCTCTGGGCTTCACTGGCCAGCCAGTCTAGCTAATGGCTGGGCTCCAGGCTCAGGGAGAGATTCTGTCTTTAAAAATCAAGTAGATGAACTGGAGAGATGGCTCAGCGGTTAGGAGCACTGGCTGCTCTTCCAGAGGACTGGATTTGGTTCCCAGCAATTACTGGCAGCTCACACCTGTCAGTAACTCCAGTTCTAGAGAACTGACACCTTCTTTTGGGCCCCATAGTTTCTGGGTTCCCTGGTTTTTTGGTTATTTAAAAATAACAAAGTTTATTAAACTCTAAAGATTAGTATAAAAAATAAAACATATCAACATTATAAAATGAAAAGACAGGCTATCACTAAGAGTTCTACAATACTGACGAACAGTATGTGACTCTTAGGCAAATTATGCAGACAAATTAGAGAGTTAGATGAACAGACAAGTAAGTACCTGGCAAGTCACAGTATCAGAACTCATTCCCAAATAAATAAATGACCCAAATGGTCATCTATCTATTAAACAGTTAAATCTGTAGTCATAAATCTTCCTACAAAGAAAGTGCAGCTCAGATGGCGTCAATAATGACACCTATCATTGGGAGAGGAAAGGCACACAACATAAAAGCCTTCTAAACCCATTTATTTATTTTTTTAAGTTAGCGCATCTCAGATTACAAAGTTTATTGTTTCCATGTTTGCTTGTATATTCCACAAGCCCCTCATACACAGATTGCAGAGATGTGCTCAGGGATATAGATCTAAACCCATTTATTAAGACCAGTAGTTGATAAAAGAATACGGTAGTGATGAAGAAATGTATATATCAATATCTTTTATGGATAGAAACATAAGTACTCTTAACAAAACTCAAGTAAACCAAACCCAGGAGTATACAACAAGAGTAATACATGTCAAGCAAGGGGCTTTTGCATGAGATTTAAAGTAAATTACTATACTGTAGTTCATGAACAGAATAAAGGGACAAAACTGCACTATTAAACTTAAACACTTCAAGTGTTTAAGAATAAACTATTTAATGTGGCAATAACACCAATAATTTAAAACTTTCAAGAAATTAGAAATAAAGAATGTTTAATTTAGCAAAGGTCATCTATGAAAAGTTAGAAACTAACATTATTACATTATGAACCTTATAGCTACTACTACACTTAAAATAATAATATATGAATTATTTCTTTCTGGTCAGGAACCAGTTTTCAGGGCTCACTAGCTCAGTTCTATTCAGTATGTGACTAGTGGTCATAGCCAAAAAAATGATGTGGAAAAACAGCACAATTAACAAAAAGGAAAGAAATCAAAATCTCAGCCTAAATAAAAAATAGAAACCTTGACAGCTGGGTAAGGCTTCCACTGAGGACAGTGAGAAATGAGAGTGGGGGACAGAAAGCACACTGGGGAATGTCATCATATCAAAGACAGGCATGGATAAATTAAAGGAAACAAAAGGAGATCACATTACATTCCATATGTTTTCTACAAAGCAGCAAAGTATGTTATATATTTAAAAGATTTTTCCCCAAAATAGCCATGATTATAAAAATATCAGAGCCTCAACAATCTGGAATATTCCCTTAGAGAACATCAAACCCACACAATAAAAAAAGATGTGAAGCTTTGCCATATATAACTGTGGCAACACATTCACTATCTGCAATGAGACAAACTCAACCAAAAATGGATCAGAATAACTGTGCCAAAGTGATTAAATGCCATTAAATGCTATCCCCATGGCTGTTAGGGTACAATGGCTCTGTGTTTATCAGAAAAAGTTAGCTAGCTCTCACGAGAAGACAGAGGATGGTATGTAGCACAGAAACGATGACCATCTGTTCCCTGCTGCCATCCAACAATTGCGGAATCTTCAGGTTTGTCATACTGGTCCAGTTTTACAATATGATAATCAATAGTTTTGAAAACTTTTACTAAAACCAGTTATTTCACTGTGGCAGCTTCCATAATATTTAGTAATGAGATGAGCACACTGGGGAAAAATGACAGAAAAATAGCAGGTGTCTCCTCTCATCCTCGACAAAGCAGATCTCTGCACAGGTGAACACATGTCACTGCTCTGCTGCCAGTGAGGCTGCAGCCACAGAACCTATGGACAATACTCGATTTCCACATCTCCCACCCTGTAAGTTTGTGACACATTCTCCCAATGTCACTCTTTCCTCAGTCCTTCTCTGGATGCGTTTTTCCTGCTGTTTTATTGTTTTTTTGTAGACCTTCATCTCCACATCATCTTTATGATCTAAATCCAATCTAACAGTTTACATTTGTTATGTAGTAGTCTACCCATTTTGTATTAGAAACAAAAAAATCCTCACTGCCATAAGCCTGATAAACAAGAGGTCTTACTGGATCAGAAGACACGTGCTGCTGTGCCATGCCCCCGTGAGTCAGTCACTATCCCACCATTACTTACTGATGCCCCATAACAGAGGCCTGAAACCGAACAACCTGGGCACTGCATCTGGCCAGCTATAATCTTGGTCACATTAATCTGCTCTCCTTGCCTTAGCTATCAGGTTTCTAAAATGCTACTGTAGCAAATGGGCACAGTGCTACATACCTGTGCACATGACTGGGAAGTGGTGGTGCAAAATGAAGGATGTCTGTTACTGTTAAAAGAATTTTTAACTTGGTTGATATTAAAAGAGTTTTCTGTAATAAGTACTTAACCCCCGATTCTCACACAAAAATTAATGTAAAAGTTGGGCAAGGTGGTGGACATTCCTGTGGTCCCAGCACAGAAAGGAAGAGGCAGACAGAGGTCACCAAGTTCTACCAGCCTGATCTACACAGTGATTTCCAGGCCAGCTAGAGCTATACAGTGAGCTGCTATCTTAAAACAAAAACAAATAAAATCCTACTTTTCAAGTACTTGAAAAGAGGAATATTTTTCTTTGTATATGTTAAAGTGAGAACATACTCTAATTTTGCATTTCCCTACAGGTTTATTTTGAAGAATGATTTCTAAGCCTTGGCATTTCTGAAAATTGGGACTGGATCTAGGCTGTGGGTTGACTGCCCTTTACATTACAAGATGCTTAGTTCAAGGCCTCTCCAACCCCTAGATGCCTATAGCATCTTACTCTGAGTTATGACAACACCAAATGTCTTCAGTACTGTTAAACACCACTTAGGGGACAAGTCATTGGGTGGGGAACCACTGCTTCGGTATGTTATTAGGATCTGCTACAAGATACAGGAAATACTACAAAAGGTCGTGCCTCTTTATATGCAACTGTTTAAAGTCAAATGCAATCTATACAGAGCAGAAAAGCCCATTTTTAAATTCTAGAAAATAGACACAGAATTACCTCTTCTCCAGAACAATTATCAATAAGCAACTTTTGGCATATATAGATTGCTCTGAATTATTCTGAAAATAATTTTCTAGTTAGCCAAAACACCTTAAAACCACTTTGATATATATACAAAGCCAAAGATTAAATCCAGTTACCTTTAGGGCTGACATTATAGTTTGCTCAGCTGCTGATGAGAATGAGCTCTGGCTGGCAACCACCTACAACAGAGTTTCGATGAAGAAACTTAAGTCATTTATTTTGTAGACACTACTTTTAGCCATAATGTGATAAGACTTCCCAGAACATAATTAAAATATTATCATTGCTTTTTAGTAGTAATACATCATACCTGTTTTAAAAATTAAGTTACGAAAAACTACTTTTATGTATAAGACAACAGGACATTTTACAGTGGAAGCATTAGGAATTCAATTTTGCTGATAAGGTAAAGGTCAGAAGATCACCATATTTACTTATTTCTTTTAAAATGTTCACTTTTTTTGGCTGACTATTATTATCACAAATATTTAAAATACAAAGGCAGATGTTTCTATTTCTAAAAATCAGTATGAATATCAATAAAGATAGCCTAACCAGAACCATACTAATGGATTCTGGTGCATTAGAGATATGACTAAGGGAAATGAAACATGCACCCTTAAATGTTTCTTGTCGTTTTATTTTCTGAAACCTACCTGCTAACTCTTCAGATTATCTCTCATTTAATCTATCAAATACATATTTCAGAAGCCCAAACTCAAAAACGAACTTTTAACAATTACCCAAAATTATATCACATGAAAATTCATGCTAAAGACCACATTTTGATTTTTGTTTTGAGGTTTTTTCTTTTGCTCTTTTGTTTATTCATTGGGTCTTGCTATGCAGCTCAAGCTGGCCTAACTCCCAATGCGTTTCTGCCTTAGCCTCCCTCCCCATTGCTGTGATCACCAGCATGCACCAAACTTGTCTTAGAGGTTCAGCTTCCTTCAGGCCTTCTAAATATTTATCTTTGGGAAATAAAGATAAAAGTTACCTTTGTTACTGATTGGTGCAACTTAAACAGGGAATTCACCACTCCTACATTTCTCTTCTGTCCTTCAGTGAGAGGCCCGATCACCTGGCTTGCATCTCCTTGAGTAGAGAGCTGTAAAAATTCAACATACAAGACATTACCAAGACGACGGCTCGCTTTATTTATTTAGCCGGCCAGGAGAAAGTGCAGATTCTACTGACAAAGAGAATCTTAAGTAGGATTATTCAGGTCACATTAAATAAAGCTTTGGGCTTGAGGCACAAGAAATCTCCAGAGAAACACCTCAATGTGTAACTCCAATTATTCTTCCTAAGACCATCTCTTTTAATACTTCATGGCTGATGGGCCCTTTGAGGGACGTATGCCCAAATGCCTCATGTGTCCTGTCATCTGATACATCACCAAAGTAACCTAGCACTAGCAACTGTCAATAAGCTTTGCTAAATTCAAACATTCAAATAAGCAATAAATTTAAAAGTAAGGGAAGACAGAACATAAACCTTGTGCCTATTACATGGACATCTTACTCCAAGAAAATGAGTTATGGAAAGAGGTAGTCAACTGTCTTATTAAAGAAAATGCCAATGAATATATTATGTGTGTGCAAGCAATAGGAAGTAATATTCAGAACTTCCCTTTTCTCACCTTTACATCTAAGTACATGGCATTAAGGGAAAAGGAAAGGACTGCTTTATTAATCCACAGCAGTTACAGCTTAGGTTTAGGGAAAAACCCTGCATAGTACCCATTCTCATGATGATTCCATGAGAACTACAGTCTAATTCTCTATCACATTATTAACCAAAATTACACCTGACCAGGCTGTAACATAGCTCACTTCAGAGCTGACACATATCTCAAGCATATAGAACATTGGCTTTTTAGGAGACAGAACTGATAGCATCTCCCTGCTGCTCTATACTACAAATGAACCATGAGAAAAAACACTAGTACTTTTTCTTTCTTTTTTTTAGCTACTCATAAATATATATTCTCAAAATAAAATTGAAGCTCTTACTATTTCTTTGTGTGTATGTATATGTGTATGGGTTAAATTTTTTAAATGGATTATTTGGTTTGCTGGTGTTTAATTTCTTGAGTTATTTATATATTTTGGATATCAGCCCTCTGTCAGATGTAGGGTTGCAAAAATCTTTTCTAAGTCTGTAAGCTGTCGTTTTATTCTGTGGACAAAGTCCTTTGCTTTACAGAATCTTTTGAGTTTTATGAGATCCCATTTATTTATTTTTTAATTAATTTATTTTTATTGATTATAGTTTATTCACTCTGTATCCCAGCTATAGTCCCCTCTCTCACTCACTCCCAATCCCAATCTCCCTCCCTTATCTCCTTTCATGCTCCTCCCCAAGTTCACTGGTAGGGGAGGTCCTCTTCCCCTTCCCTTAGACCCTAGCATATCAGGTCTCATCAGTACTGGCTGCATTGTCTTCATCAGTGGCCTGGTAAAGCTGCTCCGCAATCAGAGGAGGTGATCAAAGAGCCAGCCACTCAGTTCATGTCAGAGACAGTCCCTGTTCCCATTACTAGGGTACCCACTTGGAGACTGAGCTGCCATGGGCTACATCCACGCAGGGGTTCTAGGTTATCTCCATGAATGTCCTTGCTTGGAGTATCAGTCTCAGAAAAAACTCCTGGGCCCAGATTTCTGGAGCTCCTGTCCGTTCCAGGTCTTTCTAGCTCCCCCTTCTTTCTCAAGTTTCCCTGAACTCTGCCCAAAGTTTGGCCATGAGTCTCAGCATCTGCTTTGATACCTTGCTGGGTAGGGTCTTTCAGTGGCCCTGTGTGGTAGAGTCCTGTCCTGTTCCCTGTTTTCTCCTTCTTCCTATATCTGTCCCATTTGCCTTTCTGAGTGAAGATTGATCCTCTTACCCAGGGTCCTCCTTCTTGCTTAGCTTCTTTAGGTGTCAGATTTTAGTATGTTTATCCTATACTATATGTCTAATATCCACTTAAATGTGAGTTTATACCATGCATGTCTTTCTGCTTCTGAGATACCTCACTCAGGAGGATCTTTTCTAGTTCCCACCATTTGCCTGCAAATTTCATGATTTTCTTGTTTTTAATTGCCAAGTAGTATCCCATTGTGGAAATGTCACAATTCTGTACCCATTCCTCCATTGAGGGACATGTGGGTTGTTTCCAGATTTTGGCTATTACTAATAAAACTGCTATGAACATGGTTGAGCAAATGTCCTTGTTGTATACTTGAGCATATTTTACATATATGCTAGGAGTCGTATAGCTGGATCTTGAGGAAGCACTATTCCTAATTGTCTGAGAAAGTACCAGATTGATTTCCAAAGTGGTTGTACAAGTTTACATTCCCACCAGAAGTGGAGGAGGGTTCCCCTTTCTCCATATCCTCTCCAGCATGTCCTGTCACTTGAGTTTTTAAACTTAGCCACTCTGATGGGTGTAAGGTGAAATCTCGGGGTCATTTTGATTTGAATTTCCCTGATGACTAAGGACATAAAGCATTTCTTTAAGTGTTTCTCTGACATTCGATATTCCTCTATTGAGAATCCTCTGTTTAGACCTGTACCCCATTTTTAATTGGATTACTTGATTTGTTGCTGTTTAATTTCTTGAGTTCTTTATATATTCTGGATATCGATCCTCTGTCAGATATAGGGTTGGTGAAGATCCTTTCCCAGTCTATAGGTTGTCATTTTGTTCTGACAACAGTGTCCTTTGCTTTACAGAAGCTTTTCAGCTTCATGAGGTCCCACTTATTGATTGTTGCTCTTAGAGCCTGTGCTGCTGGTGTTCTGTTCAGAAAGTTGTCTCCTGTGCCAATGAGTTCAAGCCTCTTCCCCACTTTTTCTCTAAGAGGTTTAGTGTGTCTGGCTTTATGTTGAGGTCTTTGATCTACTGGGATTTTAGTTTTTTGCAGGGTGATAAATATGGATCTATTTACATTTTTCTACATGTAGACATCCAGTTAGACCAGCACCATTTGTTGAAGATGCTTTCTTTTTTCCATTGTATGGTTTTGGCTTCTTTGTCAAAAATCAAGTGGCTGTAGGTGTGTGGCAAAGGCTACACAGAGAAACCCTGTCTTGAAAAAAAATGCCTGATATCAACCTGTGGCATCAACATGCATGAATAAACTATGAACAAACCTGCACACATATATGCAACATAAACAAAGATAAATAGATACATATGTATATACATAAACATACACACACACAGTAAACATAAAAAAGGAAGGGTATAAGTCACATTTAGAACTCTCATGTGAAAAATCCAATGTAATTGGGCCTGGGGAGATAGCTTAGTGTTATGCAAGTATGAAGACCAAAACTCAGATATTCAGAATCCATATAAAATCCAAGGGTATATAGTGGCTCACCTGTAATCTCAAAACTCAGGAGGCTGAGACAAGGGATCCCTGAGGGAAAGTATCTACCTAGACTAGCAAAAATGGCAAGCTATACAGGTTCAATAAGAAAGATGTTGCCCAAAGATATAAGGAGGAAAGTGACCAAATAAAACACCCAATGTCAACCTTGGGCTTCCAACTGCTCTCTCTCTCTCTTTCGCTCTCTCACGCGTGCGCATGTGTGCGTGCATGCACACACACATACACACTCACCTGCACCTACATCTGTGGACACATACACAAACAGGCTTACCATACACATGCAAAAATCAATTAGAACTAAATTAGCAATATTATCATTTAACTATATATTGAAGCAGAGAAATCAAACAACTATGACACAGATAAGTGAAGTACATTATAAGTGTTTTACAGTACAGATCACTCTCACACTGTCAAGTGGACAAGTAAACTGCAGATCAGGTTGATGGTACAGTCAACGTTTTTACAGAAGATGCATGTCAGAAATGAATGCTGTTAAGCTCAAAGTCTAGCCTAGATGTAGACACTGGCTGCAACACTTGCTTGCTGACATTACACTTCCAGTGATAGTGAGTGTCAATGCCACTAACTTTCCTCAGGCTGGATTTCTAGACTGCAGTGGTAGAAATTAACATTTTCATTTCTAACTAGGATTGTTGTGAAACACTTGCAAATGGCTTGGCACAAGCCAAGTCTTCACCACAAGCCCATAATAATCGTGGTTATCTGTGACCCTACCTTATCTTCAAAAGTGGATTCTCTGGGCTGGCAAGATAGCCCAGCAGGTAGAAAAGCTTGTTATGTAAGGCTGACAATCCATATTTCAGCCCTACGATAACAGGTGAAATGAAAGAACTGACTATATAAAGTTGTCCAGTGACTGCCAAACACACACATCATGGCATGTTTGTCTGTACATTCATGCTTGTTCACACATACATCCCAAGCAACAATAATCATAAATTATTACAAAGTACATTTTCTAAGAAGCCAGACATGGTGACACATACCTGCAAATGCAACACTTGCGATGGCGCGATAGTTTGAATAAGAATGGCCCCGGCCCCCATAGGCTCATATATTTAAATATTTAGTCATTAGAGAGTGACACTATTTGAAAAGATTAGAAGGTGTGACCTTGTTAGAAAAAGTGTGTCACTGGGGTAAGCTTTGAGGTTTCAAAAGTCCATGCCAAGCCCACAGTCTGAGTCTCTGCCTAAGGAACAAAATATTGTTCTCAACTACTGCCCAGCATCTGCCAGCATGCTGCCATGCTTCCTGCCATGAGGATAATGGACTGAACCACTGAAACTGTGAGCCAGACCCAAATTAAATGCTCTCTCTTTTACATAGTTGCCTTGGTCATGATATCTCTTCACAGCAACAGAACAGTGACTAAAACAGATGGTAAGCTTGCTAAGTGAAGGGATATCATTCAGACAAGGTTACACAGCAAGTCAGGACAAGCAACCACCTTTTAAAAATCCAGGAAAAAAAAATTAATTAAAAAAGAAGAGTCTCTGGTAAGAAAAGATTTAGATTCATCCTTATAGAGATGTGGGCTTACACTGTACATTATACCTTTGATACACAAAGTCTTAGGGATAAACATACAGGCATTGATAATTTAAGATTATAAACACATAAATGTATTTTGTGTTTGTATCAGTGTGTGATACATATGTACTTGAGTGCATGTGGGACTGCATGTGTGGGCGCATGTGTGCATGGCTGTGTGTGCATGTGCATGCACACATGGAGGCCACATGTTGACATCAAGTTTCTTCCTCAGTCTCTACTACTACCACTGTCCTACTCCCCCTGCTCCTATTCCCCCTCCCCCCAACGTACAGACGCACGGTAGCACCTCTCACTTGAATACTTAAATCTAGAACTTATCAACTAGACTAGTCTAGCTAGCCAACCTGCAGGGGATCCCCTGCCTCTGTCTCCTGCAGGCCATAATGTCTACATGGCACTCACATGGCTGCTGGAGATGGAACTCCAGCCCTCGTGCTCGTGTGGCAAGAACTTTACCCTAAGCCATGCCCATGTTCCTGTAATGTGTGTTACAATACTTGTCACATACTGCTACACCACAGAAACGAAGTCAGCTTGTAAATATTTTATATTAGCCTTTTTCCTGATATAAATAAAAGCACTAATTCCATATAGTAAAGTGTCTTGGCAGCCAAGAAAAGTTCAGGCTAGCCTCAAACTTAGAGATCCACCTGCCTCTGCCTCCAGGGTGCCAGGACTGAAGGTGTCACCACACCGGGCTACACTTTATAATTTTATTTAGTGATCAGGCTTCCCTTATCCACTAAAATGACAGCTAAAAAGTAAAATTTTTTCCAGGTACAGAATTCTCTTAAAAATGGAAATGATGATTTTCTATTAGTCTTCAAAACTGGTTAGGGAGGACCAAGAGATTTCAAGCCACAGATTGTCACTAACAGCATGAATTCAATTACCCTAGTTATTATAGTTCCCATTTTCAAAGTTTTTTAATTATCACATTAGTTACAGTTACATATTCCATGACTATTACTTCCTCCCCATACCTCAGCCTGCCCTCAGCAAAAAGCAAATCGTTTTCTAGGCAGGGCTAGCTCTTTCATATCACATTTATCCTCTGCTAGCGCCATCTCACAGAAACCGCTTTCCTGACACTTCAGCAGCTACACTAAATTCTACTGGAGACAATATCAAATCTTACTAATGGTCATAAACCATCTGTGTGTTTAAAACTATGCACATCTACAAATAAGTTCTGAAAGAAAATTCAGTCATCTGATTGCCTACAAAAAGCTCTTGTGTCTCTGTATGGTTCTTTTTTAATAAACAAAGTTTGAAAAAAAAATGCCTCTAAATTATTTGTCAAGATTACAAGAACAAATGAATGGAAAATTACACTATATTAGCAAACACAATTTGGAAACTGAAATTAGGAAGCTTCATAATGTAATTACCACTGTGGGTCAGTCGATGTAAATTACTTAGTATGCTGCTCTAAAATTATTATAAAACCAACTAGAACAACTCAGATGTAAGTATAAACAGATTACTTCGTTTGTTATAATGTTAATTATGACCATTCAAGGAGTGTATAAATAACAATTTTAGCCAAATCACCACAGCAGAAATGAAGGGACAACACTTACAAGCTGCTCTGATTTCACGCCATATAATTGGATGGTCTTTGCCACATTTTTTGACACAGCTAATGTAAGGTTTACATCAATAGCAGCTACATTGAGTTCACTAGAGGAAAAAAAAAAGCAGATTTCAGTTATTAATAATAGTAATGAGCAACATATAACCTGAAACCCAATAAAAACCATGTTGAATCTTTATATAGATTTTGCTGATCGCTCCCAAGAAATGGTGTTACAGTGTTTCATTTTCTCCCTACATTAAGCATTAGGAAAAAGGGCTTTGAGATGGTTTTGTTAATGATAAGTTTCACATTGACAAAAGCACGTCACATGTGGGCCCAGTCTGTGATTGAGAGAGTAAATTGTGTACACTCTTGCTAACACTGATAAATGCAATTAGAAGCACTGCTTGTCACAGACATCTGCAAGTAAGTGACAGCTCTTGAATGGAGATGATGACCTTGGAGGGACATAGGCTAAACACATAAATTACATATGACATATAAGGACACTTGGGTTCTGTATAAACTATGCCAGCTCATTCTGCTTTGTAAAGAATAACTGTGAAGATATGAAAAGCGTAGGGCTGTAATTTTAATGTTAAAATCTTAGATTGTTCAGTGTTTCTCTGTCATATCCACTGTCAACTGTAACAGGGAACTGAGAGTACATTTGATGGGACTGTAGATGGAAAAAGGACATTTTTTTCAAAACAATGGAAAGAATATCAAGAGTTAAAAATCTCATGAAAAACCATATGCCGTGGAAAAGAAAAGCATTAGCTCAGAAGTGGATGAAATTTCGGGCACTTACCAGATTAACTTAAAAAAAAAAAACTAAAGGAAGCCACCCAAGGACTTGAGGCACACACCTTTAATCCTAGTGCTAGGGAGGCAGAGACAAGCAGATCTAAATGAGTTGAAGATCAGTCTGGCCTATATAGAGAGTTCCAGGACAACCAGGGCTACACAGAGACCCTACCTCAAAAATCAAAACAAAACAACAAAAAGAAGCTGAATGAATGAAACAAGACTGGTATATGCTGGATATGACAAAATGCCCTTTCATGTAGTACTGAGACCACTCACTTTTACATTCTATCAAACGCCAGCATAAGCGTCCTTCAAAACCCCAAATGATATCTGCCTATGGCACTGTCACCCTTGATGACCAACCTCCTCAACATTTACAGAACTAGGTAGCAGATATCAAGTTAAATATGGTACCTTTCCCACCACAAGTACACTCAGCAGGGAACAGCCTGCTGAGTTAAAATGAGAAGCTTACAGTCAAGACATCAGCAAGTTCAAGTACATGGTGAAAGGTACAGGGCAGCTGAAGCAGTGTACAAGTACAGCCACAGCTACAGATACTCATATAAGTAGTACACCTGTAAACTGCCATCATTACGTCTTCAGACTGAAAGAACGTAAGCAATCCTACTTCATGGGTCCATAATGCCCAGTGACTCTTTTTACTCCTCAAAATGTCAATCACAAAAGTACAGAATTAGGGCTATGACAACTTGCCAGCTATGGCAGGCACTGAGCTGTGACCTGTAATCTAACTGGAATACCTGTAAAGCCAAAAGCATAATTGTGTCTGTAAGTACTCAAGAAGCAACTTTGTTGGCTGCCTTCCCTTTTTAGTTTAAAGGTTGTCACATTCACTTGATAAGTTTGAAACAGTGAACACAAGTAGGCTCATCAGAGTGAGGAATCCAATTTCCGTCATGAAGTGCTTTCTGAGTTAAAACCTCTACATACGTCTTAGCTTTTTTAGTTTGTATTATTTTATACTTGATTTCCTATGGAGTACTAGGAAGGTAGTAGAGTATGTAGAATTGGCTTTAGTTTCCTCTTGCTAAGATACAAAATAACTATAACAGATGATCTCTACATAATGTATGCTATATTTATACAAGAATGGCATTGTTAATTGGAAACTCAGCACTATGTGAGTACACACTATAAAACAATTTAACTGAACATTAATTAGTTGAATTACTAGCAAGCATGGCAGGCAGCTTGGAATGCCATTATACAAGGAATACATACCTTGCTATAGTCTTAATGATCCCATCAAGCTCATCAGAGGAAGGAGGATTACGCCCACCAGGAGGGAAAACCAAGTTGATGGGATCAAAGAGTCGTGATAGGGATTTTGAGAGATAAGCAGCCTCAAAAGGTTGCAGTGAATCTTTCAAAGCCTTTTCTGGACTGTGAGGAAAAAGAAATTTAAAAGGTAAGTAATAGCTATAAACTTTAGTTACAAACATATTTCAAAATATATCTCAAATGAATATAACTATTAACAAGAATTTGTTTTAAAAGATGTAAGTATTTTTACAAACATGTTTCATAACTGACATCTATTAAGAATCATACACACATTTTAAGTGTAAATCTTAACTATCTAGCACAGCATTTACTATCATTTACTGTTTTGGTGGTTCCAAGACTAAAAGAATGCTGCAAGAGTCCATTAATCTATCCTATTTATAGACTGTCAAAGCATATCCAAGAGATGCAGCCAGCAGATTCCTTTCACGTTAGCTCAACTCTTTTTACTCACAGCTACAACTTCAACAAGGCCTACAAACTTAGAGGAGGAGTACAGAGGTAGGCCTACATGAGATTTCTATTCTTGGGACACTAGCAAGAATGAAGACAAAATAAAGAAATATTTGTGAAGTCTGTAACAGCATCAATGTTCTCAAGTGGAGTTCTCTTGCTAAACTCTTCTTTGCCCTTCCCTGACACTGACAATCAATCCCTGTAGGCTTCCATATCCAGGCAATGACTAGGTCTTACTGTGTTGTTTTATTAGCAAATGCCTTTCACCACTATTAACTGTTTCACTCGTATGATTACTTGCATGTCTTGCCACATCTGCTTTCAATCCCTTCAGCAACCTTTCTATTGTCTTTTTCCTTGGAGAGTGAACTCCTTGTCTTACATGCCAACCTTGACAACCTCTGGCCTGTTTGCCCTCTGTGTACAGGAAAGAGCCTCTCTTCTTTTCACCCTTCTAGTCAGCCTGCAAGCCTAGAGTCAGATTGCTCTTGGCTCCTGAAGCATAATTCCACAGTTATCTCTGCTGCTTCTTCATTCAGTAAGCATTTCTCCCAGCACATATTTACTAGGAATAGGTACCAGGCACTTTGTTAAGTGATGAGATGAAAATTAAGAGCATTTTACAGCCATGCTTGTAGGAAGCACTCAGGAAGCAGAGGAGCTCTGTGAGTTTGAGGCCAGCCTGGTCTACAGAGCCAGTTCCAGGACAGCTAGGGCTACAGAGAGAAACCTTGTCTTGAAAACAAAAACAAAACAACAATGACAAACAACAATAACAAAAAATAACTTACAGTTTAGTGAACAGGGAAGCAGGTGAAGTTGAAATATAATGGTGATTTTCTGTATGATCTACTCTTTCCTGTATGATCTTCTCTTCCCACAAATATCATTAAGTTTTTACAATCTGCCAAGTATTTCCTGATCATGAAAGCTCTGTAATGCACTTGGTTAAAAATAACTGTACACTAGCCTTGTCAGGTTTGCAAGCTAACAGAAAGTATGTAAAAGTCAAACATCAGGCTGCACAGGCAGCCTACAATGGGTAAGAGCACTGGCGGTAGCCAGGCTTAGTGGCTTACACCTGTAATTCCAACACCTGGGGTGGGGGGACCAAGGCAGGCAGATTGCTGTGAGTTTGAGGCCAGCCTGGTCTACAGAGGGAGTCCAGAACAGCCACGGCTACACAGAAAAACCCTGTCTCCAAAAAAACAAAGCAAAAACAAAAATTAAAAATTAAAAAAGCCCTGGCAGTTCTTCCAGAGGACCTGAGTTCCACATCCAGCATCCACATGGTATCTCACAATCTTCTGTAGCTCCAGTTTCAGGGAACCCAAGACCCTCTTCTAGCCTCCATATGCACTAGGCATGCCAATAGCACACAGACATACATTTCAACAGAGTACTCATACGATTTTTTTAAGTAGGTCCTGAGCCCGATATATAATGAGAGTAGTAGGTGCTAGAACACTAAAGCATAGAGAAAGCGAAGCACTGTCATCAAACATTTTTACACTGCTTAATATCAAGAGGCCTAAAACCTAACCCATAGGTCTCCCACTGCAGCCATTCAGTCTCACGGAGCAAAACTGATGAGCATAACTGGGCATATTCTATTGTGTTTATTTGATCTGCCTTCCATGATTTTCCTATTATTTTGACCTAAGAATATTTACTTTAAAATAACAAAAGTTCACCAGGTGGTGAACACGCCTTTGATCCAGCACTCTGGAGGCACAGGCAGGCGGATCTCTGAGGCCAGGCTGGTCTACAGAGAGAGTTCCAGGACAGAGAAACCCTGTCTCAAAAAACAAAAAGAAGCGTAACAAAGAAACAAAAAATTTTCAGAAAAATATAATGTACCTCTTTGTTCTCCATTAAAAAGAACATTGTTAAACAAATTTACATCTAAATTTGATCTCTTAAAGCCTATAGCTTTATATTTAAGATCCCTGCAATCATCAATCAGCAAAATCAATCAAACTTTTTGTGTGTGTGTTAAAAAACAAAAAAACCATTCGGTAGGAGAGACAGCTCAGTTAAGGGCACTGGGTGTTCTTGCAAGGATCTGAGTTCATTTCCCAGCACCCACATAGTGACTGACAAACATCTGTATCTCAGGTTTAAGGGAGCCAACACTTTGTTCTGACTTCCATGGCCATGTGGTGCACATACGTATGTGCAGGCGCTTACACCCATAAAGTAAATACATCTTAAAAATAAGACAGAAGGAGAACTATCCTAGTGGCACCTGCTTTTAATCCCAGCACTCAGGAGACAGAGAATCTCTGAGTTCAAGTACAGGCTGGTCTAGAGAGAGAGTGCTCCAGGACAGGCAGGAACTACACAGAGACACCCTGTCTCTACATCACTCCCCAAAAAACCTCTTCTTTGACTATCACACACCTCAACCAACACACACACATACTCCATACCGAGTTCTGTATGACCAAGTTACATTATGTTTCCTTAGCATTTGCTAGATTTCACATGAACAATGTTCTTTACCATTGGATTTTTTGTTGTTTTTGTTTTGTTTTCATTTAGCCTGATGTAATGTTTTTCAAAGTTCACCCAAATTCTTCACTGGCACATTTATTCGTGCTTCATTTCCTTTTATGGGCAAACAATGTTCATTTATAGGCAAAGTTTTCTTTTACTTACTCACTGACGTTTCAATAACCATTTAGGTTACTTCCATATTTCAGCTCTAATAAATAATGCTGGCACAAGCATTTGTGTACAAATTTCTGTGTGAACATATGAATTTATTTCTCCTGGATATAGACCAAGGCGGAACTGACCCAATACTGGGTCATATACACACATATACATACACATATATACATACATATATACACACACATATTTCTTTTACTGCCTAAACTTTCAATATTATATCCAGGAATCTTTTACCATATTTTAAATCACAAAGTTATGCCCTTACATTCTTCTATAATATGTTTATACTATACATTTAAATTTTTTAAAGATTTACTTTGTGTATGAGTGTTTTGTTTCCATGTATGTGTATGTGTGTATATATATATGTATATACACACACACACACACACACATATGTATGTATGTATGCACCACGTATATGCATATATGTGTTTAAATTTATGTACCATCTGCATGGCTGGTATCCACAGACTTCAGTAGAAGTCATCAGATCCCCTGTAACTGGAGTAACAAATGGTTATGAGCCAACACGTGGGCACTGTGAACTGAACTGGGTCCTCTGTGAGCAACAAATACTTAACACTGCTAAGCTATGTTTAACCCCTATACTGTACATTTAGATCTATGATCCAATTTTAGCTCATTTTTATATATAGTGTCACAAAAAGGATCCAACTTCACTTTTCTGCATGACTATTAGCTGTCTGAGAACATTTGTCAATGACTACTCCTTCTGTATTAAATGGTCATTATATTCCTTTTTAAAATCAAATTCACATAGGCAATGCACCTCTTTCTACACTTTGAATTCTAATCTATCCTTGTGTCATACCAAACCATTATGATTAGAATATGAGATGTCCTCCACAACTCATACACTGGCAGCTTAACTGCTAGCATATGGATTTTGCATAGAGTTTTTGGGCTCTGACCTAACAAATGGATGGAATCATTGATAGCTTCAACATATGGATAGTATTAGTAGGGAAAGAGTAGAAAGTAGATAGTGGTGGCAAGGACACGAAGTAGGTCACCAGCAGCAAGCCCTTGTGTTCTGCCCCCCATCTCCTCTGCTCCTGGGCCGCTGCAAAGTGGCCCGCATCCCTCCACCATGCTTTCCTCTATGATGTTTTTGCCCTGAGAGTATCCTGAAAGCACTGGAAAGAAAGCTGGAAAGCCATAAGCCATAAGTCTTTCCAGCTTTACTTTCTCTCAGGTACCACAATGACAAAAGGATTTAATATATAGATACCCTGACTAGCAAAAGATACAGAATCAGAATTCTATCTTCTAGAGGTAAAGTGTTATTCCCAGTGGCTCTGTGCTATTTCCAGTTCTTTCCTAGTGCATGTGCATGAATTGAAAAATGAAGCTAAGCCAGAAACACACTGATAATGAATATGGTGTTTTATACTAGCCATTTAAAGGTTAATGTATTATTAAATTTCTGCTTTGTCTCCTCTTGTACTATGTTTTAGCTAATCTTTCTTTTATCATAAAACAGCTACCGAGGAGACAATCTGGTCTCAACTTCCCATTCCAGCCTAACTTGGTATGTACGTCATCAGTCAGGTCTAGTAGACATAACCAGCTGTATTAGGAAAAACACTGAAAGAGAAAGCAGCAGCTAACACTACACAGAACCTACCCAGTGTTTTTGGTTACTAAGTAAGGGATAAGAATCCACCAATTGAGTCAGTGTTGTGACAATAAACAGAATTTTAGATTTGAGGAACGCTAATCACTTAATCTGGCACTCACACAGAAATGTGAGATCAGATTTTGTGTAATGCTGGCGGGGAGAATTCATAGACATAATATATTGGTTTCTAGTGTAGCTCTTAAAGATGGTTACAAAATATGTGCTTTGTGGTGACCCTAGGCATCATCTGAGATAGATTCAATTGTATGTAGTCTTTTCTTAAACACTGACATAGGAAATATACCAGCATAACATTTATCTCCCTGGTAGTTTAAGCACACACCAGATCAACTGAAAGACAAAGGCTGCATTTGCTTATCCCCCAGCTTCTAATCAACCTAGCACTGTGCTAAACATCAAAACCCATTTTGGTAGAAGGTACAATATTCAGCCTACAAATCAATGTAAAATACACCAATCATACCAAAGACTTAGAAGCTTAGTATATTTTCAACTTCTACTTTATAAGGAAAATAGAAAACGGACTCCCTAAAATGCCAACAACCCATTCATTCAAATTAAATAAAACATACTCATAGTCTGGCCTTTTCAGTATGAACATGTCTTGCGTCTCGTCTTCCATGTGTGAGAGGTCAGCATAGAGGTCAGCAGTTCCACTTGGACTGAAATGTACTTGGGTACTTTGACTGCACTGCTGAAGACGCTTCCATAAGTCATTATACAGACGTAATAATTTAGGGTATTCACCTTCAAATGCCTGTTTTAAAAACATGGAAGCTGAAAAGGAAAATACTTATTAGATAAATGATAAGACAAAAAGAAGTAGTAAATCAGTATGGCTTTTCACATGAATATGTAACAAATAGACCAGTACTAATAGACAAACTAAAGACATGTTCCAATAACACTTTTGAAAATAATGCCAGTTATTCATTGCATTTGGTCAAAGACCACATACTTTGTAATGTTATCCACATTAAATTAGACAAAATTCACAATTACAGTTTAATATATCCTTTTCTTGATAATTGATAAAAAATAGACACATAGAAAAATCAGATATATTACAACCATTTCCTTCTTCAATAGTTTCTATCTAATTGTTAGAATGTTTTAATAGCAAAACCAGACAGTAAAGGGAAACAAATGAAAAGAATAGCATTTTTCAGTAATGTAGGTCCAACTTTACAAATAAAGCTTTTCGAAATGTAATTCAGCAACATTTAAAAAGATGTGGCATGACTGAGGAGAATTATTCCAGGAATTAATTACTAGGTTAACATTTTAGAATCAGTTAGTGTGATTCACCATATTAACAAACTTCTAAGAAAAAAATCACATTATCTTTTAATACAGAAATATATATATATAAAAAGCCTAACATTTACTCCTAATAACAATTCCAAGGAGCAGTGGGACCTGAAACAGATGCTCAAGTGGGAGCAGAATCATCACTGTCAGCCCAGTGAGAGGAAACAGACTTTCAGGTTAGAAACAAAAAGCTGACACTGTGTTGAGAGGCAGTATTATCTCTATGAGAGTTCAGACAGGAGTTTAAACTTCTGTACAGAAAGTCAATGAGGAAACAAACCATGTCTATAAACTGGAAACAACCAATCAGAAATTTCGTTATCTATCTATCTATCCATCTATCTATCTATCTATTTATGTTTTTTGAGACAGGGTTTCTATGTGCAGCCTTAGCTGTCCTGGAACTTACTATGCAGACCAGGCTCAAACTCACAAAGACCTATCTGCCTCTGACTCCTGAGAGCTGGGATTAAAGGCAAGCACCACTAGTACCCGGAAGAAATTGATGTTTTAAAAGAACACATTAGCACTAGTATTAATATGTGAATTTCTTAACCATATACTTAACACAATATGAAGACAATGTGGATATATTGAGCTAAAGAAGACCTAACTACCTAGAGAGAGAATATGTAGTTTAGTAGGTTGTTACATGTGGACTACGCCAAGATTAATCTATATGTTAAATGAAATCTCATGCAAAAATCAATGCAGACCTTTTATAGGAATTAAGAAGATGGCTAAAAAATTCTTATAGAAATGGAAATTACCTAGAACAGCAAAATTACCTTTGAGAAAATAAGTTATAGGACTAACACTGTATGATCTCAAGATTTTTAAAATTATAATAATCAAAACAAGTAGTATTGGATAAAAGGAAGCATACATATTAACAGCATTGTAGAAAGTGCAAAAGCTCATGAAGAAATAACATTTTTAAAAAAACCTAAATTTTTTTGGGAGGGAATAAGGGAGTGGGATATAGCTGGGATACAGAGTTAATAAAATGTAACTAATAATAAAAATTAAAAAAACCTTGAATTTTGACAAATATAAGTTGTTGAGGGTCCATGTCAAGACATGTAACAACTGAATATTTCTACGCACACCCTTCATAATTTAACCCCATTGTGCCTTACATAGAAACTAATTCACAAAGGATTTAATTTTCTAGAAAGTAAGTGAGGTAACTTTCCTTCCCAGGGGTATGACAGGATGTGAAACCCCAGTCACTATCACTGAAAGAAATCATGGAACATCTGTATCAGAAGCGACTTTTCCTCAGTAGGCCCCACGGAGAGAGCAAGGCAAGCCCAGAGTGGGGAAATACATTCCTACATATCTGACAGAGCATTTATAGCCAGAGTATCTACAGTCAGACAATTTGTTTATAAAGGCTCATTATCAAAGGTCTGTGGATGGCAACTAAAGACTACAAAACATTAAGCTTTTTCGGTCTCCGCCCAACCTAATCAGGCAGTAGAAGCCAATGAGCAGTGTGCTACTCCTGCCCAGGCTGCTTGCTGGCTGCAGACTCCTATCTTTGGACAACTCCTAAAGCTGCAGCGGGTCACACTTTCTAAGCTACACAAGAATTTCAAGCCTTGCCCAGCTCTGGAGCTCCCTCAGTCTGATAATGCTCTTAAGGTTATGTTCCTAACAGTGCTTAATGCTCTGTTACACTTCCTGGATATTCTAATCCTATCTGTCTAAAGTGCATTTCCTGTACTTGTCTAAAAACCCCATGTAGGTAAAGAAATACCTGTTTTCTTTAAACCACAGCTGGTTACCTACCAAAATACCAAACCACTAGAGATTAAGTATTTGAATTATATCTTACACTTCAGGAAGTTTACTTTTTTCCATTTTCATTTTTTACCATTATAGAACAAACTGCTTTCACACAACTAAACTTTGTCTAGATCCTCTCAGTACCTGTGAGTACACCAAGTATATTTAAAACTTACAATAAGTGCCATGTTTAAATCTTTAAGCTAAGTTCTCTTTCAAGTGTTCATACAATGTGACCCTCCCTGCCCCTGGGGATGGTTGGTGATATTGATCCACAAGGGACGAAGAACAGGGAGCTTGGAAGCCCCGCAAACATGGATGGACAAAAACCACAATTTCTGGGAGCAGCCTGAAGGAAGTGGTTCAATTTTACTCAGGGTGAAGGGGGGTTATATAGACCTCTGGAAAGGGCATAGGGATATCCACAGAAGATCTAGAGGCTAGAGGGCTAAGGTACTGAGTTGCCTCCTTTGCATGCAGAGGTGTCCCAGGAATCCCAGGTGCTTACTGAATGGGTTCTTATAGGGAGAAGGGGAGTTGGACCTGAGTTTCCTTAAGGACCAGGAGACATTCCTCAGGTAGAGGGTGTGGGAATCTGAACTCCCCGGGCACCAAAGAGGAACAGCCAATGATAAAGGGAGTTTTCCATTTTGCACCAAGCTCAAGACTCCCAGGTCATGGTGGACTGCAACCTTAGCAGCAGTGGTTCCTGACAATATAAGTTGATTTTAATCCATTATTTGATAAATATAGAATAACTGTGTTGGGTAGTTTTTTTGTGAACTTGACACAAGGTAGGGTCATCAAGGAAGAAGGAATCTTAATTGAGAAAATGCATCCATATGATTGGCCTAGAGGTAAGTCTGTAGGGTATTCTCCTGATTGACTGATGTGGGTAGCCCTACCGCATGTAGAAAGCATAAGAAAGCAGGCTGAGCCAGGCAGTAAGCAACACTCCTCCACAGCCTCTACATTAGTCTCTGCCTCCAGGTTCCTGCCCTGACTCCCTTTAGTGACAGACTGCTATCTGAAAATATGAGATGGAAGAAAACCTTTTCTGCCCATGGTTTTTTTGTTTGTTTGTTTGTTTTGGTTGTGGTGTTTGACACAACAATAAAATGCTATGAAAACAATTTTGCATATCAGAGTAATAGAATTCACCTATAAATAGAAAAACAGGTTATCAATTCTCGGCTACATAGGAATTTATGATTCAGATACCTGAGTATACAAACTACTGATCTCTAGAATTACAAAACAAATGCTAACTTACTATTAAAATGTAATAATTTAACAATTTTAAAGACACCATTATGAACACTCTAGGGTAGGGGGAGGAAGTAACAGTCATTGTGGTTTAAGGAAGGGGTGGAGGGAAGAGAGAGAAAGATAAAAAGAGGGAAGGGAACTCTGATAAAGAACCTTGCCACACTGGAGAGATGGTTCAATTAGTTAACTGCTTATGTTTCAAGGATGAGGACTTAAGTTTGAACCCAGAACCCAGGTAAATGAATTCAAGTCCTCATGCTTACAAACTCAGCATTTTATCAACCAGGCTATCTCCTTGTCCTTTCCATCCCAAAGCATTTGGTATTTGTTTTTGAATAGAATCAATTTTGGGTTTCAGTCATTTTCTACTAGTTTTCTGTTTAATTGACATGTGTAATTATTTTCCCTACAGTTTACTATATTTTTGTTATTGTCTTCCTTTCTCTATGATCTTAAAACTAGAAACGTGGGTCATTGATGTGACTCCTTTTCAAATATGAATATTTATTGAAGTTGTAATGCAGTACTATGATCTTCATTTAAATAAAAATATTTGTAGTTTCTCTATTGACTTCTTTTTTTCTCTTTCTTTTTAACCTTTGCCTTAATAAGAAGCTGGTTTTTCAGATCAAATATGAAAGGATTTTTCCAGTAACAGGACTATGTCACTAATTTCCCTCTTTAAATCTGAAATCAACCATTTCTTCAAAGAATCCTGGTTTCTCATAACAAATCTTTTAAAAACTTTTTATTGATTCTTTCTGAGTTTCATATCATGCACCTCAGTCCCACTCATGTCCTCATATCTGCTCTTTGTTCTTGTAACCTCCCCCTCAAAAAAACTACAAACAAAACACAGAAAACCTTTCTTCACGGAAGCTGTGGTATGTCACAGTGTCCCACAGTGTATCCCTCTGTCCACACATCTTCATTGCAATGAGTCATTAGTCTGGTTCAAGACCTCTGGCTTCTGTGACACCATCAATATTAAATCCTGCCTGGGCCTTCTCCTAGTTATCTTGTGTCACGGAGATCCTGCAGCTTTGGATCATCAGGACCAGCCCTTTCACACGTCCCAGCTGTTTGCGGATGATATAAATTCTGGGGTGGGCCCCTCAGGGCCCTGGATCTGGTCCTGGATGTTGCTGGGCTTGTCAGTGTTCTGGCTCTCCCTTATCTGCAGCACCAGGACAAGAGCCACCACAATGCTCCAGCTAGGCCACCCAATGCTGCTACTGGCAGGAGAGGCAGGTCACCTCTCCTGCTCTCATGTCCTCAGGACCAGCTCATCTGCACCCAACCCACACCTCCACAGCCAGCTCCACAGTGCTGCCCAGTCAAGGCACAGGGCCCACTCTCCCAAGTGCTATAGCCATTTAGGGGCACGGCTGGTTCTTTCAGGCTCATGACACTGTGGGCAGTTTTCTCCACTGGTGGCGAGAGGCAGAGGTGGGGTGAGACATCACCTATGTGCCCAAGCTACCCTATGGCAGGGGAGTAGCAGGGTCATCTCTCCCACACTCACATCCTGGGGCAGCCTCACGCACACCCATGCTACCAGGGATAGCTCCACAGTGCTCCTTGGACGAGGCACAGGGCCCACTCTCCTGAGTGCCACAGACAGTGAAGGGAGAGGCCAGTTCTGCATAGCACCTGGACATCCCAGACCCGGGTCACCCCATGTTCTCTATGGGTAATACACCATGGATATCAACACTGACCCTGGCTGCTGCATAGCCACAGGGCCCAAACATGGCCCAGATGGCATCTTGTGTTGGGACTGCACCACGGACCCAGGGGGTGGGGCTGGCCACTCACAACAGACTACTCCTCTCCCACCCTAGTCTCCAGTTCCATCTCTCCTCAAGCTGCTGCACTTCGTTTTCCTTCCCATGTGTCCACCACATACATTGTGGTGGCTCTTGCTGCAGGCAGATCTATGGGCAGCATGGTAGCCTATAGGTCTCTGTCTGTCTTCCTGCTTCCACGTTGCGCTGCCTGGATTGGATTTGATTTTTATGAGTCCTAAGCATAAAACAGCTTTGGCCACCGAGCCAGGCATCAAGCTAGGATGAACAAAGGACTGCCATCTGCTCTGTCCATGACTGATAGAAAAACACCATTACCAACAAAGTGTCCCTTTGCCCATTGCTGGGGGGGTGGGACAAAATCATTTTTAAATATAATAATTTTAAGTTTTAGAGGGGCTCAGCAATATTTACGGAAACATCCTTTATTTTTAGATATTGTTTTCAGTGGCTAGAGGAGTGAAATATAAATGAATAATCTTTTTTGAAGAAAAATGAACCAGTTCACTTTGATTTCATTCATCACCTATCTCTTTTCTCCTGTCCACAAAGCTAAACAGATGGCTCTGCAGTAAAAGACTTTCTAATGTCTTTATCCTGCCATTCCCAGTTCCTTTCCAATTCCTGGTTTCTGTGGTTACTTCAGGTTGTATACTCAAATCTGAAGATTCAAAGCTAGGATGCACAAAATAAAACATGAGACTCTTGTCTTTCTTGGTTTCAGTTACTTCACTTCTCCCTGAGAAGTAGCTCTCACAGCATCAAAAAGTGATACGCAAGCTACAATGGGCAAAAAGAAAAAAAATCAATAGTCCACCCACTCAGTTCTGAAGCCTACAATCCACAATGACTAGCCACCAAGATTCTCCAATGGCACAATAGTGTCACTTTCATCTTGGGACTAATCTGCATAATTGGAGATTAGTCTGCATAATTGGACTGAAGATCCCTTAAATGGGAGGGAACTCATACCTAGTACTGTAAACTTAGCCAACTACCCATGGCTCTAAAGTCCACAAACCTAGAGGAGAACCTAATCCTGCCATTTTTCTTAAACCAATACAATCCCTAACTGTATTCTAAATATGCATCCTTAGACCCACAGGTAAGCATAGCCCTCACCTTTCAGCTTCTTTCTGCAACAGATGGCAACTATTAAAGAGATTCACAATGGATCAAACTGCAAAAAATAAATGACCATGAGGTGCACAGTACAAGTTGATATATCTACAACACGACCAATGCTACGGTTCAGGGAAAGTGTGGAAGAGGGGTCAGAAGGAGTATTAGAGGCAGAGGTCCAGGATGCCTGCTGCTAGACAGTATCTTCTAGACACAACAGAAAAATTTCAATAAGTTGTCTAAGCCAGATCTTCATAGTTTTAACCACCAGATGACGTGCCGACAGTGATGAAGCGAACTTTACAGAGCTCTTTCTTAAACTGAAGACCACAGGCAACCAATTGCTGCTGAGAGAAGAAAACCAGTTTTCTCAAGGAATGAACTCGCCCATATATTACCCAATCCCTAGTGCTCAGCACTGAATAAACATGAGCAGCACTGAATGAATTTGGTAGGCTGGGAGAGTATGTGTGTATGTGTAACATATATACATATATATGTAACTAGTAATAAAAGAAGAGCTCAAAAACTGAGAGGAAATGGGAAATACTCAGGAGGGACTGGAGAGGGTAGAGAGAGGAATGAAAATGTAAATGCAGCACAGATGTATGAAGTTCTAAAACATTAAAAATTCAAATGCTGGGGATTGGTCTGATGCTCGTATTTTATGCTAATTACTGGCCCTCAAGATCTGGTTACTGTACTATCCTCGTTATGTAAACCTGCCTAAGACATTATTCCTGACTGATTGATTAAAAGGCCAAAAAACCTGGGCAGGGCACAATGGGGTAGGTATGACTATGGTTCCTGGGCTTTGGGTTCAGAAGAATCCCAGGAAACAGACAGGAAGAGAGGAGGAAGGAAGATGCCACAATGGGTTAGCATGGAGAAGGGACCACGTGGGCTAGGACAAAGGACTCTGGGAATGGCATAAAAAGAAACACCAAGATGAAAAATACAAGCAAGTATTTATAAGATTATGGATGGAAGGTAGCCCAGATAAAAATGGTTAAGGCAGATGGCATTGGATGGGGGCTGAGAGGAGGATAGGGAGGTTATTCAGATAGCATAGATGGAGATATCCGTCCAGTCCAAGGTAACTAAGGCAATTATGAAAACTAACAGGTGTCTGTGTCTTTTTGTGATAGCAGGTTAAATAATTCCATTGTGATAATCAGAGGGCAAATAATAAACATTATCTAGAACAACACCATTTAATATTCAACAACATTCAAATTGAAAAGAAGAAGCCTTGCTGCTGCTGCAGAGGACCTGCCTCTGGTCCATAGGACCCACACGACAACTAAGAACAGCCTGTAACTCTAGATCCAGGAGATCTGACACACTATTCTGGCATCCAGGAGCTCCTGCTTATATTTGGTGCATATAAACTCACACAGGCACACATACATAAACACAAAAATAATACATAAATGAATGTTCTATGAAAAAGGAATTATAGCTGGGCACAATGGCACATTATCTATAATCCCAGCACTCAGGGAGGCAGAGGCAGGATCATTGTGAGTTTGAGGCCAGCCTGGTCTACAAAGTGAGTCCAGGACAGCCAAGTCGACACACAGAAACCCAGGTGGGAGGGAGAAAGGAAGGAAGGGAGAGAGGGAAGGAGAGGGGGAGGGGGAACAGGAAGACAGGGGGAGGAGATTGAAAGAGAACAGAAGGAATTTCAAGTCTCTACACTATTAGTACAACTACTTATTGGAGATTAGCCTACAGCACAAACAATAATTTAACTTTACAATGGTAATAATATCACAACCTACTTAATGAAGAGTTCTCTTTTAAGCACATTTCAGAATACACAACAGAGTAAAGGAGGCAAATGGGGAAGGGGAAAGGAATATAAAAGAATTTCCCAGGAGTCCAAGATGGCAGCGACCAACATACACCATATTTGAGAGGCACAGGATCTGAAAATCCGAAATTGGTGAGTGGAAGGGGAGCTGGAGCCAGAGCATCAACACTGAGGCTTCCTGGGCAAAAGGGAACAACCCATGAGCTAGGACAGTTTAGATCCAGGTCACCCATGGATGTCCCCAGGGCCTGAGAGTGGTGAGTATTCGAACCCCCTGCACTTCCCTGTGCCCAACCAAGCACAGACCTCCCTGCTCAGCAGAGGATTCTAACCAAACAAGTGAAAGACCTGTTTGAAAAAAAATTTCAAGTCTCTGAAGAAAGAAATTGAAGAAGATATCAAAAGATGGAGAGATCTCCGTGTTTGGGTCCATAGGATTAACATAGTAAAAATGGCCATTCTGCCAAAAGCAATCTACAGATTCAATGCAATTCCCATCAAAATACCAACATAAATCTTTACAGACCTTGAAAGAACAATTCTCAACTTCATATGGAAAAACAAAAAACTCAGACTTGCTAAAACAATCCTGTACAACAAGAGACCATCTGGAGGTATGTCCATCCCTGATCTCAAGCTGTACTATAGAGCAATAGTAATAAAATCTACATGGTACTGGCATAGAAACAGAATGGTGGATCAAAGGAATTGAACAGAAGACCCAGAAAGAAACCCACACACCTACAGCTCCTGATGTTTGACAAAGAAGCCAAAACCATACAATGGAAAAAAGATAGCATCTTCAATAAATGGTGCTGGCCTAACGATGTCTGTATGTAGAAAAATGTAAATAGATCTATATTTATCACCCTGCAAAAAACTAAAGTCCCAGGGGATCAAAGACTTCAACATAAAGCCAGACACACTAAACCTCTTAGAAGAAAAAGTGGGGAAGAGGCTTGAACTCATTGGCACAGGAGACAACTTCCTGAACAGAACACCAGCAGCATAGGCTCTAAGAGCAACAATCAATAAGTGGGACCTATAAAACTGAAAAGCTTCTGTAAAGCAAAGGACACTGTTGTCAGAACAAAATGACAACATATAGACTGGGAAAGGTTCTTCACCAACCCTATATCTGACAGAGGATCGATATCCAGAATATATAAAGAACTCAAGAAATTAAACAGCAGCAAATCAAGTAATCCAATTAAAAAATGGGGTACAGATCTAAACAGAGGATTCTCAATAGAGGAATATCGAATGTCAGAGAAACACTTAAAGAAATGCTTTATGTCCTTAGTCATCAGGGAAATGCAAATCAAAATGACCCTGAGATTTCACCTTGCACCCATCACAGTGGCTAAGTTCAAAAACTGAAGTGACAACACATGCTGGAGAGGATGTGGAGAAAAGGGGAACCCTCCTCCATTGCAAACTTGCACAACCACTTTGGAAATCAATCTGGTGCTTTCTCAAACAATTAGGAATAGTGCTTCCTCAAGATCCAGCTATACGACTCCTAGCATATATCCAAAAGATGCTCAAGTATAAAACAAGGACATTTGCTCAACCATGTTCATTAAAGCTTTATTTGTAAGAGCCAGAACCTGGAAAGAAACCAGATGTTCTTCAACTGAGGCTTGGATACAGAAATTGTAGTACATTTACACAATGGAATACTGCTTGTCAGTTAAAAACAAAGTTATCATGAAATTTGCTGGCAAACGGTAGGAACCTCCTGAGTGAGGTATCTAAGAAGCTTAAAGATACACATGGTACAAACTCACTTATAAGTGGATATTAGACATATAGGATAAACATACTAAAATCTGTACACCTAAAGAAGCTAAGCAAAAAGGAGGCCCATGGGTAAGATGATCAATCCTCACTCAGAAAGGCAAATAGAGAGGACTTTGGAAGAGGGAGAAAACAGGGAACAGGAAAGGAGCCTAACACAGAGGGCCTCTGAAAAACTGTACCTAGAAGGGTATCAAAGTACATGCAATGGCTCAAAATAGCCAAACTTATAGCAGGGAATCTTATGAAAGAATGAGGAGATATGAAGAGCTAGAGGGGACAGGAGCTCCACAAGAAGAGTAACAGAACCAAAAAATCTGGGCACAGGGGTCTTTTCTGAGAATGATACTCCAAATAAGGACCATTCATGGAAATAACCTAGAACCCCTGCTGCTCAGATGTAGCCCTTGGCAGCTAAGTGTGTAAGTGGGTTTCCTAGTAATGGGAACAGGGCCTGTCTGTGGCATGAACTCACTGGCTGGCTCTTTGATCACCTCCCTCTGAGTGGGGAACAGCCTTACCAGGCCACAGTGAAAGACAATGCAGCTAGTCCTGATGAGATCTGATAGGCTAGGGTCAGATGGAATGGGAGGAGGACCTCCCCTATCAGTGGACTTGGGGAGGGGCAAGGGAGGAGATGAGGGAGGGAGGGCAAGATTGGGAGAGGACAAGGGAGGGGAATACAGCTGGGATACAAAGTGAATAAACTGTAATTATTAAAAAATAAATAAATTAAGAATAAATTTCCCCCTACATGTTACGCCTAACATTTACATTGATTCCTTTCAATGTTGTTTGGTTTCTAGGGGGTTTTCTTTAACTTTGTCTTATAACTAGATAGGTATTGTAAGGTAGGAGGTTCCTAGAACCATTGGAATCCATTTAAATCTGCCTCAGTATTTGGGGACTAAGAAGACAAAACAAAACAACAACAAAAAACTAACTTCTCAGCTAAAGCCAAGGAGAAAAATGTTTCAGTAACAGGGAAGAGTAAAAGCTGGAGTGAAATACTAAAACTGTAGTGCCCCCACTTCACCCCATTAACCAGTACAAACTTAGCTGCAGCAGAGAGAAAAAAGAAATTATACAAATCAGTCCTAGGAACTGATAAGGCCTGTCTACTTACACATACACAGCTAGATTCCAGAGGTAAAGAAGATGTCACACAAAAACATCAGAATACACAAATAAACCTTATAAATCAATAAGCCTCACAATTCCACAGAGAACTAACATGTACCCCATAAAAGATAATAGAAACAGTAAATGTGCAATGGAAAAGGTATAAAAATAACATCTATAAAATATATTAAAATTAAATCAAAATGTGATTGAACAAAAACACCATAAGAATGGGCAAAACAACAAACAAACAAACAAACAAACATAAACAAAACCCAACAACACTAAGTATGCCAAGGATTAACAGAAATACGGAAAAATGAAGCTCATAGTAGTTAAAATTGACATACTACACTGAACACCTCTTGGGCAGTGCCTACTAAAGCTATACATCTACACCCTCTCTAACCAACAACCGTGATCCCTGAAGATAACATAACAAATTACTACAAACCTGGATGTTTACACGAACAATATGGCAAAACCTAAATTAAAATTGAAATTCTAGTAGAGCCCTTTAACTCTGGTGGTTGCAGGGTTCTTGCCTCTTTACCTACGTGCCTTCCTTGGTTTATGCTGCCTCCCAGTTATATTCCTAGAGCCTCTGATTCTCTTATTATCACTGTTCTACTGACTTCCACACACAGGATTCAAGATAATCTCATTCATAATTCTGAAAGTCATATCTCAAAATCCTTTCTGCTGTTTATGGTTCCAAACAGTTTCTGGGCATGGCACTCTGGGAATTATTATTCTGTACTTCTGAATTCATTCCCAATATGCTATACAGAAGTGTCATGTTAATTAGTATTATCCAAACTAGGTCAATGACAAACCACCCAATGTCTTATGGTGAATATCCTACGTAATAATCAGAAAAGGGATGCTTTACAAAATGAGAAATGAACTAGAAGTACATGCAAGGGGCTGGAGAGATGGCTCAGAGGTTAAGAGCACTGGCTGCTCTTCCAAAGGTCCTGAGTTCAGTTCCCAGAAACCACATGGTGGCTCACAGCCATCTAAAATGAGATCTGGTGCCCTCTTCTGGCCTGGAGGTGTACATGTAGGCAGGACACTGTATACATAATAAATAAATAAATATTAAAAAAAAAAAAAGAAGAAGAAGTACATGCAATACCGAGGACCCAGAAACATGCTGAGGAAGAGACGCCGAACAGTTGACAAAAGAACATAAAGGTAATGATTTTATCTCAATAAAATAAAGTAGCAATATTAAAAAAAAAAAAAAAAAAAAAGACAAGACACTAGAAAAGAAAAATTGTTATACAGGCCCAGCAAAAACCAGAAATGAGGAAGAAGGGAGCATCTACAACACAGGCAATGCTCTTCCCTGATATTGGTTACAAATAAGTCTTGACGTTTAAAAAATTCTTCTAGTTATAAAAGTATCAAAAAAAATTTTTTTTAAGAAACAGGGGCTCTCTGTGTAGCCTTGGCTGTCCTGGACTCACTTTGTAGACCAGGCTGACCTCAAACTCACAGAGATCCACCTGCCTCTGTCTCCCCATGTACTGCGATTACAGGTGTGTGTCATCATTCCTGGCTCATTTTCAAATAAAAATTAGGCAACATAGAAGTCACTAGAAATTGAAAAAGTAGCATGATTGTAAGTATCCTCTCAAATCTAAGCAGTGGTATAATTTACATTCCTTCATCCAGGTCACAAACTTTTCTCAAGTCCTCACAACAATCAGCCCTCATTTTGAAAAGGCCTCAAAGTTCCTTCTTCATGTTTATACAGGATGCTTAGCATCGTGTCTTGGTTGTCGTTATGATTCTGAGATAGTTTTGGTTTTGAGATAGGCCCTGTACTCCAAAAGTTGCCCAAGCTGGCCTCTCACTCTTAATCTTCCTTCTGAATGCCAGGAGCACAAATGGATGACATCATACCTGGTAAATGGTGCTTTCTTGGCCCTTTAGGACTATGTGGAGAAGCCAAGCACAGTGGAACACGATATAAGGCCAGCAGTCTGAAAATGTATGATAGGTTACTAGTTCAAGATCAGCCAATAGGAATACCGAATTTCAGGCCAGTCTGGGCTCTACAGTGGAAAACTGTCTGAAAAACAAACCACCACCACCAGCACCAACAAAGACTTGAGGATGTGCCTGGATTTGATCCCAGCATCACACACAAACAACAACAACACAATTTGAAAAAATGCGTAAAATTTAAAAAAAAATGGTAAAATGCGTTAATTGCATTAACAAAAGCTTTTAAAAAGTATTTTAAATAAAATGAGGTTACTCTTACATTGTGGGGTGTGTGCGGTTGTGTTTCAGCTTAACTTCTTTTAGACTTTTTTTTCTAAATTTATTTATTTATTTTTATTTTTTTAAATTAACAATTTATTCACTTTGTATCCCAGCTGTATTCCCCTCCCTATCCTGCACTCCCTCCCTCATCTCCTCCCATGCCTGCCCCTAGTCCACCAATAAGGGAAGTCCTCCTCCCATTTCATCCGACTCTAGCCTATCAGATCTCATCAGGACTAGCTGCATTGTCTTTCTCTGTGACCTGGTAAGGCTGCTCCCCACTCAGGAGGAGGTGGTCAAAGAGCCAGCCAGTAAGTTCATATCACAGACAGTCCCTGTTCCCATTACTAGGAATCCACTTAAGACACTTAGCTGCCAAGGGCTACATCTGAGCAGGGGTTCTAGATTATTTCCATAAATGGTCCCTGGTTGGAGTATCAGATTTAGAGAAGAAACCTGGGCCCAGATTTTTTGGTTCTGTTGCTCTCCTTGCGGAGCACCTGTCCCCTCCAGGTCTTTCTATCTCCCCCTTCTTTCATAAGATTCCCTGCACTCTGACCAAAGTTTGGCTATGAGCCTCAGCATCTGCTTTGATACCCTGCTGGGTAGTCTTTCAGAGGCCCTCTGAGGTAGCTCCTTTCCTGTTCCCTGTTTTCTCCCTCTTCTGATGTGCATCCCTTTTGCCCCTGGGTAAGATGACCAATCCTAAGTTGATTTAGAATTTATTTTAATTCATTCACTTTGTAACTCAGCTGTAGCCATCTTCCTCATCTCCTTACTCTTAAGAACTATACTGATTACATAAAGTAATGTATGCATATTGGACATCAAAGTAGAAGTGAAGTGAAAACTGTCTAATAATATAAAGGGGGGCTAATAAGAGGCAGATGGCAGAGGAAGAAAGTAGCAGGAGGGCATGGGGAATGTGCTCAGAATGCATTATTTACCTACTTAAATGTCCAGATGCAACACAAGACCATGTACAATGAACATACACAAAAACAGTGAAAATACATCATTTAGCTTCATTGCCATTCTAATGTTTGTGTTGTGGTTTAAGACAAGATATACTGTGTTCCAAGCTAGCCAGAAACTCCTGTTCATTTGACTGACACATAGCAAATTGTCTAATATTAAAAAAAAAAAAAGAAAGAAAGAAAAAGTACTTATAATTATATACCTTATTTGTTTTCTATTCTTGTAAGATTTTATTTTGTTTTCTTGTTTGAGACAGGGTCTTACTAGTGGCACTGGCTGGCCTAGAACTCACTGTGAAGACCAGGCTGGCCTCACAGAAGCCCACCTGCTTCTGTTTCCTGAGTACTGGGATTAACAGCTTGCCTAGTCATAATGAAAAGTAAGAGACAAACCTTGAAAGACCAGCCAGTTTTCTTAACCACTGAACCATCCCACCATTTTTAAATACTAGGTTTTTACAAAAAGGACAGCATCTTCCCTCATTCCCTTCCTCTTGTTTTCGCCTGCCAGCTAGTATTTACTAAATCCCTGCTGTAGGCCAGGTGATTCATTAGCAGTGAGGATGCAACTTTCATGAGGAGCATTCCTTATCTTATGGGGCTTACATTACGGTGGTGGTAGTTACACAGGGCAGATGAATTAGTAATATGGACTATGGAGAATAATGAAACATATTCACTTATGATGAGAAATTCTGAAAAAAAAAGAGTTAAATGAGAAAAAGAAAATCATGCTTTTATTTCAAATAGTTCAAAATGAGAGTATTCATTTTGTTCGTTTCTATTAAAGCTTAAAAATATGGGTCATAGCCCAATTGGCTGCTGAGTCATTATTATTATCCAGAAACTACAAGAGAAAAGAATAGAGAAAAGACATAAGGCATAGAAACTATATTTTGGAAATAATCATGACTCACAGACAATTAAAAGGACTTGCTATATAAATTAATTTGATCTATAAGTTTACAGGTTTAGCCTTTTAATTTTTGAATGAAGTAACTTTAAATTTACTGTTTGTCAAACCCAAGAATTATACTTTCTAGTAGAATTTTTTGGGAAGCATAATATGCTTAATCAGAAAGAACATATTCCTAACTAGGAAAATTTCCCTTAGATACATTCGGCCAAAACATTCCTTAGACAATCTGTTCTATTGTCTGTAATCTTCATCTCTGCAGATGGCTCCATCACTTAACATGGCCTGCCTAGAATCTGAAGAACCACTACTGCTCATTGAACAGCACGCAGCAGGGACTGTGCATAAAGAGACACTACAGCACGCAGCAGGGACTGTGTACACTGTAGAAATGGAAGACGCCTCACCAATGACTTACTGGTGAGTCCTCCCCAACAGAGGATACAGACTACTCTAAATGTGAAATATTAATGAAAGTCTCTGCCTGAAATAATTATATTTACTCTCAGTAGCTTCTTTGACTCTCAAACAGATGGCCTCAAGAGGTAAGAACCATAAAACATACACTGAATTTGGCAATTAAGAAGTAGGTCACTGATAACCTTAATGAGAACAGCTTCAATAGAATGGTGGAAAACAGACCTAATAGTTACACCTAGTTGAGAAATCAACAGATGAAAATGAAGAAAAAAAAGTAGAAATTACTCTCATGACAAACATAGAGAAGAAGCTAAAAGGAGAATAAACTGTAACTAAAGAGGAGTGCTCGTATTTTAGTTTTGGTTAGATTGGAAAATATAAGTTTACATTCAAGGTAAAGAAACCAAGGCAGGAAACAACAACAACAAAAAAAAGGGCCAATGATGTTGCGAAGAGCTTTGTCAAAACCAAACTGAGCAAAAGTCTGAGCCACAGGCCACTGAAAGACTCTACCCAGCAAGGTATCAAAGCAGATGCTGTGGTTTATAATAGCCAAAATTTGGGCAAAGTGCAGGGAACCTTATGAAAGAATGAGGAGATAGGAAGACCTGGAGGGGACAGGAGCTCCACAAGGAGAGCAACAGATCCAAAAAATCTGGGCACAGAGGTTTTCCCTGAGACTGATACTTCAAACAAGGCCCATTCATAGAGATAACCTAAAACCCCTGCACAGATGTAGACTATGGCAGCTCAGTGTCCAAGTGGGTTTCCTAGTAATGGGAACAGGGACTGTCTGAGACATGAACTCACTGGCTGGCTCTTTGATCACCTCCCTCTGAGTGGGGAATAGCCTTACCAGGCCACAGAGGAAGACAATGCAGCCACTCCTGATGATCTCTAATAGGCTAGAGTCAGATGGAATGGGAGGAGGACCTCCCCTATCAGTGGACTTGGGGAGGGGCATAGAAGGTTTGGGAGGGGAGGAGGAAGAAGGCTACAGCTGGGATACAAAGTGAATAAACTGTAATTTATAATAAAAATTTAAAAAAGAAAACATTAGAAGAAAAATTTTAAAAAGAAAATGAATATACTTTACATACATACACTCATACCTTAGATATGTCCAGGGATCAGACAAGTAAAATAACCAGGGGGGGGACTGAGCAGGGCCAGAAGAGGAGGAAAGACCATGTAGCTGCTGAAAGTCAAGGACAAGGAACCAGAGCCTAATTTGAAAGAAAGATATTCAGAATCTGAGTTTCCTTAATGATACACTCACTACTTTGCCTTCAGAGGGTTGATTATCTGGGGTGAAAAAAGGAGGGAAAACAGGCAAGATGGCAAGTACTAAGATCTGGAATGGTTAAAGAAAGACAGGCAAAGATGAGCAAATTCTCTCTCTTGTCTCTGTCTCTGTCTCTCTCTCTCACACACACACACATACACACACCCGCACACAAACACAAACCAATAGCATCAGTGCTTTTAAAACTAGGCTATTAGATAGCTCAATATGAAAAGGTACTTGTTGGAAGCCTGTAGACCTGTGTTTGGTATCCAAGACATGGCAGGAAGAGAACTAGCTCCCACAAGGCACACTCTGACCTTTGCATACTTACATTGTCACATGTGCACAAACACAAATCAATACAACTAATAAAAATTAAGTAACAACACTAGTAGTGGTGGTAATAAAACTAGAATAGGGACTTCTGCTTTTGATTGGTTAAGATGGTACAAATGGGCCACATTGACCCTCCTACATGAAATACACAAATGGATGTGATCTATGAAACAGTGGCTTCTAAGACATGTCATATCAGAAAATAAATGACAGGATCTCTGAGAGTCAGTAAACACATAAGGCTGCCACTTATTTTTTTTAGAAGGAGTTTCCAGGCCTGCACATCAGATCATGGCAGGATGTTCCAAAGAGGGAGCGTTACACAAACTCAAGAGATCTGGAAAGGCTTTGCCAGAGTATGTGGTAATCCTCTTCTCAGATGTGTGATGAAAGTCCTAGAGGGACAAACAGCCACTCCAACCACTAGAGGGGAAATATGTTTATTCACACAAGGCTTGGAATAAATAAGTCCTGGTCTATAAAGTCTGGCTGGGAGCCTCATAGCAAACATTAGGTATGTGGAAAGGTGTTAAGAAGTTCTGCCTCTGTAGCAGAAACTAATTAGTCCTAGATTAATCACTGCTCCAATTTTTCTAATAATCTTAAAACAAGTCTCAGAAGGTTCAGTCTGTGTCTGAGCAGCAAGAGCACTTAAAAGACAACAAAGGCAAGCAGTACCAAGCAAGGTGAAATTCAGTGTCTGAGACACAAGAGAAGGCAATGTAACCAAACAAGGGCAAGTAAGAACAGAGCAGTACCCACAGGCACTTTGAATCAGGCCTTCTGCCTAGAGCTCCAATTTCTTATTGTGATAACGGTGTGGTAAAACATTTACTTTACAGAATTATTAGACAGTTTCCATGGGAAGAATATTTAGCTGATAAATAATAAGTACTACTCTAAAATGTGTAAATTTAAGACTTTTTTCAAAGAATAAAAATATTTTAAAAGTTTAAGATTTTTTTCTATTATACTAAAGATTCTGGGGAGGAATACTGCCATAATGAAAAATATTAGAAAATAAATTATGACCAGAGTTGATAGCTCACTGATAGCTCACATAGCTTGCCCTATGTGACTGATGACCTGAGTTTAATCCCAGGAACCCACATAGAAGGAGAAAATCAATTTCCAAAAGTTGTTGTTCTTAAAGATCCAGATATATGGCATGGAATGCTTGTATCAGAATGTTCATGCATACAAAATAAAATAAAAAGTTAAAAAAATTAAAGAGACTAAGCAAACAATGCTGTATTTTAGAGAACCTGTAAAAAAGTGATAGAGCACATTTTAATATTAGACAACACTAGATTACAACAGCCCACATCAAAATTCAGACATTTTCTGAATGTCAAAATTCAGTTCATTTTCTTTTTCTGGCTTGATGATGGCTACCATCTTGCCAAAGAGTCTCTGAGTTGGCAAGCTGTTACTCATCTCTTTTTTTATAAGGATATAAATTCCATGAGATCAGGGCCCCACCCTATGACTTCATTCCATTTCAAGTTTCTTCTATAAGATGCCTGTGGTGTTGCTGTTTCCTCCACACTGAGGAGTTATGAAGACTTTTACCTCATTAGTCTCCCTTGTGTGTTGAGGTGGAGGGCAAGGAATGTGGATTAGAAACTTCTGAGCTCCCTTCCACAAGGAGATCCCAATCATACCTAACAGTAACACTGACTGACATGAGATTTCTTGATGGAGCAGCTGCCAAGAGTCATCAAGAGGACTGCTGGGCTGTTTAGCTGAGTCGTCATGATTGCATAAATAGCCCTAATAAATTCACTGGCTCACCAAACTGGATTTGGATGAAAATTTTCACTGCTCAGTAGGTGTCCTATCTACAGTGAAAAGACATTTTTTCACATTTCCCCAGAAAAAGCCTATTCCAATAATCATCCTGGAAATTTGAGTTTCAATGTATTAATTGTGTGTACAGTGGGGACACACTCACAAACATTTAGTTCTTAACAGATGGTTTGAATATTTTCAACAATTCTTTGTTCCTTTTCTCTCTGTGTTGTTATAAAGAAAGAAAACCCCAAACATTAAATTTACCAATGAAGACTCAGATGCTGGTGGTGAAAGCTTACTAACTCAGAGAGGTAGAGAAAGCACCCAGCTGAGCTTCGTAGTCAGCAGATGTCCCAGAAGAAAAAAGCCTTTCTACCCAGCTCATATCCCAAAAGGAAAAAGCTCCTTCTCCACCTGTCTTAAAAACCTTTTAACTCAATGCCCCTCCTTTCTGTTCACTTCCAGTCAGCAAGGGTTGCTTGCTCTACATCTTGACTTAGAGTAAACTTTATTCAATCCTGTTTACAGAAAGCTCTTGGGTTAAAGGTGTGTGCCAGGGCTGAGCCACACCACAAGTAATTGTTTACAGTAAATAGTCTAGGATCAAAGACTGAGCCATACCACAATTAGAAACAGTTGTTTACAGTTCACATTCTCAGGATTCACAGTGGGATCAAATATCCTGCAGTATCTCTCAGCTTTAAGACTTCAATTGCATATGTTAGACTTGTAAGTCCCACAATGGCAGAAAGTCAAAGCTTCTTTGCTTTAGTTCCTCAGGCCTTTACTTGGAATAATACTGATGTTTATGTCTTTAAATCCTTAATCTCCTCCCTCCTTTAGCATTAAATCTGCTATTATTCGCACTTATTGATAAATTTCAGGTACTGTATTTTTCTTTACATTGTTTATTTACCTAGTTGCCCCTGAAATACTTGGGCATACTTAAATGCTTCTAAAGGGGTTTTAAACTTCTGATTCACATATTCAATTGATTCTCTGATATGTTCAACTCTGTCCTGCTTTCCTGTTTCTTCCAGGTATGCACACTGTAATTACATGCTGGCTATGTGACTTTATATTACTGAATGGCATATTTTGTAGTACTTGCTAGTTTTAGACTCAACCGAGCAGAAATAGTCTGACAGCTATTCTTGGACGTCAACTTTACTACATCTGGAATGAGCTACAATACAGAAATAGAGGGCAAACTTGTGAGAGATTTTTTTTCCCTTGGTTTGAAGTGGGCGAATCCACTTCTAGTCTGGACCTTTGAGACAGGAAGATACAGGACTTTGATCCTGATCTTGAGCCAGAAATATTTGCCTTTAATATGGGCCATGCCTTTTGCTAGATGTCTATATAAGGAGATAAAAGGAAGCTTTTCCTCTTTGCCTTCTTGCCCTCGCCTTGCTAGCACATCCATTCCTTTACCAGCATAGGAGTCTACTTCCTCAGGACTCCAGCATATACTGAAGACCAGCTGAGATCCAGCCCTATAGACTGACCAACGAATAAATTATTTGGATTTTCTATTTGGAGCCAGTCATTGTTGAACTAGCTGGACTGCAGCATGTAAGTCATTCTAATAAATCCCCTTTATCTACACAGAGAGATGAGTTCTACTAGTTCTGTTACTCTAGAGAAACCTGACTAATACAAGCAGCAAACACTTGAATTTTCTATTTTGTACAGCCATCTCGAACTGCAAGGCAGAAATATGAATGACTTCAGAATTCAGCTGTTTTCTTTCCTCATGGATCACTGCACAATGTCCTGGGTCTAGAAATAACTCTTAACAAACTTTATTCAGTTAAAAGTTGGAGACAATTGTATTGCAGCAGTTGCTTTGATGATAAGAGTCAGTCTGTGTCAATCTCTCGTTTCCAAGATGTATGTGATTTTTGATCAAAAATAAAACCCGAAGTAGTCGTTAGTATATTGTGTTTAATGGTGAGATTATGGTTTTCCAGCAGTTTCAACAAGACTGAGCCCTTGGAGGAGAGAAAGTGCATGGGTGTGGTAGAACATATTCTGCTGGGAAGGGACTTCAGGTTACACAGGGAGTGCTAAGTAGGAACAGCAAAGTGGAAGGAGTGAGGCATTATCCACATGTGCTTTTTTGCCATTTGTTTGTTTGTTTGTTTGTTTATAGTTTTTGGGGTATTTTTTGTTTTTGTTTTTGTTTTTTTTTTTAAGAAAGGGTTTCTCTGTGTAGCTCTGGTTGTCCTGAACTTGATTTCTAGACCAGGCTGGCCTCAAACTCACAGAGATCCATCTCCCTCTGCCTCCCAAATCCTGGGATTACAGCCATGTGCAGCTACGCCTAGCAGCATTATCTACATTTAAAGTAGCCTTTTCCATGAAGATTTGTTATAAAAACAATTCATGAGAGTTAATCAATAAAGTTACACTGGACTGAGTACAGTATTTAAAATATATGACAATAGCCACATATGTGACAACTTGCCACAAACTAGAGTCATATGGAAAGGACTCTTAATTGAGAAAATGCGCCCATAGGATTGGTCTGTAGCTAAGTTTACCATATGCATGTCAAGGGATGCATGCCATCATGTACATGTCAGGGAGTGCATGCCACATGTGCAAATGCATGTCAGGGGATGCATGCCACGTGTGCATGTCAGGGGATGCATGCCATCACCTGCATGTACATGTCTTGGGACAGCTTGTGCAGTCAGTTCCCACACTTGGTTCTCTTGTTTGTTGTTACAAAACACATTTTATTTAGCTCAGTGTCCTGGCTTGGGTTCTATTGCTGTGAAGACAAAACATGACCAAGGCAACTCTTGTATGGTCATGACAGGAAGCATGACAGCATATAGGCAGGCATGGTGGTAGAGATGGAGCTGAGAGTTCTGTATCTTGATCTCCAGGCAGCAAGAAGAGACTGTGTGCTACACTGAGCATAGCTTGAGCATGTATGAGACCTCAAAGCCTGCCTACACTGTGACACACCTCCTCCAACAAGGCAATATATCCTAATAGTACCACTCCCTACGGGCCAAGCATTCAAACACATGAGTCTATGGAGGCCATATGTATCCAAATCACCAAACTCAGCATATAAAAACAGCAGTTTACACAAAATCACATAAGCCCTCTCTATCTTTATATGGATCATGGGATGAGACTTAGGTCACCAGGCTCAAGGGGCATGTGTCTTTACTTTTTGAGGCATCTGATAGGCCCAAGTGAATCATATGCTAATGAACAACTTGTAATTCACAGTGAAGGTCTTTATTTATTTATATCAAATCTTCATCTTCATGGCTTCATTTAACAAAGAATTCACTCTAATAAAGCAGTAACTAAATCTTTAAACTAAATCTTTGCTCTAAATTATCTATATAGGAAATATTCAGCTCAATTAAGAATATTATTCTAAATGGGGGAGAGGGGCATGTGCCTTTAATCTCAACACTTGGATGGCAAAAGTAAGTGAACCTGTGTGATTTTTTTTTTCTCTTAACCTCTGTGATTTTGAGGCCATCCTGGTCTATAAAGCAGAAGGAAGGTTGTTATACAAAGAAACTCTATTTCAACAATAAAAAGGAATATTATTCTGAAAACTAATCGTAAAACTAATCAAATGGCTAAGAGATTCCTCATTAAACGCCCCAAAAAAAAACGATATTTTAAAATAAAATTTTCTATAAACCAACATTTTTTACATCAAATTTTAAAGCAACGTAAACATTTGAAATTAATCCAAATGGATGGTAAACTTACAGTTTGTTGCTGCATGAAAGTGAGAAGAAAGTGCCAGTGTAACTGTACTCCAAAACATGTACAAAATGTCAGGCTGTCCATCCTGTGACCAAACAAACAGAACAGGAGACCATTTGTTTATTTCAAGGAGTGTAACAAAGGCTGGAGAGATACTCAGAAAACAAGAGCATTGACTACTCCTTCTAGAGGAGCCCAGAAGTTCCCAGTGCTCCTAACCAGTGGCTCAAAACTGTGGGTAACCCCTGTTCCAGTGTACTCCACACAGGTGACAATCACAGACACTTGGTCACACACATACGTAATAAAGTAGCCAGCAGAAAGATGAAGAGTCAAGTTTTGTTTTACATTCAAGTAATTACTTGCTTTCCTATCCTGCTCTTCCACTCACTAGCCATATGGCCTTGGGCAAGGAGCGTGGACGTTCTCAGCCCCCATCTCCTTGTCGAAAAGATCAGCTGGCAGCAGAACCATCATTGAGGCCCTCTGAGAGGAATGCAGAAGGTAATCAGAGCCCTGGGCCAGTACATAACTCACAGTAACCCCTGATGAATGCTATTATATCTCCATCCTTTGGCGTACACACACAATTTGTGACACTGTAACAAGACAGACAAAGCACGTTCAGATCAAGGATGGCCAGCATTATAAAAGACAATGTTCTGGGTACATAGACTCAGTCTCCAAGTGGGGTCCCTACTAAGGGGAGCAGGAGCTTTGTCTGGCATGAACTCAGGGGGTGGCTCTTTGATCACCTACCCTTTGTGTGTGCAGGCCACAGAGGGAGCCAATGCCAGTCCTGATGAGACTCGATAGGCTAGGGTCAGATGGAAGGGAAGGAAGACCTCTTCTAGCAGTGGTCTAGGGGAAGGACATAGGAGAAGGGAGGGTGGGATTGGGAGGAGATGAGGGAGGGGGACACAGCTGAGATACAAATCGAATAAATTGTAATAAATGATAATAATAATAAATTTAAAAGAAAAACAAAAATTACAGGATTACTAATACCTCAAAGTATCAAGATGCTGTACTCAGCTTTGAGCATGCTTTATAAATAGACACTAAGGGCAAATATTGATTCACAAAGAATTTGTCAAGAAGAAAAGAAAAAGAAGGGCTGGAGAGATGGCTCAGCAGTGAAGAGCACTGGCTGCTCTTCCGAGAGATCCATCACCCACATACCCTAAACCTAACGCCTTCCTCTGTTGTCCATAGACACTGCATGGTACACACTGTGTATCCAGTGTATATGCAGGCAAAATATCCATACACATAAATTTCTTTAAAATCTCAAAAAAACTTCAATTAAAAAATATTTTGATTTTAGAATAAAGTTACATCCTAAGAAAATTTAACAACTATATTAAGATACTTCTATATGTCTTTCATATATCAAATTTCTAGTAGTCTACTAGTTTTGAAGTATAAAATACTAATTACATGTGGTTCAAAGTAACAATATAAAATATATTTTAATAATGAAATCTTATCCGTGCCATAAAAATTAAAACTACTAGCATAGAAACAGATACAAGACCAGCAGAACAAAATACACAGCCCAGATCCAAGCTTTGCATACATATGGTTAATCCACGACAAGCACCAGGGCTATACAAGGAAGGTTTAGTGTTAGCAACAAATGTACTGAGCAAACTAGATATAAAAATGCTACAAATGAAACAGAAGCTGTACATTACACCACAATAAAAATGAACTCAAAATGAGGACTTTAACAAGACTTAAAACATCAAAATCCCTAAAAGGAAACATGAAGCAGTCCAAAACAACATATGTGACAACAATCAATGGAAAGGGTTCTGGCATCAAACTGAAAAATGTCGGTGCAGAAATAAAAATCTGTAAGAGTAAATCAACTGGATGGGAAAATTTTTGCCAATTCCAGGCATAATGAGGGGCTAATGCCTGGAACACACTACTACATAATAACAACAGAAGAAGCCAGTTAGAAATACAGAAAGGAAGGAGACAGATACTTCTCCAAACATCACAAGCAAGCAGAGGAGTGAACATCAAAGTCACAGACACCTAATACCCATTAGTATGGCCCACTGTGGAAGCAAGGGGAGAGAAAAGCAGCCTGTCAGTTCAGCACCTTCTTTGAGCCAGGATGATCAGAAGTTCAGAGTCATCGTCACACTCCTTTGAGGCCTTAGGCCCATATGGGCTGCATGTGACAACAAACAGAAAGCAAAAGCAAAACAACAAAGCCAACCATGACACCTTTAGCAAGGATGTTCTGAGAACAGAGCTCATGTGCACTGCTCAGAGGAAAAGTAAAAAACTGTAGGCATTACACAGAACAGGACACTGCCTCCAAACGTCAAGAGGGCTGTGGAGATGGCTCAGTGGGTAAAGTTCTTGTCACATAAGCATGAGGATCTGACACTGAATTCCAAAAGCCACATGAAAAGCTGTATGTGGCAGCACACACTGGTAGTCCCAGTGCCTCTTATGGCAAGACGGGAGGCAAGCAAAAGCAGAATTCCCAGATATTTGTGGCACGCTGTTGCCCTGCCCCCACAAAGATGTTAAAATACATTTGCCACATGATTTACTTATTCTACTTAAGAATACTTACGTCAAAAAAAATTTACATACCCATTAGACTCACTTCACCATTACTTACAAAAGCCAAGAAATGAAAGCAACATACAAAATCCCAGACTATTAGTGGAAAGTGATCAATACAGAAGGAAATGAAGAACTGAAAGACAAATCATACTAAAATTGTTTAATAAAGCCTTCAGGAACTACGTTATATTTATCTAAAATTACATACAGTACATATAAGTGCACATCTGTGTGTGTGTACGCATGCACGCATGCATGTGCGCACACACACACATACACACGCACACAGGCACACACATACATACACTCCTTTCACCTTAAAGGAAATTAAACCATTTGAGCTGACAATGCTCCCCACAAGAACCATGGGCTCATAAAAACTCCAGTATCAGGCATGAGAAACCTCACTTTGAAAAACTGGTCAGGGTAGGTCAAGTAAACCCCAAAACAATACAGATTATTGATGTAGCCTTCAGTTGCCTCTCAGTGAATGAGGATGTGCCCTTCTCACGTAGGACACAGGACTCAAGCTGTATCTGACCTGAAAGCTGCCTTCTAGTGGTTTAGCTTCCATGGTTCCAGAGAATACTGTGCAAGCTGCCCATAGAGGGAAGCAAACAGTCCTACCCAGCCACAAAATCTATGAACCACAGCAATTACCAGTAAGATATGCATAAAGGTTCAGAAAGAGGGCACGCATGTCAGAGGCAAGCAACAATGATCATACTAGACTTAAGGTCTATTCAGCAGTAGGAAGATCAGCCTGGTACTGGAATCTAGCCAGCTTCCTGGAGCTGATGAGATCATAGGCCTTAGAAAAGACTCTAACACCACTTTGCTAGAGCAGCATGATCCTTAATATGCTGTAAGTCTTAGCTTTATGCCACAGTAAGTGTTAACACCACCCCTCATGAAAAAGCCTCTCTTTTCAGCCAATAGAGAGCATCACTGAAAACCACAACTAAACAATACAACAGACTGTGGGAGTCTAGCCCCAACGGATGCATCTATATCACTGCTGCTGCATCTACGGTTCCAGGGACGTCCTGGATGACTTTAGGAGTCAGAACACCAGGAATTCTGCTGTGAGAAACTCTCTCCTAGAAATGGCTGCATATACAAAACTGGAATAATGGTGGTATCAACATGTTAATGTGAAAGGAGAAATATTATGGGGCCCCATCCCTAGACTAGGAATTTGGGGACTAATGACCAGTGGAAGGAGAATTATCCTTTCCCAAGAATGAGTCCTCGAACAAAGAAATAGAGTCCATCGTAGAGAGACAGGAATCCAAATTCAAACACATGAAAGAAATGGTGCAAGGCATGAAAACAGAATTAGAATCAATAAAGAAAACACAAAATGAGAAAACTCTTGAGCTGGAGAACTTGGAGAAAAGATCAGGAACCACAAAAGTAAGCATCACCAACAGAATACAAGAGATGGAAGAGAGAATCTCTGGAGCTGAAGACACACTTGCAGAAATTGATACTTCTCTCAAAGAAAAAGTAAAATCAGAAAAATTCCAATCACAAAATATCCAAGAAATCAAGGATGCTATGAAAAGACAAAAATCTAAGAATAATAGGAATTGATGAAAAAGAAGACTCCAGGCTCCAAGGTCCAGAAAATATTTTCAAGAAAATCATAGAAGAAAATTTTCCCAACTTAAAGAAAGAGATGTCCATAAATATACAAGAGGCCTACAGAACACCAAATAGACTAGACCAGAAAAGAAACACATCACGTCACATCATAGTCAAAACACTAAATCTACAGAACAAAGAAAAGATATTAAAAGCAGCAAGGGAAAAAGGCCAAGTAACATATGAAGGTAGACCTATCAGAATCACACCAGACTTCTCATCAGAAACTATGAAAGCCAGAAGGGCCTGGGCAAGCATCATGGAGACTATAAGAGATCACAAATGTCAACCCAGACTACTATACCCTGCAAAGCTTTCAATCAACATAGATGGAGAAAACAAAATATTCCATGACAAAACTAAATTTACACAATATCTATACAGCAAACCAAGCCTACAGAAGATACTAGAAGGAAAACTCCAATCCAACGAAAACGAATTCACCCAAGAAAACAGGGCATACAGATAATATCCCAACAAAAATGAAAAGAAAACAAGCAATGAAACAAGGTAAGATCATCGACTCCATTACAAAAGGAACTAAAGATCTCCCGTGCTCATGGATTGGTAGGATTAACATTGTGAAAATGGCCATCCTGCCAAAAGCAATCTACAGATTCAATGCAATTCCCATCAAAATACCAACTCAATTCTTTACAGACCTTGAAAAAAAGATTCTCAGCTTCATATGGAGAAACAAAACACCCAGAATCTCCAAAACGATCCTGTACAACAACAGATCATCTGGAGGTATCTCCATTCCCGATCTCAAGCTGTACTACAGGGCAACAGTAATAAAAACTGCATGGTATTGGCATAGAAACAGAAAGGAGGATCAATGGAACCGCATAGAAGACCCAGAAATAAACCCACACACCTATGAATACTCAATATTTGACAAAGAAGCCAAATCCATTCAATGGAAAAAAGACAGCATCTTCAACAAATGGTGCTGGACCAACTGGATGTCTACATGCAGAAAAATGAAAATAGATCCATATTTATCACCCTGCACAAAACTAAAGTCCAAATGGATCAAGGACCTCAACATAAAACCAGATACTCTAAATCAGTTGGAAAAAAAAGTGGGAAACAGCCTAGAACTCATTGGCACAGGAGACAACTTCCTGAACAGAACACCAACAGCACAGGCTCTAAGAGCAACAATCAATAAATGGGACCTCATGAAACTGAGAAGCTTCTGTAAAGCAAAAGACACTGTCATCAAAACAAATAGACAGCCTACAGATTGGGAAAGAATCTTCACCAACCCTTTATCTGACAGAGGGCTAATATCCAGTATATATAAAGAACTAAAGAAGCAGAAAAGCAACAAACCAAGTAATCCACTTAAAAAATGGGGAACAGAGCTAAACAGAGAATTCTCGAAAGAGGAACATCGAATGGCAGAGAAACACTTAAAGAAATGCTCAACCTCATTAGCCATTAGGGAAATGCAAATCAAAACGACCCTGAGATTTCACCTTACACCCATCAGAATGGCCAAGATGAAAAACTCAAGTGACAATACATGCTGGAGAGGTTGTGGAGAAAAGGGAACCCTCCTCCATTGCTGGTGGGAATGTAAACTGGTTCAACCACTTTGGAAGTCAATCTGGCGCTTTCTCAGACAACTAGGAGTAGTGCTACCTCAAGACCCAGCTATACCACTCCTAGGTATATACCCAAAATTTGCTCAAGTACACAACAAGGACATTTGTTCAACCATGTTCGTAGCAGCTTTATTTGTAATAGCCAGAACTTGGAAACAACCCAGATGTCCATCAACAGAGGAATTGATACAGAAATTGTGGTATTTTTACACAATGGAATACTACTCAACAATCAAAAAGGAGGAAATCATGAAATTTGCAGGCAAGTGGTGGGATCTAGAAAAGATCATTCTGAGTGAAGTATCCCAGAAGGAGAAAGACAAACTTGGTATATACTCGCTTATATAGACCTACAAGATATGATAAACATAATGAAATCTATATACCTAAAGAAGATAATCAAGAAAGTGGACACAGGCGAAGGTGATTAATCCTCATTTAGAAAGACAAATGGGATGTGCATTGAACTTATGTCAGGAGTCTACCACAAAAGGTATCTGAAAGACTCTACCTAGCAGTGTTTCAAAGCAGACACTAAGACTCATAACCAAACCCTCGGCAGAGTGCAGGGAATCATATGAAAGAAGGGAAGTTAGTATGATATGGAAAGGATAGGAGCTCCACAAGGACCAAATATATCTGGGCACAGGGTCTTTTCTGAGACTGACACTCAACCAAGGACCATCTATGGATATAACCTAGAACTTCTGCTCGGATGTGGCCCGCGGTAGCTCAGTAACCAAGTAGTTTTCCAAAGTAAGGGGAACACGGACTATTTCTAACAGGATCTCAAGGGCAGGCTGTTTGACCCCCCCACCTCAGGGGAGGAGCAGTCTGTTAGGCCACAGAGGAGGACTTTGCAGCTAGCCCTGAAGATACCTGATAAAACAGGGTCAGATGAAAGGGGAGGAGGTCCTCCCCTATCAGTGGACTTGGAAAGGGGCAGGGAGGAGACCAGGGAGGGAGTGTGGGGTTGGGGAGGGAATGAGGGAGCAGGATACAGCTGGGACACAGAGTTAACAAAATGTAACTAAAAATAAAAACAAAAAAAAAAAAAAAGAATGAGTCCTCCTATTGGTTGCTGAATGCAGAGCAGTCAGTCCTGACACCATACACACACACACACAGAAGCAGACTCATGAGATTATATATAGATGTTTGTACATTCACATTCATGCACATATATATGTATGTGACAATAATAAAGAAAAAAGGTTATTAACTTAAGCATGGAGGGAATAATTGCAGCTTGAGGAAGGGTTGAAAGAGGAAAGGGAGGAGAAAAGTGATATCATTCTATTCAATCAAAACATATTTAAAAAGAAAGCATGGTACACGCATACAATGAAATATTGTTCAGTTAAAACTAAAATAAATTGTGTCAAATACTGAAAATTAGATTATATATGAACATTGCAAATGTATGCTAAGTAAAATAAGCCAAAGACAAATATATTTTTTATATACACACTATATATTTTAAAAGACTTTAAAAGATAAAAGTTTTAGGGATTTGGGGAAACACAGTGGAAATAGAAGATATTAAAGATATTAAGATATTAAAGTCTTAGCTTTTATTTTACCACTATCAACAAGTATTTGGGGTGTGAGATGGCTTAGTGGATAAAGTACTTACTGTACATGAATGAGTGTGGCATGAGTGCGCCATGAATGTGTAACCCCAGTACTAGAAAGTAGAGAAATTGAGACCCTGCGGTGTTAGTGCCCAGCCAGTCTCTGGGTGCAGTGAGAGACTGTCTCCAAACATGGGGGGAAGTGATAAAGTATGATCCGAGACTGACTTCCAGCCTCCGCATCTGTATACACACATGTACAAAACACATGTATCTCACACATACATACATTACGTATTTACAGGGAATGGTGATACATGCCTGGAATCCCAACAGCCAAGAGGCTGAGGCAAGAGGATCATGAGTTTGAAGTCAGTCTGGACTACACAGTAAGATAATGTTTCCAAGTCGCACAAACAACAACAACAAAATATTTTATGGTGAGTTTCTACGAATTTAAAAAAAAACAACCCTGGTTGAGAGCACTGACTGCTCTTCCAGAGGACCAGGACCAGATTTAAGTCCCAGCACCCACATGCCAGTTCACAACTGTCTTAACTCCTGTTCCAGGAGATCTGACACCCTATCACAGAAATACAGGCAAAACACCAATGTCCATAAAATAAAAGCAAACTTTAAAAAATACGCCTCTATATTAAGGTTTGTTTCTTTTTATGCAACAACACAAATGTAGAATCAAGTACATTTCTTATTGAAGACATTGAAGTATTAATAGATTCCTTAATATTAAATGATCCCCATATTGATGAGAAGCCCCAACTACCTATTTTATAATATAATTAACATAATTATTTAAATATATTATTGAGTCTCAGGAGACAGTATGGTCCTTGTCTATACCATGACTTCAACCCAAAGACAGTAATTTCAAATAGCCAAAAAAGGCAAGAATAATTTATTTTCTTTTTTGGTTCTTTTGAGACAGGGAACATAAGCAGACTATATTGGCAGTGAACTCACCACAATTCATCCGCCACGGATTCCAGAATGCTGTCATTATGGGCATGTTTCACCAGGTCTGGTTTGAACATACTATCAAAATACAATTCATTTGATACCTAAAATATTTATATTTACATTCTTTTCTTTTCTTTCTTTCTTTCTTTCTGAGACAGGGTTTCTTTGTGTAGCCCCGGCTGTCCTGAACTCGGAGACCTGCCTGCCTCTGCCTCCAGAGTGCTGAGATTAAAGATGTGTACCATCACAGCCACAGTGTTATTTTTACATTCTTTTTTTTTTTAAAGATTTATTTATTATGCAGTAGTAGATCTCATTATAGATGGCTGTGAGCCACCATGTGGCTACTGGGAATTGAACTCAGGACTTCTGAAAGAGCAGCCAGTACTCTTGACCTCTGAGCCACCTCTCCAGTCCCTATTTTTACATTCTTAAGAGTAACTCAACTTTGTCCTGTTGAGGCGTGCACATATGTGGAAGAATACAGATGTGCATTTGGAAAGTATAGTTACATGATTCCCAATGTAAGACACTTTTCTTAGGGGGAAAAAAAAGTGGTTCAAAACATGTTTATGGGGTGGTTTTCGTAGACTGAGGAATTTTCTCTCTACAAATAATCTGAAAAAAATTTACACACTAAAAAAATAATAAAATATATTCAACACTTGGTAACTTTTTGTAACTTAAAAAAGTGAAACTAAGATTAATATTTAAACTAATAAGTTAATTATACTTTCTGGGAAAAGTCTGTTTCATTTTGCATCTCAGATTTACTAAGAGAAAAATTTTGAAGTTATCTCTATTCCACAGGCAGTTCATTTCCCTGTTTCTATATTGTTTGCTTTTAGATGTGATTTTAAGTCACAAGATAGAAATTCTATCTTTACAGCTTTGGCTTTTTCTAAGAATCCATTACAGGGGTGTGTCTGGGCCACAGGCAGCCACAGGCAAAAGGCTTTCATCATGGCCTTTTATGCTTCCTTCCGCTCCTTTGTTTTCTGCATTTGCTGTGTGTGATCTTTCATTTGCTTTCATGTCCTTCATAGGTTGAGCTCTTCAGATTTCAAGTCCATCAAAGGCTTTCGTTCCCTCTTCCAAAAAAATTTTTAATCTTATATGATCTCATATTTCACTCTTCAGAAACAAAAATGAAGAGGCTCCTTCTAAGGCTACTGTTAAATAAACCAATTTAGAATTCTAAATGTCAGAAATTAATAACCTAAATAATAATCAACATAAAGATTTGACCAGTTATTTCTTCAATAAGTAGTACTAATGAAGGAAAAGCTTTTCAGTTATCTCAAGCAACCAGCACCTGTTTATGTATTAATATAAGGGATAATTCTTCCATTTAGTATAGTGAATTATAGACTTTAAAGTGAGACAAACTTGACTGTAAAGTGACGGAAACTTGCTCTGCTTTGAGTAGACAGGTTCATCATTCTGACATTGGTGTTTCATGTGTGAACTAGAAGGGTAACAATGGGATTCTCTTTATTATAAAATCAAGATCTCTTTTGATATGAAGACAAAACTGAATTCACCACACTGATATGGAAGATACACGACACAGGAGATGGACAGATGAAAAGCACAGGGAATATATTTAGAAAAGGGGAAGGTAAAGATGTCAAGACAGGTGAGGGCAGCTGTTCAGGAGGTGGCTGTTCATTATGGGATGCTAGTCAGTCACTTGAGAGGTTTCACAAGAAAGCATCATCATGATCTGGATTTTAGTTTAAGGAAAACACTCTAATAGTAAATACGGAAGTCTGATTGATATCAACAATATAAATTAGGAATTTAATTTAAAGAAACTCTAGGTACAGACGGCTTTTCTCAGGCCACAGTACAAGAGCAGTTTGTAGGAAGTTAGTAGGACTGGGTGAAAAAATGTATTTATGACACACTGAAGCAAGATGTATTTGAGAAGAACCAGAAAGATGGAGCCTGTGCAAACAAAGTGAAACTCTGCAAGGAGCAACTGGTGGATAGAGAGAGTTGAGTCATAGAGACCATGTTCCTAGAAGCTGTGGGGCACCCAAGTAAAGACCATCTACACCAACAAATAGAAATACCTTCATAAAGTATTTATTTATAAAAATGAATGACTAAACATAGCCTTTCATTTAAAAGAGTCAGTTAAGCTGATCTGCAGGATACCTCCACATGGAGATGACAGAAACCGCTAGCATATGTGAGATAGTCCCCATATACCACATGTAGCATGAGAAAAGAAAGATACATAGGGAACATTTCATATATAAACTATAACAGTTGGGTTCAGAAGAAAGAATTAGGAGAGAAGTGGATTTGCCTATCCTGCACACAATGCTTCATCCCCAACTATCATTGGTAGACTTGCAGAAAGTCTTCTTCACTATCACTGTAGCCCACCCACCATTTATTCTGACCAAAGAATTCATTTCATAGCCAGAAAAGTCCAACAGTAGGACCATGCTCATTGATTGCACTGTTCTTACTATGTTCGCCTCCATTCTGAAGCAGCTTGTCTGACAGAATGCTAGAATGGCCTGTGGAGACAGTTACAGCACCAATTACATGACAGCCATAAGGGCTGGGCAGGGTGTTCCAGAAAGTGATACATGCTTTGAATCAGCATCCAATATATGGTAGTTTCTCTCATAGCTGGGATTCACCAGTCCAGGAATCAAGGGGGTGGGGAAGGAAATGGTTTCTTTCACTTACAATCTCCCCTAGTGACAAACTAGGACAATTTTTGCTTCCTAGCCCCATAATCTTAAATTTTACTGGCCTAGAAATTTGGGTTTCAGGCAGGGGAGGTTTCTGTCAGAGGCAAAACAAACATTCTATTGAAATGGATGCTTGAGACTTGCTAGTTTGGGCTTCTGGTGCCCTTAAACCCAAAGTAAAAAAAGCATTAACAGTGTTAGGAGTAGTGACTGATCCAGAATGTTGCAGGATATTTGATCCTACTGTGAACTCCAAAATTGTGAACTGTAAAACCCTGTATGTTTGGTGTGGTTCACCAAGCCCTAGCACAAACCTTTAATCAAAGAGCTTTCCATACACCAGATTTAGGAAAGCTAACCCTGAGTCCGAAGCTGAGCAAGAAACCAGCTGGCAGGGATTAAAGAGTAGGAGGGACTTTGAGTTGAGGGGTATTTAAGACAGCATGTCGAAGAAGAAAGCTTTTAGTTTAAGCTCCAGTTTTAGCTTTGGCTTCAGCTATTAAGCTTCCTGGCTTATTGGACTTTGACCTAGCGAGCGTTCAGCCTTAGGTTTTTTTGGCCTGGGCTGTCAGTTAAACTAGTGAGCCTTCTGAGATTTTTCCATCCGGATGTGAGCTGGAAAGAAGTTCAGCTGTGTACGCTCTCTGCCTCTCTAAGCTAGCAGATTTTCTCCCCAGCATCTAGCTCCTGAGACTTTAATGGTAAAATAGAACAGTTGCGATTTTCATTTTTGTCTTTAACAAAACCAGAATGCCAGGGGAATTTGGATTGCTTCTGTACAATGGAGGAATACTATGTCTAGAGTGCAAGACATCCATAGGGTGTCTCTTGGCATTACCATGCCCTGTAACTAAAGCTAACTGGAAACTACCACAACCCAATCCAAACAAAATGACAAAGGGCACAGACTCTTTAGAAATAAAAGTATGAACACTCTTCCAGGAAAAAAACCAAGGCCTAGTAGGGTGTTTGTTGAATGTGGAGGAAATATAGAATGGGTAATTGCAGAATGTAGTTAAAAAAATACTAGCTAAGGCCATGAGACCATTTGCAGAAACAAGAATGTAAGTAATATATAGGTATTAACTATTTTATTAAGAATGTGTTATGCATACTACAAGTCACAGACCCAAAGAAGACAAGTAACAAGGAGGATCCAAGGGAGGATGCATAAATCTCACTTGGAAGGGCAAATAGAATAGACAGAGGTAGTGGTCAAAGAGAGGGAACAAGGTAAGAGATGGGGTGCAAAAAAATATGAGGGTGGAGATCAGACCGAGGGAGGGTGGGGACGAGACGACAGAAGGTAGATAAAAGAGAAACTGAGGATGGGGTCATCTCTGTGACAGCTGGAGACCTAAGTCAGGGTAGGCTCCTGGGAGGATATGAGGGGGACTCAAGCAGAGACTCCTAGTAGCAGAGACCATTGAGACGGAAAAGGACACTTTTTAACTAGCCAAGTCTCCTAGTAGAGGAAGGGAACACCAACCCAGCCATTAAAAACTTCAACCTAAATTTTACCCTGCCTACAAGATGTGAATGCATAGAGCAGAGATTAAGGGGACGTCCAGCCAATGCCTCCCCAACCAAAGACCCACCCTTTGGGAGAGTGCCAACCCCTGACACTATGAATGCTACTCATATGAATGATGCTAAGCCTGCAGACAGGAGCCTATCAGTTGTCTTCTGAGAGGTTCTACACAGCAATGCCTTAAAACAGATGCTGAGAATCACAGCCAAACACTGGACAATGCATAAGGAGTCTTGTGAAAAACTGAGCAGAAAGAGAAACAGACCTGAGGTGACAGGAGCTCCACAAGAAGACCAACACACCCAACTAACCAGGGCCCAGAAGGGCTTGCTGAAGCTGAAGTATCAACCAAGGACCATCCATGGACTGGTCCTAATCCCCTACAAAGATATAGTCAATGGGCAGGTTAGGCTTCATGTGTGTCCCCAAGTAAGGAAATTGGGGACAACATCTGACATGGATTTTCCTGCCAGCTTTTTGATCACTTAGCCCTGGCAGTAATGCCTTGCCAGGCCACAGGGAAAGAATCTATGCTCAGTCCTGATGCCACTCGATGAGCTGGGATGGACAGGAAGTAAGGTTCCCTTTTTCTGAGGAATAGTGGAGGTGGTAGGGGGTGGGAAGGGAGGTGAAACTCGGAGGTAAGGTGGGAGGGGGCTACAACCAGGATGTAAAGTGAATAAAAAATATGTTAATTATAAAAAGAATGTGCTCGTACATATATATATACACATACTATTATGTGTATATGTTATTATGTTTTCTTTGCCCTATTTATCATACACTGTAATTAACTGAGATAGTTATCAGTGGTTATCATATTTACATTAGGAGACATAAAAAGACCAAGCATTCTTTAAGAAACATTAGCACCTATTCTAAAATAAACAATGCATCTGTGGCTATATATAAGACAGTTCTATCATGCAGGGTAGAATTATGACCTGCTTATTGTTTTCATTTGGAAATTAAGTATGACATGAGGAGTTGTAATTAGGTGTCAAGTTGACACTAGGTAAACCTATTATGATAGCTAATACTGGTTGTCAACTTGATGACATTTGTAATTAACCAACACCCAGGCAGTGGGCTCCTGTTAAGAGATTTTCTTGAATGAATCACTTGAGGTGTGAAGATCTACCTTAAATCAGATCTGCTGATGGCAGTGCACATAAGAGGACATGGAAGAAGGAAGCTTTTGCTTTTTTCCTGTTTTCTCCTAATCTTGCTGGTAAGTTCATCTATCTTGTTGCTAAAGCATTCCTTTGCTGGTATTACAACCTGCTTCTTTGAGATTCTATTGTAAAGTGAAGACCAACAGCTTTCTAGGAATTTTCCACAATTCCACCACTACACTGGGACTGTTGAGACATCAGTCCTATGAAATGAACAATACTGGGTTCTTTGCCTTTCCATCAGAATATAGCTACGATTAAAATATGGGGACCACAGCCTTTTATACATCTTTGTTAATATATATATATATATTCATTGATTCATTTAATCACTTCTGTTCCTTTAGCGAATCCTGACTAACACACCAGGTTTGGGAGTTTTTTGTTTTCACATGTAAACACTGAGAAAAGGGAGGAAAGGAAAACCTACTATTAGAAGAGACTAGAGAGAAGTAAGAGCCTGTGGGACAAACACAGGCAGAGCCTGGGGAGGAAATGCTGGTTGGAACTTCCTTCTCACTTCCTGACGAAGGGGAAAGGTGAGGATGATTTGGGACAGCACTTTTGGGACTTTGACAAACAGTTTCTAAGTCAAGTGACTGACTGAGAAAAGGTCAGAGAAAAGTGGAAGAGCTGGGCTAAGATCAAAAGAAAAGAGCATGCAAATGACTCAGGAAAAGTCTGTGCCAGAGATCTCTGTGGAGAGATCCTGTGGTGAATGAGGAGGGCTGCAGGCCTGATCAAAGAGGCCAAGTGGTTATGAATTTTAAATTAGTTCTTAACAAACTTCTGATTTAAGAACAGAGGACTCCCTGCTTTACACATGCACACACACTCAAATAAACAACACTAAACAAAGCTCTCTCTGCTGAAAAGCAGCTTTGAGGAGTTACATCTCGTCTCACCTGACATGGAGCATAGCCAGGAACTAGCAATGTTTTCGGTGTCTGGGTACCTGGATGACAAAACACCATGTAAAAAATAAGAAAGTAAGTAAGAAAACAGTTCTCTCCAAACTCAAACACTGACTTGTCATCCAACTATCCAGATACCTGAAATACTGCTGAGTACTGGTCAGCACTCCATGTTACATGAGATGAGACTTAAGAGTGAATGGCAACCCCAATCACATGCACACAAATGTACAGGTGTCAACACACATGCAAAACACAAATATACACGCATGCATGCATCACCCACACAGAAAATAATGGAGTAGGAAGACAGTCAAGTCAGCATAGTGGAAGAAAAGTATTTGCTAACCAAGAATCAAAGGATGTGCTGGCATTGTGAACTCATAGCTAAAAGCTTCTGAGGCCCATTTTTAATGCTTTTTTTGTTAGATGTCCACCCAGTCAATTGTCCAATCAAGACAATGACTGACACAGCTGAATTCTCTTACAATAATTAATACCTTAGCAATTTGTCAACATAATACTTCTGAGTAGGACTGGATCCTTATCACCTTTGTCTGTGCTTAGAATTAAAGGTAAAATAGACTCACTAAATGGGCTGGGTAGGTGGGGAATGATCCTCATCTTTAGGAAATAGTGATCTCTTCCTTGAATTCTTCGTAAAATAAACCTAAAGAAGTATCTGGCCTGATTGTTTTTGTGATGACAAGAGTTTAAAAAAACAGACTCAATTTCTTTAAAGGCTATAGGAATATGGGTCATGCTCTCTAATTCTAAGTAGACACTTAAAAGGTTGTATTCATCTAGAAATGGACACTTAAAATTAGTTCTTCACAGTATATGCAAATTTCTATAATTGTTAATTTTGATGAAAATTTAAATTTAAGAGATAACATACCAAAAAAAAATCTATTTGCTATTTGTTTGCTCAAATCTACTATAGTTTCTCGTCAACAACATTTACTTTATCATCATCATTCTTTTTCTCTGTGAACTCTTAGAGGGTAAGTAAAAAGCACAGTGTCTCTAAAGAAATAAATTGATCTCTGAGGAATAAAGATATTTCTTTATTCTTTCTATATAAAAAGGATAATTATTAAAATTAGTAAGGCTCAATACCTTGTGAATGAAAGACAAGATATATAGAAAGTTCAACTAAGTTCTTTATATTGTATGTAACAGTCAGAATAAGAATGGCCTCCATGGGCTTGAATACCAGAGAATGGCACCATTTGAAAGCATTAGGAGGTGTGTCCTTGGAGGTGGGCATCAAGGTTTCAAAGGTGCATGCCAAGCCCAGGGTCTATCTCTTCTTTGCGCCTGCAGATCTGGATGTAGAAATCCTCAGGTACTATTCCAGCACCATGTCTGCGTAAGTGCCACCATGATGAAAATGGACTCAACCCCTACAACTGTAAGCTGACCCCAATTAATGCTTTCTTTTGTAAGAGTTGTCTTGATCATGCTGTCTCTTCACAGCATGAATGACACAGATTTTAGAACACCAAGATTTTACATGAGATGTGTGTTGTGTATTCTGAGCTTATTAGCTCTATTAGCCTCTTTGCATACCTCACTGGATTCTGTGAGCTTGCATCTGGGAAAGAGCCATGTATGTGTGGACCTGTGTGTGTGGAGGTGATCATGTTACCTGTAGTACAGTTTAATTTCTTTCTTTCCCAATAGGAAGACTTCCGTTATTTTTCTTATCTCCTGTAATAGATACAACAATGTGAAATACAAGTAGCAAGAGCAAAAAATAAATCCTTGTATTATATGCTATTTTAGGGAAGAAATACTTGTATTCAAGATTATATTTTGAAAATCTTACCTATTCATTTTTTAAAATTTTTTATTTAACTTTTATTAATTACACTTTATTCATTTTGTATCCCACCAAGAGCCCCTCCCTCCTCCCATCTCGGTCCCACCCTCCCCCCGCTTTCTGCATGCATGCCCCTCCCCAAGTCCACTGATATGGGAGGTCCTCCTCCCTTCTTTCTGATCTTAGTCTATCAGTTCTCATCAGAAGTGGCTGCATTGTCAGGGTTCTAGGTTATCTGCATGAATAGTCCTTGGTTGGAGTATGAGTCTCTTGGGAAGTTCCCTGTGTTCAAATTTTCATGTTCTGTTGTTCTCCTTGTGAAGTTCCTGTCCTCTCCAGCTCTTACTATTTCCCACTTCTTACATAAAATGCCATTCACTCTGCCCAATGGCTGGCCATCAGGCTCAGCATCTGCTTTGACAGTCTGCACGACAGAGGCTTTCAGAGGCCCTCTGTGGAAGGTTCCGAGGTTGTTTCCTGTTTTCTTCTTCTGGCTTTCAGAGGCCCTCTGTAGCAGGTTCCTAGGTTGTTTCCTGTTTTCTTCTTCTGATGTCCATCCTCTTTGCCTTTCAGGATGGGGATTGAACATTTTAGTTAGGGTCCTCTCTTTTGCTTAGTTTGTTTAGATGTACAGATTTTAGTGGGATTATTCTTTGCTGTATGATTATATGAGTGAGGATATACCGTGTGGGTCTTTTTGCTTCTGGGACAACTCACTCAGGATGACCCTTTCCAGGTCCCACCATTTACCTGCAAATTTCATGATTTCCTTATTTTTCATGGCTGAGTAATACTCCATTGTATAGATGTACCACAGTTTCTGCATCCATTCTTCAATTGAGGGGCATCTGGGCTGTTTCCAGCTTCTGGCTATTACAACTAAAGCTACTACAAACATGGTTGAGCAAATGTCCTTTTTGTGTACTTGAGCCTCTTTTGGATATATACCTACGAGTGGTATGGCTAGATCTTGAGGATATAGGACTATTTAATTGATTTACCTGGTCTTGATTCAGCTTTGGTAAGTCAAATCGATCAAGAAAATTGTCCATTTCATTTAGATTTTCAAATTTTGTGGCATATAGACTTTTGAAGTAAGTCCTAGTAATTGTTTGGATTTCCTCAGTGTCTGTAGTTATGTCCCCCTTTTCATTTCTGATTTTGTTGATTTGGGTGGTGTCTCTCTGCCTTTTGGTTAGCTTGGCTAAGGGTTTGTTGATCTTGTTGATTTTCTCAAAGAACCAGCTCTTGGTTTCATTGATTCTTTGAATTGTTTTATTTGTTTCTAATTGATTGATTTCAGCCCTGAGTCTCCCACTATTAGTGTGTGGGGATCTATGTGTGGTTTAAGTTTTATCAATGTTACTTTCACAAATGTGGGTGCTCTTGTATTTGGGGCATAGATATTCAGGATTGTGATGTCTTCTTGGTGGAATTTTCCCTTGATGAGTATGAAGTGTCCTTCCCCATCTCTTTTGATTAATTTTGGTTGAAAGTCTATTTTATCAGATATTAGAATGGCTACTCCTGCTTGCTTCTTGCATCCATTTGCTTGGAAAGCCATCTTCCATCCCTTTACCCTCAGGTAATGTCTATCTTTGTGACTTAGGTGTGTTTCTTGTATACAACAGATTGCTGCGTTTTGTTTACACATCCATTCTGTTAGTCTGTGTCTTTTTATTGGAGAGTTGAGTCCATTGATGTTGAGAGAGATTAATGACCAGTGGCTGTTAGATCCTTTGATTTTGATGTTGGCTGTAGTCATACGGTTGTGTGCTTGGTTGCTTTTTGTTTTACTTGAAGTGAGGTTATTTATTTCCTGTGTTTTCTTGAATGTAGCTAGTTTTCTTGGGTTGTATTTTCCCTTCTAGTGTCTTCTGTAATGCTGGATTTCTTTGTAGGTATTGTTGAAATTTGTTTTTGTCATTGAATATCTTGTTTTCTCAGTCTATGAGGACTGAGAGTTTTGCTGGGTATAGTAGCCTTGGCAGACATCTGTGTTCTCTTAGGGTCTGCATGATATCCGTCCAGGCCCTTCTGGCTTTTATAGTCTCTGTTGAAAAGTCAGGTGTGATTCTAATGGGCTTGCCATTACATGTTACTTGGCCTTTTTCCCTTGCATCTTTTGGTATTTTTTCTTTGTTCTGTATGCTTACTGTTTTGATTATTATGTGGCAGGAGGATTTTCTTTTCTGGTCTAATTTATTGGGTGTTCTGTAGGCCTCTTGTATTCTTATTGGCCTCTCCTTTAAGTTGGGGAAATTTTCTTCAATGATTTTGTTGAAAATATTTTCTGGGCCTTGGAGGAGGGAGTCTTCTTTTTCCTCTATTCCTATCATTCTTAGGTTTTTGTCTTTTTATGTTGTCTTGAATTTCTTGGACGGTCTGTGTCAGGAATTTTTTAGATTTAACATTTTCTTTAACAGATACATCGATTTCTTCCATTGTATCTTCTACACCTGAGATTCTTTCTTCCATTTCTTGTAGCCTACTGCTTATGCTAACCTCTGTAGTTCCTGCTTTCTTCCCTAAGTTCTTTCTCTCCACAATTTCTTCCAATTGTGGTTTTTTTTTTAATTTTTCCAATTCTATCTTCAGGTTTTGAGCCATTTTGTTGGTTTCCTTCACCTGTTTGACTGTATTTTCATGTTTTTCCATCAATTCCTTCAGCTGTTTGTTTGAACAATCCTCTGTTTCTTTTATTTCATTCAGTGATTTAAGCATTTTTTCTCTAATGGCCACAAACTGTTTGGCTGCAGCTTCCTCTATTTCTTTTCGTATTTTATTTGTTTCCTTTGTTATCTTCTTCATGAGCATAGATGTTAGGTCATCTTCTTGAATTTCAATTATGCTGGGGTGTCTGAGGCTATTTGCCCCTGGATAACTGGGTTCTGGAGATGCCATATTGCTCTGGCTTTTGTTGGTTGAACTTTTATGCTGTCCTCTACCCATTGGGCTATCTTAGGTGTTTGTTTGAAGTTAGTTTCTGGTTGTTCCTGGACTCCTGTGGTATAGAGAATCCCATTGGTAGGAAGATGGTTTTTCCTGAAGGAAGCCTTCTCAGCTTTTTGGGTATAGTCACTGGATGGCCGGTGTTTTTCAGGAGTTGCTACAGCTCACCTCAGGCATAGAGACCTGGGTGGTAACTGTGGTCCTTATTAGTCAAGAGGGCTCTCCTCTCACCGGGAGAAGTCCTGGAGACAGCTGCCCTTCTTCTGGGTTTCTTGCTGTAAATTTAGTCATCAGCTGCTGTAACCTGTGTGTCCCGTGGTTTCGTTGGTTTTGTTAGAGATAAGTAGTTGCCCCTTGGAGCAGTGTCTGGGGGTTGATCTCAGGGTTCCCGGTCTTTTGTAGGTCTGAGGTTGGGGTTCTGTGCTCCAGAACCCAAGAGGTAATCTGTGGTGGGTGAATACTGCTCTCCTGGTAACAGCAGGCTATCTGGGGCACAGCAGGTCCCTGGGTTGGGCCAGACTGTGGAACCTTTTCCGGGGATATACTGGGTGGCCTAAGTCCATCCCCTTTGCTTCGTTCCTTGTTCCTTGTGAAGGTTTCTCCAGACAGTGACTCCAAGACTCTGGTGTCTTAGGGCACACAGTTCTTTCTGTGAGGAGTAGTTGGTACAAAGCAGGTCTCTGGGCTGGCGGCGTTTGCGCCCGCCTGCTCGTCTGTGGGAGCTGGGTTCCCAATAACTCTGTGCTCCCTGCTTGGGCCAGGATCCGTGATGGCTGGGCGTACTCGCCTGTCTGCGGTCTGTGGTCTGCGAGGCCTTCCCCAGGCAAAGCCTAGGTGACCCAAGCAGCACGGTTTCTTCCTTCCCTGTGGGGCCCTCTCTGGACAGGGATTCCTGGTCTCTGTTGCACTGGGGCGCGCAGCTCGTCTGTACTAGTGAGCTGGGCACGCAGCCACTCTCCGCGCGGTGGGAGCTCAGTTATGATGGCAGCGGTACCCGTGGTCAGCGAGACCTTCCAGGGAAAGACCGGGTGACCCATGATCAGACTCACAACTTTCCTTCCCCGTGGGGTTTTCTTGCGACTGGGACTCTGGCACCCTTGTGCCCACCGATCAGCCTGGGAAAGTGATCGGGACACACAGGTGTGTGGCTCCAGCCTGGAGACCCAAAGCCCATGTTACCCAGGATCTCTTCCATGTTCTGGCTGGGCAGCTCGAGAGTGGACCCGACCGATTCCCACACCGTGGGAGCCTCCCCTCACCTGGGAAACAGGATCGCTGTAGTTTTAGGGCTCAGAGTTCAGTCTCCTGGTCACTGCACGGAGAGTGTTGTCCTGCTTCTCAGACACGGTGTTCTCCAGGCGCCGCCATCTTGCCCCCCGCCCCGTCCTATTCATTTTTTTAATCAAAACCTTTTACCAAATTGAGAAATGACTGTTCTATTCTTAGTTCAGAAAGAACTTTCATCAGGAAGGGATTTGAGATTCTGTCCTGTACTTTTCTGGGATTAGCTGGACAATAGCAAAGATTTTCTTTTATACTCCCTGGCTTTCTTTTTCTAATGAGGCCTTCATTAAAATCTCACTTGATTATCCATAGTTTTACATTTTTCTTTCATATTTACTATACGTATCCTTCATGCAAAATGCTGAGTAATGTCATTAACTCCCTGTGCCAGGCCACTAGTTTCTGTAGGTTTATGTGTTTAAACTACCAGCTGACCTTTATTTCAACTGTTTGGTTACTCATTCATTCATTTATTCACTAATTTATTACTGTGTGTCCATGTGTGTATGTGGCAGTGTGTCACAGTGCATGTGTAAATGTCAAAGCACAACTTAATGGGAGAGTTTGCTCCTTTTACTTTTACAGGGGTTCTGGGGATCAAACTCAGGTTGCCAGACTGACACATCTATCACCTTTACCTGCTGAGTCATCTTGTTAGCATTTTATTTTCAAGTGTTCTATTTGGCTACTTTAAAAAATAACTCTTAACAGTATACAGGCATTTCCACTATCCTAACACTTTGGAGGACCTAGTAACCTCTGATGTCATCACCTGCCGCAAATGTCAGGTGAGATGTGTGCCCATAAAAAGACACACCCCCCCTTGGTTTCTCTCCCCCTCTCTCTCTGTTTCTTTCACTCTGTCATGGGTCCCCTCCCCTCTCTCTTTCTCACAGTAAATCTCCTTCATACCAGATCTGTTGCATGGCCTTTTAATCATTATCATAACATTGGTGCTGTGAAACTCGGGGGGTGAGGGTGGGGGGCGGCTCTCCCTGTAGTGTCTAGGAACACTGGGATCCTTTCTACACTTGCCCACAACAGATTCCCTTTCTCTCCTGGTGCTTTTCGGGGGTCTAAAGTCACATAACGAGACCCCATTTCCAACTCACCATCATCTGAAACAAATCTGCCTTCCAGCTCACCACTCGATCTCCACCCCATCCACCACCAACAGTTAAGTAAGCTTCACATCTCAGTCCCATTGCCCTTAGAGCTGCAACCCTGCCATTTATTTTATACCCTCCAAGCACCCCTGTCCCCATCCTCCTCCTTTATGACTTACTCATGGCTTTCTTGATTCTGTTCCTCAATTGATTCTTTCCTGTAGATGTGACACCTCTATGAGAATTCAGTTTTCCTCCTCCAGTTCTGGCTTCTACGAAAGCCTTGGTACCAGGCATAAAGTCTTCCTGGGCTTAGCCAGGCTAAGCCCTGGACCTCTGTGTTAGCACTTGATGACCCTCTCTATAAAAGGACGATGTCTTCTGCTTGGTCCCCCGAACTCTAGGAATGCCCATGACTACAGTTTGCAGTGACTTCCATTTCCCTTTCTCATCCACAGGGACAGAATCTTCATATTTTCTCACTCCCCTTTGCAACACCTACAGCCTCTACACCTAAAATATGACCTAAAGGGCTTTAAATTTATTCACCTTTCTAATCAAATTGCTAATACTATTCAAGAACACTAAGAATGATAGATGAAATGGAAAGCGATTTCCTACTCCCTATTTCACGTTTCTCCAAGTCCTGCCCTTTTCTCTCTGGTCTTCCTGCTGCTGAATTGTCTTTAAGTTGCAACAGGTCCAGACTGGTGATACCATGGGCTACAATGCATGCATACACACCTTTTCTATTGCTAGCAGCTGCTCTCCAGACCACTCCAGAGGTATGTATGAGTCATCTGTCTGTGAATTTGATCCCAGATTCTAGCTGGAATCCAATTCCTCCATGTGCCTGCCTCTCGCTCTTGGCCTGGCCATATAGACCTACTTAGCCCTCACCCCTCCTCCTGCAGCAGGTCGCAAGAGTCTGAGAGCATGCTCGCCCACTCCCTCCCTTCAATGGACTCTATTCAAAATCCTAACCTCATTCAAAACCCAAAAATTGGCAGACCAAATTCCCAGCTTCTCAATGCCACAGACAAATATGTTTCCCAAGTATTTTCTTTCTAAACCTGCTCTGCTCCAAGCTAACAAATCTTATCCCTAAGAATCTATTCCCAACTCTAAAAAAAAAATCTTTTCTCTCATTTTTTACACTACGCTCTCAAAAAATAATATCTTAATATTATGTTGTAAACTGTTACCTAAGGATTTATAATTTAGGTTTTGTATATAATGTTTAAGATTTAAATTCTAACTCTTGTTTAGAACATATATGTGTGTGCATATGTGTTTATAATATCTATAGAAACACAGATGTTTTTAGACAGCCACCATGTTGACATGATTTCTAACCCACCATGTGACTCCACCATCTTAAGATGACCATGTGGTATTAAGCAACAATGATAAAGCCTCTTACTCTTAATGAACTCTCTAGTTATTATTTTACCTCCTTTTAGACTAAGAAAACAAGTCTTATTTTAAATTGGTATGGATTTTTATAGGGATTTTGTATATTTTTTACAACATATTGTATATGTAATTCAATCCTGGCTCAAAATATTCTTTATCTGATGGTGAACTATCAAGGTTATAAAGGTCTATTCAGATCAACAAGCTAATTTAAAATGAATGTCTAACTACTTATGTCTTTGCTGGTTCTCAGATGCATAAATTAATACTGTTTCTTTCTCCTGCCAGCCCTCTGTGCTCAGGGTTCACCTTTCAGCTGTCCAGAAAATGGATCTGGTATAATAAATTCAAATGTAATTTTAAAGTTGTTTTAAATGTTCTACTGTATTGCTGACTTTAAAAATGGGTTATTGTTCATCCTTTCTCAGAGGCAGTCATGTTTTTAAAGTCTAGAGTTAAAAACAGGATATAGTTAAACTCCCAGAATACTAGTTACTAGCTTGTGCTTAGATAATGTTAAACCATGTAACATGATTTCAAAGATACTTTTAAGTTGAGATATATTAATTCTGGCAACATTCAATTGCTTACAATGTTAGAACTTGGTTATTATGTTCTATTTTCACTCTCAAAAGGTTTAAAAATCACTACCTTAAAAATGTTTAGCCTCCTTTTAACTAATGTTACTAATCTAACAGAAAGTAACTAGAAAAAAAGCAAAGCTTGTCTATTTAGATCTACTTGAGATAAACCTGGTCCTCAAACACTTACCTGTAGAAAATGGCATAATTATACATTCTGTTTTATGTTTGCAAGGTATAGCTTAGAGCAGATAACTAAAGACAGACAAAGATTGCTTAAGTCAAATATGCTAACCCTCAAATCTATCAGAGACCTGTGGAATATGGCATTTAACTTGTTTAAGCTTATTATGACAGACACAGAGAGTCCCAAATCCTAACAGTAATACCTAAGGTCTCCTAGAAGATTTAGGCACGACGACAGATAACTTCAACCCCAGATTTTGGTACGCTAAGTACTTAGCAGATGGACCCAATGCCCCACCTGCTGCTAAGGCCTGGCCTGAACTGTGGACAAACTGGACAACCGGAGAGCTATTGTCTAGCTGAAAATGAGGTGAGGTCAGTTTCTTTCATGCTCTTCTTCCACAGAAAAAGCCTGTCATCTTCTATGCCTGATGGCCAAACTGTCTCTGCCCGCTTTAACATGGAGACCCCAGAAACCTGGGACAACTGTCTAGATAGTGGACTATGGACTGACTAGTCATGCCTGTGATTTTGATTGATAGATTAATTTTGGTTAAGTTTATCCTTCTCAGGTCTCTGAGTACATTGACAGCTAAGCTAATGGTAGCTTGACAGATTAGCTCCTAGGGTAATCCACCATGTTAGTCTATTAGTCAATTTATTAGCTAGTAAAAACTACTAACTACTAGATCTCTTTTTTAAAAGGCAAACAGGTTTGCCTTTCACACAAGCATAGAAAGTGATTCATATAAAAGAAATGAAAAATGTTTTACATTTCTTCCTGTTGCTATGCTACTGTTGTATTAGAACTATTCACAGCTTGACATTAATCATTGTAGCTGATTTATTAATCTAACTCTAGTTAAAAAAAAAATCCACAAAAAAATATTTTAAAATCCACTATATAATCTGCTATCATGGTTCTAAGCTCAAGATTTTAAATTTCCTTGGGTTTGTCCTTTAAACATAGACTTTAAAATGTGCCTCATTGTGCTGGGTTTATATACATCCAATCTTACAAACAGATGGAAGAAGTCCCTCTCTCATGATGTGTAATCATACTAAAAATCAAGATCAAGTCCCATCTACATCACGGGAAGGCTTCTGTCTTCACTGAGCTCGCCTCAAAGAATGTTCATATTGTTAACCCAAAATTATTTCCCAAGCCTCTGCTACGCTATGACACAAAGATGTGTGTCCATTGCCTTTTCTTACAATGTGTATTTCACTGTAGATTACAAATAATGCTGGTGCTAACATGATTAAGCCTTATCTCCTTTGTAAACTTAAAAAGAATTCTTGCAAGCTACAGTAAATCCACCTGAATCCACCTCTCAGGTCAGATGGACTCCAGATAAGTACTGCTAATCAACAGCCTACGTTTCCACCTATTGCCTATTTCACAGGGTGGGATTCCTCCCCCTTTCCCTAGTTTTGGGACTACCCTCCCCCAACTACCAAAACCATGGATCCAAAACTTTCAAATGTGCACCAAAGAAGAAAACAAAACAAAAAACCACAACTTTCTCCCTAACCTACTTAACTTTGTCTTCTGCCCATATATATTTCCAGTATCCTGTGAAGTTCATGTATTTCCCATATCCACGATAGCGCCAAAACAGCCACCCACAGGTACTCCATCAAACCTTACAGACTGTGACAGCTGGTCCTACATTTTACCACAGATGTCCTCGTATCATGGACAACAGTAAAACAGCCAGCTCTCCAAGGACATCACCAGCTCCACCCTCCTCTCCATTCTGTTAAGGTCCCCAAAGAAGCTTGGTCCTCACATCAGCAGGGCAGCCTTTTCTGAACACAACATTCCACCTCATCACCCCTTCCTACGTTTGTTGTTTTTTAATTAAACAAAAAGGGAAAAATGTTAGCAGCATACAGGCATTTCCACCAGCCTGCCTTTTTCAAGGACCTAGGATCCTCTGATGTCATCACCTGCTGCTGGGACCCACCCCCCTCGGTTTCTCTCCCTCTGTTTCTCTCTTTCTGTCATGGGTACCCTCCCCTCGCACTTTCCCTTCCCACTTTCTCATAATACAAGTTCTGTTACGTGGCCTTTTAACCATTATTATTAGAATAATATATAATGAATTATTTTTCAATTCTTACTTTTTTCAATTATTTACTCATTTGCATTTATCAAATAATTTTAATACATCATATCTAAAGTGTGCTAGAGACATTTTCAAAGTGTATGGGTTTCTCTGCACTTTTTTTCCTCTTGAATCTTAAGTTTCAGTTTAGAGGAGTGGGCATTTTTCTCTGTGAACTGATATTTCCTGGGACTATAATACACAGAGTAGTCTGCGGATTAAAGCTCTGAATGCTTTCTTCTACCAAGGGCCTACAGTTGTTTCTAATGGGAATAAAAGCACTGTTAGCATCAGAGGACCTTGTTTGCTACTGTGGCACAGGTATCCGCTTGTTGCTTGTTTGCTTGCGCTGCAGTGACAGGGTCCTGAAGAATAGCTTATCTCTACATGAGTAGAAATGAAATCACCTAACTGTACAGACAGCGCATTTCCCAATAATACTTGATTATCTAGGTAACTGGCTTATCCTTACCCAACTGTTTAATGCACTAAGATGCCAGACAATCAGGCTGAATATTTTACTTATATAACATTAAGACTTTGAATTTGTATGCCCTTAAACTTTTCTAATTAGAGTCTCCAATGCTATTATTGAATCATATGCTATGTCTAAAAGGGCAAAAGAAAACACATATTTGGCATAGTTAAAATTCTCATTAGTACTATAGCAGCTAAAAATGCTCACATTTCAAATTTAGCTTAATGCATCCTACACACATGACTACAAGACTCTGTTTGAAGATAAAAATTGCTGGCTTAGAAAATGAAAGTATCATATCTACTCCCCCATACACAGCTAAACTGGCTTAGTTCTGTCCATGAAAATCTGCAGCCTGTTTTTCATTCTATGGTTCCTAAATAAAACAATCTACAGCCTGTTTTTCACTCTGTAGTTCCTTTCCTCAGTAATCTGCTGATAATTTGCTGACTCACATTGCAGCCAACTGTTATTACAGAGCAGTAATCATTCTCTGGTGACACTAGAACTCTTGCCTGGTCAAAAACCACCAAAATTGAATGTCTGTTTTGTTTTCTTAAGTTCTCTCCCTCTCTTTTAATTTTAGATTTACTTTATTTTATGTGCCATGAGCGTTTGCCTGCATCTGTGTCTGTGCATCACTGTGTGCCTGGTGCTCAGGGAGCTCAGAAGACGGTGTCAGATACCTTGGCAGTGTAGTTACAGACAATTGTGAACTCCCAGGTAGGTGCTGAGACTCAAACCTGGGTTTCTTGAAGAGTAACAGTCAGTACTCTTAACCATGAAGCCATCCCTCCACCCCCTAAGCTTAAACACCCAATGTCTAATAATCAACCTCAAACTTTTACTTAAAAAGAAATGACTGATTCATCCACAGAAACTAAGGAAAACAGAAAGAGACATTTTCAGAATTAAAACAGAAATATGAGTTGGTAAGTGTAAATGTACTTTTTCAAATGATCATACCAACTCCAATAGTTAATGTTACAGGGCATTTATGAAATTAGCAGAATTAGCCACTTCAGTTAAAGAAAAAACTTTGGCTCCACATTTCTACTAAAACACCTATTGGTTTCACTATATTAGACACAGACAGTCCAGGGTCATTTTATACTCCACACAATTCCATCCAATTGTTGCTTAACACACCTATGTTCTTGACAACAGAATGGGCATCTACTTAACAACCTCCCAGGTAATAAAACAGAAACTGCCTCTTGAGAACACTTTATTTGACTATGGTGTTGATATACACTGTCCTTTCCTTTCTATCACCAGAATCAAGTATCTTAGCAAGTAGCAATGAAGATTTAATACTACTGTTTTTAAACTAAAAGGTTTCTTTGGGTTTTTTTTGTTGTTGTTTTGGTTTGGTTTGGTTTGGTTTGGTTTGGTTTGGTTTGGTTTGGTTTGGTTTGGTTGAGTTTTTGGACACAGGGTTTCTCTGTGTAGCCCAGGCTGTCCTGACTGGACTCAAACTCACAGAGATCCACCTGCCTCTGTCTCCCTGAGTGCTGGGAATACAGGTGTGAGCCAGACTAAACTAAAAGTTTTAAAGTAAACACTACTGCATATTTTTTCCTGGTAAAAGATTATAAATGAATTATTTAAAATGAATTCTGTCTCATAAGACTTGCAAGTAAAAAACCCTACACAAAATAAGTTTGACAATTTTTATAGCTATAAAGTTATCATACATTGGATTACAACTTTATTGAAATGAGATATATAATCTTGACACTTTCATAATATAGTATATTATCTTATTTAAGGAAATATGATTAATGACGTAAATGTCTGATACTCTTCATGAATTAATACCCAAACATAATGTGTTATTACAACTGTTAAACCAAACGACTTCTTCATCTGTCAGGGTCCATTATTACTTAGCTTTTGTTTAGCATATGAGACTTAAATACACATTTAAGATTTGAAAAGACTGAAATAGTAATCATATCATGCCACTGTATCTTATTATGGTTCACTGTTGAGCCTGGAACATAAACTACTGTATCTGAATCAAATCTGTATTATACTTCATTTTTTCCACTCAGAGCATCTCATTTCAATGGTAGGATAGCCTTTCCCATTTGATAGCTAAGGCTCTGAAAGATTTATAGCCCATGATCAGTTTAGACAGAACTTAGTGCTGTGATAGCAAGGCCTAAGCTACTAATCAGTATCCTAGCCTTCCTTTGACATTGTTTGAATAGGTATTGAAAATGCAGACCTTTAATAATGCAGCTTTCCAAAGGCTAAAAAAGCTAATACTATTATGAAAATGTTAAGCATAAAGTAGAGGATGTTAGGAAAAGGGAACAAGGAAGACTAACTTGTATGGTACTATACTGATGCACATGGACAAAGGTAATACACATTTAAATTATAAACTATTTATCCTAAGTTGGCATAGTATATGTGCCGCAACTAATAAACAACTATGGGTATACTAATAATGTAGTAAACACTGAATCAGTTTAGTATTAAAGTCATAGTTAACATAGGTATTTGCTTTTAGCCTTACCATTTCCCAGTTCCCTGGGCTTTGCATAATAAATAATATTCACTTTTCTATTTAATAAATTCATGATCTAAGTTGCTCTAAATTCATAAACATTTAAAAATAAAATATAAAAATTCAAGTAACAATATTTAAAAATTGAACAGTAACAAGACTACTCAGCTATTAAAACAAAAAAATTCATGAAATTTGCAGGCAAATGGATGAAACTAGAAAAGATCATCGTAAGTGAGGTAACCCAGACTGAAAAGACTGGTATATACTCACTTATAAGCAGATATTACCCACCTAATACAGGATAACCATACTACAATCCACAGACCTAAAGAAGCTAAATAACAAGAAGCACCTTATAGAGGATGCTTAATCCTCATTTAGAAAGGCAAATAGAAATACATAGCAAAAGCTGTTGACGAGAGGGAATTGGACGGGACCCTACCACAAAGGGCCTCTGAAAGACTAAACAGAGCAGGGGATCAAAGCAGATGCTGAGATTCATAGGCAAACTTTGGGAAGAGTACAGGGAATCTTATGGAAGAATGGGGAGATAGAAAGACCCAGAGCGGACAGGAGCTCCACAAGAAGACCAACAAAGCCAACAAATCTGGGCCTAGGGCCCCCTGCAGGGTCTGATGAATCAACCAAGAACCATGCATGGAAAGGGCCTAGAATCCCTGCTCAGATGTAGTCAATAGGCAACTCATTCTCCATGCAAGTCAGCTAGTAAGGGGACCAGGGGCTATGTCTCACATGGACTCTGTTGCTGGCTCTTTGATCACCTCTCCCTGGCAGGGCAGCTTTGCCAGGCCACAGAGGAAGAAGATGCAAGCAGTCCTGAAGAGACTTGATAGGCTGGGGTCTGATGGTGGAGAAGAGGACTTCCCCTTTCTGAGGACTAGGTGAAGAGGAAAGGGGGAAAGAGGGAGAGGGTAGGACCCGGAGGAGACAACGGATGTGAAGTGAATTAATTTAAAAAAGAACCTCGATCTAAGATTATTCTTTGAAACTGTCTCCAGAAGGAAGGTGTTAACAGCGTGGGTAGACATTCTTGCTACACATAAATAGCTTTCTAAGTCTTTCCTCAAAGTCTCCCAGAAGCCTTTAGCACCAGGTACATGTAATCTGTTAGTGCCAGCAATGATGTCAGCTGTCCCAGGGTTTAATCTAGAAGAAAACAAAGCTAATATAATTAAGCACACTGGTTTTCTTTATTTTACTACCTCTCTGTCAAGATTCTTAGACTAGAACTTTAATTCACCAGGAAAGAGATTTTCAAGATAAGTATACCCCAAAGTATTCCCAAGACCTCAGGACCTGATTATTGCTTTTACCTCTTAGAGCTTTACGAGAATTCTTAGGATCAGAGCCTGGTCCCTGGAAACCCTAACAATCAAGGTTCAGTCACCTTCTTCAGTAGGCTAAAGAAACAAGCAATGTTAAAAAGCAAAAAAAGGAGATTTGCATAGTTTGAACACACTAAGAAGACCAAATAAGCCCAGTGACATCCCAGCTACAAGTCTCTTTTCAGGACCGTAACATGAAGTTCATGTTCAAGTACCAGGCAAGATGGAGGCATAAGTGAGCAGTCAAGGTGACACATTATTAACTCAGTTTCCGTCTCTCCTGCAAGGTCTGGCAAGTTATCAGAACTGTGTGAAATCTCTTTTGGGAGACAACTTCATAAAAGTTTTGATCAGCCAGGTGTGATGGCATAAATCAGAATATAAAGTGAATAAATTAAAAAATAAATTTAAATAAATGAACTAGCAATATTAAAAAATTGAACAGTAACAAGAATCATTATCAACAAGATAAGTATAAAAAGTACTTGACACAGGAAATCATGAAATGTTTCTGAAAAAGGAAACAAGCTGTCAAAAACCTATTAAATGTAGAAATTTCCTTTTAAACCCCAGTGAACTGAAACAGCACTAGAGCCACTTGGTTTCAAATGACGAAACCTGGAAAAGCGCACCTCAGTTTCCCACTGAGGAATAATATCCATTATTCCTGTAGTGCTAGTCATACCATACAGTAGAAACAAAGTGAAGTATCATTCAATTGACCTTTCACTGAATTTCCAATATAGACTATTTATAAAAATTATCAATATATAAAAAAGCTTTTAAATTCTACTTGATTCTAATGTAAAAAAATATTCATTACTAACTATCTCTTTAGAACAAAAAGCTTAATTTGTAAAAAGCATAAAAGCCTGTGATGTAAGAAGCATTTTTACTAAGAATTACTTACATTGTTTTCTTTTATTTTTAAAATATGTTTTTACATATTTAAAAGAGTAAACCAGGAACTAGAAAGATGGCTCCATGTGTAAGAAGGATGCTTGCTAGAGAAGAATGAGGACTTGAGTTCACGTCCCAGTACTCAGGTAAGAAAGTGGGAATGGAGACACAAGGCTACCAGCTAACTCCAGGTTCAATGAGAGACCATGCCTCAAAGAAATATAGTGGAGATTGATAGAGCAGGTTCACTGATATCCTCCTCTGAACTCTGAGTGTGCATGCACCTGTACAAACACATATGCATTTACCACATCTATGTATATAAATGCACACCCATGCAGACAGACAAACACAAAAGGCTGAACTTTCGAATTAGGAAGGCAGACCTTATTCTAGACTTAACCAAACTTTCATAAATTCATGTACTTAAAATTTCTCTACATCTTTGGTATGAGGCCTTCTTCAAAAACCCTAAAAATGCAGCAGGGCAGTAGTGGTTCATGTTTTTAATCCCAGCATTCCAGGAGCAGTGGCAGGCAGATCTCTGAGTTATGAAAGCTGAGGGAGGCCTACTGGTCTACAGAGTGAGTTCCAGGAAAGGTATGGCTACACAGAGAAACCCTCTCTCAACAAACAAACAAACAAACAAACAAACAAAAAACCTAAAAATGCAAAGACTACCAGTAAAACAAGAACACATAAAAAACACTACAAAAAGATTTAATATGCCAAAGCATACAAAAATTACTTAGGCCACCAAATCATTCTAAGTGTTGTAACCTGCTTAAACTCTATATAGCCCCTCCATTGAGACCTACTATAGTCCTTAGCACAACTATAGCTCCTCTGTTAACACCCTCTGCTAACATCTGCTTTTGTTTTTAGCATAACCACAGCCACTTTGATTTTAAGCCTCTATTTTGATCATAAGATGAAATTAGGTTCAGGTTCTCAGGCTCTGCCTACCTTTTACTTACAATTCAATACCTGCGAAATGTTCTGCTTGAATTAATGATCTGTTCTACTTAAACAAAAGCACAAGACCTTGCTATGTTCTTTTCTCCCAAAAGAATGGGGAACTGGAAAGTCCCCAAACCTATACGAAGCCTCCATTCAAAATGCTTTGTCTAGCAACCTAGATACAACATACTTGAAAATGTTTTAACTGGTAAAAAGGATGTAACACCTCAACTCCCCTTATCTCCTACAACTGGCTGCTTGGTTATGCTTTTATAAATAAAAAGCCTGCCTTAGAAATCATCTGACTCCCAAGCCCATACTGTGTCCCTGACTTTTCAGACTTTGTCCAGCGTTCAATACCTTCCATCAATCTGAGTCTGGAGTTGGAGTGGTCAAACGTGCTATTCCTGACCCCACAACTCTAAGAACCTGAACTTCTTTACAAAGGTTCTTCCTTTCAACAAATGGTGCATAATTTGTAGTTAAGATTTTTATTTTATTTATTTTTTTCTCTTGGTGTGGAATTTCCAAGTATGCAGGAACAAATATGATGTTGAATAGTTTACAACAAACCTTTCCTAAAAAAATAAATATGAGCTGAACACTTAGGAGAATAATTTTTTTCATAAATACTACCTCCAAAGTACAAATATCAACTGGCAATTTATAATAAACTATCTATAAATATAAGTAGTTACACATATCTTATATTTGAAAGCATAATCCTATGGCACTATACAAATAAGAAATTCTGAACATAAATAAAATGAGAGAATGAAATAAAGCATATTTTAAAGCATATTAAACAGGAACTTTTAATACATGATGACAAATTCATTTAAAATCTCGCCTGTACAAACCGCCAATGTTCATATGCTACAATTTACTGCTGATAGGACTGATTAATTTTTATGTAAAAGTTTTCATAAATGTAATATAACTACAAATATATGTCTCCTAAATAGGACTAATTTAAAATTGTTTAACCTTTTAATGTAATCACTCGAGGGCAGTGGAAAGACAGCTTGGCGATTAAAAGCACTGGCTCCTCTTCCAAAGAATGCAGATTCAGTTGCCCATAACCACAGAGCACCTTAGAACTGTTTGTAACTGTCTGATGCTCTCCTCTGGCCTCTCAATGGAGGCAAACCCACACACATAAAGTATTTTTTTTAATCACTTGAACTGTTTCACTTTAATTATCATGTTGCACATAGAATATTAAAATACAAACTGGAATTTTAGAATATAGGGTATCAGAGAGTAAAACCATGATAGGTTACTTCTAATAAAGATGAGGTAAATTAATATGAGTGGAAAAAGAGCTCAGGTCACAGCAAATGAGTGCACTGCATGTAAATCTGTTTGTCTGTAAATGAAAAGGTCTAATACTTTTATTTCATGTCCTAGTAAATGTACAAAAAAACCTCATGAGCACGCATATGGACAAAGCTGCATCTTATACCACTGAGAGCAAGCAAGCAGCACGGTAAAGTCAGAAGCAGGTAATACTGTTTAATGCTATGTGGAAAACAACTACCACAGACACAGCTGTGCGTAACCATAAAAAGATTCTTGGAAGGTTGGTTCATGCACAGAGTCTAGAAACTTGGATCTTGAAATGAAAAGTATTATCCTTTAGCTAATAAAAGTGTTCCTTTAGCTAGACTATGCAATGTTGTGTTTTTATACAGTCCCTACTTTGTGTTCTAAAGTCCTAGAATTTTGATATCTTAGACAGCAATTTACACTTGATCAATTAAAAAACAAAAGCCCTGGACCAGCAGCCTCAAGTAGGGTTTAGTTGGAAATAGCAATTGATGACCCATACCAACTGCTTTGACTGACTTGGCTTCATATTACTGTAATACATCATTGGCATCAGTAGAACCACAAGCTGGGTCCTCAGACGCGAATTCAATCAATCAAATAAAGGCAATCTTGGAGGTCCTTAACACAGTATATAAAATACTACAATGTATGAAGTTAAAAATAAAAATACTTATGACATGATAATGGAAATATACTATTTTTAGGCTTTAACATTAAATCTAATTATAATTCATTATTCTATTAACAATTACAAAATCACTTCACAATTAACAACTTAATGAGAATCAAAGGTTCTTGGAAAGAGTCCCAATGGCTCAAAAAGATAGCAGATTAGTAAAGGACAAAGGGAGATTTCACAACATGAGATGTGAGCACAGCAAAGAAAGTTATGGGGCAAACTAAAAATGGAATAGGTTCTGAAACCTTAAGTGAGTATGTTATAGTGACTATTGTTTAAATTCCTTATATACTGAAACATTTCAGATTATTTTCTAGTAGAAATTTTCAAAATGTTACAAGCCATCACTTACATAGCAGAAATGAGTAATGTGTAGTGCACTTCAGAAATCAAACCACACCCATGCTGACATTAATCTTGAAAGGTGAAATTTATAGTTGTCAATAAATATATTGCCTTTGATATGCAGTTACCATGTAAGAGTGACCCAATTTATGTTTGCATATATCTTTCTGATTTATGCTAAATACAGCTAGATAGACAGACAGATATAGATATATAGAGATGATATAGATATACAATCTTTATTTAAACATACCTTAACTATTTCTTCAATGAAACAAATATGAGAAACAGGATCTCTTTTCTTGGTTAATACTTTTTGTAGATGCTGTACCTAAAGGCAAGGAAGAAGAGAGAGGCAAACTATATTAAATAGGGAATTCTAGAGTGAAACCAATATAATGCTTAGGAACTAAAAAAAGCAAGGTGTATTTCAGAAATTCCTCAAAAAATAGTGTTGGTGCTAGCATATGGGACAAAAGGAAAGGGGAGGGAAGTGTATGCAGCCTCTGCATACACTACAGTCAACTAGCAGAGGTATTTGGAGTGTTCAGGGATGACAAAAAGTGTACCTTTTTGTCATGGAAGTGTCATGGAAGCTCTTTCCATCTTTTGAAATATGTACCTGACCACAGGCAGCACAGATATGATCCATGAGTTTTTCCATATTGGTCCAGAGGGAAGCGCGAAAAGCTGCTGTGTTTCCTGGAGTGGGCATAGTAGCTCGCCCAGGTCCTCCTAAGAGTAACAGAGAAGTGGGGAAAAGTAAAGTTCCCAAAGATAACAAAATATGTATTATTCTGAAAGCACAAAGAAAACAAATCCCAAAATAATCTTTCTTTCACAAATAGCTTATGTACAACTCAGCACAATCTTTGTGTGTAGTAAAAAAAAAAGAAGTAGGAAACACACAATCACATGCACGGGGCTATGAAAACAGAATAAAATCAGTAAAAATAGTTTTCTTTAAAGGGAAAGAGGGTGAAGAGACATGAAACAAAGTGAAATGTTTTACACATTCAAAATTAATTTTATAAGAACAAAGAGAAGCCCAAAAAATGAATTCAAATAAATACAGAATCAGTAAAATTATCTGCATATCAAATTAACAATACAACTATAGCAGAAACAATTCAACGAATTTTAAGTCACAGAATAATTACTTTGGGAATATATGTGCTATGGGCAAAAAGAACTGCAAGGAAATTATGAACGTAACAAGTTTGCGGTGTACGCAATTTGGATGTAACAGCCCTGCAGCTAGTTTAGATACTACTTTAAAAGCAGCCACAAGGTTCTCATTATAAACAGGAAAGGTGAACAATGAAATGGAAACTAAAAACATTTCCCAAATCTGTTTATTACTTCAGTAATAATAAACATAATAATAAACATATCTAGAATCCAAGTTTTTATTTCTACAACCATCATTCCCAAAGCCAACAATCAAACCAGAGCTTATTGATAAAAGAGAGAGAGAGAGAGATTTCAGAACTACAACATGAAAAATACAGTGCAGAACCACTATTGTGCCAAATGATGTATAAAAACAAAACAAAACTCTGGACTTGGCTGGAGGGGGCTGTGCTTACAGGTGTTGGTCACTCTAAAAGACTTGCACCATCAGGATACACACTCCTGCAGCTCTCCTCTATCTGGGGCAGAATTAAGGAGCCAAAGTAAGCTGTTTTGCAGCTCCTCCTACCTGGAGCTGAAACAGCTATGGTCTTACCAATACTTGGCTCTTGTCATGTACTCCATGCAGACCAAAATCATTTAGCGTGGAACTTCCTACAACTCCCTGAAAGAGCATAACCCCACTTTGTTCAGGGGATCCCTCTGAAGCCTGGTACCCTTCCATGCTGTCGAGGGCAACTTTCTCTCATACTCTTTGCTTTAAGCTAACTTTAGTAGTATTCTCACAATGTTCCTAAGTGCTCTTCCACTACAAGATGTGAAGTGGAAGATGCTCATATGGACCTTGTTAGGTCTCAGGACCCGGGACAAATGGCTAACTGAGGTGCCTATTAAGATACCAAGACTGATGCTAGCCAACCTTCCCAGCATCACTCAGTACTTGTGGCTCCTCCCAGCATGTCTCTTCTGCCTAAACATCTCCATCCCAGGGGCTGGGCTTCCACTTGCTCTCCTTCCCTGGCCTGATCCCTATGTAACCCAGCTATTTTGGCTACATTGGTCTCTTGGCTTTTTGGCCTCTTTACCTGAGTCACCTCTAGGTAGGCTGGTGTCTCCTTTCTTGCTCTCCCTCCTCTCACTTATGGTCTGGTTTATTCTGTCGGCCATGTTCAGCCTGGATTCTTCCCTCTGCCTGCTTTCTTTCATCTATCTACAATAAAAATCTTCTCCACAGTTTAGAAGTAATCATATCCTCCTCCTTTTACTTCATTTTTTTATTCAGTCCTGAGGCTCTCATATTTAATAAAACTCATTCCTAAAGGGCAATCAGTCTTGGCATCCCTCCTTTCTCAAACCAGTCATTCTCCAAACAAGTTACCTCAAAACAAGTTGGGAAAAATCAGGCCATCGAAAAATAATACTGATAATAACGGATTTTAAAACTGATCAAAATATAAGTCATGAATAAATAGGGAGAAGCAAGCATTAAAAAAGGATAAAGTAGCTGGCAAAATAACTCACCAGGTAAAAGAGTGTGTTGCCATGCTTGGCAAACTGAATCAGCTCTAGTTAGTTGTTCTCTAACCTCTGTACATGTGCCATGGTATGCATTCACGCACATACACAAATAAATACATACACAAATAAAATATAATAAAAATTTTAAAAATAAAGCCGAAAGAGGAAAAGCTGCTTTTGAGGTGACTCAGTCAACGTTCAGAAAACCAAAATCCTGGTCAGAATTCACAGGGAAAGCCAGGCTCACCAGGTTATAGAAGGAAATGGGTACTTTACTGGAACGTGGACTAGAGGCTATTTGTGTTACATGCTACCAAACAATTTATTTGTATTCTAAGACATTGAGGAATTGCTGAATTTAAAGATAGAAGGCCAAATACCTTGGAAATGTTAAGTATTCAAGCTTTAGGATGATTATTGCTAGCTATGTTGTGCCTGATTTAAAGTGAAAATAGGGACAAAAACCAGAGTGAAAAAAAAAAATCAATAAAACTTATGAGTCTTGGTAGAAAACAAACCAACCAACCACACATTTAAATTTGAGGCAATGAAAGGTATGTTTGCTGAAAACATCAGAACCACCACAAAGAAGGCAAGCAGTGTGTTCCAGAACAGGAAAGATGTTTGGAAGGTATCTCAAAAATTGGCCAGGCCAAGCCCATAGACTCTGCTTTGAGAAGAGAGGTCCTAGTTTATACAGAAACAAAGAAAGCTTTTTCTCAGGACTCAGAGTCCACTGAAGCTATTGTCCTGGTGACTGCTGGAATAGGAAGTAGGCTTTCACACTGACCATTTGATGCTAACTTTGTACACAGAATGCATGAGTCATAAAGACTTCCACTTAGACTTCAAAAGAAGAGCTGGAAGGCCAGTATATGGACAGGTCAAAATGTCTGTGGATAGCCTCTAAAAACTTGCCACATACATTTTGAGAGTAGAACCAAAGCTGTAATGGAGACCTTAGGAAACTAGGGATGCTAGACCCTGAGGACATCCGTAGAGGCATGCTGCAAGCAACAAACTGAACTGCTGAAGACAGAAAGTCGATGCAGGCTGAGCGGGTCTGGGCAGACTCTTCTGGAGTACACATACTAGTACTCTGTACTCTAGCTGCTGGTCTTGGACCAAGAGTGCTTAAAGTCTGTCCTGCTGGATTCCAGTCTTGAGGTAGTTTCATCTCTCCCCTTGAAAATAACAGCAGAGCTAAGTTATTAATCCCATTTCCTACCCTACTCTTCAGTATTTTATGTGGGAACTTTAAACTTTTTTTTAAAGCTTTACTGAGGATAAGAAGTAATAGTTTGTCTCAGTAGAGACTTTCAAATTGGACTTGAAAACAACACTGAACTGTTACTATGACTATGAGAACACACAGATAAGACTGAGCACGCCTTGCTATGTAATGGGTGTGACCCTTAAGGGCCAAAGATGGGGCGTAAGAATTTAACTGTCTTGTCCTGAAAGTTTAAGGCTCCAGCTGGTAACAGTACTGAGAATCAGTGGGAACTTAACAGGGTAAGCCTAATTAAAAGTAGATCACTATGGGACATGACTTCGCAGGAGTCATGTCATTTTATTCCTGGCTCCATTTTCTCTCTCTTTTGCTTCCTGGCTGCCATGAGGTGAATAATCTTCTCTACCGCACTCTCCTAATACCACGATGTTTTGCATCACTGAGGCAGACAAATATAGGAGAAGCTGAGTATCCAGTGACGCTGCCTAGCTTGAGCTACATATACAATTCTTTTCCAAAAAAAAAACCTTATGGACCTGCACTCCTACCTGCACTGCATATACAACATGCTACAAACAATGGAATAGGTCAGATCCTCCCAGAAACTTACAATTAGCTAACCTTCTGTGGTCACCCATATCCTGGAATATCTGAAAATTATAAACAATGAGATGATCCAGCCTGGGCTGATTTTTGATACAAGCACAATAAGGCAAAATGTTTCTAAGTGAACTTTTAGTAAAAATATCCTATCTACCATCATATATATATATATTTTCCACGCATGACTGGACATACATGATTAAAATCAGATACATACCAGGAAAGGGTATACACAATAAATAAAGTAGTATATCACCCAAGTCCATCAATCAAAATACCATTTATACCTACCCTTGGCAAATAACTACTCTTTCTGCTGGACCTACAAAAGGAAACCCTAGACAGTAAGCAAACACTCCTAAATTGCACGCCTGTTCTGAGCCTGCTACTCTCTCACTGAAACAAAACTAATATTTCTTCCTTTTAAATGGTTTTTCTGAAGATACACACTAAGGAAATAAAAAGATCCACAAAGATTTTTATGGTCACAAGCTAAATAAATGCTCTGTACTGAAGATATAACCATGGTAGGAATAACCAACTCACTAAAGAGAATACTACATAAGGAAAGGAGTGAAAGAATATTTGAAATAAATGGATACTTCCACTAATCAAATTTAACAGTCTCAAGACACACAAGTAACTGTCTTAAATTTTGTTTTATTAAAATAATTAAAGAAAATAAGAGTTCCTGAAGGAAAAAATACTTACAGGTTAATAATATCTTCATTTGAAAGCCAGCAAGACTAAGAAGGAGCTTAAAAAGTAGGAGCTAATTTACATAAAACAAATAAAGAATCAGATAAACCCTTCAACTCATGAAGTGTTCCTATCAAATGCAATTGATAAATTAAAAGGAAGAAAAGGCCAGCTAACTGAAAAATGAGCCATTACTGGGAAAACTGCTTTATAATCAATTGTAAGCAAAACTGTGAAACAGACAGCAGAGTTCCTACTCAGTGAATCCTGAGGTACACTTTGTTGCTTCATCACCTGAGAGGTGTGCTTTCTCTCTTAGTGACTGTTAGGATTTGGTTCCAGTTCAGGGTACCTCTAATGACTACAGAACAAACATATGAGATGCTGGAAGAAGTGAGTTGATGATAGATACAAAGGACTTGGAAATTTTAGAGACCATGAAGAAATGATGGAAAGACAGAATGGTCTAGGTAGGAAAACTCTAATCCAACTCTGGGATCCCCAGACCATACTAAAAGATGTGAGGATTAGCCTCCACTATCACCTTAATTGGAAAAGAGGCAGAGATGAGTAAATGTATCTCTGAATGTACCTGTGAGGGTAGTCTCACAGATAATGAGAGATCTAGTTTAACCAATGAGCTAATCCATTAAGCTTTAAAAACTCTGAGCATACAACTGGGAGTTAATGCAAATGCAGAAGGCAGGGCCTAGTTGAAGGAAGCCGTCACTGGGAGTATATGTTTAAATGTGTTACCTTGGCACTGTCTCCTTGTTATTCTTCTCAACTTTCTGGCAGACAGGAAATAAAGTTCTTTGCTCTAGGACACACATTCTGCCATGATCATCAGCATCACTTAAGATATACAACAATAAAGCCATCTGAGCATGGAATGAAAACTCTAAAAATATGAGCCAAAAGGGACTTCTTCTACAATTATTTTTTTTCTCAGACATTAGTCAAGTGACGGAATTCTAACATGCCAGTTAATTACAGAATGTTGGACTCTTGTCTGAAATGTTTTTAATTTAATTTTCTGTATCCCCACTGTAGCCCCCTCCCTCATCTCCTCCCAGTCCTACCCACTCTCCCTCTTCTCCCCCTATGCCCTTTCCCTAGTCCCCTGACAGAGTATTACCTCCTCCCCTTCTATCTGATTCTAGCTTATCAGTTCTCAGCAAGGCTGGCTGTATCATATTCCCCTGTGGCCTGAATTTTGAAGTCTATATGGAGACACATAATTCATATTCCTTAGTGATACAGAACTTGAGAACTAGGTTTTCTATGAGAATAGTTAGGTCGTGGGGTGGTGGGGATCTTTAGTGACACCAGGGTTCCTGGAGAAGATGCCAACAATCAAAAAACTTTGGCAAAGTCTAAAGAAGCTGAGTAACGTGAATCTTCAAGCCAGTATTCTTACTGTCATAGTCTGCCGCTGTATTGACATGATAAAACCTTAACCAAAAGCAACTGGAAAAATAATAGTTTATTTTAGCTTACAGGTTACAATCCATCCTCGAGGGAAGCCAAAACAGAAATTTAAGGAAAGAATAGAAAATAAGGACATAGAGGATGCTGCTTACTTGCTTGCGCCCAATGGCTTGCTTGCCTACTTTCTTATACAATGCAGGACTATCTGTCAGGGGTAGTCCGCTAGGCTACACTCTCCTACATCAATCACTAATCAAGAAAGTGCCCCACAGACATGTATACAGGCCAACCTGGTAGAGGCAATTCCTCAACTAAGATCACCTTATTTCAGGTGACTCTAGGTGTGTATAGTCAACAAAACCCTAAACAGCAAACTAACAGAGGCATTTTCACAAATTACTTTCAAAGCACTGCTTAATTGTTTAAAGTTTGTATTATGTGTACGGTGTACATAAAACATACACTGAAGCCATAGCGTGCATGTGTGAAAGAGGCGAGCTCTGTGGTTGGGTCCTTCCTTCCACCTTCACTAGGGTTCCAGAGACTTTAATCAGATCATCAGGTTCACAAGGCAAGCATTTTACCCTTTGGGACAACTCACTGATCTCATTTCATATCTTTTCCAACTGCATTTAAGTATAGGTGAAAGAACCAAATCTAAGGTCATGGGCATTGTGAGTAAAGACACTATAATAAAACTCTGGTTTGTGTAAGAGAGGAAAGGAGTGGCTTTAGGCCTAAAGGCAAATATCAGTCAACTATGATTTTCACTTATTAGTTACCTTGTTTGTATTTAACAATTAAAATAGGGTTAATGATAAAAGTCTCCAGAAAACAAATTAACAGTAACAATCTACATAAACTGTCTACCGACTTTTTGGTAGAGCTAAGATACACAGGCAAGAATGGGTAAAGGAAAAAGTAAACTGTTTAACACTGGAGCATGATAAAAAAGAAAAGTAAAACTTAACCATAATAAAGAAATATTTACATAATAACTGACCCTCAATTGTGGAGAGATACTGAAAGTAAAGTGAGAAGAAAGGGTGGAGAGAAGTTGAAAAGAACATACAAAAAGCAAAAAAAGCAAAACACCAACGATCTCAACAGTTTTACCAGGATGACACACAAAGTTCTTGAACTTGAGGAAAGACATGCTTCTGAGATAACCAGAAACAAAGGTGCCCCTGAGCTGAACATAGATACTAGAGGTAGAGTAGAGTAGAGTAAAGCTAAAAGTAATTCCTAAAGAAACAACAGAAGGATCACTGGTCCTATAGTGGAATCTGAAACACCTCACCCAAAGACTTGGTCCTCAATATTAAACCCCCCCCCCCATAGATGCAACACACAGAGCTCAAAGCCAAAAAGTGGGAGCTGACACGACAGAGATTGGATCACTTGGCTCAGCTTTGCTGGATATTTGTCAAGCAGCTGTACTCGCTTTATAATTTTCACTGTTTCCAAAATATTGCAGTGCCACAGTTGGACTTCAGTATAACACCATCCTGATCACCATCCTGGGTAGCAGTTCATTAGTCATTGCAAATATAAAATGATTCCTTTCTTCGAACCAAAGGCAGTGAGATGAAAAGATGATAAAGCATCATGTACCCTCAGTGTCCATCACTAGCTGACAGAAGCTCAGGTTGGCAAAAACATGACCATAAAAATAATGTGAGAAAAATCCTTGCACACTGAGATTTGTAGTGGATGATTTCTGAAATGAAGAGACTGTTATTGAAGGAACCCATCTCAACACTGTGAACCAAAATTCCTGGAAAGAAGCCATATTGGATTGACGGGAAATTTCTTGTGAATAATTTATGCATTCTCCCAGGAGTACTGCTTCTAAGCTGCCCAAGGAAAAGTCCTGAGCATATTATCCCTCCCACTTCTAGGGAGCTATCCTTACCTGGCCAGCTTGAAGGTCCTCCTTACACCCTGGAGGTTGTGACTCAAATAAAGATGCCAGAGTCCTCCTTATGAGGCTCTGATTCCAAGATACTCTTTGGACATCTGTTCCTGCACTTATACAGGAAAGAGATAATCAAAACAAAGTAAACTTTAAAAGGTAAACGAGATTCAGTCCGATAGAGATCAAGTTAAAAGCCTCTTCCCATTACTCATGGAAAAGGAACGAAGTGTACAAACGATAAAAGAATAAAGTATCCTGTTTTTGGGCAAACAGGATAGACACCAGATATAGAGAAGACAAGGAGCAGGACAGGAGCCTTCTACAGGGGGTCTCTAAAAGACTACCCATCAGGGTATGGAAGGAAATATTGAGAATCACAGCCAAACTTGGGGCAGAGTACAGGAAACCTTACAGAAGAGCAAGACAGAAATCCTGGAGGGGACAGGAACTGCATAAAGAGGCCAATGGAGCCAAAATACCTGGGCCCAGGGGGTCCTGCAGAGACTGATACTCCAACAAGGAGCATGAATGGAGAGGATCTAGATCTCCTGCTCAGAAGAAGCCCATAGGCTGCTCAGTTTCTAAATGGGTTCCCTAGTAAGTGGAGCAGGGGCTGTCTCTGACATAAGATCAGTAGCCAATTCTTTGATCACCTCCTCCTGGAGGGGCAACCTTACCAGGCCACAGAGGAAGATGATGCAGCCAGTCCTGATGAGAACTGATAGGCTACAGTGAGATAGAAGGGGAGGAGGTCCTCCACTATTAGTGGACGAGGGAAGGGGCATAGAGGAAGAAGAGAGAGGGTGGGTGGGACTAGGAGAAGATGGAGGGGACTACAGCAGGATACAAAGTGAATAAATTATAATAAATAAATAAATAAAACAAACAGAAAGAAAGAAAGAAAGAAAGAAAGAAAGAAAGAAAGAAAGAAAGA
>NW_026585644.1:12392233-12430519 GCF_907164565.1 Psammomys obesus
AAGAAAGAAAGAAAGAAAGAAAGAAAGAAAGAAAGAAAGAAAGAAAGATGAAGAAAAAAAAAAAAAAAGACTTGGTCCCTAATGCAGCAGTGTTCTGAGGACATGATTGGATCATGAAGAGTCTAGTGTCATCAATGGATAGTACCATTGGCTGAGTTTTTAACAATAGTCTACTGAAAAGTGGCAGAAATCACAGGAGGTAAGGCCTTATTAGACGAGGCACATCTAAGGCTGTATTTTGTCCTTGGCTCCTTCCTCTCCAAGTTTCCACACTCCCAGAACATAAGAAAATTTGTCCCGCCCTATTATGTTCAATCTTACAATGGCCCAGAAACAACAGAGCCACTGTGATCTTGCCCTGAACTTCTACAACTTGCCCAAAACTAGCCCTTTCTCCTTTCAGCTGCTTTACTCTGGTATTTCTGTCGCAGCAGTGGAGAGCTGTCTGCTATCTCAGAACAATTACAGAAAACATCCTCCCTTAGATACACCATAAATAAAGAGGACAGTAAAAACAACCCCCAAATTCTAAAGAGCAAAGGTAGAAACACAGTGAGACAAAATAGGCAAGAAGAAATCATACAAAATAAAGAAAAATACAACAATATTAAAATAACTACAGAAAAAAAAAACCCCACTACACATGGAAAACAAACATCTGATACATACATGTACCAAGTATGCATAAGTTTTAAGAAGAACAAGTGGAGTACAAAAATAATCAAAACTGAAATCAAACTCTGAAAGACTTATTGACACACAGCACCAAACTCCAATGTAACAAGTTCCTAAACTTAAAGATACAGAAAAGCCATAAGGGCATCCACAGAAAACTAGTTACCAAGTTACTGTGGTGGCACAGAGGTAACGTGCTCACAACAAGCATTAGGACCTGACTTAGTTCCTCAGAACCTCCTTCAAAGACAGGCAAAGCACCAAGTATACTCTAGTAGCTGTGAAGGGAGACAAAAGACCCATTACAGCTCCAACAGAGAGATTTGGGTTCAGTAAGGCATCCCATCACAAAGAGCAAGCAACCTCCGGCCTCCATACACACATGCACTGGAGCACACCCACACACATGCACAGACGTGCATACAATACATATACACTCACTAAAGAACAAATTGTCTGTGTAGGGGGTGTCTGTTTCCCAGGCCTCCTCTCTTAGGTGGGGAAACTGAAGCAAACAGTGTGTTTCCCTTCTTTCCCTACCAATCCCTTGCCTCCCCTCCCCCGTCTGCTTCTGAGTCCTTCCGTATATAGAGGTAAGTACTGACTCACACACTCTCAGTGTTAAGTGAAGCAGGCAGGCTGACAGTGAGCACAAATCATTAAGAGCTGAGGCGAGGATACACTGGGCTTATCTGCTAAATTTCTGCCTCAATTATTTTCTCAGGTCAGAAAGGAAGAAAAACATTGCACACTGAGCCACAAAAAGTTGCAAAATTCTAAGGGAAAGAAAGTAAAAATGAAAAATATCTGCTCAAACTATTTAAACACAAGGACGAAAGATACTACCAACCATGTGAGGGCTCCAAAAACATAGTATCTAGAAAACATTTTTAAAAGATTAACTGTATTGTGAAATCCACAGAAGGAAGAGAAGAAAGTAGAAATGGGTAACTCATATTTAAAAACCAGGGAAGGGTCTCCTTAAAGACTTCAGCAGCCACCAGCACCCACAGAACTCAGGGGTATCTGAGGAGCCTGAGGAACCCAGCAAGGCTTCCAGAGGAAAGATGAGCTTTTAGAGTGCAGAGTATCTCCAGAACAACTGAAAAAAGACAGGCCTTAGGGGGAGACACTTTTATAAAGTGGTTTCATGGTATTTGGGAAAAAAAAAGATGTCTGAACAGAGCAGCCTGTGCTGCAGAGAGAGGTGGAAGTAGAGACAAAACAGAGGTGGCAGTTATGTCAGAAAAAAAGAGTGTGCAATTGCGGAGTCCACTAGGCCATGCCTTATCAAGGAGGCACTGCTGCTCCTCAAGCTGCTTAAGCCACTTACCCTGCTTACCCTGCATGGGGAGGAGAGTGCAACACTTCGGGTGCCCTTAGGCTATAAATACAATGGTCATGGGTGGCTGGCAAGGGTCAGGTTATGTACAGCAGTCTGGAGCTTGTGCAGGTCCTGCTCCCAGACACACTGCCCAACTACAGGATCACCCTGACCCCAAGTAACAAGATATTAGAGATGAAAAACAGTTCATTTCCTGGGGCCATGTAGATGTACAAGTCCTTGCTGTAGCTAGAAGCCACGCTGATGTCCACGGTCCATGCTGCCACTAGGAATCATGTGGAAGTCTATGATCCTTGCTGCCACCAGCTGCTTTGAGCAAGGAAGCTTCTTTTGCAGTAGCATCCATGACTGAAGACTTACAACTGAGAGTGAGAGACACTAAAGGCAACCTCCCCCTGTCCCCAACTGGGAAAAAAGCAAAAAAAGTCCAGACAGGAAGCTACTAAAGACAGTCCTTAAAAACTGTGACAAAGATGCTGAAGCGTAGCTCTTCACAACTAATGGCTTCTTGGGGGACGTGACGGGGACTGGCCACTGGCAGTTCGACCATGCTCCAATGATTTTATGTGCAACACAAATTGGACAAATGAGAATCAAATAATTTTAAAATATAATGAAGAAGCATAAAAGCCAGATTCAAGAATAATAAAAATATGAAAAATCATACAAGGGCTGGCAAGATGGCTCAGTGAGTTAATGAACTTATCACCAAGCTTGATGACCTAAGTTTGATCCCCAGGTCCCATGTCATAGGACAGAGTCAACCTATTCCTGTAAGTTGTCCTCTGACATCTGCATACACTATAGCATGTATGTGACCACATACATACACATACATAAAATAAATAGAAGTAAAAATGGAATAATGATGGGAATACTAGCCATGAAGTTTAAGAAATACAAAAGAAAATGAAATAATATTATTTCTTTTTTCCTAATCTTGTTTCCTTTATTCACACTCCAGAGCAAGTGGCGTCCTAAACTTCATTACCATCCACATGTTCAGCTTCCCGTGTGTATGTGCATACCCAAAGCAACCCAGAGCCCAGTCTGCCACAGTCTCAAATTTGGGGCGTCATAAACAGAGGGCTGTTCCTTAGCTGCCTTATGCTCTGTTTCTGACTATTATCTACATTGATATATACCTATTAGATATAGACCCATTAGAAGATAGGTTATTTTCACTGCTATACAAAAAAAATAGTGCAATAAAAATTCTTGGACCAATGAGGTGGGCAAGTGGGTGAAAGCATTTGCTACACAAGCCTAGTGGCCTATTTCAATCCCCAGAACAAACATTACGGTAGAAAGAAAGGAGGACTCTATAAAATTTTCTAGAATTCCAAATGCTACCTACAGACATGTGTACTAACTCTCACATACCATGCACTTACACTTTTAAATTTACACACGTGCAATGCAGCATGTTTCTCTTGACACATCCCTACAGAGGAGTTTGGATCATAAGGAGAACACAATCTGAGCATGTAAAACCAAGCTGGTGAGGCTGAGGAACTGAACCATCTCCTTCACCCACAGTATGAATCTAGGTTTTTGCTCTCCTCTAATAGTTGTGTCTTGGACTTTGGGTAATTGGGAGAAAATAGTACCTTTCTTGATTTGCATGGTCCTAATCACTAGTTGTCTTGATTAGGGTCTCTATTGTTGCCACAAAACACCTTGGTCAAAAAGCAAGTTGGGGAAGGGTTTATTTGGCTATTACTTCCAAATCACTATTCATCACTGAAGAAAATCAGGACAGGAACTCACACAGGGCTGGAACCTAGAGGCAGGAGCGGATGTATTGGCCATGGAAGGGTGCTGCTTACTGACTTGCTCCCCATGGCGTGCTTAGCTTCTTTCTTATAGAACCCAGGACCACCAGCCCAGGGATGGCTCCATCTACACAGACTGGGCCCACTAATAAAATGTCTTACACCTGGATCTTTTGAAGGCATTTTCTCAAACAAGATTCCCTCCTTTCAGATGACTCCAGTTTGTGTGTCAAGTTGACATAAGACTATCCAGAACAGTAATTAGTTCGTTCCCTAAAAAGATGTTGAAAGTCTTTTTAATATTTATTGCATATCTGATCCTGTAACATCAGTAATCATAACTACAAAGCTACAAAGCTACTTAAAAGCTGGCTTGCAAACTTTGGTTTTGTTGTAGTTTTGTTTTTTTCCAGGTAGCCCAAGGTAGGCCTCAGCCTCATGGATGCCCGATCTAAAGGTACTGATCACTACACTACCTTTATGCATTTTTGCCTTCTGTATACATTCAAAGTGATAGTTTTTAAATTGAATTATTTGATATTAAATCTATAGAAAATTTACAATTAATGTATAAAAATATATTGTTGTGGTATAATGGCATACCTGAATACTTTAACTGGTATTTAAAATAACTCCATGTAACCTCAGTATAGATGAAAAAGTAACATAAATACCATTTAATAGTAGAAATAAAGAAAATAGTTATTCTTTTAAAAGATGGGGATCCGGTGCTGAGGGGTTCGACATTACAGGACGGTATCCCCTTCTCAACACAGTAATAAGGCAGCTTTGAAACCCTTTATTCTTTCTATTAAAGACGCCTACATTAAGAATGATGTCATGTGAATAATTGCTTTCATTTTTCTCTGTTCTTGACAACACAAGAGGGAATGAGATTAAACGGCTCCTGGAAACTTAAACATTAGATCAAACTTGGTGAAAATAATCGCTAGCAAAACCTGAGAGGAAAATCTCCTTTGGCAATTTCTTTTCAACAAGCTCCTTTGGTAATTGTATGAATATGGAACTATTCAGAGGCCAAAGCGAACTTGTAAAAATTTTGTTGAGACTGAAGCCTCTTTTATTTCTTTTTATTAGTGCAATTGATTCAGGAGATATGGACTCAGTTTTGCTTAAGGTTGTGTATAAAAATAAGATTCTTTTGTATTACCTATGTGCTAGAAGTATCATTAATCTACATGGTCATTTTGCTTATAACTCAGGACTACTTTGTGACTGTTAAAATACCTTCAAGAAAAAATATGTGGAAAATGATACAGTTTTTCTGTAGACTGGCAAAATGGGATAGTAGAGTCAAACAGAAGGAAGTCAAGATATATTTGTTTGAACGTTAAAGTTAATAGGGCATTTGTGGGATGAAAAAACTCGAGAAGAGAAGACTGATAAACTAAGCAAAACAGAGAAGGGGTGGGATCTAAGGGCAAGTTGAGTACTTTTTTCCTCTGACTACAAGAGAACAGTGCATGGTGAGAAATGTAAGGAAGAAAGTGCAGGGAGGAGCAAAGGAGGGGGAAGCGATAAGCTAGGCCTCCAGATGACACTGTGCAGTACAGTGCAGCAGCAAGGCTCAGAGCACTAAGTCAGGGCCATGTGTCGCCTAGAGCCTAGAGCTGCCATGCTCCCAACATTTTATCTGTTTTGACTGCCTACGCCATCACTGCTTTTTCCAGAAAGCTAAAGTAGAAATGGAATTCCTTAAAAATGTTTTCCTTCCCAATAAAAAGTACATGTCAGGATAAGGACTTTAGGAAGAAAAATATGTTCTGTTCTTTTTTTCGCATCTGTTTCCTTCCAACTAAATGATGGCCCAGCTTAGCCATCTTTATCTGCATAAGTTCTGAAACAATTTTTTTTTCATTTTTGTCTACTAAAAAAAGTGAGGCATTAGATGCTTTGAAACATGAGTGTTTCATATACTATTCAGAGGACTTCTCCACTATAAATAAACAAACGAGCTAAGTATAAACCACACCCATACCTCTCACAGCTGACTGGGAAGGCTGAGTCAGAACTCTGACGTCCAGGGCATTGCTGATACTCTCTTCCACAGTAGCACAATAGCCATCCACCACACTGGTGACAGTGTCCTTCAACGTCCCGAGATTATGGAAAACCTGAAGAGCTGTTCCAACCTGAGTTGGATTCTGAAATACAGGTGAAGTGGAATGAAAACAGATATAAACAGGAAATAAGAAAAACCAATACAAATCTTAAAAAACAATTCAATTGGCACTTTAGCAGTTACTACTATATTTCCAGTTAACAAAAGTAAGGGTAAAGGCAGTTTGGAATAAGTTTTATTTATATACATATACTGCTGTGCCATATCTTGATAGAATATTTAATTTGAATATTCATTTGTTTTTTTTCTTGCTCAATAAAAAAGAATCTCAAAACCATTTTCTGTTACTTTTAAGTGATTAATCTCTACTTCTACCTACTTCTCTGCTTTGTGTGTGTGTGTGTGTGTGTGTGTGTGTGTGTGTGCACGTGTGTACAAATTCAAGGTAAAGTATTATTTTAACATAATGCCAGTAGATTTCACAAGTAAGTTTTGTCTCATTTATTAACTTACTTAGGAATAATAACTAATGAAATAATTTGCAGATGCTGAGCCATGATGAAGTCATTTGAATGAAGAATTTAACTACCAAGTCCATATATATACATGTACACACAGAGAGGAAGGAAGGAAGAAGGAAGAAGGAAGAAGGAAGAAGGAAGAAGGGAAGAAGGGAGGAAGGGAGGAAGGGAGGGAGGGAGGGAGGTGCTAGCAAGACTAGACATACCACTAGGTTCTGAGTTTGACTGAGAGATCCAGCCTTAATGAATTAGGTGCAGGAGCAATGAGGATAATTTCCTGATATCAGCCTTTGAGCTTCCACATCACATATGCACCTATATACTAGTGCATCCATGTACAGGTACACCCACATACATCTCTGCAACCACACTCAAACACACCTGAAATCTAGATCATAAACTCAAATACTGTCAGCATCTTTGAACTGTCTATGCTTTTCCAAACTGTACCACTCCAAGTATTATCACCACTCTAACTTTTGACACAAGATTAATTCTACCTGTTTGTCACTCCAACATCAGTAGAATTATATAGTTATGTGATTCTGTATCTGGCTTCCTTTGCTCTGTGTCTTATGGGTGGAATGTTTCTGTGTTGTGTCACGTAACATAAGTTGACTCACATTGCTGTACAGCATTACACTATAGAAATTTTCTTCTGTCTGCCTGTTCTACAGTGGACATATATATGAGTTGTTAATTCCAGACATATATATGAGTTGTTAATTCCAGGCATTATAATTAATACTGGAATAAACATTCTAACATTCAGCATTTGATGAACAAATATGCATAGGTGTTTCTGCTCTGTGAAAGCAGAATGGAAGCATTTGCAAACTTTGTGTTTACAGATACAGTAGACTTCCCAATAATACTGCAAAAACTGCAGAGGGAAATCTATCAACTCCCCTGCAACTGACAACCATGCCGCTGATTTAGTTACTGCTTTCCATAAGCACTGTGGTTTTAGTTGTCTTTTCAATAATGAAGAAGGGAGCTGCCTTGTCATGGATGGTATATTTGAATCTTTTGGTGAACATACAAAATACATATTCCTTGTTGCCCATTGTTCTAACTGGTTGTTTTATTCACATGTATATATATTTTTTACAAACTGTTTATATTAAGTGTAATCACTCTGATAATTGTTTCTATCATAAAATGTCTCTCACTCTTACTGAAGTCTTTTAAGGACAATATATAAATTCTTAATATAAAATAGTCTTTAATTAAATGAAAATAAATTCCTAATCTGAATGTACTTTCTATGGCTAGCACTTTGGGCACCCTGTTTCTTAATGGTATTTTTGATCAAAATTTCCATAACATTTCTACTCATTACAGCCACCCACCACTACCTCCCCTCAACTCTCCCCACTGCTCCCCTTTTTCTCTCCCTCCCACCCAGCTTCATGTCCTCTTTTCACTTTTTTGTTATTAAAAAGCCTAAGTCCAAAACAAACTAGTGATATGCACACAGCTGAGGCCATCCATCAGTGTGCATGGGCACCCTACCACATCCACACCAAATGAGAACTAGCTTCCTTCCCTCCTCAACGACTGACAGAGAGCAGCACAAGTGGCAACAGTCTCAAGCATCACGGTGTTACTTGGAGAACTGGAACAGTAGAGGTAGTTCGAGAAAAGTAAAATTTCTACTAGCAGGAAGTACTGACTTATAAACTTAAAAAACAGTTAAAATGGGAGCTGGAGAAATGGCTCAGACATTAAAAGCACTGGTTTAAGACCTCTTCCAGATGTCATGAGTTCAATTCCTGGCAACCACATGATGGCTCAAAACCATCTGTAATGAGATCTAGCGTCCTCTTCTCGCATAGACAGAACATTGTATAATTAATAAATATTTTAAAAAACAGTTAAAATGGGAACTTTTACTGTATATGTTTACTGTAATTTAAAAATATAGTGGGAGTCAAATTTTTCTTGGGCTAAGAAAAGGAAGCTGAATATGTTTTTTTATTGTGAACCAGAAAAATTAAGGAAAGTGAATAAAGTATATATTTCAGTTAATAAGTAAAACGTTTCAGCATATATTAATAAAGATATGTTTCATTCATAAATTAACTAATAGAAATTGTTTTTTAATGTTAGATATAAATATAGCATGAAATTAATTTCTATGCAATGTGAGATAGGAGTCAATTCCAGCACTTTCCTACATGAATATTAATTGATCCAACAGTATTTACTCACAAAAGTTCAAAGCAAATGAAAATCCTATCCCACCTTCTCCCTTTCAAATGCTACCTACACAGTAGGCCAACTATCCACATGTGTGACTGGCTGTGACTCCTCAATTCTCTACTTTAAAAATTAGTCATCTGGGGGCTGAAGAGATGGCTCAGCAGTTAAGAGCACTGACTGGTCTTCCAGAGAACCTGGATTCAATTCCCAGCACCCACATAGCAGCTCATAACTGTCTGTAACTCCTGTTCCAGGGGATACAACACCCTCACATAGACATATATGCAGTCAAATACCAATGCACATAAAATGAAAGTAAATAAATTTTAAAAAATTAGTCATCTGAATTATTAGCGTAGCTTTAAACTGTTTTTACTATCCAGTTCTTTTCTTCAATTTGAGATAAGTTATTCTTGGTTCATGGTACTTACATATACATTTCAGAATTGGCCTGAATTTCCATTTCTTAAAAACATGGGATTGCATTGGTAAAATTAGAGTTGACATCTTTATCATGATGGGATCTCCAACTCATGAATATAGTATTCTATTTATTTATTCGTGTCTTCATTAATTTCTTTCAATAATGTTTAGAAGTTTTCTATAAAGAAAGTGCATATATTTTATTATTTATAACGGTAGTTTGGGTTTCTTCTAAAACTCAGTTAAGCTATATAACTATGTTTTGTTTTAATCCCAAGTGTGGGGTTTTACTTTGCCCACATAACTGTCTTGTGCAGGGCATGGTCATTGCCAGCTGTTAACAGCAGCATAAAGAGGGCACAGTCTAGGGATCTGAGGATATAAATATGAGAGCCCAGGAAAAGGAAAGTGTGGGGTGAGTTGGTGGTATGTGGTCTGTGGCTAGTGGCAGTTGGAGAGACCAAAAACAAACAATGTGGTGTTAGCATATTAAAATTAATTTTTATTATTAAAATTGTAACCTAACAAGCTTTCTGTAATTAATTTTAACAGCTTATTAATCAACTGTTTTACTTTTTCTATATGCAGTCATGCTATCTCCGAATAATTTTACTCCTGTTTAATCTTTCTTTATTAATTCTTAATACAGATCTTCAGTTGATAATGAGTAAAGTATGCTATAGCAGAATCTTTGTGTCATTCCTAACCATTGATCAAAATGAAGTTTTATTTTTGGTCCCCTGGGAGTATTTTTAATTATAGACTAATTTTATTTCAGGGCCCACGATGATGACAGCCTTCCCTTTATTTAAGAAATGATATTGTACTTCTGGCGGGAAACCATCTTGGTCAATGTGAATTGTCCCTGCTCATGTTTGCTAGCACTGTGCTACTCATCACTTTACACCAGTGGTAAAGAGAGATAATTTTCTTCCTTATCATGTCCTTACTTTGATCCCACCATTATCCTGGCTTCATAAAAGAAGTGGGTATTCTCCTCTTTCCTCGATTCTTGGATAGGGTTTATATAATGTTGGCTTATTTGTTCCTTAAATTTTGGAAGAATCGTAACTATGAAGGTAGCTGCCCTTGTAGTTTCCTCAGTGAGAAAGTTTACAATGATAAATGCAATACTGGTAATAGAAGTAAAACTATTTAGACACAATCTTCCTAGCCTTATTTTTTAGGTTATTTTCCTAGAATTTTGAAAACTTTATCTAAATTTTTTAATCTATTGGTGAAAAGTTAGACTTAATGTCACCATCCTTTTAGATTTATTGGATCTATTATCAGACAATCTTTTCTCTGTTCCTCAACAATTCTTGGGATGTTTATCAATATAATTTGCCTTACCAAATAACTACTTTTACACTTTGTTGACTCTATTATTAGCTCTCATTAATCCTATTTTGGAGTAAGGCAGACATCATAAATCAAGCTCTGACATTAAACAGTCAAAACCAAAGGCAACTCACATGACCTCTTTAAGACACTTTCCTTGTCTACATAAGGCAGATGTAAGAACACCAACACAATGGGAAAATGAAAGTGGGGGGAGAGGTGCAGAGGCAGAATGTCCTTGTGCTGCCAGGGCCAATCTCAGCTCCTGAACTCTGTAAATCCTGCCTCTGCCTCCTGAGTGGCTGAGATTACAGGTTCATGCCAGAGAAACAAATGAAATAACATCAGTTAACCTTGACCTCGAGCTAGTGGCAGCATGCTATGGTAGAAAGAATGTGGGTTTTTACACTTACATGGCCTTCAGATGGAATTATAGCTCTGCAGTAAATAGCTATGTGACTTTGGCCAAACTACTCCATTATCACTCATCAAATTTTATGGTATTTACATAATTCACACTTAAAAGTGCTAAGGGAAGGTTCTATATTTGTTTTGTCACTACTACACTCCTAACACCTAACCAATGTGCTATGCGAATAGATGTTGGAAATTACTATCTGAATGTGTGAAGAATAAGTAAATTTCTACAATTGAGTTCTATTATTGCAACCTCCTCTGTTATTGTACCCCTCATGAGATTGCCAAGAGTCTAAGGTAACACACATTTCTTATACTAATAGAATATAGGACTAATAAAAGGTATGGGCTCGCTGTCATTTATTAATATCTCTGTAGTAATTCTAAAAGTAGCCTTTATTTCTATTACTAAGGGATTTTTCCCTCCCCCTTGGAATTTTGAGATAGGATCTCATTCTGTACCTCAGGAATGTCTTGAATTCATAAAAATCCTCCTGTTTCAGCCTCTTCGTGCTAGGGTTACAGGAATGGGACATAAATACCTCTCCAAGGAATCTTCCTTAGCAGCCTATCTTTAATTACTGAAATGAGTAAGAAACACATCAGAACTATCTGGGTAACCTTGAGGATGTCAGCTTGTTTTAATTTCATAAACTTAAAAATGATGAAAACAGATAATAAAAAAGTTTCCTAAACTTAGCCGAAGATCATTTTGAGGAAAACATAGTCTATAGGATCTAGTCTATAAGATCAAAATTCTTTGATATGGCCTGGGCCAGACGAAGCCTGTTTGTTTATATGATGCAGTTATTCAGATGAGTCTCCCTCTAGCAGCCAATAATGTGGTCATAAAGAATTTGGTTAGATGTGTTTGCCAGACTCTGAAAGAAAGTCATTTATGGACTAAAATGATGACAATAAAAAGTACCTGAAATGCCAAAAGTCTTGTCACAGATAGGCTTAACTAGCATTCCATAATGTTTTTTAAAGTTTTGCTGGTAGCTGTTGTTGTTGCTGTCTGATAAAAGAAAAAAAACATTGTTTCTCTAAATCTATGATCTTATTTGAAGGTATTTGAAGAATCAGTTGAATTTGACAAATAGTCATTAAAAAGAAAAAGAAAAGAGGAAAAGTAAAAGTAGACTGGGCTACACAGATGCCATGAGAATTGTTGTGGCTTGGAAAGTGGTCTCTTTGGGTCAACATATAAAGGCTTTGTGCCCAGGGAATGACAGGGTTCTACTGAGGACCCATAAACACCAGCTAAAATAAATGACTTTACAAGAAAACTGTATCAGTTATTTTCTTGTCCTAATGTGAAATTAACTAATACAAGAACATAAGGAGCAGCACAGAGGGAGAAACTTGAAACTCTAAAAGATAATAGATGCCAACTGGGATGGCTAATCTTAGTCGTCAACCTGATTACATCTAGAATCAACTTAAACACAAGCAAGTAAGCACACCTGGATTTTCTTGGTTGGAATACTTGAGGTGGAATATGACCCTAAATCCAGATCATATGACATCAGGGTACCCAAGCTAAATATTTAAAGGCCATATGTTTTTTATGGCAGTCCACATGAAAGGAGCAGGAAAGAGAAAGCTTTTGCTTTTTGTCTGCTTGCCCATTCTCTGGCTAGCAAGTTCATCTATTCTGTTCCTGACACTCATTAACAGGTTTTTGAATCTAATTTTTCAGGATTCCAACACAGACTAAAAAAACAGCAGCCCTAAAGGATTCCAGTACCAGATTGGGACTGCTGAGACTTCCAGGCTTACAGAGTCAGCAATTCTCAAAACCTTAGCCTTTCAGCAACCGTTCCACTATGCAAGCTAAAATCTGTAAGCCACACTAATAATTCTGTGTGTGTGTGTGTGTGTGTGTGTGTGTGTGTGTGTGTGAGTTCATTCAATAAGTTCATTCCTTAAGAGAACCCTAAGACTAGTATATGAACTAGCTATAATTACTAGAAGGGAAGAAAAAATACATCTTTGTGAAACCAGTGACAGGAAAATTGAAAGTAAAAACCTATTATTAATAAATTATTTCCTTAACCATGGATAGGTATAAGATACTAGTAGGGTCATCTTTGTTGGGAAATATGCTTCTAGAATGTATAGTCATAGCAAAACAGTCTGGTAGAAAACGAGATTGAAGAAACCAGAAGCCATACTGGGAATGAATACCAGAAGCACTGGAGCGAACAGAACAAAATGGGATGGTGGACTACTCTAGCATGGCTTGGATTACAACATTAAAATATTTGGAAATGAGGTAAGATTCAAGTGAGGATCAGATCCTGCAGATACTGAACAGTGGCATCCTTTCCCATCATTCTGTCTTATCATAGACAAATATCACATGTGACCACTAGTTCTTGCTAAGCCCTTATTAGTAAATTTTCAGGCTCCTGGCTCACTCAACTATAAAATAAAAGGACAGAAAAAGACACACTCCACTGCCTTCTTAAATATTATTAGCCTTCCATAATAACCATCCAGGATGTGCTGGTACTGTCCAAGAATACTAAAAATAAAATAATGCTGTATTCTAAAACCTTTGAATGTTTATGGGCTGACTGGAAATAATAAGAACAAGTAAGTCAGCAATTAAAATACACTAAAATAAATGAGAGATGATATGAAATGATTAAAGAAAATATAAAGAAGAGGTGGTTATTAAGATATAAAAAGGGAAAAATAGGGAATAAAGGAAACACTTCTTGAAGGAAGAAGTCTTCACTAAGACCTGAAATGAAGTAGTTTGTGAGGCTCTAAGAAGCTGAAGAAAGGAAGATGGAAGAGGCAGAAAAGGACAAAGAAAACTGCATGTACAAAGCCTGGGGGTAACAGCACACTGAAACCTAAATCCATTAACCCCATGCCTGCTGATGTGAGATGTACAGAAATAACCTCCTTCAAATCCAAGGGTTCGAATCCAAATAGGTTCCTCAACTGCTGATATGTCTCTAGGAATTACTCAGGGGACTGCTGAATAAAAATGGGCCTGTAGAATGCTTGTGAGAAGTTAGTGTGATTTTATTAGTAGTCTCTTTCTTAATTCTGGTTTTACCTGTTCATTCTGTTCATTGGGATGGACTCAAAAGACACATACACTTTTCTATGGATTACAGTTTTAATATAAAATTTCTAAAAGAAATAATAGAAAGTAACACACACCTAATATATAATTATAAAAACTAAAAACTAACAAATATAGTTTAGCTTGGGGCAAAAATATAAGATCAAGATAAATAATACACACATGATTAAGTTATTAAAGAAATATAAATATGATCTTTTCCTGAAATAATATAAGCAGTGTTTGTGTTTATATGTATACATTAAGAAAATTATTTATCAGTACAGTACTACATGCCAATAAAACTGGTGGCCGAAGCAGGAGTATGACTAGAGCACAGGGGTGCAAAGGCAGCTTGGAACTTAAAAGAGAACTCAAAACATTACTTATTTGATTATTTATGTATTTATCTGTTCATTCATTCATTTTGAAGCAGTCTTTCTCCACATACAATCCTGGCTATCCTAGAATTTATTATATAGACTAGGCTGGCTTCAAAGTCACAGAGATCTGCCTGCCTCTCCCTGCCTAGTGCTGTGATTAAAGGCTTGAACTATCACATCCAGTTCTTGAAAACATTAAAAAAAATTTTTTTAAAGGTGACTTTTACAGTATTGTCATAATTATATTTCATTTTTACTGTGGTCAAAATTAAATTGTTTGTGCCTCCAAATATTCAAATTTTTAATGCTGTGACACTGTAAAATGTATACATATATACATAAACTATTTAAATGCCTAACATACAATTCATATACATATAAATTTTACACACACACACACACACAACAAAGGTACCCCCTATATAGCTTCACAGTAGAAACTGGTCACTAGAAGAAGATATCAGAAGATGGAAAGATCTCCCATACTCATGGCTTGGCAGGATTAACATAGTAAAAATGGCCATCTTACCAAAAGCAATCTACAGATTTAATGCAATTCCCATCAAATTGCCAACACAATTCTTTACAGACTTGGAAAGAAAAATTCTCAACTTCGTATGGAATAACAAGAAACCGAGAATTGCTAAAACAATCCTCTACAATAAAAGATCTTCTGGAGGTATCTCCATCCCTGATCTCAAGCTGTACTATAGAGCAACAGTTATAAAAACTGTGTGGTACTGGCATAGAAACAGAATGGTGAATCAATGGAATCGAACAGAAGACCCAGAAGTAAACCCACACACTTACAGACACCTGATTTTTGACAAAGATGCCAAAACCATACAATGGAAAAAAGATATCATCTTCAACAAATGGTGCTGGTCCAACTGGATGTCTACATGTAGAAAAATGAAAATAGATCCATACTTATCACCCTGCACAAAACTGAAGTCCAAGTGGATCAAAGAGCTCAACATAAAACCAGACACATTAAATCGGCTAGAAAAAAAAGTGGGGAATACCCTAGAACTCATTGGTACAGGAGAAAACTTCCTGAACAGAACACCAACAGCACAGGCTCTAAGAGCAACAATCAATAAATGGGACCTCATGAAATTGAAAAGCTTCTGTAAAGCAAAGGACACCGTCATCAAAACAAAGTGACTGCCTACAGATTGGGAAAGAATCATCACCAACCCTTTATCTGACAGAGGGTTAACATCTAGAACATATAAAGGACTCAAAAAGTTAAACAGCAAAAAATCAAGTAATCCAATTAAAAAATGGGGAACAGAGCTAAACAGAGAATTCTCAATAGAGGAATATCGAATGGCAGAGAAACACTTAAAGAAATGCTCAACGTCATTAGCCATCAGGGAAACACAAATCAAAACAACCCAGAGATCTCACCTTACACCCATCAGAATGGCCAAAATCAAAAACTCAAGTGACAACACATGCTGGAGAGGTTGTGGAGAAAGGGGAACCCTCCTCCACTGCTGGTGGGAATGTAAACTTGTACAACCACTCTGGAAATCAATGTGGGGCTTTCTTAGACAAGTAAGAATAGGGCTTCCTCGGGATCCAGCTATACCACTCCTAGGCATATATCCAAAAGATGCTCCAGTATACAACAAGGACATTTGTTCAACCATGTTTGTAGCAGCTTTGTTTGTAATAGCCAGAAGCTGGAAACAACCCAGATGCCCCTCAACTGAAGAATGGATGCAGAAATTGTGATACATCAGAAATTGTGGTACAATGGAATATTATTCAGCAATAAAAAACAAGGAAATCATGAAATTTGCAGGTGAATGGTGGGACCTGGAAAAGATCATCCTGAGTGAGTTGTCCCAGAAGCAGAAAGACACACACTGTATACACTCACTCATATAGACATTTAACATAGGATAAACCTACTAAAATCTGTACACCTAAAGAAACTAATCAAGAGGGAGGAGTCTGGCTAAAATGCTCAATCCCTATCCAGAAAGGCAAAGAGGATGGACATCAGAAGAAGAAAACAGGAAACAAGTTAGCCTGCCAGAGAGTCTCTGAAAGGCTCTGCCCTGCAGACTATCAAAGCAGATGCTGAGACTTATGGCCAACTGTTGGGCAGAGTGCATGGAATCTTAGAAAAGAAGTGGGAAACAGTAAGATCTGGAGAGGACAGGAGCTCCACAAGGAGAGCAACAGAGCCAAAAAATCTCAGCACAGGGGTCTTTCCTGAGACTCATACTCCAACCAAGTACCATGAATGGAGATAACCTAGAACCCCTGCACAGATGTAGCCCATGGCAGTTCAGTGTACAAGTGGGTTCCACAGTAATGGGAAGAGGGACTGCCTCTGATATAAACTGATTGGCCTGCTCTTTGATCACCTCTCCCTGAGGAGGAAGCAGCCTTACCAGGCCACAGAGGAAGACAATGTAGCCACTCCTGATGAGATCTGATAGACTAGGATCAGAAGGAAGGAGAGGAAGATCTCCCCTATCAGTGGACTTGGGGAGGGGCATGCTTGGAGAAGGGAGAGGGAAGGTGGGATTGGAAGGGGAGAAGGGAGAGGTTAATGGGGGATGCAAAATGAATAAAGTGTAATTAATAAAAATTAAAAATTAAAAAAAAAAGAAAATTTAAAGCAAGTTTAAACACTGAGCTATTGACATCATCCTTCAACCTCCAGGCAAAGTTGAACAACAATGACGAAAGATATAAGCTACCATGCCTTTGTAATGATGTCCCATTAAAAATTGGGAGAACAGGAGCCTCAGTGCGGCTGATCCCTGGAGGTTGTGGGTGAAAAATGTGTTTCTCCAGGGCATGGAGCTCTAGACCCCTCCTCTACAAGAACCGTATGCATACTTTGTCTATATCCTTTACAAAAATCCTTTCTAAGAAGATGTTGAGTTCTATGAGCCACTCATGCAAATTAATAAAATCACAGAAAGATTCCATGGAAAGCTGAATACATAGCAGGTCAGCCAGAATCACCAGTGACTATCCTAGGATTGGGGTTTGCACATTATCTGCTCTTTTCTGTAGTTCCATCAGCTCATTCTGCTGCTCCCTGTGATGCACAGGCTTTTAGGCCCATGTATCAGTCTTTGCTTTGCTGCCTGTGCCTTGGGTGACATATCCAAGAAATCATTGTAAAGCTTTACTCCAAGGTTTTCATCTAGGAATTTTATAATTTCAGATTTTACATTTAAGTATTTGACTTAATATTTGATTTAAGTATTTGTTTAGAGTACAAAATAAAAGTTCGGCTTCATTCTTATGCATGTAGAAGAAATCTGCAGTTTTAAAGCCAGCATCCCAGGCGATTTAAAATTCTAAAGGCTGAAAACCTATGTTGATGGCAACCTTGAAAGTCACATGTAAAAAACTGGACTTCCTCAGTAATGGCACTTTGGACCTTCCTCTCCATAGCTTCAGACCCTGCTCTATAAAGACCAAATGTTCTTCCTCTCATGAAATACAAAAACTGCAAATTTCATTATAAAAACAGAAAACCCAAATTAGCAGTTTTGAAAGTGATGCTCTTTCTATTGTAGCACACTAGTAAGACCCTTTAATGGACTAAAACTGACTTTGGGTGGCTTTGCTTAATACATATTTATTCATAACAAAATACTAAGGTAGTTGCTATGATCCTCCAGTCAAATATAAGAGAACTGGGGCATAGAGGAGTTGAGAGAGAGCCTTAAGCAACAAAGAATACAAGGCTAAGCAAAGATTCAAGGGCTTCCAGTTTTAAAGCTGATGCCTTTTACAAAGTCTAACATTTCTCTGCAAATAACCATTGGTTTAGACTATTAAAAAGTTTCTAGTTTTTCTTTAGTTAAAAAATACTTTTAAAAGACATAAGGAGAATGGCCAGCTAAGAATAGTATTTTTTCAATTTACTAAGAGTTCTTTTTTGCAAAGCTTATAAATACATTAATGCATAAAAGAAATATTTTACTACCCAATTAAACAAATAAATAGACAAAACAAAATTGAAGAGAAAACCCTCAGAATTAGAGACATTCTTTAAATATCAAAATCTATGATAAAAGGTCATTACAGACTGATACTAGTTATAAAAGATGTGTGTCTGCCCTTGAACATGGACAGGTGTTTTTCAGGTCATTATTCTCTAAACAATATGAAGTACAATTATTTCCATAGCATTTGTATTGAGCTATGCATCAGATTTGTAAAAATCTAGATTTGTAAAAACTAGAGGAGAAAGCTAAACGTCAATAGCATTACATGGAAGGAAGCCGGGTGCTTGTAGTTTCAATATTTTCCCATGTCTTCTAATAATCCCCAACAGACATCAACAAATGACTGTATAAAAATCACAATTTGCACTATTCTCCTTTTCTGAAGATATTTATAACAAATGTAATTAGCTATGGTCCCAAACTCATGCATCCTTCCCTTCTTCCTTTTCTATATTCTCACTGGTAAAAAACCTCTATGAGTACTTGTATGTACTGTTCAAATCCTTGGTGCCAGATATTTGCCTTTTCCAACCTCCTGACAGCTGGAGTGACCATGGTCAATGAGATGGAAGGGCAGGTCTTCTGAGGCAATTCTGGGACAATGTTTTTGTTGCACTATCTTCTTGACTGGTAGCTTAGCAATGCCCCCTTCACAGCCTCAACAGGCTTAAAGCCTAAAGGTGACAGATACCTGCAATTATAATGACACACTAGCAAAAGGACAACACCAATAATGAAACTAGGAGGAAAAGCTGTTGGATAAATGAAACAATCATGGCACCCAAAACGCATAGAATAACCTTTTTAAGTCCTTACTAAGCTGGTACAGCTTCAGCTATTTCATCCAGGACAGAACTGAGGCAGGAAGAGAAAAAGGCTTTAACCAAAAATCAGTGGTAGATGTTAAAACAATTATCAGAAAGTCTGACAAGAAATTACATATTCTTAAGTGAACAAAAAAAAAAATATATATATATATATACACACACATACATATATATATATACATACATATACATACATATATATATAATGACAATGACGTGATACAAAACAAAGGAAGAAAACCAACGTTTTCAATTAAAAAAAATAATCAAACACCTTCATCTTCTTATGGAAAAAATGGTCAATTTTCTACTTCACATAAAATGAAGATTGCAAAGTATAAATTACATAACTTCTGTTAAAAAATACAAAGAAGATTAACTTCAAGATATGGAAATTTTTCTTTTCTCACATATAAAAGAAAACATTCAGAACCTGTACTTCATCAAAACTGAAAAGTTTATTTCAAAAAGACAATGTGAAAGGGTAAAGTACAAAATCATAAGCTCATGACCATCAGCCAATCACCACACACAACTAATAATCCACAGACTGTGGCTATTCAAAGAATGAGCTTATTCCTAAAGCAATATGAACTGAAATGGCACTCCACGCTCCGAGAGTAACCAGAAATACAGTATTACCTTCTCTTTAATTTATTTCTGGGACAGCCTTAGTAAAAGAAATTCTACTAAAATCTGTCATTGGCTGGGCGGGGGCAAGAGGGACTGACTATAAACAGACTTAAGCAGACTTCATGTGGCTTGCACAATATTCTAAAACTAGGGTGTAAAATGGTCTTAAAGTCACATAAGCTCAATAAAACTATACACTTAAAGTACATAAATTTGGTGGCTTATGTAAGTTACATCTACTTAGTAATGAAGAAAGCCACACAATGGGAGAAAGACACTTTTATATAATACATAAATATATTTATGGCAAAAGATTTGTACTAAAATACATTAAGAATTATTTCACCTTGATGAGCATACAGTAAGTCCTTTAAAACTGTAAAAATAATAGTCCTTGATTATTTTCATTTGAAAAGTTAGTTGCAGCAGTTATTCTTCAAGAAATTATACTTCCAAGAAACTTCCACACACCATTAAAATGTTTACAATAAAAAGACTACCTACATGAATCTGGAAGAATAGAAATTCTCAACTACTGAAATGATGCAGAAAACGATAGAGCCACTTCAGAAAACTGATAACCTCTTTGAAAGCAATCATGACAGGGCTGCATATGCTCAGCATATGTGTTTGTATTTGCATGTGTGTAAATTAAGAATTGTTCCAACTGGATGAGCATACAGTAAGTCCTTTAAAACTCTATGTATATATGTATATAAACACACACACATACACACACACACACACACACAGAGCAACTTTTGTCAGACACACTCATCTTACAGAGACATGAAGGTCTACAGATGCAAACCTGTCAACTCAACACATGAGCTCATGAACTTTACTCACCATGCGCCTAACATAATGTGCAGCAATGAAATAATGAAAGAAGCAAAAGAGTGACAAACTACCAAGACACACATTACATACTAATTTCAATCATGCTGAATTAATAAAGCCAAAGAAACAAAAGAATACACTATATAACTCCCATTCTACAATCCTATAGGAAACACAAAACAATGATTTAGAATAGCTGCCTGATTGACAGTTTTTAAATCACAAAATAAAAATATCAGTATTTCCTACCATTATAGAAGTCTAATACTTTCTAAATTGAATTAAATCATTCACACTTATCTAAACACAAATAAATTTTAAGAAACATAAAACAAGTATATACAGATTGAAGATTAAGTTTCAAATTTTAATCAAAGAAAGGTAAAAACATTCTACATTAAATTTAACAAAATTACTAAGTTATTGAAAAATTCACTAAGCAGAATGAAAATGAAATATTACTCAGTGAACTGAAACACTATGGAAAGCAATAATTCCAGAAGAGCTTACGGCTAATCGTAGCTTAAAAAAAAAAAAAAAAAAAAAAAGTGGAGGAGGAATGATGACCACTTCTTGGGTTATTCATGAAAGGAGAATTTGGCCAAAATTTTAAAAAAGATATGTGTGTATAATCTAATGCTTGGAATAACACTGCTACTTCACATTTGGTATAAACAAAAGCACAGATATTTATCATTAGGTGGTTGAAGTACTACCATAAAAGAAAAAGGAGTAGACAGAATGGGGGTTGGGGAGGAGGAAGGTTTGAAGAATGCAAACAGAAAGATTTCAAACAGAAATCAACATTCTTTGAACAGCAATATAATTAATATTTTTGGAAGGAGGAACATAAGTCTTTTCCTGTTGCCATGATAAAATACCCAGACAATAGCAACTCAATGGAGAATTTATTCTTCACAGTTTAAGATATAATCTATCATGGCAGGAATGTCAAGACAACAGGAGCATGAAGCAGCTGGTCACTGCAGTCACAGCTACAACTGGAAGAGAGGGGTGAATTTGTTCTGCTGCTCAGCTCCCTTTTTCCATTGCATTGTTCAAGATCCCAGCCCAGAGAAGGCAACTACAGAAAGGGAGTCTTCCCAGCTCAAGGCAATCCAGATCATGCTGCACTGGCATGCCTAGGAGCCAAAGTCCCAAGGGATTTCAGATTCTGTCAGGTTGACAATGAAAAGTAACCATTACAACATGATGTAAAATGTCTTCATAAACTCAACTCAACAATATATGGAAGAAATATGCAGCATGATCAAGGGGGATGTATTCCAGGAACAAGCATAGTTCAACATATGAAAAGATGAGAAAATACTTTACTAAGATGAAGGATAAAAAGCACATGATCATTTCAGTCAATGAAAAAGACAAAAAAAAAAAAAGAAAAGAAAAAGAGGTGATAAGATTGAGTATCCCTTCAGCATATGAATACTCACAAAATGTAGAAGAACCATACCTCAAAATTCTAAAGGCTGCATGCATGAAAAAGAGCCAGAAATATGCTAACTAGAGAAACTGAAAACATTCCATTTGTGGTCAGAAAAAGAAAAGGAACAACAATTTTATACACGTGGCCAAAGTTAGTCAAAGAAATAAACAAACTGATAATAAACTAAATTTTCTATTTTTGCAAATGACATGATTTTACAAACTCCTAAAAACCCTAGACAGTAGTACATCAAAGAATTGAAATGAAAGAAATTCTTCCAAACTCATTTTACAAATCCAGCAATGTTAGAACTTACAAGTCAATTAGTAAAGATGTACAAAATAAAACCCTGATATAAAATGTAGTATTTTTGTACACTAATGGGGAACTTGGAGTGAAATAAGAAAGCAATCTCATAAAAGCTACCAAAATAAAATTTGGGGGGATAAATTTAACCACAGAAGTGAAAAACCTCTAAAGTAGCTATTATAAAATGCACATGTTATATGCATTAGTGACTAACTCTGAGTCACTTCTAATGAATGTGTCGCATTAAGGCAAGAAATAAAAGCACTTCCCATTGGGGTCATTTAGCAAGAGTGAGTCCAGATATAAAATTTCTACCTCATGCTCCTTTGTTTTTTGTCTCCTGTCTCCGTTACATGAGCCAAATCTGTGCCTGCCTAAAGGCAGTATCTGTCCCTGTGTAGCTGCCTGTGCCTGCCAGTGTGTGTCTGTGTGCTGTATTACCTGTATGTACCTGTATTACCTGTATGTACTCTGTCCCTAACCAAGGGGTCTGCTATTTACCAAACAGCACAGAAAGCATCACAGGGGAGGAATGGGGTACTTGACAGAAACCTTTAGCAGACTTTTAAAAGTCACTGACCCAACAGACCCCCAGACAGCAAACATCACTGCTATCATCCAATTTGCTTTCAACTTTTATGCTAGATCTTGAGAAGTTGCTTCCAACTTCTGTATTTGCTGTTTTCAAGAAATGATTCACTGTTCTGGGTCAGGGGCATGGAAGAGTATACAACTTAAGATTGTTGCTCTGTTACATTTGTCCTTCTGAATGAGGACTGAGTATCTTCCCTAGGATTTCCTTGTTCCTTAGCTTGATTAGGAGTATAGATTTTAGTATGTTTATCCTATATTATATGTCTAATAACCACTTAAGAGTATATACCATGTGTGTCTTTCTGCTTCTAGGTTACCTCACTCAAGATGATCTCTTCTAGTTCCTATCATTTACCTGCAAATTTCATGATTTCCTTGTTTTAAATAGATGAGTGGTATTCCATTGTGTAGATGTACCACAATTTCTGTATCCATTCCTCTATTGAGGGACATCTAGATTATTTCCAGATTCTGGCTATTACGAATAGGACTGCTACAAACATGGTTGAGCAAATGTCCTTGTTGTATAGTTGCGCATATTTTGGACATATGCCTAAGAGTGGTTGAAAGCATTTGAAGACAGGGAACAGGACAGGAGCCCACCAGAGGGCCTCTGAAAGACTCTACTGATCAAGTTACTGAAGCAGAGGCTAATAAACATGACCAGACTTTGGGCAGAATGTATGGAATTTTATGAAAGAAGGGAGAGATATGAAGACCTGGAAGGTACAGAAGCTCCAAAAGGAGACCAACAAAGCCACAAAAAAAGGGGGGGGGAGGTTTGGGGCCCTGCAGAGACTGATAACCCAATCAAGGACCATACATGGAAAGGATCTAAACTCCTTGCTCAGATGTAGCCCATAGATTCAGTGTCCTGGTGGGTTCCCTAGTAAGGGGAGCTGGGGCTGTCTCTGACATGAACCCAGTGGCTGGCTCTCTGATCACATCTCCCTGGGGGTGGAGCCTTGCCAGGCCACAGAGGAAGACAATGCAGCCAGACTTTGATGAGACCTGAAAGGCTAGGGTCAGATAGAAGGGGAGGAGGTCCTTCTCTATCTGTGAACTAGGTGAGAGGCATAGGGGGAGAAGTGAGAGGGAGGGTGGGATCAGGAAGAGAGTAGGGAGGGAGCTACAGCTGAGACACAAAGTGAATAAATTGCAATAAACAATAATAATTTTAAAATAAATAATATATTTTTAAAAAAGATTGCAGCTCTGCTTAGGCTTAAGCTGTAAAAGTTGATTACATGAGAAATTCAAGGCAGGTAGATTTGGTGCAAATTGTCACATTGTTATCTCAAAGGCAGATTAAACAAATAGGCTGAGTACACAGCTGACTAGCTGTCTTAAGCCTTAAGTGTTTTTATGATGTGTATTAACTCTGGCTATGAGGTCCAGCAAAAATTTCAGTCTCTTAGAACATAAGAGAGATTTGTGTAATATTGAATTGCTACAAAAAAACTGATAAAAGAAGTTATACAGACATGAGGGGAAGGAGGAGACAGCAATAGAGAAATTCAGATATTCTGTCTTTATGGATAAGAAGAATTTATACTGTTAAAATGATTATACTATTATTACTCTATCAAAATATCAACAAGTTTTCATAAGAATAGAAAAAGAAACTCTAAAATTCATATGGACCTACAAAGAACCCAAAGTAATCCTGAAGAGCCAGAAAGTAACTCTAAAAGCTATACTAATCACAACAGCATGCACTGTCTCAAGAACACACAGACGAAATAAAAGAGTAGCAAATGAGAAAAAGCTCTTAATAGATTGTGCGTCAAGAATGGGTGTGTGTATGTGTATGTGTGTGTCCACACATGTGCACAGAAAAATAAGAATAGACCCTGTCGTCTCATATAAAACCTTAAACGATCATTAGAAGGGAACACAGAGGAAAATTTTTTAAAACATCAGTGCATACCAAAAAAAAAAAAAAAATTATCAGAGGAACAGGAAACAAAAGTGAAAAGACAACAGAATTATATAAAACAGTGATGCCTCTGCACAGCAAGTAGAGCAATAGTTAAGAGATAACCTACAGGGGTGGGGGGGGTATACACCAGTCATCTGACAACAGGTCACTACCCAGAATATATACAACTCAAAGCCAAACACCAAAACTACCAAAAAAAAAACCCAGTAAACAACATGCTAAACCCTAAGTAGATAGTTCTTAAAGCAAGACACACACATGGCCAAGCAAATGAAGAAATCCTCAGCTTTACTACTCGTGAGAGAAAAGCAATTTAAAATCACAATGTGACATCATGTCACCCCAGTTACAACAGAGATCATCAAAAGTATAAACAAATACTAACGAGGGTGTGAGGAAAGGACCTTATTCAATGTTGGTGGAGGATGACTTAGTGCAGTCACAACAAAACTAACGACGGGCTGCTGAGATGTCAGTGTCAAAGTGCCTGCTGCACAGGCCTGAGGACCTCATTAGTTCACAGCACTCACAAAAAAGGTGGGAGTGATGGCACACCCCAGCACTAGACGGGCAGATAGAGGATCCTGGGGCTTGCTGGCCAGCCAGCCTGACCGAATCTGTAAGATCCATGTTTAGTAAAAATTATATATATATATACATACACACACACACATATGTATACAATTCCATTTATTATAATACTATTCACAATAACAAAAATGTTGAAAAATATTAAATGTCAACCAGTAGACAAATAAATAAAATCTGGCAAATATTACATAGTCTAATACTACTTAATCATAAAAAAAAGAATAAATACCATTAGCACCAAACACAGCCAACAAGCCAAGCGAAGAAAGCCAAATTCTACATATATGTGCTCACTCATTTGTGTAAACTGAAAAGTCAGCTCTCAGAATGGGTGGAATAATGGTCACCAAAACTAGAAATGGAAGGAGGAAGATGGTCAAGACACACCAAGATTATGCATAGCACAGCAGGGTAACTGTCAGTCAAAACAATGCTGGACTACAAGATAACTAGTGGAATAAGAAACTCTCAGCAGAGTGATTGTGTCAGCACTCAGGAGGCTGAGGCAGCCAGATCTATGAGGTCAAGGCCAGCCTGGTCTACAGAGCCAGTCAAAGCTACAAAGGGAGTCCCTGTCTCAGAATAAAATTATTTTTAAGAAATTTAAGTGATTATTGTCCTGATGTGACTTTGTAACCCGCAAATATCTGCAACTGCTGTCTCTTTAGAGAAGAGCTGAAAAGGCCGAGAAGTCAGTTCAAGGGTAAAAGCAACACTGCACCAAATATGCAAAAAGCATTTCTATAAATTCAAATAGTGACATCTGTTCTGCAGCATACAGGGTGAGCCCAAATAGAATAAATTCCAGTCAGGAAACACAAGAAAGCTTCTACAAAACCCCTTTAAGTTTGACAAGGCAACTGACAGTGGCTACTACTGGTGTTTATTATGCCCCATTTAAGAGAAGAAAGGATTTTTTTTTTTTTTAAGTTGCTTGCTCTTATATTTATGGTTGTGAGCCTAGCCTTTAATGTCTGAGCCATCTCTCCAGCCAAGAATCACTCATGGAGATGGCCTGGAACCCCTGCACAGAGGTAGCCCATGGCAGTTCAGTGTCCAAGCGGGTTCCATAGTAATGGGGACAGGGACTGCCTCTGACAGGAACTGATTGGCCTGCTCTTTGATCACCTTCCCCTGAGGTGGGATCAGCCTTACCAGGCCACAGAAGATGACAATGCAGCCACTCTGATGAGACCTGATAGACTAGGATCAGAGAGAAGGGGAAGAAGACCTCCCTTGTGAGTGGACTGGGGAAGGGCCACAGGTGGGAAGGAAAGACGGAAGGTGGGTGGGATTGGGAGCGGAGGAAGGAGGAACTACAGGGGGGATACAAAGTGAATAAACTGTAATTAATAAAAATAAAAATAATTTTAAAAATAAGTTGCTTGCTGAAGTATATTATCACTATCTTTAACATTCCCAGGAAATTATTTTAAGAGCTTAAGAAAATGGTTAACTTTCAGAGAATCCATTCAACATGAAAACCAGAATTTTCAGGCAGAAAAGCAAGCAGCAATTCTGACTATGCTAGGCAGATGTTTTCTGACAGCCTGCAGTCCTACACTGCCCTTTTCAGAACCCTGTCTGGAGGACATTCTTACAGTGGACCCCAGGCTTAACCAAGGAACTTCCTGCTTTGGGCACAAACCAAGTGTGTGGCTGTTCAGTTGTGGTCACCATAGATCATAGCCAGGTTCTGACTCCTAAAAGAACTGAGTGCAGGTGATGACTTCCTGGTGACCTCTAAAGACAAAAACACCATCTTACTTCACCCTAGCCTCCACAAAGCTCTGCACTTGTTTACTGAGAAAGCTTGTAATTCACAAGCTATGCCTTGCTAATTAAAATGTCATCATTTTCCTGTGGGGGCTTGGTATCTATGGTGATGCAGGAACTCATCCAGATCAAAATCTCCATCACCTATTTTTGAAAGCTAGTTAAAGCTTGAAGTAATGGAGCCTGCTGACATACTATTTGCTCTTCCTACCCCAACCATAGAAAGAAAGATTTTGAGGGTCAGCAGCAAAGAGTAAAGGAAGCACTGAAGATGCGGCAGAGCTTGTCCCGTGTCTGAGACAGAGACTCCTAGATAGTTTTGCCCTAATTTTGGAGTCTATTACACCTCACTCCCAGAAAGTGTGCCAGTCCTTCTAAAATTTTGTCACGTATCAGTGATACCACTATCAATTACTTGCATAAAGATATGATAAGCTTTCACTGTAAGGCTTATTCATGTGAAATAAAAATGCTGGCACTGGAAGTTTACTTATATGTGCCTATACTTTTTTCTTTAGAGAGAAATAACAGTTTATCTGTATCTGAATGATCTATGGCTTTGAAAATGAAATGGTGTAACACTGTAGTAGGGATTAGTAATGCTATCAAGCCATACAAAACTATACATGAATACTGGACAACTTACCAGGGAAAAACTAAAAGAAAGATCAAATTGATTATTTTCAAAAAAATAAAATTTGTTTGAAAAGAAATGTTGGATAACCTGTACTTTTAAACAGTTATTTCAGATAATAAAGTATAACATGGCCACAGACCTTAGCACAACTGACTCCCTGACAGAACTGCTAATTAAGCTATAAAACTCAGCATATAGGCAGCACCACCTGCCAAAATTGAAACCAAATACCTAACCCATCAAATCCCATAGTTCTGGGAATGTCTATAAATGTACTAGTCTTGCTGCTTTTTTATTTCTGTAGTTCTGCTTCTGGCTACCTGTTCTTGCTTACTGAAGTATATCAAACCAGAATGTTTGTTTGTTTATTTTCAGTTTTGTTTTGTTTTGTTGCTTAAAAGCTCATCTTGAGAAAGGTTCAGTTCTACACTGGGATCCCTTGCACCCACGGTAGTTACTGGCTGGCTAATAAAGACTTTCTATTGGCTTAAATCCCTGTCTGAGCCATTTTCTCTGAATATTCCACAACTAAAGGAATGATTATTGTTTTAGTCCCTTTCTATTGCTGGGAAGCTCATGAACAACAGAAATTTATTCCCAAAATTTCTTTTTTATTTTTATTTTATTTTTTATTCCCAAAAATTTTTTATTTTTTGGCTGCAAGGTCTAAATCAGTGGTTTTCAACCTTCCTAATACTGTGACCCTTTAATACACTTACTTGTGTTGCAGTGACCCCCAACCATAACAGTATTTTTGTTGCTACTTCATAACTATAATTTTGCTATTGTTATAACTCATATAACAATGTAAATGTGTGTTTTCCAGTGGTCTTTGGCAATCCCTGTGAAAGAGTTGCTCCACCCTCAAAGAGGTTGTGACCCACAGGTTGAGAATCTCTAGTCTAAATGAAGGCATAAGAGATGGGAAAGGTGGCGATGGCACACCTTCTAGGCACACAAGGATATCTTTTTACTGCAGTCATCTGTGACAAAAGGTATAGAAGAGAACACTCCATAAAGTCAGGGCAGGGCAAGAAAGCACTCTCCACACAGTGAAGGCTGAAATATAAAAACTAATCTCCAAAAGTCAGGGGTAGGATCCCTCCAGGAAATGAAGGCCAGGGTAAGAGAGAGGTCTCCATAATGTGTGTGTGTTTGGAAGAACAATAACAAAATGTTCTTCACGAAGCTACAGAGGATTGGGAAAGCATTCTCTAGGAAGTGAGGGAGGGATGAAGGACACAGGAGCACTAATCCCACTGATAAGGACTCTACCCACAGCACTCAATCACTTCCTCAAGGTCTCACTGCCTAATATCATCATCACCTTAGCAATTAAGATTCCAACATATGATATTGGGGAGAGGCACACAAACATTGCAACATAACAGCAATTTAAAAGAAATGACCACAGCATAACTGGAAGTTATATGACTGGTCATGAAGGTATGTGATTTTCCTGAGAAAAAGCACTTTAGAGGACACAACAGAGGAACCATGCAGCTACATGAAAGGTCCAGAAAGGGTGACAGCATCAGCAGTCTGCCCGTTCTAAAAGCTTGTTTGTAAGGAGACTAGGAAATAGCTACATAGTAAATGACAGCAAACCTGGAACCCTGACACATATGTGAAATCACAGCAGATGGGAGGCTAAGACAGTAGGCTTAAGAGTCCTACATCAGTCTGAGATGCTGTCTTAAAAAAAAAAATCAAACAAGCAGAAACAACTAGTGCTGTTCATATGAAAGGAGCTATTTGGTCTCTGGCTCTTGAGCTTTAGATTCTGAGAGAGGATCTCAATGTATAATTCTGCCTATCTCAGAAATATGTAGCCCAGGCTCGACTCAAACTCAACATCTCCTGCCTTACACTTCAAGTACTGGATTACAGGCTTGGTGGTTATAAAGAGTTCCAATAGCGCATTAGTTGTTTCTCTTACTTGGGAGAAACTTTAGCATCTTTACTGTTGGAAGGAAAAAGCCTGAAGATTCACATACGAAAAAGAGCAAAGCGCCAAATAATACATCTACAAAATAACCCTACACCTAAGACTCAGGAAAATCACAGACCAGGATGCAGAAAGATTCTAAGAGCCAGACAACAAGGAGACCTACTACTAGACAGTATCTTAGAGACGTGACAGAGAAGCTGCACCCACGTACCCTCAAAAATAGTGCTGCCTATACAAGACCTGCACGGCATGCCAATGTAGAAATGGGAAACTGAGCATGTCCCACTACTCCTGGATAAAGACCTACAGACAACCAAAGGCTGTTGACAATGGAGAGTCAACTTGCTCCAGGGATGAGCTCCTTGACACATTATCCAATTACAAATGTCTCGCACTAAATTCATGCACATAGGATTAACACTATCTCTTCACACATGCATGTGTCTGTCCACCTGTCTGTGTGTGTGTGTCCATGTATGTCTGTGTGTATGCACTGTATATAACAATAATAATTACAAGTCATGAATTTAAGAGAGAAAAGAGTGGACAATTGAGAAGTTGGAAGTGGGTGAAGGAGGGATGGTATAAAGAAGAAACTCCTGTAGGAAATTCTAAAATTTAAAAAACTAAAATTAAAATTAGCAAAAACTGGCATTCTGTAGACTAGATGCAACCACTGCAGTCATCCATGCGCTTCAGCAACCCTGAGCCTCAAGAACTAGCCCTATTAATGCTCAGCCACAGAAAGCAGACAGGCACACAGGACCTCCCCTTCACCACTCCGCTACTGGCCACTGCCAGATTCTGGGATAGAAGTCACTCTTTACTTGTGAACCCACTGCCACAGCACTAACTTCCAACAGACAGCTCTACACACAGGGCTACACCCACCACTCTGGTTAATCTCACTGAGTCACAAAGCAAAACCAAGAGGTGTGAATGTGAGAAAAAAGACTGGTGAAAAGGAGCTGGAGGTGAGAGTGGTCAGTACGTACTGTGTGCATGTGTAGAGTTGTCTCAGAGCAAAGTTCATTCATAAAAACTACTGGGATTCAGACCCTTTCATTTACTGCTTTACCATCTCCAACAAATTATTTAAACTGCTCCATCATCTACACAAAATGGAAAAACCAGTATTACTAACCTTACTATATTGTTGAAAAGATGCCTTGGACAAAACTGCAATACTCCACAGGTATGTATGGAGAGAGAGAGAGAGAGAGAGAGAGTGTGTGTGTGTGTGTGTGTGTGTGTGTGTGCTCGCGTTTGAGTGTGCACCCATCACATAAAAATGTATTTTATATATGTTATATAGTAGAAACCTTCGGTGTATTTCAGAATTAAATACAAAAAGATGTAAGTTCCTCTTTGCTTAAACATGCTCTACTGTGCAACACACTTCCTTCAGGATAAAATTCAGCTATTTATTACTTTTAAATCCAAAGTCAAATGCACATTGGAATCCCAAGAAATTTTTCACATTACCTGGGTCTCCACACCTTGCTCTAGCAGACGCTTAGCTTGATTTTCCACTTCAAGTCTAGCTCTTGCGACAAAGAGTAGATCATTTTCTATCACTTCTATTCCAGAAAGATCTATTCCTTGAGAAAGATAATCTGTTAAAAAAATAAAATTTAATAGTCAATATCAAATAAAAACTAAGGCATGAAAACAACATGTGTAACTTCTTCAAAACCACTATGGATTTGCTGTTGAACACAGGTCCTTCTCCCTTCCCCCAACCCCCTTTCTGCCCTGCAACTCACAGAGATCTGCCTGCCTCTGCTTCCCCAGCACCACCAGCACCCAGATATTGCTTAAAGCCTATATTCTAAAATATAACAATTCCCAAATACTTTCTATTTAGTAATGCACCCAGGGAGTTGAACATCTCAAGTAAAACACAGCAATGACAAAAAAACTACAAGTTCAAGGCAAAGTCAACAAATTAAAGGGTGTCTTTTTTTCCACAAAAGATCTTTCGCTATGCAAGGCAGCGTTAATTAGAACTCATTATGTGGCCCAGGCTGGCCTCAAACTCACAATCCTTCTTCTTCCTCCCAAATGCTGGGACTGAACAGCCCCAGATTCTATTTTAATTTAAGTATATATCCTGATAGTCGCAGAAATTTCTCAAGCTCCCCCTACAGTTTCAAAAATTATTCTGTAAGAGCAAAGCATTTGAAACAAATGTTTTTAGAGAAACAGTTACTAATTCACAGATAAACCTTAGCATTTGCCATTTACATGACTGAACCGATTTGGACATTATGTTAGCAAATGGAAAGAAAGTGGAGTAATTGTTACAGACAAACTTTCACAGTAAGAATTACCGAAAGATTACATGGGCAGGCAAGAGAGCTCAGTCAGAAAAGTGCTTACTGCCCCATCACCTGTGCTTGTATACAAAGCCGGGTGTGGTGGAACACACTTGCAATCCTGGTGCTGCAGAGGCAAAACAGGACTATCCCTGGAACTCCCAAGCTCAGTCTAACCTAAAGCACAAGGCCCAGGTCTCAATGAGAGATCCTGTCTCAAACATCCTATAAATGACAGCCCAGGTTGACCTGCACAGGTACACACAAATGTATGTGTGGATCTTACACAGGAGTGCATGCACACACTAAAATGATTTTGGTAGGCTGAGCATGGTTCAAAACTGTCAACTCCATACTCAGGAGGCCAAGGCAAGAACATTTAAAGTTCCAGGATAGCTTAGGCTTCAGAGCAGGAGTCTGTCTCAAAAGAACAAAGAACAAGCAAAATGGAGGAGGTAAAACTGGAGAGGGGAGTATGAGAAAAGAGGAAGGGGGAGAGGGGAAGAGGAGGAAAGAGAGAGAGAGGGGAAGAGGAGGACAGAAGAGGAGGTGCTGGTGGTAGTCATGGTTCTATAGTTGCCTCTACGTGTTCAGAGTTTGGATAATTTTTTAAACTGTGTAATTTTTTTTGTTTTGCTTACTATCAAAAGTTTCTAAAATACTATGCTTAAGGATGAAATCTGAAGTTTAATTACCTTAGTTATAATTCTACAATTCTTACTTTTAATATTTTATGAAGGCAAATTTTCTTTCTCTCCCTCCCCCACCCCCACTTCCTTTCCTTTTTGAGAAAAAGTCTCATCATGTAGACAAGACTAGCCTGGAGTTCTTTATTTAAACCAGTCTGGCCTTGAACTCAAACAGGTCCACCTGTCTCTGCTTTCCAAGGGCTGAGATTAAATAAAGGTGTGTGTCATGGTATCCAGTCCCTCAAGGCATCACTTCTAAAACATTACATTTAATTAGACAGGTAACTTCATTTTTCCAGTTAATACAATGTCAAGTACATTTTCACTTAATTAAAATTTGGTCCTCAGCTTTATTAAAACATATCCTAGCATTAAATACAATCAGAGCATACTTCAACCTGGTTATAATATAACGACCAGGTCAAACTATATTAAAGCATCCAATACAATACAATCTGATGACTGAACACCATATAGTAAGTTACACACCAAAAAAAAAAAAAAAGGAAGATATATATAGTACAATTATAACATATTATTGCTCACTGTAATTCAACTACAGTCGTGTCCTTTTTCTTTTTCGAGTTTTGTTTTGTGTGTGTCTGCCAGAGACAGAGCTTCTCTAGGTAATAGCCCTGACTACCTTGGAACTCTGCAGATCAGGCTGGCTTCAAACTCAAAGAGATCTGCCTGCCTCTGTCTCCCAGAGTGCTGGGATTAAAGGCGTACCCAACCAAGCCCAGCCACAGTGTGTTCTTTTGCAACATGTGATCCAAAAGAACATAAGGCATACCATAGTAAAAGATTACTGTAAATACCTTCAACTCATTTGAGTATAATTATGCCTGGAACTTAATAGGTAATTACAGAAAAAAATGATACACTCATCAAGCTTCGGAGAGTTTTGGGATGCAAAATGGCAGCAATACGTAATGTATGCCCTAAATACTCTGTAGACTACTATCAAAATCAAAACCTACTAATGAATGCCAAACTGTTATATACATTGTGTTACTAATAGATGTCAAAGTATGTTATATACCATTGTGTTACTAATGGATGTCAAACTATGTTATATATCGTTTTGTTCAGTAGATCTGGTATGATTTTACAAAATAAAATATCTTCTTTGTTTATTGTTTGCTGCATGCTGAATATGTAACCCAGGGTCTTCCACATACTTACATAAACATTTATCATTGAGCCACATCCCTAGTCCTAAAAGCTTTCATTTAAAATTTAATTTTCAGAGAATCTTGAAGAAAACTTTAGATTGAAAAGATAGATATTACTCCTCCAATTTGTTAGCTAAAAATATAAGCATAAAAATCCTGCCATGGAACTGACATTAGCCAAGTTAGGATAATGATAGCATTAAATGCTAACATTCTACATAAGAAATGCCAGATTCTCTAATTGTAGATGGAGGGTGCAATGAAATCACTGAAGAGGACCATTTCATGAGTAGAAAGAACTCATGTTTGGGGGTCAAACTGCCAAGGCTATCTGTAGGAGTTAGGGGGTTAAAATGGTGGAAAAGCAAGCAGATTTTATATGATAAATAGCAAGGTGGGGTCTTTGAGCTGATACAGGCTGTTCTGATAGACAAAATGCTCTTATATGAGGTAGCCAACACCAGCACTGCCATTTGCAGGCCACTTCTGGATCTAACAGAAATATGCCAGCATTGCTAACAATCTGAACTTTAAACCTTACTAAACAAAGAACTTAGAAAAAAATTTACACTAACTAAACTTGCTGAATTTCCTCCCGTGTCATATCACAGGAAACTAAGTTCATCTACTTGGGATGATTATATTGTTATCATCCCTCAGAAGGGAAAAATGATGACACTAGTGCTTTTGGTGGAACAAAATGTTAGCTACCTTTATTTAAATTTAGAAAACTAATAAATTACAAAGACATTCAACTAAAAGGCCAGACACAGACATCAAGAAAACTGATAGTAATAATGAACATAATAACTTTTTTCAAATAATATCTAATTTGTTAAAACTTAAGATACTAAGAAATGAATTCTGTCTTCTATCATCATCAGGTTTCAAGGATTGCTGCATGTGTTATTTCATGGAATACCTAATTGCTTTGTATCCTTTAGCTTTCAATCAAAATTAGAATTAAAAAAATTATATAAAGATAAGGTACCTAGACTAATAATATTCTACATTTTAAATCAGTGAGTTTTCAACTGTTGATAAAAATATTAAAAAGAAAAGGGTGAATATATTTGAGCATAAAGATTGATCACAGTGTTAATTATAAACTTACACACATATGCATGTCTATATGCATCATGTACAGGTGACATGTGTATGCATATTTACAAGCACATATGTGATCATTGCATGCCAGCAAAAAAATGTGTTGAAAAACAATTGGGATTATCATAATAATGTTCCAAACAATGACCAAAATATTCCAATTGTAGGCACGTAAATGTACCTGTGTGTGTGTGCATGTGCGAGTATATGTATCCGTGGACATGTACAGGAAAGCTCAGTGTAGATTTATTGAGAACAAAGCTGAAAATCTACAATCTACACCATCAACACAACAAATAAATAACAGCATAATTTAGTCATTTAAAATAGCACTATAGATGAAGTATTTGCTTTAAAATCAATGCATTTTATAGAGCCTTAAAAATAAGTAAATAACAGGTATATGTTATCAATGGGTCAACAAAAAGATTTCAAAGAATCAACACATCAAGGATTGATTCAGATTGTTCAAATGAATTAACAATGTATTATTTGGCACACAAAGACCTCAAAAGAAGCGAAGGATGAGATGATATCTTTCTGGTAAGAAGTCCATAAATTTGGTAGACAGTATTTGTTATGGCATTTTAATACTTTTCCTTTAAATATTATGGCATTATTAGATAACTACATTCAAGGTATTAGAACTGTATTTCATGTTCAAAAACCAAAGACTTCCTTACAAAGGAAGGTTCTGTACAAAGATTTTAACTGCCAACTAGATAAAGCCTTTATAAATACCATGCTCATCATGAATTTTTCTGAAGTCACAGAGATATTAAAAAGAAAGAAAGAAATTACATAACACCATAATACAGAGGCAACAACTGAGAAGCAGATGAGGGGATTTGCACGGGTATGACTGAATCCCCACATTCTCAACCAGCACCAAAATAGCACAGAGCCTCCCCTGGGTGTTTATGTGAGAAAAAGCAGAGGAATAAAAAAACTGACACAGAGACTGGGCAGCTGGCTATACTCGCCAATCAACAAAAGTTGCTTCCTCCTACACATTTACTTTTCAAAGAGCACCACTTAAATGCATGCCTCTGAAAAAGCACAAATGATCTTCAGACGCTCTAAAATACACAACATGAGCATTCTCTTCCAAAGTTCATCTCTTTTTTAACCTCCCAGAGCATTATTTGGTTCATGTTTTATTTGAAGGGACACATACTTACTTTTGATGGTGGTTCTGGTTGGAGACTGAACCTAAAGACTTAACATGCACTCCCCCACTGGACTATGTCCCCATCTTAACACATAAAATGTTGAGTATCTAGAATTGTTTCCATGAAAAAAAAATTACAAAGATGGAATCCTTTGTTTTACAGAGGAAGTATCAAAGCTGTATCCATTCAAAGAAGCACTTTTAACTTATTTGACATTTTTACAAATTATCTAAGTAGCCTTGGGTGGGGGGGGAAGAAACTACTGGATTGTATATATTTTTCTTTCTAGTAAATGAGACCCACGTCCAACCACACACAACACAAAACTACCACTGCTTAAAAACTACAGATGCTGGCCTAAGAAAATATATGTTTGTACTAGTCTGATACAAACTTTTGGTGAAGCTAAATGTTGGTTATTAATTACATTGTTTTGAGTATGATAAAAATTTTGTTTCCTTTGTTTATATCATTTTATAACTTTATAACTGCTTATTAAATATACTTTGATAATTTTCCCAATCTGCTTACTTTTTAATTTATAGCTATATTTTCTATATTATTTTCTAAACCCATTCTTGGAATGCAATGGTAAAATTATCTAAGTACCTCTACATTAAATTCTTACACACACCTGATTAAGTAACTCAAGTATGGGGGGAATGGACTGGAGAGTTGGCTCAGCAGTTAAGAGCACTTGTTGTTCCATTGGACCCAGGTTCAATTCCCAACTGCCAAGGGGATGCAGGTCACTTTTCTGACGACCTTGAGCACCAGGACAGACGTCATACATAGACATACGAGCATCCAAAACACCCATATGCATAAAATAATGAAACAAATCTTAAAATTAAAAAGACATAAACTCAGGCCCGGGTCAGTAAACAGGTAAATGTTCTTGTTGACTGATGACTTGAGTTCAATCCCCAAGACCCACAGAGAGAGAAGGAGAGAACTGACTCCCAGGAGTGGCCCTCTAGCCTCCATACACAATGCCATTGTGTACAAATGCCGCCACAAATACACACACAAATAAATACATGTAACTTAAAAACAATTCAGCCTAAAGCCTGTTTTGTACAGAAATAGGTGACATAAAAAACGGATTCCTACAGGATTAGCTCAAAGACTGACAATAACCGAGAGAGGTAAGATACTACCATCTGAGATATTGCATAAACAGTAGTTCTTTGAGAATTCTCTTGCTATATAACAACTTTAAAAAGGAACAAAACAACCAACAACCATAAAAAATTTTCAAACATCATAGATGATATCAGATTATAATGTTGACAAAATTTGATACTATGATTTAAGCCAAATCAAGGAACTAATTAAAGCCAAGGTACTTCCATTCCCTTTGTTTCTTTCTTTCTCCTCCAACCCCCAAAGATGAAGTCTTGTTATGTTGCTTCAGTTGGCCTTGATGTTGGAGCAATCCTCCTGCACCTGTCTCCTTTGTGCTTAGATTACAAGTATGTATCACCATGCTCAGCTTACAGGTTGCCTTTTTCTTTTTCTTTTCTTTATTTTTCCCTCCTTATAATTAGGGTCTCACTATGTAGCCCTAGCTGTCCTGGAACTCACTATGTAAACCAGGTTTGCCTTAAACTCAGAGATCTGCCTACCTCTACTTCCCGAGTACCACCACAGCCTGTAAGAGGAGCAAAAGGTCTCTCTCAAACCCAAGTAACCCCTGAGGATAAGAACTTTAAAATGGCATTGACAGTAAGGAAATAGTTAACTCTGGCCAACTGCATGGTCTTAAACACCAACAGTAAAGTTTAAACAGAGACTGAGACAACTAGAGTGCTTTGTTTTACTACTCCAAGGAATCACACTCCCCAGACATTAGACACAGCTGTATGAAATATTATTTAAACAACTAAGTATTTCCTTCTTATATATAAGTATATATATACATATATAAGTATTTTCATATATATATATATGTGTGTGTGTATATATGTATGTGTGTGTGTATATATATATATATATATATATATATATATATATATATATATATATATATATAT
>NW_026585644.1:12430529-12441986 GCF_907164565.1 Psammomys obesus
TATATATATATATATATATATATATATATATATATATATATATATATCACCCACATACAAGACTTCAGACCTTGGTTCACTGCAGCCAAGAGAAGTGGATCTTTTATTGTTTAAACCTGGAAATTAAATGATAGAGAGTTTTCTCTTCTTTATCTAGAAGCAACATAGGAAGGGGGCATCATGCTGCCTTTTAGCCAATTCAAAGCTATCAATGAGCAAGAAAGCAGAATTGGCAACTCTGATGATCAACCTTAGAGGCCGGGCGGGGGGGGGGGGGAAGGGGCCCAATAGATCCTGTGATCCCATAGAAAGGCTATAGTGGACTTTGCTTTCAACATTTTAAAACACCCTTGTCCTAGTTCACTCTTGAGGACTGGTAATGTTAACAACTTCTGCATTTACTTCCCCCTCTCAACTCATTCCAGACACCACCCAATTCCTTCCTGTCCTCCCTACATCTGACAGTTGGGCTCTTCTAAACAGGTCCTCTGGGGGCTACCCCAAAACTGCCACAACTGACTCCCCTAATTCAGTACTAAGATACTCCCTTCCTACTAGAGTAACTTACTCCTAGATAGGACAGAAAAAAAGAAAGCCAACATATTTTTTTCTTCTCTTTCCTCCCTTTTATTGAAAATACTCGTTTCTCATACTATATATCCTGAGTATGGTTTCTCCTCCCTCTACTCCTCCTAGTTACTCCCCACCTCCCCTCCCATCTAAATCCTCTCCCTGTCTCTCATGAGAACAGGCTTCTAAAAGAAAGCAACAAACAGATGAAAGGGGAGGATGTCCTCCCCTGTCAGTGGACTTGGAAAGGGGCAGGGAGATGAGGGAGGGACGGTGGGATTGGGAGGGGATGAGAAAGTGGGATACAGCTGGAATACAAAGTTAATAAACTGTAATATTAAAAAAAAAATTTAAAGCCAAAAAAATATAAAATGCTTAACAACATATTTTACATTTTATAAAACTACTGGATATTCATATAAAGTAAATATATATAGGGGAGAGAGAACAATATTTTTACTTTGGTTCAGTAATTATGCTAAATATAAACCTGAAGACAAGACTTCTACACTACTAATCTCTATGTTCTTCAGATATTTTTTATCTGTGATATCTAGATAATCTATGCCAGTAATTTAAATAACTTTTTGAAAAAAAAACAAAAACAAAAAAAAAAAACAAACAAACAAATACTAGACTAGGGTCAGATGGAGGAGGACCTCCCCTATCACTGGACTGGAGGAGGGGCATGGGAGGATAAAATGAAGAGAGGGTAGGATTGGGAGGGGTTGAGGGAGGGAAGGGGCTATAGCTGGGATACAAAATGAATAAGGTGTAATTAATAAAAAATAAATTTATTAAAAATTATTTGTTGCTACATTCATATATGCATATACATATATAATCTCAAATACACAAGAAAAACCAGCTCAGTCTTGATAATGCTATTTGTAAGTTTTATTTTAAGGCCAACCATTGGGTGCTTGATGACCAATTGTGATGGAAAGATCCAGATTTCACTTGACACAGTCTTCATTCTGGTGGACATTGTAATTACTGCTAATAAAAAACAAAAACCACAAAAAAATATTTTTTATAAAACAAAAACTATCACATCAAAGTTGGACAAGGCAAATGAATAGAAGGAAAAGAGACCAACAATCAAAGACCCTCTCGTTCGCACATTCAGGAGGCCCCTAAAACCAAATCAACTGAAAGAGAACCTGGTGCAACCTGTGCAGGCCCTGTGTCTGCTGCTTCATTCAGAGTTCAGATGAGCTTTGCTTAATCGCTGGCCTTGCTCTCCTGGTGTGCTCCAACCCCCCTGGCTCTGACACTCTTCCTGCCTCCTCTTCTGAAATGGTAAATGCCCACAGACATGTGATGCCCATAAGCCAGCATTTCATAGCACCCCTCCCTCACTGTCCTGTTTTAATATTCTTCCTGTCTCCTTCCAAGTGATGTTCCCTGAGCTCTAGAGGAGGTGACATGTTTTATGAATGAGAACTCAAGAGTCACTTGCTCTTAGCAACCTGACCAGCTATGAGGCTTCCTATTAACTACCATTCACTACAAAAAGAAGCTTCTTTGATCAAGGCCAAAGTCAGCACTAGTCTATGGGTCTACACATACATAGTTAGAAGACAATTTTACAAAGTATCCATTTAACAAAAGTACTATTTTCATCCTTAATGTCTATGACCTCCCCAGTCACAGGTCTCTGACCAGGTCATAACCAAATTTCTAATTGCTACCAATCAAAAACAACAAATTTAATATTAGAAGAAAACATAGCAGGATTAATTGCTGAAATGAAAGATTAAAATATTACCATCACTCCACCTATGGGTGCCTTTGTAAAAGACCTGCACAAGATGCTGTCCTTCAACATTTCAGCACAGACTGCGGAGAGACTCAGAAGGCCCACCAGCCTGAGAAGCTACTGACAGAATGGTTACTGGGCAAAGGGGGATTCATCTTCTTCAGTGGCAAAGACACTAATAAGTTGACATACACCAGTAAAAAATCTGTGGCCCCTGCTCATGCAAGCAACCTTAATTAAACCAGGGGAATCACCATATATCAACAACAACAAAAAGACACAGAAATGGGAGGAGGATTTTATTTTTTTAAAGAAGGGGTTAAGTAGAAGGGGATGGAGGATCATGAAGGTAATAGAAATAAAAGAACATCAAAAGACTTTATAAACAAGCTGACATTGTCCAAGAATTTCCAAAAAGAGTATCGTCATCAAAAACATAAATAATTCCTATTATGTAATGGGTATATAACAAAAGATATTAAATAAGTTCATTAAGAGGACACTGATGAGCCAATGCATGAAAACACATTGAAATTTTATTATAACCATTGAAACTGAAACAGTACATATCCACTAAAAAACTTAAAATCTTCCTTTAATTTTTTCTGGTACTTGATATAAAACCCAGAGCCTTACCCATTCTAGCTAAACTATGTATCACTGAGCTACATTCTCAGCACCAAAATATCTTTTTTTTAATTCAGGAATTTTATTATTATTATTATTATTATTTTTAATCACAGGTCATTCACTTGTATCCCAGCTGTAGCCCCCTCCCTCATTCTCTCCCAGTCCTACCCTCCCTCATCTCCACCCTGCCCACTCCCGAGTCCACTGATAGGGGAGGTACTCCTCCCCTTCCCTCTGACCCTAGCTTATCAGGTATCTTCAGGACTGGCTACAATGTCTTTATCTGTGGCCTAACAAGGCTGCTCCTCCCTTGGGGGGGGGGGGGGCACAGCTCAATGAACCAGTCATTGAGTTCATGTCAGAAATAATTCTTGTCCCCCTTATTAGGGAACCCACTTGGATACTGAGCTACCATGGGCTAAGTCCGAGCAGGGGTTATAGTTTATATCCATGCATGGTCCTTGGTTGGAGAAACAGCCTCACAGAAGGCCCCTGTGCCCTGATATATTTGGTCCTTCTGGCGCTCCTGTCCTCTCTAGGTCTTGCTAACTCACCCTTCTTTCATATCATGCCCTGAACTCTGCCGAAGGTTTGGTTATGGGTCTCAGCATCTGCTTTGATACACTGCTAGGTAGTCTTTCAGATGCCATCTGAATAGGCTCCTGACCTGTTACTTGTTTTCTCCTACTTTCAATGTTGATCCCCGTTGTTTTTGCGGGTGAGTATTGATCATCTTACCCCTGGTCCTCTTCCTTGTTTATCTTCTTTAGGTATACAGATTTTAGTATGTTTATCCTATCTTATAGGTCTACTACCCACTTATAAGTAAGTATATACCATTTGTGTCTTTCTGCTCCTGGGATATCTCACTCAGGATGATTTTTTTTCTAGATCCCACCATTTGCCTGCAAAATTCATGATCTCCTTGTATTTAATTGCTGAGTAGTATCCCATTGTGTAAAAGTACCACAATTTCTGTATCCATTCCTCCACTGAGGGACATCTGGGTTGTTTTCAGGTTCTGGCTATTACGAATAAAGCTGCTACAAACATGGTTGAGCAAATGTCCTTGTTGGGTACTTGAGCATCTTTTAGATATATGCCTAGAAGTGGTATAGCTGGATCTTGAGGAAGCAGTATTCCTGATTGTCTGAGAAAGCGCCAGGTTGATTTCCAAAGTGGTTGTACAAATTTACATTCCCACCAGCAATGGAGGAGGGTTCCCCTTTCTCCCCAACCTCTCCAGCATGTGTTGTCCCTTGAGTTTTTTATCTTAGCCATTCTGATGGGTGTAAGGTGAACTCATTGGCACAGGAGACAACTTCCTGAACAGAACACCATCAGCACAGGCTCTAAGAGCAACAATCAATAAATGGAACCTCATGAAACTGAAAAGCTTCTGTAAAGCAAAGGATACTGTCGTCAGAACAAAACGACAACCTACAGATTGGGAAAGGATCTTCACCAATCCTGCATCTGACAGAAAGCTGATATCCGGAATATATAAAGAACTAAAGAAGTTAAAAGGCAATAATTCAAGCAATGCAATTAAAAAATGGGGTATAGCTAAACAGAGAATTCTTTGTAGAAGAATACAGGACGGCAGAGAAACACTTAAAGAGATGCTCAACATCCTTAGCCATCAGAGAGATGCAAATCAAAATGACCCAAAACGTCTTTTAACTAGGATTTAATTCTTTTACAGAAAACAGGTACATTTTTAGAGACAGAATATGAATAAGGGAATGCTAAACTAGGAATTGGAACATCTGGGCTTTAAAACTAGTTGATTGTATGGCCATAGAAAAATCACTACCCTTTTTGAGACTCTAAAAGTGAAGAATAAAATACCTATGTTCACAAGATGGCTGTATAGCTATGGTGATACATGAATAAAGTATGTTTCCTAATTATAAAAATGACATCAGAGATGGGGAACAGCCCTGAACAAGCACAAGGACCAGAATTCAAATCCTTCCGACCTGTATAAATAAAGTTGTAGCCAGTGGCTCATATCTGTAATCCAATACTGCACAGGGAGACAGGAAGCTGAGACAGCCAAATCCGGAAAACTCACAGGTCAACTAGCCTAGCAAAGGAAATGTAAAAAACCAAGAGATCTTGTCTCAAACCAGGTGGAAAGCAAGGGCCAACCACAAGATTATTCTGTGACCCTCCACATACAGACACCCTACATACACACAAAGATTTAACAAATACATCAAAGGGAACAAAAACGGTGGTGCACATCATTAATCCCAGCACTCGGGAGGCAGGCAAATCTCTGAATTCAAGGCTAGCCTGGTCTACAAAGCAAGTCCAGGACCCCAGGGCTCGTTACACAGAGCAACCCTGTCTCAGAAAACCCAAACAAACAGACACACAAAAAAATTGAAAGAAAACTATTAATTTCAAAATGAGGTATTAGTTGCTACTTCTTGACCTTCTGATGAAATTTAGGAGAAGGATCCTGAAGAAAAGATAAACAAAGGTCAAATTTTGTTCTTTTCCAGTTAATTCTTAATTGATATGACTACATAAACTATTCATAGAATAGCCCAAGGCTTAAGTAAATCCTTAAGACATATTTTAAGTCTAAAATGCTTCTCAGGGAATATTTGCTCTCCCTCTTTGTCAAAGCTTTAGAGCCTCAAAAAGCCTCTCTCTCGGGGTGAAAGAAAATCCTTTTCATTAAAATGGGTGGCAGTTTTCTTTCCTGTATCTTACAGTGTCCGCTTTGGACTTGTCATGCAAAGGAAGGCAAGGCCAGCAGAAACACACCTTATCTGCATCTTTCCTTTGAACACAGTTCCTTTCTTCATGATTTCCTAGTCACTATCATGCTGCTCATGTGACACAGTTTAAAAACATGGACTTACATTTTCCTTTTCCCTTTCCAGCACTCTATTTGGTGTTTCTATCTGTCATGCCAGAAATAAGTCACTATCAATCCTTTCATGCACTAGGTAAAATCAGCCAAAAAAAAAAAAAGAAAGAAAAAAAAAGAAAGTTTAAAAAATGGAAATAATGTTGCACATTCTCACAAGCTCAATTATTAAGGTGGCTGAGATACACGGAAGGTAAGTTCAAGGTCAACCTGAAGAATTTAGCCAGACCCCATCTAAAAACATCCTGAAAGGTCAGGGACTACTCTGCCTGACCTTTCTTTCTTGGAACTTTTCACTGTTCACACATAACAGACTAGGGAAAGACTGACTAGTCAGCTGAGTCTTCCTTGCTGCCCCTCGCCTTTGATGAAACCAGTGACTGGACTATTTTGTTTTCTTTTGTTTGGGGGAAGATTTTTGTTTTGCTTTGTTTGTTGTTGTTGTTGTTGTTTGAAAAAAAAATGTTTAATTGTTGTTCATGAAGAGAATCCATGAAGAACTATATGGGTAATAGAAATTATTCTAATAAAGTGCATTTTTGTGTACTTTATTACAAAGAACGGTATCATAACACCTTGTGGGCCCTCTGCTAAAAAGTAATATCATGCCTAAATAAAGCCTTTAAAATTTTATCCTGTACTATTACAGATATAAGTCAGTGCCATATCATCCTTCTGTAAACAGCATATTTCTATAACTTTTATAATCATGATTATGCTTCATCAGGGTTGTTTTTAATGATATTAATCTAGAATGTTTTATTCCAGATGATTAAAAAGCTAATTAAAATAATAATAATACCAGGCTTTAACAAATAAAACATACAGTTAATAACAAGACAATCAATGAGATGTAACAATCACTTAAAAATTTCAGTTCAAACGAATGAAAAAAAGTCAATGAACAAATTATATAGATACAAATAAAATGAAATGTAGGTCAGTGATTCTCTGGGGAAGAATAGGACTCTGGAGAAACTTGGGGAGTGATAAATACATTTAGCTTGAATGTGTTAAGGCTTTGTTTCTGAAGCATTCAAATAATGTTCAAACTTACCAAATTGAATACCTTAAACAAGGGAGGTTTGCCTATCAACTCTACTTCACTAAAACTATTTCTAAGAAACAATATTTGCAACACAAAAGCATTAAACAAAGGCTTATGGAACCATTTTCCTCTTCATTATAATTATGCATTATGCAAGGAGAATCTATATGACTTTGATTTCCTTTGTCAAAAAGCCTTTTAAAATCTGCCTAAACTCTCCAGCTCTACATTCACATTAGAGCTTTGCTGGCCAAAGAAAAGATAAACTAGGCAGCCTCTTTACCAAAAAAATAGTTGAACAATAAACCTTAAAAGGTTCTAGTCACAAATGCTAAAAGCAATGCCATAACTCTTTTTATACGTTTTTGTTTGGTTGCCATTTTTTTAAATAGGGCCATACAATATTATCTAGGCTGGCCTTAACTCCTGTGCTTAAATACTGTCCCAGAGGCCCAGGGACTTAGAGCATCATAGCACCTGCCTTAATTACTAATCATGGCTACTTTAAGGAATGCTTCTCACAGGTTTTAGCACTCCAAAAAGAGTAATGCTTGGTGAAAACTGACACACTATCTTAACTGCTGTTATAATGAACTAATCTAGAAAATTCTCTGCTAATCAAAAGATTTAGCTGGTTTCCTCAATCAATTAGGCATGATAAAAATCTATTCAACACATGACAGCATCACTCTTAGCTTTTCTCCCCTAGTGGGACTATCACCTACAGAACACACTTAGAAATACACTAATTACATCAATCAGACTAGTTTGGAAGCAATATTAAAAAATACAAAATCCTCATCAACATATTGTTAGTAGTTTGTTTATTCCTTTAAAAATCAAGTTTAATGAATCTATTTTCCATAGTAAAAGTACTCAATGTAGTCCTATCCTACAGAAACTACTTAGACAAATAACTATAGATATAAAATCCTCATATATAAATAACTTCCAGCTGCACTCATTTCTTGCTCTATATCTGCATTTTACAAAAAGGACAAGAAATACTATATAGTTATATAAAACTCATGTCCACTGTCCATATTGACCCCTTTATAAACATTATGAGATTAGAGTTAACTCCGAGAATATGTACCTCTAATATATACATTGTATATGGAATACATTCACGTAAAAAGGTTAGCAGAGTCACTGAATGGGGTCATACACAACTAGTTAGCAGAAACAAAATCAAAAACAAATATTTATGATTCTGCTATAATATATCCTGAATTGTAGCATCTCAAAGTTGATATATGGTTCTACACCAGGACCTCAGAATGTCACCTTTCTCAAAACTAGTCATTTCAGATGTAGGCTAAGATGAGGCTCTATTCTAGTATGACTAATACACATGAAGAATACTATGTGATTTGGCAGAGATTGGGCTTATGCTTCTACAATCTAAGAAACTCTAAAGATTGACAGCAAAGCATCATGAACTAGGAGAGTCATAGAACAGTTTCCTTCGAAAGGAAATTAACTTTATTAGTATTTTGATTTCAAATTTCTATCTTCACATCTCTGAGACAATGAATTTTTCTCTTTTTCATGCCACCAGTATAATTTACTATAGTAATTCTAGCAAAAAAAAGTATATAAGGAGGCAGAAACCATTATAAGAACTTCTGTGTTTCCATGTGATGGACTGACTACAGGGAGTTAGTTTATCTACTTACTCCACTTTTCAGATGAAAGTGAATGACAGATTTCCCATTATTAAGTAGGGAAGACAAGAAATACTATTTGTGTTATTCTAGGCTGCTATCATAAAATAATATAACCTGGATAAATTAAAAACAAACACACAGAAGACATCAATGATTTCTCATAGCTCTAGAAGTACAGCCTTCAAGACCAGGTCACCAGTATGGCTGGGTTCTAAACAGCAGCCCTTCTCCATTTTTCAGACTTCTAGTGTCACAAGCAGACATGAAAGCTACCCCAAATTCTTGTCGAAGAACCCTAATCCCATTCGTGAGATATCCTGACAAAAGTCTCACTTCCCACAGCCACACTGATAATTAAGGCTTCAGCCTACGAATCTGCATCAGAACCATTACAAATGCTGACTCCATTGCAGACATTAGGATGACCCCAGTGTAGCCGTCTGTTTCTAAAATCTAGGCCATTCTTAGCATCATTATCTGATTCTGGCCATCTAAAATTTTGTTCTCATCACACACTCTTCAAATATTTCTGTGAATTCTTTCTACTTAAAATAACTATATCAAATTCACTCTTAAGTAAGAGCCCTAGATGATACGGAAATCTGTAAACATGAGAGGACAGCTTGAAGAAGCGTTCGATACCTACAGAAACTAACTACTGTCACAGACTCAAGAAAAACACCAAAGAGGTTCCTAACTTCTACTTCCTACATGCATTTGCAGTTCTGCACTGTGGTAAAAAAGACTCAGTACACTATCCCTGTCCACTATCAGATGTGATGAACCCTTTAAGCAAAACAGCAGGAAACAAAATCAATGCACAAAAAAAAGTTAGTTTTTCTCTTAATCAATAATGAACAGAAGAAATCAGAAGAAAAATTAATTTGCAATATCATCAAATAAATAAATAAAATAAAAAATTTTAAAACTAGTAATAAACTTATCCAAAGAGGAGAAGACTTCTGCAATGAAAACTTTAAGGCATGAAGAAAGAAACTAAAACAAACACTAGAAGATGAAAACTTCCCCTTCTCATGGATAGGAAGAATTAACACTATGAAAAAGGCTATTATTGCCAAGAGAGGTAAACAATCTCAATGTAATAACCAGCAAAATTCCAATACAATCTTTTACAAAAATAAAAATCCTCCTAAAACTCACATGGGAGCACAAAAGGTCCCAGAGAGCCAAATCAATCCGGAGGAAAAAGAGCAATACCAACAGTATCATAATTTCTCTACCTACAGAGCCAGAGTACCAAAAATAGCAAGGAACTGACTGGTGTGGACAACACACACAAAACAGATACATACATCAACTATGCAACCAAAGCCATGTTTTCTTGTTGTTGATTGTTTGTTTTTATCAAGATGCCAAAAACATACTGGAGGAAAGACAGCCTCTCCAACAAACGGTGCTGGGAAAGCTGGATCCACACTTTAAGGAAGGAAACTAGAGTCTCATTTCTTACATTTACAAAACCTCAAAGTGGACGAACAACCCTCATGTAATATTTTGAAATTGCTAAAGGAAAATGCTTTAGATACAAGCATAAACAAGGTATTTTTCCCCCAGAGCCAGAAAATGACATCAAGAACTAACAAATGGGATTACCTAGAAATTAAAAGCCTCTGCACAGAAACAAAAGCTGTTAAGCAGGCAAAGAGAGCTCATGAAAACCAATTATGCAGCTGAGAAACAAATGATAATTGGGATCAAGAATTTTTTTGAATTAACAAAAACATAACCTATTCAATGAATAGCTCTCATAAAAGTAAGTACAACTGGCCAATAAACATATGAAAATGTTTTTTCAACATCCTTCTTTGCCCATGAGAGAAATTTATGTCAGAACTACCCTGAGATTCTGTCTCCCCCTCCAGAGAATAGCTATCATGAGAACAAATTAAACGCTGTTCAGGTCAGGGACAAAGGAACCCTTATGTACTGGTGGGAAGTACATGAGTCCAGTCACCACAGTGTCCTTTAAAAGACTGAGACCAGAACTCCCTGTGAGCCGGCTATCCACCCCTAGTCCTAAGGCCGCTCACGGCTGCACCTGCACAGAGTGTGCAGCACTGTGCACAACACAACACCATGGAATTGGCGAGGGTGCTAAAAACATGGGGCCATAAAGAAAACACGATATAAATACACAATAAAAGTTTATCTATGAAAAGGACAAAAATTATGTCATTTTCAAGAAGATGAATGGAACTGGAGATAAGCACATAAAGAAAAGTAATCAAGAATCGAGAAACAAAAACCATGTCTTATATACCAAATCCAAAAAGTAGAATGAGGACTGTTTGGGAAGATGAAGGAACTAGCAGGATGGAAAAAAGGCAGATAATGAGGGATGGACAGTTATAATACATGATATACTTGAATAAAAATATAATTATGAAATTAATTTCATATAAAGAAAATATAATGATAAATGTTAAAAAAACATAATTTATCTTATTCTAAAGACCATTCATCTCTGGGAACTGGAGAGAGAGCTCAGAGATTAGGAGCACTGTCTGTTCTTCCAGAAGACCCAAGTTCAATTCCCAACACCCACATGGCAGCTCACATGTGTAACCCCAGTTCCAGGGGATGATACCTCCATACAGACATACATGCAGACAAAACACCAATGCATATAAAATAATAAATAATTTTTAAAATATTTTTTAAAGACCATTCATCTCTTGACTGTAAACATGTTAGGACCTCTCTCCATAAGCAAACTTATATGCATAGACCACACTACAGAACAGTATAAGTTAAGGCAGTATGATGTAAAGAAAATTATGGGGATTTCAAACAACTGTGTCCCTTCCTTCCTTCCTTCCTTCCTTCCTTCCTTCCTTCCTTCCTTCCTTCCTTCCTTCCTTCCTTCCTT
>NW_026585644.1:12441996-12548451 GCF_907164565.1 Psammomys obesus
CTTCCTTCCTTCCTTCCTTCCTTCCTTCCTTCCTTCCTTCCTTCCTTTTCTTTCTTAGCAAACTTAATTCACTTTATTTTTCTTGTATAAAAACCCCACAGCTAACACATAAGGGTGTGGGTTTTCACAAGATAGTCAATGAGTTCCTGATAAGGAAACTTTGTGAACAGTCTCTTTCCTGAGACCCGGGGTCACATAACTGTAGATCTTGGAGATGGCGTCAAAGGTGACCTTGGCAATGTTGCCCAGGATGGCAGTGCAGCACTTGCCTGATGTGCAGCAGTCATCAACACCAGCCATCACCAGTAGCTTCTCCCACAGGGGCAGAGACAGATGCTTGTGCTTCTCAGAGCAACACAGCCACAGCAGCCTGTCACTGTCCATGGAACAGTATATGGCTTGCCAATCTTGTTCCCCTAGTAGCCTCTCTGTACAAGAACAATGGCAGTGGCTATCTCCTTGGAACATGTAACACCAAGAGCAACATGACCACTGTTGAACGTGGACCACTAGCCAGTCTGAGTCTGGTTCTACACTGGCATGATCTTTAGAACCTTTAGGAAAAACTCAATAATCTGGGATTATGTAATGGCCCAAAACAGGGAGATGTCCTCTAGGGACTTTATTTTCATGTCCTTGATCAGGAAGTCCAGCTTGGTGATGGATATCTACTCCTTGTCTTTGCCTCCATGAGCCCTGTGCCCTTAACCATGACCACAGCCTCTAAGACACGTGACAAGTCCTTCATGAAAGCCACAGCCTCTTAATCCTGGGGCTCCAGGTCCTCAAGGTCCTCCCACTGCACTGGCACCAGTGTCATCTACCACTTGGTGTTTTCCAGAAAAAAAAGGAGAAAGAAGGAAAGAGGAGGAGCAGCAGGAGAAGGAGAAGCTGCAGCAGGAGAAGGAGAAGCTGCAGCAGCAGAACAATGGTTTTCAAGAGCACTGACCTGAGACCAAACATCAAAATTGCCAGTGATACTCTTTTCTCATCTTTCACTCATCTTCATTAATCTATGCTGACTCTCTGAAAACACTGTGTTCTACTCATGTCATGTCGTAGTTCAAGAGCTTAATACATCTGAAGGAAAACTCCCTTCATAGAGAGTATGACCTGCCTCCTCCCAAAAATCATGTGTTGAAAGCTTAACTCCTGACATACATAATGTGATCTTGTAAATAGGGCCTTCCAGATACAATTAAGGCAAAATAAGATCATATTCTGTTAAGATGTACCTTAGTCTGATGATGGGAATCCTCACTGAATAAGAGAAATGTGGACCCCAACACCCAGAGAAGATGTCACATGAAGACAGAGGAGATGGAATGCTCCACTCATAAGTCACGGAACACCAGAGTCATGCAAAGCTAGAAGAGGCAAGGAAAGACTCTCCAAGAGCAGCCAAAGCCCTGGCCAGCACCTTCTTCCAAACTCTCAAGTCCAAAATTGTGAAACAGTATTTCTCTTGCTTTGCGGAACTCAGTTTGTAGGAAACTAAAACAAATTCTGTCTGCTATGTTTACTACTTTACACCTTCAGTCAACCCCCAATTTAAGCCTAAAGCCATATACCAAAAGAGATAATGAAAATTAAAGTCCATGGAAGTTCCACATGCATAGCAGCTGCAGGAGAAGCCATTTAATCTTCAATGCAATGAATGCTCCCTGGCATATTACCAGCAAGTTCCCAGACTCTCTTAGCTTAAGAGCTCTTGAGCTACTAAATAGGCTTTGTAGAGAGGAGTTAGGAAAGCGGAACGAAAAGACTATTTGGACTTGAAGCACAAGCATCAGATTGTTTGCTAAATAAAATGAAGGTTGATATGTCAATTCAAACATTATTCTCCTGTATCCCCTCCTTGTTTTTAAAAGATTAAAGAGTTCACGCATGACAGAGGAACTGTACAATAAAAGATACTAAAGTAGAATATTACTGTCATTCAAAATTTTACCTTAAAAACCTTGGCTGTCCCTTAATATAGAAGAGCTTAATGAAATATTTTAATCTTTCAAGGGAAGTAAGTAAACTGTAACCTTACAAAAGCTCTGAGGATACAGCATGTATAGCAAAGAGTAAGTAGAATATTATTGCCAGGACTTTTATCTCAGCTCTTTTAGATGTGAAGTGGGTATGCTATCACTGGTTTAAGTTGCACTTCCACAGTGACTAATAAGGCTGACAATTTTTCATGTAATTACTGGCTACTTTTCTCTCTGGAAGAATGACAATTCAAATTCTTTTCCTGTTTTTAGTTGGATTATGTTTTCTTTCTGAGTTGTAGGAATCCTTTATGTATTCTACATGTAAGTATTGGAGCAGGTCTTCTATTTGGTAAGCTGTCTTTTTTATTCTGATGATTGTGCCCTATGATGTACAACTTTTTTAAAGCTGTAATGAAGTACAAGCTATTTTTTTCTTTTGAAATATATGCTTTTGGTGTTATTTAGGAACTAGGCAACAAAAAATGCTTTTATGTTTTTTGGTTTGAGGTTGTTGGGTTTTTTTTTTTGTGAGCACAATATCTGGCTTTACACTTAGGTACAGAATCCTTTTTTCTGTGCTGTGATAATGATGCGATAAATACGCCTTTTATATGTAGATATCACTTGTCCCAGCACCATTTGTTCAAAAAACCAAACTGCCTGGCTGATGATGTAACTTGACTGATAGAGTGCTTGCATAGCATGCATAAAACCTTGCGTTCACTCTCTAGTACCACAAAAAACAGGCATAGTTGTGTATAACTGTAATACCACTCAGAAAGACAGGAGGATCCGAAGTTCAAGATCGTCATCCTCAGCAACTCAGCTAATTCCAGGCCAGCCTGTGGTTCAGGAGACCCTGTCTCAAAACCTCAAAATAAAAATGACTATTAGCTACTACGTAAATTGTCTTCATGGCAGGCTTGGTGGCTCATGCTTTTAATCCTAGCACTTGTGGGACAGATCCAGGTTGTAAATCTGAGGACTTATTTTTAGATTCTTAGTTCTAGTCCGGTGATCTATATACATCTGTCCCTATGCAAATTCCAGTCTTTCTTTCCTTTTTATAAAATTTTATTAATGTACTGTGAGTTTCACATCATGTACTCCAGTCCCATTCATCTCCCTGTCCCCTCATATCTGCCCTTCACCCTTGCAACCTCCACTCCAAAAAAAAAAAAAAAAAGCATAGAAATCATTTCACAATGAAAGTTGTAGTACTTCACAGTGTATCCCACAGTGTATCTTTCTATTCACACATCTTCACTTACAAATGCTCATTGCAAGTAGTCATTGGTCTGTTTCAAATCTCTAGCTTCTGTGACATCAGATTGGATCCTCACCAGTTATCATATTGTTGTCCTGTGTCATGGATATCCTGCAGCTTTGTATCAGCAGGACTGGCCCTTTCACAAGTCCCAACTATTTACAGACGGTAAGATGATACAGATTTTTAGGGTGGGCCAACTCATTGCCCAAGATGAGCTGGTCAGAGCAGCAGCTCTCTCTTATCTGTACTAACAAGACAAGCTCTTCAGCACATCTCTGGCTAGGCTACCCAATGCTGCCATCAGCAGAAAGCAGGGTCACCTCTCCTGCTCTCATACCCTCAGAGCCAGCCCACCTGGACCCACTCCCCCAGAGCCAGCTCCACTGTGCTGCTCAATCAAGGTGTAGGTCTGACTCGCTCAAGTGTTACAGCCTGTGAGGGGCTGGGCCAGCTCTCCTACTTTTATAACCTCAGTGCTGTCTCACCTTTGCCTTCACCATCAGGGCCAGCTCCACTGTGCTGCCTAGGCGAGGTGCAGGACCCACTCTTCTAAATGCTACAGCCAGTGAGAGGGCAGACCTAGGTCTCAAAGGTTAATTATATATAATGAGTAAATAATAAAACACAAAAAAATAATTTATAATCCTATAAACTAGTAATAGACTGCAAAAATTAAATTTAAAAAGCAATTCTATTTAGAATAGCAATAAAAAAAAAATAAGAATTCCACATAATAGCACAGGCCTCTAATCCCAGCGGGAGGATTGTGGGCTTGAGGTCATCCTGGGCAGTGTGTTTGAACCAGCCTTCACTAAATTAACAATCCCTTTTTTCAAAACAAACAAACCAAAACGCTAGTGCTAGTATTAATAATAATATACTCAGGAATAAATTTAACCAAGGAGGTGAAAGACTTATAGTCTAAATACTATAAAAACATAGCTGAAATAAATTAAAGATGGCATTCATAAACAGAAAAGTCCACTGTTCCGTTTGAAAGACTGCTGCTAGATGCCCATGCTACTCAAAGTGGTCTACAGATTTTATATTTAACTTAGAAAATAACCACTCTACAAAATAACATTATTTTTGCAAAAATAGAAAAGACCATCCTGAAATTTAGATACAATCTCAAGGGACCCTGAAACAGACTTGACAAAAAATGTGAGAGGAAACAATGTAAGGGAGAAAGGCTTTGTTCTAGTTCATGGTTCAGAGCATTGTCAGCTCTGTTCAGTGCTTTGAGGACCAAGACAAGGCAGACATATCACAGAAGGGCATGGTTTAAAAAAAAAAAAAAATCCTCATTCAGAAAGGCAAACAGGATAGACATCAAAAGAGGGAACAGGACAGGAATCTACCATAAAGGGCCTCTGAAAGATTCTACCCAGAAGGGTATCAGAAAAAGGCTCATAGCCAAACTTTGGGCAGAGTGCAGGGAATCTTAAGAAAGAAGGGGGAGATAGAAAGATCTGGAGGGGATAGGAGCCCTACCAGGAGAGCAACAGAACCAAGAAATCTGGGCACAGGGGTCTTTTCTGAGACTGATACTCCTACCAAGGAACATACAGGAAGATAACCTAGAACCCCTACATAGACGAAGCCCAAGGCATCCCGGTCTCTAAGGAAGTACCCTAGTAAGGGGAACAGGGGCTGTCTCTGACATGAACTGATTGGGTTGCTCTTTAATTACCTCCCCTTGAGTGGGAAGCAGCCTTACCAGGCCACAAAGCAAGACAGTACAGCCAGTCCTGATGAGACCTGATAGGCTAGGGTCAGATGGAACTGGGGAAGGGGCATGGGAGGATAAAGGGAGGGAGGGTAGGATTGGAAGGGGATGAGGGAGGGGGCTACAGCTGGGATACAAAGTGAATAAATTATAATAAATAAAAAATAATTTTAAAAGATAGATGTTCTTTTCATGATGAAAAGGAGGCAAAGAGAAATATGGAAGGGACAAGATACCTTTAAAAGGACCAGTGACCTACTTCTTCCAAATAGGCCCAGCTTCCAAGAATTTCCATTCTCTTCCCAATAATGCTATCAAATTAGGAGGCGACAAATAAATTAGTCCACTGCTGAAGGTAGTACGCTGAAGGTTCAATCATTCTCATCTTGGGACATGGTCCAATACTTCATATGTATATGTAAACCTTAGCAGTAAGGAAAAAAGCTATGGGAGAGGGCCGTAAAAGGTAGGCCTATGCTTCTGCTCAGGAGTAGCTCAGCTTCTTGTAGCTTTATCACTCAAAACCATTACACTGAACTCACAACCTCAGATCCAATTCTCCCCACCCCATAGATCCTGTTACTCACACATCGTCATACTTAATATACTCAAGATGAATTGTTATTTCTCCTAAAATGCCGCTTCTCATTTGATCCACTTTATATGAATAAAAATAATCATGTATGAATCATCTAACTGCCACACAAGGAAATCCTATAATGTCCTTGATAACGGAAATCTGCTGTTGAGCCTGCAGTGCTTAGTAAGGCAATATCTAGAACGTAGTACTTCAAAAGGCACTTCCTTGTTTGAATAGATGAGCAGAAGACTCATTCTGCTAAAGCTTAATTCTGGTCTGTTCAGCAGAAATTCAGTAAAACAATAAGAATATCTAGCTGCTGTGACAGCCTGGTTTTTGATCTTCCTCCTGCTGGAAGATGCTGAAATGGGTACTGGTTATAACCAAAAGATGAGTATGTAGACCCTGTTCCATATTTCTGACCTACAACTATGTGATTAATCTTTATTGTCAACCTAACTGGATTGAGAATCACCTAATAAATAAGACTGGGCATGTCTGAAAGCATGGGAGGGAGAGTTCATGGAGACAGTACAATAGAGAAGGAACGTACAGTACAGAAATACAATAGAGTTCATAGTACAGTTCAGTGCAGTTCCGTTGGGTTTGATGCAGTCTGTGGAGTTCAGAGACAGTTTTTCCATGCAGAGCAATTCAGTGAGAAGCCAATTTCAATCAGTCAGTTTGGAGAGGAGTTTTGAGCCAAAACAGCTAAGCTGAACCAGCTGGCCAGAGTTCAGAAAGAACTAGAAAGGGTGAGCTTATTCAGTAGTAAGTCTCAGAAGCTGAAAACATTCTAGGCCTAGGTTTGTAGACTGGTAGGTTGGAAGCTTAAAGCCTAGGTTTGCAAAAGATTAGATTGTACAGAAAGCAAAAGATTCCAGGCCTAGTCCTACAGATAGTTACAGAACCACTCTAGGCTCAGCCCAAGCCATCTATTAGTAAAGCTTGGGCATGGCTCTCATCGCATCACTTCATCTGCGGCAATAAAAACACATTCACATAAACCCTCTTGCCCTCATTTGCTTCTTGTCAAGTATTCGGTCACAGAAACAAATTCCTAAAACTTCTGTAATCTACAGTGAAAACTTTTGTGGGGCTAGGTAGTTCCATATGAGAGCATATTATCCATATGTGTGAGGCCCTGGATTCAATCTCCAATACAAACCTAAATAGATACAAATACAGATAGATACTCTTTGCATGCTAATGGAAACTGGAGGTTGAGAGCCCATAGTTACTAATAGCTACATGAGGTGCTGGTTACTAGAAAAAAAAATCAGAATATTTGAGCTATCAGGACAAGGGAAAAGGGCTACAGATTCAACTAATCACCAATGACAACCAAATTTGTCAACTTTGGATACATAAAGGAACCCCCATCAAAACCTCTTATCAACATGGTTCAGAAAACTGAATTGCTAAATACTTCAAGAGCTGAGAGAATGACACCAAAGCAGAGACAGAAATTCTGTAGCCTTTCCCTCTTGTATAGCAATATGCATCTCTGACATTTGGCTATTTTTTAGTTGGACCCATTAAAACCAGCACTCACTTCAATTATGTCTATCATTCTAATAGATCATGACATTTAAAAGGGGGTTGTCAGAGGCCCTGAAATCTGCTTCTTGTTCTGTAGAAATACTGTTAACTTTCAATTTGTGAACTAACTCTGAACTGGGGAAGGATGTAGTGGAACTTCATCTTTCATTTGTGAGTTAATTAAAAGTACAGTGTCAGAATTTGACTGAATCGCAAGACAGAGATCTGGTGTCAGAAGTTCGCAAAGTGGGTATGAAAGTAGGAAGAAAATAGTTGTATTCATTAGTTAGCCGCCACATACCTTTTTATCTACACAGATAGACACACACACACATACAAACACAGTGAGTAAAATACACATTTAGTACTATGATTATGACAGGTAAATCTAGGATTGATTTCATTAATCTGCAGTCTTCCAACACAGAACTAAAGAGGAAACTTACTGTACAAATATTTCACTGAAAGCAAGTTTATGTTATTTGGGTGCTTTATCCATACATATATCTTCACACCAGAAGAGGACATCATATCCCACGGGATCAGTTATAGATGACGGTTGTAAGCCATTATGTGGGTGCTGAGAATTGAACTTAGGACCTCTGGAATCATAGCCAGTGCTCTTAACCACTGAGCCATCTCTCCAGCCCTTGGAAGCAAGTTCTGATTTGCAACAGAGAAAGCCAGCAGATTTTAACAGCTGAGATAGCTTTGCCTCTAAGGAAAACAAAAGATTTATCCAAAGAAAACTGACAACTCCCAAAACACTACAAAATTTTCTATCTTCCCTAGCTATTTGGAGGAACCATCTTCTCTGTGTGTGTAGTTTTACATGGGTCTTCCCCATTAGTCTTTAACAGGCTACTGAGTGGGATTTCAGGATAGCTCACTGTTAACAGATTACTACCACAATAACCACTGTGCCTGTTCTCCACACAGTGTGCTTTCCTCACAACTCCAGGAGGCAGTCTGTAAGAGAGTCCACAAACTTTTGTTCATCTCATCCTTCACCTCACCTCTTGCCTTGAAAAACAGAAAATGCTTCTAAATTCTAGCCTTACCAGGATTCCTCAGGGGATGTGCTTCTTGAATTCTCTCCTCTTAACTAATTGAGTTTACACTTTCTTATAGTTTAATAAATCAATAATCAAACTGTTTTCTATACCCCAAAATTGTGTTAGTTTTTCCATCGGCCATCATTTCTGCCACTTTCCTCCTGTAGCGTTATTTTAGTCAACTTAAGGAACAGGAAAAATGAAGGTATATATTAAGTCCTATGCTATAGCTGACTATCAATAAAAATCTGAAATTTGGTCAAAGCAGAACACCATGACCTTCTAACACAAGATACTTGTGGGACACCTTACCTTTCAATCCTCGGTTTAAGTGCTATCTGCACAAAAAATCCTTTCTAACCTCCCAAACTGTAAATGACTTATCCTCTTAACCTTCAGCTTCAAACTTGTAAATCTTCTGGCATTTAATTAAACCATGTGTGCTAACTTCCAATAACAAATGCCGGTGAACCTTCTCCACTGCCCGGAGTTATCACTTCACTAGAACACTGTACTCAGCGGTGGTCTATGTAGTAAAGTTAACTTTTAAAACACGAAACTCAAAAAAAAGAAACTCTGCTCAGCAAGCAGCAGCACAATAGGAAATCACTGGCTCATCCCACTGCACAACAGTAAGAATTCTGCCTTTACTTTCAAATATACACACATGCGCACACACCTGCGCATGCACAAGAATTCTGCCCTCATCCAGAAAAAAAGTTTCTCTGCTGCAAGTAGAGAATGCCCCATGATCCCAAAACACAGTGAAGTTTTTGTTGTTGTTATTTTGTTCTGCTCTGTTTATCCTGCAGTCCTCCCAGTGATAGACCTAATAACCAGGCTCCTAAATCAGAAAAATGTTCCTTTCTCCCCAAAGAGATCAGCTATAGACAATGTGGCCTGGAGACTACAATGAAAACCATAAGCCAAAGGGTTCAAGAGAAATACATGCAAGTAAATGAAGAAACACTAGTCTGCCCACCAGCACTGGGCCTGACACTGAACTTGAAAACTACTCTGTAATTTAGCTTCAGGAAGCCTCAACTGAGACCCAAACTTAGAACTGCTCATTCAAATATTCAGAGGACTCATCTGTGGCGTAAAGCCTAGGAATTTGACAATCTGAATCTTCATAAAGGGCCTACCAGCCTCCATCCTGCAGCAGTTTCTGAGGGACCTCAGTAAAGGCACTGTCTACCTAGGCAGGAGACTGTTACAAAAGATGGCCCCACATAAGCTAGCAGGGAAGTCTTGCCAGCCTCTACCAAACCGCAGAACCAGAGGGACTCAGCTCATGGGACTACAAACTGCTAGGAGGCATGTTCATCTGAACCAATGTGATAGGTTTCTGGGCTCATATGCCTGGCCAGCTTTTTATGCAACCCAGGTACTCTCCTTGAATCCTTCTAAGATCTACCCATGCAGATGCACATTCTGATCTTAGCAGCCCTACTGAGACCTATGGCAAACTTGGGCTTAGGAGTACCTTCTGTTACTGAAATGGCTACAAAAGTAAAGGAGTTGCTTAAATTTCTGGAGAGGATCACTGGGGCTAAACTGTAAAGTCCAAAATAATAAACATCCAGTTTTTCAATATGAAGAAAGTGATACATACCCATAAATATCAAGACCTATCAAGATTTGTAATTTCACCAAACTTAACAGTACCAGCACTAATAACCCAAAGAGCTGAAAATGTATGATTTTTCAGATAAAGGAATTTCAAACATCTATGTTAAACAAGTTCTGTGAGTTTCAATAAGATAAATGATCCAGAAATCGAAAAATAAAAGAAATAAAAATGTATAGAAATTTTGGAGCTTAAAAAAAAATGCAATGACCAGCAATGTAAATACAACAGAGTACCTATTGATACCTTGCATCACTGTGAACCAAATATCTGACAGGAAGAACTTAAGGGAGGAAAGATTTTATTTTGGCTCAAAAGTTCAGAGGAGTCTGTCCATTTGGCTGAAGGGTCTGGTGGAGTTCATGGCAGCATAAGTCTGCAGAAGAGACTGCTCACACAGGATAGTCAGGAAGCAGGCCAGAACCAGAACAAGAGTGAACACAGCCTTCGAAACCCATTCCTAGTAATCTCCTTCTAGCAAGGCCCAGTCTCCTAAAGGCTCCATAGCCTTCAAAACAGCTCTACTAGTTGGGAACAAACCATCCACAATAATGAACACGTGAGGGATATTTTAGATTCAGACCCTAACAGAAGTCAGCAGTGGAGCTGACCAAGCACAAGTATCAGTCAGGGAACGTCGAGAAAAGAAGGGTTATTACACCGTCAAAGGCCATAGGCAGATGCTGAAAGCCACAGGAGAACAGAAGCAAGTAACATACAAGGGAACTCCAATACACTTGGCAAAACTTCTCAGCAGAAACATGCAACATAGGAGGGAGTGCAGCAAGAAGAAAACTGTCAATCAAGAGGAGTGAAGCCAGCAAAGCTGTCTTTCAGAAAAAAATGGATAAAATTTTACCAGGCAAAGTTCGAAAGAATTCAGCACCATCAAACCTATTTTCTGAGAAATATTATGGAGAGTTACTTAAAACATATTTCTCACAGAATGATAATGTCATTTGTTAGTTTAACAAGACTTTTCCTTCTACCTAAACTATGACACACACACACACACATCAAAAAATGAGCAAATGAAACAACTAATAGATGCAGAAAGAAGGTATTTCACAAACTCAAGGACTGGGCAGACACCCTGTAAAGGGGAAAGCAGGATGCAAATGTGTGTGTTGAGTAGGTTACAAATATTGTAAATCCCTCGAAAATTCATATATCCACACTCAGGAAAAGTATCAGGTCAATAACATGGTGATTATATTTGCCCTCTATATTCATAAATATGCCTCATGCTACGTGTTACTTTTTATAAATATCTCATGTGAGGCTTAAATCAATTTTACCTTTAAAATATCCTATAAGAAACTACAAAGTGAACAAGAAAATATGGAATCCATATACAGTTTGGGACATATTGTAAGAAAAGGATTAGCTTTGTATTTTACTTCCTTAATACCTGAATTTGGATTCCTCATCTCTTGCTAAGCTTGCGATGACTGTATAATATTTTTTAAGGTGAAGTAGTAGGGATTGGGTCCATTAAAAAAACACTTTTAAAATTACTTCTAAATTTATATACTTTTAAAATTACATTTCAAAAAATATCCTTTAGAAAACTAACAGGAAAAGTATTTGTATAAACATGCAAATGCCCATCAACTGACAGAGAAAAGGTAGTATACACATGTGAGAAATAGTATAAAAAAACTAAACAATGATGACGATGACACCTACTGAATATGAATGACATATTAAAAACAAACACATCTGTATGGTTTTTCACATATATAAGAACTTGTACCAAAAAAAAAAAAATCACATGTTCTTTCATTCTGCTTCTATGAAACATCCATCATAGTCAAATCTTTGGAAACAAAGTATAACATTAGTTTCCTAAGTCTATATCCCTGAGAGGAGAACATGGACAAGTAGGGCAATCAATGTGCGCTAAAACTGGATTGTTGCTACAACACAGCGCTGCGTTTGTGAAAAAGTCACTGAACTGCACACTTTAGATCAGTAAATTGTGATAGATCAGTGACATCTCGACAAGGCTGCTATAATGCCATCTGTGGTAGATCACGAATGTCATAAAGTACTATCAGAGAAGATGCATATTTCTATGAATGACTTTGCAGACATTCCCCAGTCTGCTGCCAAAAATCTTATTCATTCAGATAAAATGCTCACCTTACATGCACAAGACCTTAGTATAATCCCCAGCACCAAAAGTGACAACACAAAACAAAACTCCTAGCTGTAACCTGTGCTGGACTCCACCTCTCCCTCTTTCAGGGCAGCTTAGATAAGTCCTTCACACATGAGTGCTATGAAGAACTATGTCACCATCATAATGGTAATATGTTCCTGCCACGCCGACTGATATATTTCATGTTTTCTTCACCATCTTCTAAGTAAAATACAACTGAGACATCTAGAAAGAAAAACAGGAAGCAGAATCGAACTGGTTGGTCAGCAGAGGCCTACAGATTCCACACAAATTAAATATTAAATATTCAAGTATTTCAACAGAAATAAATTTGGAGCCTGCGTCAAACAGTTCTATGGACTGTTGCTACAAGACCCAGACCTGCAGAGTACCAGGAATGTCTCACTGCCTTTAAATTACTCATGTCCATCTCACCATCATTCTCCACAGTAAAAAAAAAAAAAAAAAAAAAAAAAATTAAACCTGGGAAGTAGCATGGGCCAAACAGTTCAAGATTTAAAAACTACACACTCAAAGACTGGATCAGGAGATGGAGATGTCTGTGCTTTCTTCATTTCCTTCCACTACTTCCCTTCAAAATTCACATATTCCTTTAGCCTCAAACGTCTCACTGATTCCTGATTAGGTTTTTCAATGCAGATGACTTCTTCTGAATTTGATAGTATATTATCAATATCTCCTTTATATTTAGTTTCATCTACCCTAGATATTACACACACATACTATAAGGAATATTCACCTCCTCTGAAACTACTGAGATGGCAATTTCTGCACAGAAAGAGCACCAAGGTTACAGTGAACTGAGCTGACGTTTTAGATAACTGAAAAGGATTTTTTTTTTTTTTTTTTAAGCACTAGTCACATTGAGGACCTCTTGTGCTTCTGACAAGTATCTTAAAAGTACTAACTCTGACAGGTAAAAATGAAGCTAATAAATATTTCAAAGTAAAAAAAAAAAAAAAAAAAAAAAAGGAAAAGAAATCCCCAGACCCTTGTAAGGTCTTTGTAAAATTACCTCAACGCTACACTAAGTTTCTAAAATAGTAACTGCAAGACGGTAGCACAATTTCTTAAAGATAAAATTAAAGTGCTTCATACACTACTTACAAAGTACCCTAGATTATTAACGCTTTCTACATCTTTGGTGAACTTGCCCAGACTGGAATAAACTCTTCAGCACAAAACAACCTCTGAACAGGTATTTACTGTTCGCTCTCTATTTTGGACTTAAGGTGTCAGAAGATGAATTGGATAGCTGCCTTGCCAATCAGAAACTGACTAGAAAGTGATTTGCCTTCTTTTATTCCACTATAAACTGCAAACTGTTGTATTTTATTCTTTTGAAACTTAAAAATACTGTAGTTTTTGTTTGTTTCTAACTGCTAGATAAAGTTGTACATGTTTAGGATGCTATGTGCCGATTCTAAACAGGTACTCACTGTACAGTGCTCAAAACTGTGTGACCACATCTATCTCCTCAAACAGGCATTTCTTTCTGATGACAACATTCAAATACTTTCTTGTTGCTTTTTAAAAATGCACATTACATTAACATCATCTGTAGTCACCCTATCGTGCCACAAGCCATCAAGAATTGCTTTTCTCTATTACAACTAGCAACCATTAATCTCCCTATCCCTCCCTCCTTCCCACTACTTCAGCCTCCAGTAACCACCATTCATGACCTCAACCTCTAAGAAATCACATGGTATTTGCTGCTCTGAGCCTGGTTTATTCACTTAACACAATAACCCCCAGCTTCTAGCCTTATCACCACTTTTTTCTTCACTTTTTTATGACTAAAGAATGTCCCATTTTCTGAGCATAGTGGTGCAAGCCTTTAGTTTCAAAACTCAGGAGGCAAAAGCAGGGGATCTCTGTGTGTTCGAGGCCAGCCTAGTACACGTGGTAAGTTTCAGGAAAGCCAGGGCAACACAGAGAAACCCTGCCTCAAAACAAAGATATAAACAAAGACTATCTCATTGCGTTTATATATCACATTTTTAAAAATACATTCATGATCTAAAGGGCATAGGTTGTTTACATTTCTTAGCCTCTGAGAACAGTGCTGCAAAAATATGGGTTTGCAGATGTCTCATCAACACACTGAGTTCATTTTCTTTGTAAAAATGACATTTCTGGATCGTAAGGCAGTTCTATTTTTAGTTTCTGAGAAACTTCCAGGCTGTCACCCACAATGGCTGTACTAATTCACATTCCTACCAATGGAGTGCACAATGTTCCTCTCTGCACAGTATAGTTGGCACTTGTTGTTTTTGGTCTTTTTCAAAGATTCTAAGTAAGGAAATAACTATTTCTCTGATGATAGTGTCCCATATACTTGTTGACGATCTATATGTCTTCTTTTAAGAAATCTCTACTCTACTCTACTCTATTGTACATTTAATCATATTGTTTGACATTTTGCTGAGTTGAATTACTTTTCATTCCACAAACTAATCCTTTGCCAGATGTGTGGCTATAAATATATTTTTTTATTCTCTAAAGTTTTTAAAGCAAACAGAAGCCCTTTGTTTTTGCATTATATAGTATAACTCAAGGTATTAGCTATGATGATTAAAGAGACATATGTGGAAAAATATTTTAAAATGAGACCAGTGATGAGATTATCACATCAGCTATTCATATAACAATATCTAATGAGCAACCACTGCAAGACACAGCAATGAAGAGACACACTGCCATGGGCACAAATCCTCGAACTGTCAAGAGCACATAAAACAGCACTACTGTGAGCACCTACAGACTGCCCAATGCACTGTCATTCAAATGGAATATGATGAGAAGGGGACCTCTTACAGCAGCACAACTGAGCTACCTTTCAGGAGACCCCTCCCCTAAGCCCATGTAACTGCAAACTGAAAAAACATATCCATATGATAGCACAAACCTGACAACCTCAAGAATGATCATCTAGGCCAGCGTGGTCAGGGAGGCAGAGGACGGTGGATTTCTGTTAGTTCAAGGCCAGCCAATTCTATAAAGCAAGTCCAGGATAGCCAAGGCTACACAGAGGAACACTGTTTTGAAGTGGGGAGGGGGAAGAATGATCACTACGTGAAGATAAATCTATTTCTAACTCCTTAAAACTGTTCTAAAAATATCTCAAGATTCTTAATCAAAAGCAGCAAGCACTGGCTACGACCTACAAAAACTCCTTTATTAGTCTGGGACATAGCTCGGCGGTAAAGTACTTCTTTAGCATGTATGAGGCCCTGGATCTATGTCCACTACAGGAACAAAAACAAAAAAGAAAGAAACGCTTTTTTTGCTGACACTACCTTAAGTTTCTTTCAAGTAAGAAAATGTAAAACCAGTTTTTAATGAGTAACCGCAGTTTGAAAGAGTCAATAGCTAAGTTAAGAAGACATTGTATATTGAGACTGTCTAGTGAGATCATGTAGTTGCCATCTGGAGTACACACATCCCATGGTATCTACGATCAATCAAGACCTCCCCATGAACTCTGCCTTCTAGTAAACTTCTCTGTACTTACACATGATGACATATCACAGCTGAGGTATAAAAACAATGTGGTTTCTATTTTATAGACCAACACGTTCTCATTGTCTCCAGACCCTAAATTATCCTGGGAAAGCCACTACGCTGTAAACAGCTCTACAGAGAACTCAGGTGACTGGGCCCCACCCACAACCACCAATGAGACAGTATGTTCCAGCCCTGTGGACATGACCCTGACTGACAGCTTGACTGCAATCTCATGAGTCCCTGAGCTAGAACAACCAAGCTAACATTTCTGGGTTTCCTGACCTGTACATTATTAGCTACTAACACTAAAAATAACAAAATAAATGCCTAAAACAATACAACTTACCATCTAACAACTCCATAGGTTATAAGTCCAATGGACTCAACCTCTTTCTTTGCTCTTGATATCACAAGACAGAAAAGGTGTTAGCTACATCCATTATTTATTAAAGGTCCTGGGAAGAATACATGCCTTCAGGTTTCTGAAAGAATTCAGTTCCATATAATTGTGCGACTGCCTTCCTACTTCTATGCTGGTTGTCAGGCAGGGGACTGTCAGTTTCTGAAAGCCACCCACATTTTTTGGCTCACAACCCCCTACTCCATCTCACACTTTGAATCTCTGTACATCCTTCTGCCTCATTTCTCTGACTCATTTCTTCTGATGTCTGCTGAAATGATTCCCATGTTTAAGGGCTCATGTATTAGGCTGAGTGCACACAGACAGCCAGGATCATCTTATCTTAAAGCCTGTAATTGGAATCTTACTTTCAAAGTTTTTTGTTCTTTTTTTTTTTTGGGGGGGGGGTTGTTTTTGTTTTTGTTTTAATATACCATGCTCACAGGTGTTAGGAAATAAGGCATGGGTGTTCTTGGGTCTATTATTATTCCTACTACACCTGAAAAACTAAGAGAACAGTGTCCGATGGTCACAGCAGGGCAGCTGTACATAGAAACTCACAATTGTACAAAGAAACTCATACACAACCTGTACAAGACCAAGCCAAACCAAATCCCAGCCTGAAGAGAAATGCAGAGTATATAATTCCACCCACAGCTGAGAAACTATTGGCAACTAGTAGTTGCTAGGAGAGGAAGAGAGGAAAACGTGTAGCCACTGTAAGTCAACCCCTCTTCAGTGTAAAACCACACACCCAAGAACCTCTGAAGAGCAAAACATGGCCTTAAAGACTTTTTTAAAAAGTCGGTTGGACAGGGAAGGGAACATAAATGGAGGAATAGTTGGGAAAGTTCTCCTTTCCCATCTTGTATAAAATTCTCAAAGAACTGTTTTTAGAAAACAGTGTAATTAAATAAATGCCTGCTTTAAACGTTTAATTTGTTATACAATAAAAAACTAAAGTACACACCAAAGGGGAACTATTCATATCATTTCCAGTATATGCAGTTATAAACATGATACACAGAACATTGACGATTTACACTTATTATATGTTAAATGCTAATAAGCATAGTATATTAACCACATGATGGACTCACAGACACTGGTAGAGCTTAGCTTTGAACCTCACTTACTTCACATTCACAATATATGACACCTATTTTTTCTCTTATAATAAAAAGATTGCAGTTATCACATTTTAAAATCAATATATTATTTTTATTTTACTGTCAAAACTAGCCTTAAATTATTTTTACTCTTTCCTTAAACAAATTATGTCTTCCTCTTCACCTCTCCCACCAAATGCATACAATGTATTATTTCTGAATTCAGCAACTACATTTCCAGTGCTATTTTGCTGAGATTCAAAAAAGAAGAAAGCTCTTTCCTAAAGCCTAAGCCCACTCTATGACAATTCTTACTTTCTTTGATATCTCATAATACATAACAAGCAAGACTGACCATCTTTTCTTGGCTTCCATCACATTACAACTTTTCACCTTCCTAGATGTTGCCCTCAGTGCAAATAAACCAGTGCAAACCAAAGATCTTCTAAGACAAATAGTCAAAACCTCCAATATTAAATCACCGAATGCTTTCACAGAGTAATTTCCTTAGGTAACACTGTTCTATTCTGCTTTCTAAAGTTAGAGCACCAATTATATTTTTAACTTATCTGTTATACCACATGTTCAAAAAAGATCACAATATATCATAAATTTTTAATCCAATGAGTTCTTTGATTCAACAGGCTAGAGTAATTGACATAGCTATTATATACCAGTAAAGCTGATTCTAAGCTAACTATTCTTAAATTCACTGGTAATATCAAGAATGTATTTCAAAGTGTTAAACTACTGTATTACTAATTCTTCCAGTTCTTGAATACCATCATTATTAAACTGTGAATATTCTGAATCATATTTAATATCTAAATCTGTCAATTCAAAACTAGTTTTTGAAATCTACTTAAGTAAATGTGATATTCACTAATGATGCAATTCTAAGATTTTCAAAAAGAAAGAGAAAAGAGTAAATGCAATAGTGAGCTGGTGTTGAAATGGTGGTCACATTTGGGTAGCAAAACAACAGTGGAGAGAAGGTGGCATTAAGGAGAGAATGTTAGAGATGTTGTTGATACAAATGATCTCAATGACACTCTGTCTTCACAGATGATGGTGGCACCTGCTTGTCTTAGTTTGTGACCTCTATGGCTTACATACTCCCCCATGTTCAAATGTTTGGGGACTTAATCCTCAAAAACTACATGTCAGTCTTTGTGCAGTAATCAGGACTAAGTGATGTCTGGAGAATGAAGCCACATGGTGGTGCTGTAGCGTAATAAGCAGGGCAAGGGATCTGCCAGGTACAGGGATACACACCTGGTAGCCTGACATTCGGGATATGGAACTGGAGGATCATGAATTCAAGTCTAATTTTGACTACGTAGTAAGTTTGTGAACAGCTTGAGTTATGAGCCTCTTCCCCAAGCTGGAGAAGAAAGAAAAGAAAGAGGAAGACGAGGGGGAGGAGGAGCAGAAGGAGCAGTGAGAAGTGAGCTACACTACAAGTCTTACTGTGAAATATGTGGTAAGAGCCTCAGTGGATGGCCAGCAGATGCCTTGTTCTTGGACTTGCTAGCGTCCAGAATTGGACCCAAATAAACTTATATTCTTGACAAATAGTCCTGCCTCCTAAGTTTTATGCAACAGAAAATGAACTGGATTACATTAACGCTTTTGGTGTGAGGATCTGGGCTAATGGTGAACTTGATGGTAGCTTTGGTACAGTTTGTGGTAGTGGCATTGCATAATCCCAGTTCTCTAGAGGCAGAGGCAGAAGGGTAAAGTTTGAGATCAAATTGGCCTACAAAGCAAGTTCCAGACGTGGCGAGAATACAAACACAGCAAAATCTTGTCTCTAAACCAAACAATCATTTTAAAGCTAATCAAATAAAATAAAACTAAGCAATTAAAATTTAAGGCACAAGGTAACTCCCAAATTATAGTGTATACGGTTAAATAAGAATTATCAATGATTAATTGTATGTAACAAAATGTCTAACCTGACTACAGAGTAAGTAACTAGTATGTGATGGAGCTACTTAAGAAAACAAGCTAGCAGAGATTCGGTCTTTGAAAGCTTAAAATGATTTCAAATTTGACTTTAACATGACATGAAATATGAAAATTAAAATCTACAGATGGAAATTTAGTACTGTGTGTTTTACCTCTGGGAGTTACAGGCTGCACCATGATGCTATTCTTACAGTACAAATCTGTTGTGTGGGGAGCGGGGGAGGAATAACTGTGTTACAGGAAAAAAAGAATAGAACAAATTGTTGTAAGAACATGTAGCTTTTTTTTCAAGTATCTTTAGTCTTCATAAGTAATCTTATTCTTTAGGATTTTCTATATGTTAGTATGCAAATAGCCCATTTATATTTAACAGACTTATTGGCTTTCATGTTTCTTAGTATAAAAATTAATTCTTAAGAAACATAGGCACTTAATTCAACTGATAGCTTTTGTAAAATCTATAATGATAAGAAATATAATGAAACTCTTTCAGTTTCTTGTTTATTCTCCAAGACAAACTGGAACATCAATACAAAACCAAGGAGAGAAGGGATATGCAGTGAGGGCAACAGCTGTGCTGGACTTGGAAAGGACAAACATCAGCAGCTGTGAACAAGAATGTTGCGCCAAGACCTAGTCTGATTCCCACAACTGAAACTATAAAAAAGTCCATTCTTGACATTTTGCCTTTAAAGCTGCCTTTCTCCCTACTGCAGAAGTTTTATTTAAAATGTTCTGATTCACTAGTTTTTATATGTTATAAGTGAGGAAAACATTACAAAGAAGAAAAATTGCCAAAATACACATGAAAATGAATATTCATCATAGAAATACTTGGTATTCATGGTTTTCATTATAGTTTAAAAATCATTCTTCTGCTTTCAATCAAGCTCAACTAAAAACATTTTAGATAAAGAGCTGTGGCTTGGTGTTGCTGTTGCTTGTTTTGTTTTATAAAAAATAGGGGTTTGGGTTGGCATAAGTACAAAATTTAAACCACCAGGAAGTGAGAACTCTGTACATGTTTGACAGACTACAACGGTAGGAGGTAAAGATAATGTAATCAAGTGCACAATGGAATTAAGGATAAATGAAGTTGCAAAGGACAAAGGCAGGTTGAATCCAGAGGAGGTCAGCGTTTAAATAAAATGTTTAAAAAGCACTTATAGCACTTATTTTTGATTAACACAGAAGTAAAAGATGAACAAATAACTGAGGACAAAAATGTGTTGCTGGGTGAAATACAAAGAAAGTATCAATATGGTGACAGGTATTTGTTTATTCTCCCAGCACTGGTGAGGTGCAGGAAGATCACTACAAGTTCAAAGCCTGCCTGATCTGATCTACAAATTCCAAGATAGCCAATGCCACATGGTGTCCAGATCTGCAATAAGGGTCACCACATTAAAGCCAGTGCGCCTAACTGAACGCACCGGCTAACTGAACTCTCAAGGCTAAGAATATTTTTGTCGTTATTAAAACTTATTTAAAATGTTTTTGATCCAATGCTCCACCCATTAAGGGATCCTCTCATTCCTTCCACACGATCTACCACTTCTCCCTCCTATTTTAATGTGTTCTGTTTTTAAATCCACAGAGACCACTTAATGGCCTCTGTAGATCCTTGCATGCAAGATCATCTACTAGAGCATGCTTATGCTTCCCAGAAGATAGCCTTCTTTCCCTCCCTTGATAGTCATCAGCTGCCAAGTCACCAGCTAGGAGTGGCTGGTTTGCTCTCCTGTGGGTCTTGTGTATATAGTTTCAAATGTTGTGACTTTGTGTATATAATGACAGTTCTCCAGAAAATACTACTACTCTGTGTTCTACTTTTAAATAGCAATATTGTCCACTAAATCAAAATGATTTATATTGGCCCCTTACAGGAAAAGTTTGCTAACCCTCATCTACATAATATTATCTATTATGGAGAATAAATTTACTAGAGATTAAAAGAAATAAATTTGAAAAGACAAATCTGCATAAATGTGTATGTGTGATAGTTTCTCCAGTCGTGATATCGTCTAAACATTGGGGAGTGAAAGAATAAGAATATTCACGGTTAAAAAATACTCAGGAACTCATAGTGGCTGTAAGGTTATCTATACAGCATAAAGTCAGTCAATCTTCCAGAATGGATAAAGAACAGACAGACAAGCACTGCGTAGCAGTTTCCACCCAGGTTAAAACCTGCCATCTTGGGAGGAAACTTAATATAGGATGTGAACAGAAAGTCAAAAAAACAGGGTATTTTAGAACAGAATGCTTACAGGAAGGTGAAACAACAGGATGTCCTGGGGAGAGATGAAACATTCCATACTGCAGGAACACACCATTAAGACAGGAAGTAAACAACTCAAAACTGCTTAAGGAAGTCCCTGAAACCTAACAGATTCACTAAAAATTTCCCTCCCTAAGAGTATAAAAGCATTGAAGACTGTTTAGATTAACTCAGATGAGCTAATAAAATGTAAAGACACAGACGTTACAGAACTTTTTACCCAAACACAAAAGAATATACCTTTCTTCTCAGCACCTTATGGAAGGTTCTTCAAAATTGACCATATTCTTGGTCACAAAGCAAGTCTTAGCAGATACAAGAAAACTGAAATATTCCCCTGAAATATTCACCTTATCAGACTACCATGGAATAACGCTGAACTTCAACAACAAAACCAACAGAAAGCCTACAAACTCATAGAAACTGAACAACCCTCTATTCAAATGACCACTGTGTTATGTAAAAAAGAAAGAAAGGAATTAAGGACTTCCTAGAATTCAATGAAAATGAAGGCACGACATATCCAAACTTACGGGACACAATGAAAGCAGTGCTAAGAGGAAAGTTCATAGCAATATATACCTTCATTAAAGAAATAAGTGAGATCTCATACTAAGGACTTAACTGGAAAGCTCTAGAACACACACAAAAACCAAAACAAACAAACACACACACGCACACATACAAGAGGACTTGACAACAGGAAATAAACTCAGGGCTGAAATCAATAAAATAGAAACAAAAGAACAATACAAAGAAGCAACAAAACATAGAGTTGTTTCCTTGAGAAAATCAACAATACAGACAAACCCTTAGCCAAACTATCCAAAAGGCAGAGAGAATATCCAAATTAACAAAATCAGAAACAAAAATGGGGACATCTATATCATTAAATTCTGAAGCAATAATCAGAGAAAACTTAACAACATAGTATGCTAATAGAAAATATAAAGTTAAAAGCTAAAAAAAAAATTTAATCCCCCTCCCCAAAAAAGTAGGAAAGGTGAAAAATAAGGAAATATAATATAAACAATAAAGAGAAGGAAAACTAGTCCAATCATGGAAAAATTACATTGAATATAATTGCTTTATAACATTTTAATTCAGACAAAAATCAGAATAGACTTTAAAAGAGGGGGTGCTCCTCTCACTTTCCCGGACAGAACTGTGCGCCCCAGGATAACACACTGAGTTTCCCTGTTGGGAGAAAACACCACAGCTAGGGAATCAGCAGGTTCTTCAAGAAGACTGTACATGGAAATTTAGTGAGCAGCAGCACACTAAATTTATAACAAGAAACCCAGCAGTGGGGCAGCTGTCTTGATAACATCTATGGGTAAGAGGAGATCCCCCCTGCCTAACAAAGACCACAGCTACTACTCAAGGCTATAAACCTGAGGTGAACAGTGGCAACTCCTGAGAAACACTGGCCATACAATGACCATAACCAAAAAGCAGAGAAGGACTCCTTCAGGAAAAATCATCTGCTGGCCAAGGGGATATTCCCTACCTCAGGACTCCAGGAAGCACAGAAACTAACAGCCAACACCTAAATCAGCCCAATGGGTAGAGGTCAGCGTAAAAGCTCAACCAACAAAAGACAGAGCAATATGGCATCTCCAGAACCCAGCCATCCAGGGGCAAACAGCCCTGGACAATGCAGCATAATAGAAAATCAAGAAGATGACCTTCCATCTATGCTGATGAAGAGGATAATAGAGGAAACAAATAAAATACGTAAAGAATTAGAGGAAGATAAAACCAAACAGATCATGGCTATCCGTAAAGAAATGGAGGAAGATAAAGACAAGCAGATTATGGCCATCCGTGAAGAAATACGGGAAGATGCAGCCAAACAGCTTGTGGCCTTCAGAGAAGAAATAATTAAATCACTGAAAGAAATCAAAGAAACAGAGTTGAAGGAACTAAAAGAAAAAGAGGAAAATACAAGCAGACAGGTGAAGGAAGTAAACAAAACAACTCAAGCCCTGAAGATAAAACTAGAAAAATTAAAAAAAACACAAATGGAGGAAATAATGGAGAGGAAGAATTTAGGGAAGAAAACAGGAACTACAGAGGTAAGCATAACCAACAGAATACAAGAAATGGAAGAAAGAATCTCAGGTGTAGAAGATACAATGGAAGAAATCGATGTATCTGTCAAAGAAAATGTTAAATCCAAAAAATTCCTGACACAGACCGTCCAAGCAATCCAAGACAATATGAAAAGACAAAACCTAAGAATAATAGGAATAGAGGAAAAAGAAGACTCCCTTCTCCAAGGCCCAGAAAATATTTTCAACAAAATCATTGAAGAAAATTTCCCCAAGTTAAAGGAAAAGCCAATAAGGATACATGAGGCCTACAGAACATCCAACAAATTTGACCAGAAAAGAAAATCCTCCCGCCACATAATAATCAAAACAGTAAGTATACAGAACAAAGAAAAAATACTAAAAGCTGCAAGGGAAAAAGGGCAAGTAACATATAACGGCAAACCCATTAGAATCACACCTGACTTTTCAACAGAAACTATGAAAGCCAGAAGGGCCAGGACAAATATCATGCAGACCCTAAGAGAACACAGATGTCAACCCAGGCTACTATACCCTGCAAAACTCTCAGTCCTCATAGACGGAGAAAACAAGATATTCAATGACAAAAACAAATTTCAACAATACCTACACACAAATCCAGCATTACAGAAGACACTGGAAGGGAAAATACAACCCAAGAAAATTAGCTTCTGTCAAAAGTAAAAGGTAAAAGGTTGGAAGATGACTTTCCAAGCAAATGGACCCAAGAAACAAGCAGGAGTAGCCATTCTAATATCTGATAAAATAGACTTTCAACCAAAATTAATCAAAAGAGATGAGGAAGGACACTTCATACTCATCAAGGGAAAATTCCAGCAGGAAGACATCACAATCCTGAACATCTATGCCCCAAATACAAGAGCACCCACATTTGTAAAAGAAACATTGATAAAATTTAAACCACATAGAGATCCCAACACATTAATAGTGGGAGACTTCAACACCCCACTCTCAACAAAGGACAGGTCAACAAAACAGAAATTAAACAAAGAAACAATATCTCTGGCAGAGGTCATGAATAAAATGGACCTCACAGACATTTACAGAACTTTACACCCAAACACAAAAGAATTTACCTTCTTCTCAGCACCTCATGGAACCTTCTCCAAAATAGACCATATAGTTGGTTACAAAGCAAGCCTCAGCAGATACAAGAAGACTGAAATAATCCCTTGTATCCTTTCTGATCACCATGGAATAAAGCTGGACTTCAACAACAACAGAAATAGCAAAAAGCCTACACACACATGGAAACTAAACAACTTGTTACTAAATGACAGCTGGGTCAGGGAAGAAATAAAGAAAGAAATTAAAGTCTTCCTAGAACTCAATGAAAATGAAGACACAACATACCCAAACTTGTGGGACACAATGAAAGCAGTGCTAAGAGGAAAGTTCATAGTACTAAGTGCCTTCAAGAAGAAATTCCAGACAGCTCATTCAAGCAACTTAATGGCCCACTTAAACACCCTAGAAAAAAAAGAAGCAGACACACCAAAAAGGAGTGGAAATAATCAAACTCAGGGCTGAAATCAATCAATTAGAAACAAATAAAACAATTCAAAGAATCAATGAAACCAAGAGCTAGTTCTTTGAGAAAATCAACAAGATCGACAAACCCTTAGCCAAGCTAACTAAAAGGCAGAGAGACACCACCCAAATCAACAAAATCAGAAATGAAAAGGGGGACATAACTACAGACACTGAGGAAATCCAAACAATCATTAGGACTTACTTCAGAAGTCTATATGCCACAAAATTTGAAAATCTAAATGAAATGGACAATTTTCTTGATCGATTTGACTTACCAAAGCTGAATCAAGACCAGGTAAATCAATTAAATAGTCCTATATCCCCCAAAGAAATAGAAGCAGTCATCAAAAGTCTCCCATCCAAAAAAAGCCCAGGACCAGATGGCTTCAGCGCAGAATTCTACCAGACCTTCAAAGAAGAGCTAACTCCAATTCTCTTCAAACTATTCCACAAAATAGAAACAGAAGGAACATTACCAAACTCATTCTATGAAGCCACAGTCACCTTGGTACCTAAACCTCACAAAGACTCAACAAAGAAAGAGAATTTCAGGCCAATCTCCCTTATGAACATTGATGCAAAAATACTTAACAAAATACTTGCAAACTGAATTCAAGAACACATCAAAGATATTATCCACTATGACCAAGTAGGCTTCATCCCAGGTATGCAGGGGTGGTTCAATATACGGAAATCCATCAATGTGAGCCACCATATTAACAAACTGAAAGAAAAAAACCACATGATAATCTCCCTAGATGCTGAAAAAGCATTTGACAAAATCCAACATCCATTCATGTTTAAAGTACTGGAGAGATCAGGGATACAAGGCACATATCTAAACATAGTAAAGGCGATATACAGCAAGCCTATAGCCAACATCAAACTGAACAGAGAGAAACTTAAAGCAATCCCACTGAAATCAGGGACAAGACAAGGCTGCCCACTCTCTCCATATCTCTTCAACATAGTGCTGGAAGTTCTTGCTAGAGCAATAAGACAGTTGAAGGAGATCAAGGGGATACAGATGGGAAAGGGAGAAGTCAAATTATCACTATTTGCAGATGATATGATAGTATACATGAGTGACCCCAAAAACTCTACCAGGGAACTCCTACAGCTGATAAACACCTTCAGCAAAGTGGCCGGATACAAAATTAACTCAAAAAAATCAGTAGCACTCCTGTATACAAAACACAAAAGGGCTGAGAAAGAAATTAGACAAAAAACACCCTTCAAAATAGCCACAAATGACATAAAGTACCTTGGTGTAACCCTAACCAAGCAAGTCAAAGACTTGTATGAAAAAAATTTCAAGTCTCTGAAGAAAGAATTAGAAGAAGATATGAGAAGATGGAAAGATCTCCCATGCTCATGGCTTGGCAGGATTAACATAGTAAAAATGGCCATCTTACCAAAAGCAATCTACAGATTTAATGCAATTCCCATCAAATTGCCAACACAATTCTTTACAGACTTGGAAAGAAAAATTCTCAACTTCGTATGGAATAACAAGAAACCGAGAATTGCTAAAACAATCCTCTACAATAAAAGATCTTCTGGAGGTATCTCCATCCCTGATCTCAAGCTGTACTATAGAGCAACAGTTATAAAAACTGTGTGGTACTGGCATAGAAACAGAATGGTGAATCAATGGAATCGAACAGAAGACCCAGAAGTAAACCCACACACTTACAGACACCTGATTTTTGACAAAGATGCCAAAACCATACAATGGAAAAAAGATATCATCTTCAACAAATGGTGCTGGTCCAACTGGATGTCTACATGTAGAAAAATGAAAATAGATCCATACTTATCACCCTGCACAAAACTGAAGTCCAAGTGGATCAAAGAGCTCAACATAAAACCAGACACATTAAATCGGCTAGAAAAAAAAGTGGGGAATACCCTAGAACTCATTGGTACAGGAGAAAACTTCCTGAACAGAACACCAACAGCACAGGCTCTAAGAGCAACAATCAATAAATGGGACCTCATGAAATTGAAAAGCTTCTGTAAAGCAAAGGACACCGTCATCAAAACAAAGTGACTGCCTACAGATTGGGAAAGAATCATCACCAACCCTTTATCTGACAGAGGGTTAACATCTAGAACATATAAAGGACTCAAAAAGTTAAACAGCAAAAAATCAAGTAATCCACTTAAAAAATGGGGAACAGAGCTAAAGAGAGAATTCTCTGTAGAGGAATATTGAATGGCAGAGAAGCACTTAAAAAAATGCTCGACCTCATTAGCCATTAGGGAAATGCAAATCAAAACAACCCTGAGATTTCACCTTACACCCATCAGAATGGCCAAGATGAAAAACTCAAGGGACAACATATGCTGGAGAGGTTGTGGAGAAAGGGGAACCCTTCTCCACTGCTGGTGGGAATGTAAACTTGTACAACCACTCTGGAAATCAATCTGGCGCTTTCTCAGACAACCAGGAATAGCGCTTCCTGAAGATCCAGCCATACCACTGCTAGGAATATACCCAAAAGAGGCTCAAGTACACAAAAAGGACATTTGCTCAACCATGTTTTTAGCAGCTTTATTTGTAATAGCCAGAAGCTGGAAACAACCCAGATGCCCCTCAACTGAAGAATGGATGCAGAAACTGTGGTACATCTATACAATGGAGTATTACTCAGCAATGAAAAATAAGGAAATCATGAAATTTGCAGGTAAATGGTGGGACCTGGAAAGGATCATCCTGAGTGAGTTGTCCCAGAAGCAAAAAGACACGCATGGTATATACTCATTCATATAAACATACAACATAGAACAAACCCACTAAAATCTGTACATCTAAACAAACTAAGCAAAAGAGAGGACCCTAACTAAAATGTTCAATCCCCATCCTGAAAGGCAAAGAGGATGGACATCAGAAGAAAAAGAAAATAGGAAACAACCTCGGAACCTGCTACAGAGGGCTTCTGAAAGCCAGAAGAAAACAGGAAACAACCTTGAAACCTGCCACAGAGGGCCTCTGTAAAGCCTCTGCAGTATAGACTGTCAAAGCAGATGCTGAGCCTGATGGCCAACTGGTGGACAGAGTGAATGGAATTTTATGTAAGAAGTGGGAAATAATAAGAGCTGGAGGGGATGGGAACTCCACAAGCAGAGCAACAGAACAAGATAATTTGAACACAGGGAACTTCCCAGAGACTCATACTCCAATCAAGGACTATTCGTGGAGATAAGCTAGAACTCCTGCACAGATGTAGCCCATGGCAGTTCAGTGTCCAAGTGGGTTACATAGTAATGGGAAGAGGGACTGCCTCTGACGTAATCTGATTGGCCTGCTCTTTGATCACCTCCCCCTGAGGGGGGAGCAGCTGTACCAGGCCATGGTAGAGGACAATGCAGCCAATTTTAATGAGAACTGATAGACTAAGATCAGAAAGGAGAGGAGAACCTCCCCTATCAGTGGACTTGGGGAGTGGCATGCATGCAGAAAGGGGAGGGAGGATGGAATCGGGAGGGGAGGAGGGAGGGGCTTATGGGGGGATACAAAATGAATAAAGTGTAATTAATAAAAATATATAAAAAAAGAGGGGGTGCTCTTACTGTCTAGGACAAAATACCTTAAAGACACACAGATAGCAACACAGAACAATCTGGAACTGACAAAGGATTACTATTAGGGGTAAATAATTGTATGATAGCAACTTTAAATGTGCATGTTCTGAATAAAAACACATGAAGCAGAAGCTGAGGAAATGAAAAAAATAAAGCCACAAATAAATAATCATAGTTGGGGACTTAACAATTTCTCCTTCAGTAAAAATAATTGTTCAATAAAAATTACTAAGAGAAGTATAAACCGAGAATTGGTATGGTTAGGACTTCAGGCAAAATCATCAATTAAAACTACTCACAACTGTGATGAAACTATACCACATCCTCTAAAGAAACATACCTTTCTGTTTGTTTGTTTGTTTGTTTGTTTGTTTGTTTTTGAGACAGGGTCAGACAACATATTCCTGGCTGTCCCTAAAATCACTATGTAGAACAGGCTGGCCTCAAACTCACAGAGATCCATCTGGCGTACTGAATGCTGGAATTGAAGACATACACTACTACAACTGGCAAATTTAAGCTTATTTTTGAAAATTGATATTGCTCAAAATATTCTCTCTGACCATAATGGAATAAAATTAGAAAACAATAATAAAAATTAAAAAATCACCTATTATTTGAAAATTGGGAAACATCTTCATAATAAGCAATTAGACAGTGAAATAATAAGGTAATCAGAAAACACACTGAAATAAGTGATATAAAATAAAACATATCCACATCTAAGAAGTACGTAATGCATTATAAAGCACGTATTAAGGGAAAGAATTAAAACTGATGAAAGAAATGTTCACTAAAAGGAAACATGAATGGGGCAGAAATAAAATATAAACTGCCCATATTCAGAGCGAAAGTGTTCACAGCAATATAGATTTTATAAATATTAAAATATGATGAGAAAATACTTAAAAGGGATGCTAGTAATACTGGCAACTTAAATAATATGAATAAATTATTGGCAAGACATATACATCACCAAGAGACTGACAAGAAAAAATTGAAAATCTCTATTATCTGTTAAATAATTTGAATTTGTAAACATTACCCGGTATAAAAACCTATCAAATATTTAAGGAGAGATTAAAATTAATCATTAAAAACTTTGTCAGAATTAAGAGAAAAGAAACATTTTATCAACTCATTTTATAACCTCAGAACTCTAAACTAGATAAAACAATGGAATAAATGAAAAATGACAGGCTAAAATCCTTCATGAACACACAGGCAAAAAACTTTATCAAAATAATCCCAAATGAAATCATGCAATATCAAAAAGGGTCTCTATCATGCCAAGTTGGACATACCTCAGAAACTGTGGTTAGTTTATCATTGAAAACTCAATTTGTCAGGTTTTCCTCGCTCATAGATTAAATGAGAAAAATCAGATGAGTTTTCAATAAATGGAAAAGATCACTTTTAGAATGTAATATACATTTCTGAAATAAGTCAGATACTTCAGAGTCATATCAAAAAACATAAGGAATTCAGCACGGTCCAACTTCACATCCCTGAGAACTGTAAAATAGATGCTGTGAGAGGTTAAAGATGACTGTCAGATGTGAAGTTAGAGACAAAAGTATTGATGGGTCAGAAGACTCAACATAAGGATCTACCTATTACACAGAGAGCCAATCGAAATCCCGGCAGGTGTTGTTCCAGCTTCCAGGTGGATGAAAGCAACTGGAATGAACACGACTCACACTCTGCACAACAGAAAGAGAAGAAAAAGCTCTCTGTATACAAACCTTTTTTTTTTTTTTTTAATTGTCCGGCAGCAGAGGTTACAGAACCAATCAACCCAGACTCTCAGAAAAGAGAGCTGACTTGAGGGACAAAAGCATTCACCAGGAAAACTGTTTGGCTAACATTTTTATTGATTTACTAAAGGCTGAGTGTGTGCTAACAGGAAAATAAAGAATCCAGGAGAACACATATGCAAAAGTAGCATAACCTATCTGCAGGTCCTTCTTCACAGACTTCATAGTCCATGAGTGTATTTCCCATGGTATAAGCTTGAGGGAAGAAAACAGCAGGCACTGTATAATATTAAGTCCATCTTGAATCCTTTCCACCAACTTTGATATATGTGGAGACACTTAAACCATTATGAGCACAACAACTCTGTCACTCTGTGAACACAACTGAAAGCATCACAGACCTGAGAAAGGAAATGTGGGCATAGGGGAGGTGTAGGATGCAGGATGATCCTTCAGCGCTAAGGCTGACAAACAGAACCCATGTTCACAAGGGGAAGCAAATAGGGACACTGAAACTCCATTGCCAAGAATGACCACACAGTGGCTGCCAGTCCATTATGTGAATATGTTGCCAAGTCCAGCACAATAATTGACCCAGGTAGAACCAGATATTTGTAAACTGCAGGATTCATAAGCCAAACTGTCTTCTTGGCAACTGCAATTTGTTTTCATGGCTTAAAGTCCCAAGGAAATGATTTAATCTGCCAGCCTTCTAAAGGGCTAACCTGTAGGCTGTTGGCAATAAGCCAGGATTTTAAGGGTGGGAAAGTTTTAAACCCTAAAAAAAGCTAGTCCAAGAAAGTATTGGTGGGAGACACAAAAGTGCTATGATCACATCCACTTCATAATCAGTAGCTAGCCCTCACATTAAACAACTGTGTCAGCTAAGCGTAGCCACAGGAATGGTAAAAGCAAGCCCAGGTACTCGTAGGGACTTCTGGGAATAGAAGGCACATGTAGTAAAGTGAGACGTACTTTTGTTCCACCTAACCCTCACATAAGACCAAGACTAACACTAAGACCAGACCAGAAACATATGTGCACAAACTATTTTCATCCGGGTACGAGGTCCAACTGGTCACTTCTGCTTGTGCATCAGGAAGCCCAAGTTCTGCTGCCAAAGAGGGACATCAGGCCACTGAGCCACCAGGCATCTGGGATCCTGGTAGCTCAACTTAACAAAAACTGCCAGTAGGCAACTGGTCCATTTCAAAAGCCATGCACTTGAAGAGGTGTTACTCAAAGGCAGAGTACCTGCCGGTCATGACAGGAGAACCTGCTTCAATTCTTCACACTGGAACAAACAAAACCACTGGGAAAGTTTAGTGCTAGAAGTTATAAGCCAGTATGACCAGAATAGTGAAACCATCTCAAATAAAGGAAAAGCGCTTCACAATTCACAGAGCAATGAGAGAACACTCACCTAGCACTGTAAGATTCTACAATCCCAAGCACAGCATCAAAACTTTGAGAGAGGGAGGGGAGGAAAAGGAAGGAGGGAGGTAAGGAAAGGGAGGTGCACTGAGTAGCAGGGTCAGGCAGGTGGCACTGCTGTACTGGGAAATAGCCTGAGTTCTCCAGAATTTACCAGGCTTTTAACTAGCTGTCATTTCTTTTCTTTTTATTGGGTTTTGTAAATCCCTCTTGGCATAACGCAAACCACAAACTGAGAGTCACCTTTAAAATCTGAAAGTATCCATAGACCATCAAAACCACAGCAGTAAATATCCACCTAGCAAGGCAACCAGAGCAACAGCAATGGGCAGGTCCAAATGCTCCACCCAGGAGGTCAGCTTCTTTGAATTTGAGCAATTGCTCCCCACCTGCAAATCACAGAAGAAACTGAGCAAACAAAGCAACTGTAGCCAGAGCTCTGGAAGCCTACATTCTTCCCTGGCCAGAAGCATACAGAGTGGGAGGCTTGCAGTGGGAGCTCTGACACAGGAAGGTTTTTCTTTCCTTTTGCCTCCTCACACCAGGGTAGAACCACAGCCTCCCTCCTCTACCCCAACCTCCCACAGGGTTAAAGGTCTCTGGTTTGCCCCTGCTACAGCTCTCTTGCCCCTGCCTCAGTGCCTCTGCCTTACTTGCAACCTTTTGAGCTTTCCCCATAAAACCTGTAGGCATCTGTGTCCTCTGCATTTTTTCCACTTCAGAAGGCACCTCTCACTTGGCTTTTACAGTTGAACTTGGATTAAAAGAAAAGAAGGAAACCTCAGAGTGCAGGCACAAAGAACAGCTAGCTGCACCAATATGTAAGCCTTTATATGGACATCCAAAATCCATGGTGACTGCCCAACAAATGAACTTAAGCTGTAAGTCCACCCAGCTCTGTGCCCACCCTGCTGCCAGTGAGTTATACTGCCACGCTTGCGAGCTTTTGATTCAATGGCTACACCACACTGCCCTTTGTCCCTGCAGCATGCTGCCTCACTCATGAACTAACATTTTCCTTCCTTCGCAGCACAGAGAATAAGCAGCAACTGAAGCACCATTCTAACCGCTTCTTTCTTCACCGCGTCTTTCACTGCTTAGAAACAACTCACTGGCAGGTAGGGCAGTACTGTTTTTAAGATGTATTCTCTGCAACTGCCCTACCTTAAACAGGAAGATTGCTTCTGTCCCTGATAGGCCTTTAGGAAACTAAAGGAACCCACAGAAGCCCTGTTCTTTCTTGTGCAGAAAGCTTTCCCTTTGTCAGTATCATGTACTTGGATAAATAGCTAAGGGCCTGGGATATTATCTATTCCACTTATAAGCCAAGATGCTTATCTGTTTCACACGTACGAGCAGAAAATATATGATACTGGATCTAAGAAATGGGACTTTATCATCCATGATACAAAGCTAGATTTAGCACCATGTTGCTGACATTCACCCTGTCCTACACAGCCCTCTACTAGAAGGCTCTTGGTTGATGCTCTACATCTGTGGGTTTCTACCACAGCTGAAGAACACCAAAGTTGGAAATGGATCATTTTCAGAACAAACAGAGCAAGTCTATCCATCTGTTCTTTGTCTGGGGAGTCATTACTTCATCCCTTGAGGGAGAACATCCCTGGGAAAGAGACCAGATAAAGAGCAGTAAGAGCTGGTATTCTTGTCAAATTCAGCAACAAGACTCAGGGAGGCTCACGACTCATGACAAACTGTTTCAACCAAATATATCCAATCTAATATCAGAAATGTGAGAAATAAATAAATAAATGACATGTATGTTTTGGGAGAAGCAAATTTAATATCCCTATGTGTGGACATTACTGTCTGTATACAAAAAAAGTCTAATGCAATTCATTTCAAAAGCTCTAACATTAACAGAAGAATTTAGGAAAGTTTAGGATACAAGACTGTCTTAGTTAGAGGTTTCTATTGCTATGAAGAGACACCATAACCAAATCTATTCTTAAAAAAATATTATTTTTCTTTAATTGGAATTGGCTCATAGTTCACAGATTTAGTCCATTATCATCATGTTGGGAAAAGTATGGTGCATACAGGTAAGACATAGTGCTGGAGAAAGAGCTGAGAGTTCTATATCTGTACCAGGAGGCAACAGGAAGAGAGATCCACACTGGGCCTGGCTTGAGCATTTAAAACCTCAAAGCCCACCCCCACTGACACTCTTCCTCCAACCAGGCTACATCTCTTAATAGTACCGCTCCCTGTGAGCCTATGGGGGTCATTTTCATTCAAATCACCACGAGGCCAAACATCACACATGACTTCTGTCATGTACCCTAGCAACAAACAATTGGACTTTAATTAGGTATTGCTTTGAAAGTATTAAAAATGTAATAATAAAGTACTTATCTAACAAAATATGTGTAGGATGAATAAGCAAAGAACTACAAAATATTGATAAACCACAGATAAAAAATAACAGATGCTATGCTTATGAGTTCAATTTTTTTCAATTGTAACAACAATGCAAATACTAGCAGGACTTTGTGAAGCTAACATGATCAGATAGAAGAAAGCAACTGGACATATATGCGAAAAAATAACTATCACACAGTTAATAGAAAAGGCTTACAATAACACAAGGAGGACAATACATGTTCCTGAACCTTTAGCAGAATGACAACCTAAAAAGGAATTCCTCTACCCTCCAACTCTAGACACAAAGAACAGCAGCTTTCTGATAAAAGCAGTACATACTAAATAGTTTCCATAATAAGACAATTGGATTACAAGCAGCCATTCAGCTATATCACCCAACAGAACGTAAGACACCAAACAGCACAAAAAAAAAAAAAAAAAAAAAAAAGCCTGACATGCTGACATGGTGTTGTTAAATATATAAATCCAGATGCTCAAACTGACTTTGCCTCAAGGCAGGGATGAATTTGATAGAAAATCCTACAGTAGGCAAATTATGCAAAGAAAAGAAAGCAACAGAAAAAGTTGGAAATTTCTGGGGAAACAAAAACAATGAGAGAAAAACACCTTTTTTGTTTTGTTTTGTTTTTCAAGACAGGGTTTTTCTGTGTAGCCCTGGCTGTCCTGGAACTCACTCTGTGGACCAGGCTGGCCTCAAACTCATAACTGAGATCTTCCTGCCTCTGCCTCCCAAGTGCTGGAATTAAAGGTGTGCACCGCCACAACCCAAACAAACACCTATTTTTAACTCTGGTTAAAATCATCAACAAGGGCTAAAGAGATGGCGCGCACATACACACATACATACATACACACACAGGTTTTGTTTATGATTATTATTTTTTAATTTATTAATTTTTATGTGTATGGAAGTTTTGTCTGCCTGTATATCTGTATACCACATGGGTATTGTGCCTACAAAGGCCAGAAGAGGATGTTAGATTTCCTGGGAAAGGAGCTACAGACATTTATTAGCTGCCATGTAGGTGCCTATAATTAAGACACCTCAGACCCTCTAAAGAACAAGTACACTAAAACACGGAGCCACTCCCTCCCCTCTTTTTAAAGAAAACAGGAATGGGGAGAGGGGCTGGAGGAATAGAGGAAGGGGAAACTGTGACCAGGATATAATGTATTTATGTCAGGTATGGCAGGACGGGGATAGGTTTCCTGTCTATTGAAAGTATGGTGCTCTGAAGTATGCCATTTCCAATATAATTATATCCAATTATTCACTCACAGATCATTAATTATAGTATTCCTCCAGCCATGGACTGAGGTCTCGAGAATGGTCCATTTCTATTTTCCTGACAATGGATTTTATGTATAAGAAATTTAACATTGAGAAGCCAAATGGAATTTTTGAATTGGCTTTAAATAGAAAACTCCTTTCTTCCCTGAGCTCCAATGTCATAAACAGAGTTAACAATGTTAAGTATTTTTTGGAAAAACACTCTTTCTGAAGTTTAAAGGGTGATTTTATGCAGTTAGAAATTACCTGTACATTTAGACTTTTTCACAAATACTTTCAGTTACAGTTAATTAAAATATTTCTTAAGTTGAATTCTTTATTTATAAACTCATCAAAAGTATAACTTCAGAACTGGCCACAAACTTAGGAATTATATGAGCTATACAATAAAATATTTATAACTAAAAGGGAAAATTATTCTGAAAAATGATTTTGAACTGTATTTCACGGTTAGATTCGCATATGCTGCTCAGTCATCACTGGCAAAACCAAACTGTATTCCCAGTTTATAAGGTTAAAAAAAAATAACCTATGTAATTATTTTATAACATAAAATTTTATTTAACTCACCAGCTGTAGCACTTTTCAAAATTAGCATCTTATCTAAGTACTTGTATTAAGTGCACGAGTGTGGGAAAAAAAAAACTATTACCATGGAAACAAAATCTTTATAAATTCTAACATATGTAATTTGATATGCAGTTTTTCATAAAAATAATATAATCTGATTTTTTTTTTCCTCTAGAGAGGGTTTCTCAGTGTAGCTGTGGCTGTCCTAGAATTCACTTTGTACAGCAGGCTGTCCTCAAACTCACAGACCCTCCTGCCTCTCCTGAGTGCTGGGACTAAAGGTGTGCGCCATCACACCTTGTTTTTTCAATCTAATTCTTAATGTAGTGTTTATTACTAGTGTTATTAGCTTATTTTCTAAAGCCAAAATATTTTTAAATTACCTTATGAAAATTTTAGTAACATAGAAGTACTAATCACATTTATGGCATTGTTAATAAAGCAAAAATATTAGACTAAGTACTGTATTTTAAAAACTACTATTTGTGGTTTCTCATGCCTTTAATCACAACTCAGCTGTACAGGGAATGCACAGAAGTGACTAGACTTGAGTTTGTCGCTACAATTACTACTTAGAAGAAATTCAGATTTTGTTTCTCAAAATAACTTGCCTATAGCTTTAAAAAAGTCACCTCATTGAGTCACAGAAACATCTTTCAACAGCTATATTGTCGCTTGAATTACAAAATTTGTATGGCTAGAAAGCAGACAGTGCACATAGATCAACTAGTGTTAAGTCCATATGTTTCCATAATTTTCCAAAAAGACAGACCTACTAGGTCAAAAAGTAGGTTCACGGGATTCTCTCTAACAGATGACATACCCAGATTCTAGCAAGTCAATAGATTTCTCTTTTCCTTTGTTTCTTCTACATAATCAGGATGTTTAAGCAAACACTTAACTCTCTGCCAGGAGAACAATATATAGATTTTTATCATGTTAATAATTTTCATATTCCAATCATAATTCTCAAAATGATGCTAACATGTTCCCTCTGACTTTGTTAGTTTAAAATAACACTTTAATATCATCTACCTTTAACAAAGCTATCATTCTAGTAAGATCCTTTTCCATAACTTTGAAAATGCATGAATAATAAGCAGCACAACACTTTCATTTTTAGCATTACCAAACTTTCCAACACAAAACTATGCAGAAAATTTTCAAGTCACAACAAAATGTTCATATTACTTTCAGTTTCTAAAGAAATAGAATTCAAACTTCATGTACTCATCGGCTATTCCCCAATAAAACTTGAACACTAGCCATAAAAGATTATGAAAATATTACTTTTCAAAATTATACGAGAATAAATCTAGTGATTTTTTTTTAATCTAGGATACAACATCTTGAAAACTCAACCCTATTCCTAATCTAGGAAATAAGTAATGATTAATAGTCTAATAACATGGCCATCAGCAATGTGTTCCTATTTGGCTCAGTGGGTAATCTTGCTTGTTGCCAAGCCTGACAACCTGAGTTTCTGCCCAGAATCCATGTGTTGGAAGGAAAGAACCAATTCCTGCAAGTTTACTGACCATGACATGTGTACCATGGCATGCATGCATAATACATACATGTAATTAAAAAATAACCTAGTCAATACATACTATTTCCATCTAAAAAGGCATGTACTCTCACTAACAAGAATAGAAGTGTATTTAAAGACACCCACAATTGATGGAAATTTAATTTTAATGTTATTTTGTTTTTATAGCATTCTTTCATTATTTTTGACAAGGATCTTAAAATAGTTTAGTTTTATAGCCTGAGGACACACACATTTTCCTTTACCACATATATTTACTAGCAGCATTAGCTATCACCATATACAATATTTAAGATAGATCAATTCACCAACAAATGTGCCGATGTCAAAAATAGAAATAATTCAGTGAAATAAAATATTAACAGCAAATGGTCAACACATATCTATATGTAGAAACAACCAGCACAGGTGAGGACTGAAATCGCCATCTCCAGAAATGAAACAAATTACTTCTATCTATGTACTACCATTATACAAGCAATTGAATGCTTACAAATGTTTTACGATATAATCGCCTTAAGTCAATGTGACTAGTAGTATGAACAAATGAATGAAATGAAGGAATATATGAGTGGATGAATACTGAAGTCAAGATGACATTTAATACTGTGAGGTGGTCATAATTTAGAATTCAAAGAAATAACGTGAATATAAACTAGTTGAAATCAAACGTGGTTCACTGTAAAGATACAGGGCTTTCTATCTGTAGAACAAAGAACCTCAACCCAAAGCATGCACAGCTACTAACACAGTCAAGTCCAGACTTAAAAATATATTGCTTTAAGATGTAACCCCCTGAACACATACATACACAAACACAAAATAAACCTATTTTCTTAATGTTTGGCATTGGTAATCAATGAGCCAGAACAAAACACACATTTTAAAAAGACTAAATTACTCATATTCTATTTAAGAACAACAAACAACCACTTTTAAACTTAGGCTTTTAAAACAGCATCCTTATATAAAGCAGGGGGGGGAACAGCCCTGCCATACATATGAAGCAGTTTAAGCCAGTACAACTGGCCAATCAAAATTAGTGAATGCACTGCATCTCTCTGCAGTGGAGAGAAGCGACAAGGTAGGCTGTCACTCTGCAAAATCTGCTCAGAGCAGGCTTTCCTCTGAAGAGCAGTGCCGTTCCCTTTCAGAAAGACGGGATCTGAATGCTGTCTCTGGAGACAAGAGCCCTCAGTATGCTAAATTACTTTCATTCCGTATTTTCAAATGCTTCTTGACTGCACAGTAGGCAGAGAGAGAGGCTGCTGCAGCGGAGCAGCACTACCCGTTCTGTACATTAGCAGGACTGCTGAAACAATGGCACAGTACAGGCACATTTTCATTAAGGTCATTCTGAAGAGATTGTTATGACTCTCTTCCCTCAGCCCTGTACTTACAAACGAACAAAATTAATCAATCAAAACTGGAACTGCTTCAACTACATCAAGAACTGGTCAAATCTTTACAAAGGTAAGATGTGTTCCTTGTTATAGTAGTATACAGCTGCTTTGGAAAGGCAAAGTGGGGTAAAATTACTTAGCCTAAATTTTTTAAGAGTTTGCTTATTTTCCTCTACTTATTGGTAAATATGTAATTTTTAAAATTTAATTCTCTTAAGGAATGATGTATTTTAAATGTAATTTCTAGGCTGCACTGTTAAATCAAAAAAAAAAACATTCTGTTCTCTATAATTTACTCCAAAAATATGAGCTCTTAAGTCATTCCAGATATACCAAATATTCTTAATATCATTAATATAGCATTTTTCAAGTGCTAAAAGAATGTTTATGTTTCTTGTGAGAAGCCAGTTTACTATCTGGCTGTTTTATGTTAAGATTATAACTGGACATCTTCACTGAAAATTATTTGCAATTAATATTTTTACTACCATTTACATTTCACCCACATGAGCAATTCATCAAAAGAAATTTATAGTGTCTTATCACAGTATCTGTTTTAATGAGTTAAAGTTCAAACTATGTGCTAATAATTAAGCAAGCTGCAATATTTCCCAGCATGCAGGAAATGTTAAATTTATTACCGAGGGAGAAACAGCAATATGTTTCGTGAATACTAACTGTTCATGATCTTTGAACACTCAAGTTAGCTTCTAGAAGAGAAGAGAAATTAGTTTATAATTGCAGTCTTTCTCGTGGTTATATTCTCATGATAACGCTTCTGCTCGATAAGATAATATATGTCATTTTTATTATGAAAAAGGGATTTTACTTCAAGAAACTTCATCTTATGACTATAACTATGCCTATAGAATACAGCTTGCTTATTTTGACAACAAATGCTATGTGGTTTTAATTTTTTAACTAAGGTAACTCGTAATTAATTGAAAATTACTAGGAAGCCTATTACTTAATCATTTTTTGCCTTTTTCACAAGGGCCCACAACTAATTCAATATAGACAACTGACAATTTGAAGAATGCAACTGACTGAGAAGCTCCCTAGCTCTCTGAACCACAAACTGCTATATATTCTTGTAACACATGATTTTAAGACACTAAGGAGTTAAAGCCTCAGATTAGCTCTACTGGAATGGAACGAGCGGACAGCATCCCAAGAAGATGCTACATAGAATAACCACGAAAAGGAAAAGAAATAGAACTGTAAAAGCCTGAAGACCAACTGGTGAGCATTATTAAGGAAAATCTCACACTTTAATACAGCAGAATTATGGACAGTATTGATTCTGCAAGGCACAGTGAAGCAAAAACTTCAAAATGAAGCAAGCAAAATGAAGCTTTAGTAAATGTTTCCTGCACTATTCACAGTCCTATCAACTGATATGACTAATCGAGTTTTCCATCTGAGCTTTATGACCAATTATGTATCCTCTTCTAATGAGAACAAACCGAATTAAATAGCAGATGGTTTTTATCAACAGAGCATGTACTGGATTTATAATATAAAGCAAATTATGTGATCAAAAAATCATTTCAAAATAATGAGAACTGCTGCAAAAACAGACTGAAAACAAGTGGATTATCTAAATGCATTTTAGAGGCTAGAAATGTTATGCTTCCTTTTCTATTTTCACATATTGTGGAAAATAAAGAGACACAATCTTATATTCCTTCAAAAAAGAAAATGCAATTTCTATCATTTGATGAAGTCTCATTTGCCTGAAAATTATGTGCCATTCTTTAGAAATCCATCAGCCAACTAAATCTCACAGTTCATACAACTGAAGTACTCAAATAGCAAATGAATGAATTCCTACAAGACATGAAATAAAACACAGCTACTCCACTGTTGCCAGGGAAAATTTCATGTCAAAATTGTCAATGACATCATGTATCAATTTATGGAAAACTACGATGGTGAGCCAAAAGACCCATAAGGCAACAGCAAACAGGTAGGTCAGAAGATGCATGGAGCCCCATGGAAAGAAATAGATCTGTTTTATATAATTATAAATGTGATGTGACAAAACAAAGACCTGATGTTCACTCTGCCAGTTCAGAAAATTTGGTTCTCTTAAAACTTCCCATTTTTATAGGATTTCATTAAGCTAAGCCATTTTATATGATCGATGTGTCTAGTAATACCCATTACAACTAAAATGAAATCAATGTGTCATATGCCTCTGAAATATTATCCCTCAAATAACATGTATAAAGTTGTCAAAGGTAACATCAATGGAAATGTCATTGAGAATTTTGAAAATTATGAGTTTTTATACTTCAGGTTGGAATATTTTGCAGTTCAAATGCTATACCTGAAATATGAAATATACTTGGATATATGAGTTCATATTTTAAGCTGAATAACCTCAATGCAGGTATTTCAGGCCAGAAAAAAATCATGCCTCATTTTTATAAATGATTCTAAACTCCTAAAATATATACTAGCATGAATTTTCCAAATGTTTATTTTAGAGCTTTTCTTCAAACTTATTCACTGAACAAAATATTTCACAAGTAATGTGGTATTTTAAAGCTTCCTCAAAATGGACCTCAGACTATTCTTTTGAATTTAATTTTTCTGCCTCACAAATTTTTTAAACAAAACAACTGAATAACATTCTCTAAAACCACTTCAAAAGCATCTGCTTCTTAATACACATCAAACTTTAATTTCCTCTTTCTACAACACACGAGAGGGTGTGGTCACATAAATAAATCAGCCACCTGAATACTTTTTACTAAGCTTGTGGCTTTTTATTTTAGCATAACATCTTTTTCTCCCAATTTTTGAAAGTCTATTTTTAAAACGTAGTGGGCATATTTACCATGATACACAAAATGCCCACCATGTGCCTCTTTCTTTAGGAAATAGCCCCAATGTCCACACTGTTGACCTCCTAGAGACTCAGCTAGAGTCGATAGGATGGTGAGGAATGAATTAGTACACCATTTATCCTTTCAAATGAACACTTGTCCCCGTCATGTGAACTCTCACAGGAATAATTACACCTACACTAATCATGCTAGAGCACATTAAAGTAGCACTTACTTTCCTTCCCCTCACAACACTGTTTAAATAAAATCTTAGACCATTGCACCAACATTAGTTCTGTACACTAAAAGTTCTTCTTATTCAAAAGCATGCTTTCTCTAGAAAATAAACACCTCAGTTATTTCCAATGAAGTAAACCCTTAGAGTATAAATAGCAATTTTGCTCTAGGGAGGAATAATCCCCATATGATCATTTCTTCAAAACCAGAACAATTTTCCTTTATACAAAAAACAATGCAGCCTTGATGTTTCCCAATTCTACATTTTGCATCAGTAGTTTACAAAACAAAAAAATTAAACTAAGTACATGATAAAAAGATACTCTGTTGTTTAAAAAGAATACCATGTCTTATATGTCATTTAAACTTCCAAATTCAAATATTCTATTTCATTTTCTAGGGAAACACCAACTGCTCCAAAAGAATGTGTTTTTCTCCTGTTCTGGAAATCAACATGCAGTCTGAATCAAACATCACAGTGCGAGATGACACTGATGACATCGACACCAATATGTACCAACCACTATCATACCCACTAAGCTTTCAAGTGTCTCTCACTGGATTTCTCATGTTAGAAATTGTGCTGGGACTTGGCAGCAACCTTACCGTATTGGTACTTTACTGCATGAAATCCAACTTAATCAACTCTGTCAGTAACATTATCACAATGAACCTCCATGTCCTTGATGTAATAATCTGTGTGGGATGCATTCCCCTAACGATAGTGATCCTGCTGCTCTCACTGGAGAGCAACACTGCGCTCATCTGCTGTTTCCACGAAGCTTGTGTTTCCTTTGCAAGTGTTTCAACAGCAATCAATGTGTTTGCTATCACTCTGGACAGATACGACATCTCTGTAAAACCTGCAAACAGGATTCTGACAATGGGCAGAGCTGTAATGCTAATGACATCCATTTGGATTTTTTCTTTCTTCTCATTCCTGATTCCCTTCATTGAAGTAAATTTTTTCAGTCTTCAAAGTGGAAATACGTGGGCAAACAAGACATTGCTGTGTGTCAGTACGAGTGAGTACTATACTGAGCTGGGGATGTATTACCACCTTCTAGTTCAGATCCCCATCTTCTTCTTCACAGTCGTGGTGATGCTGATCACATACACCAAGATATTGCAGGCTCTTAACATCCGGATAGGCACCAGATTCTCCACAGGGCAGAAGAAGAAAGTCCGGAAGAAAAAGACAATCTCTCTAACAGCACACGAGACCACAGATTTGTCACAAGGCAGTGGCGGGAGGAACGTCGTGTTTGGTGTGAGAACTTCAGTTTCTGTGATAATCGCCCTGCGGCGAGCCGTGAGACGCCACCGGGAACGACGAGAAAGGCAAAAAAGAGTCTTCAAAATGTCTTTATTGATTATTTCTACTTTTCTTCTCTGTTGGACACCAATTTCTGTTTTAAATACCACCATTTTATGTTTAGGCCCAAGTGACCTTTTAGTAAAATTAAGATTGTGTTTTCTAGTCATGGCTTATGGAACAACTATATTCCACCCTCTCTTGTACGCATTCACCAGACAAAAATTTCAAAAGGTCTTAAAAAGTAAAATGAAAAAGCGAGTTGTTTCCATAGTTGAAGCTGATCCCTTGCCTAATAATGCTGTAATACACAACTCATGGATAGATCCTAAAAGAAACAAAAAGGTTACCTATGAAGACAGTGAAATAAGAGAGAAATGTTTAGTTCCTCAGGTTGTTACAGACTAGGGAGAAGTCTAAGTTTTACCAAATTTACATTCAGAAGAATTTTAAATTTAAATTGTAAAAACTGATTACTGCCAAATGTAAGAGAAAACATTCTCAGTATTGGTTATGTTGTAAATTTTCAATGTGAATGTCAATTAGATTAGGTCATATATACTCAATTTCTTCATTATTTAATGTATTTGTTGCATGGCAGTTTGTTAAAAGTAGTATCCCATGTATATTTTGTCAATACTATGTCCATCAGAAGATATCCATGTAAGTCATATTTTCTAAAGAATAAATACGTAGCCTTAAAAGAGTGTATAACTTTAAAATGTAACTGAAACAGATATCTAAGATTTTTAAAACAATATATGAAGTCTTTTATTTCTAAGCCACGAACTACAGACATGATGACCAGTTGCATAATGTTTAACACAAAAAAATTATAGGCTCAAAACAATCACAGCAAGATTTTCTGTACCATTATGCTGTTTCTGATGTGATCAACTTGTTAAAATATTTTAACAACAAAATAATGAACTATATATTAACGTATTCTTTCTTTTGAATGTAGGAAATATAGACTATAATAGTATTTCAAAACCTTGAATCAATGAATAAATAAGCCCTACATATGCACACCAAAACAGGGAAACTTTGAAAATCAAGTTTATTAAAGAAAGAAAAAAAGATTGAATTCTATTACAAGGGTAATATGGCTATAGTACAAATGAATCAACTATAAAGGCAGTGAGGAGGAACAAGGCTACAGTAACTCCAGCTTTGTCCCTCCTCCCTCATTCTTCCTGCTTCTATACCAAATATTCTAGATTAAAAGAAAATGTTAGTCTTAAAAAACTGCAATAAAACAATTTTTAACTCTATTTTGTATAAGAGATGTTAACCATACAAATAGAAAGACTGAGCAGAGGGAAAGAGGATTGTTTCTGCCACTGTAGAAAAGCCTAACACAGCCAGATGTTTCTAAGTTTAGATACAAAGCAACTTATGTGAGGCAGAATTTATACAATATTCCTTCCCAGCCTTCAAAATACAGCAGTTGTTTCCACTCTCCAGGTGATTAAAGCAACCATTAATTGTGATACATTTCTATTCCAACACCATGTAACATAACTTAAGCATTTTCTCTCAAATCCTCAATTTGTTATATAATGATTACTAATTGTAATTATAGATAATAAGTATTACGAATATTTTCATAGCAAAAATTTCTCACTTGTTATAACAATCTGGCAATGTGTAGTAAATATAAAAAACTTAGCAACAACTTAAAATATGTAAGTACCTGCTATAACTGGTTAGCTTGACAATAATTATTCTATATTTTAAATACTGTATTCATTAAATGAAGTAATATTTTTAAATTTAAAACCTCATGTTAAACATTTTATTTATATATATATATATATATATGTACACATATATATATAAAATCACTTTCATACAAATAAATGAGTTCATTTAATCAACTTTACTGACTAGCCTAGACCCTGGGGAAATGAGTATGGTACAGGAGCTTAAAAATCACTAATGTTTCTGGCAAATTAAACTGATTCATTTCTGATAATAATACTAGTGTCAAAACTTGGCAAAGGCCCACTTTCCTCCTGCTTTATGAAATTAAAGAAATGCTGCAGTTTGACAAAATGTAGCATAATCAAATAAAATTTATTTTTGAAACTTAAAACTAAGAATTAATGGTGTTAAGAAATTTTTCATTTATTAATGCATTTGGCCTACAGTATCTCCTAACAACCTAAATCTTTTAATGCATTTTGTACTTGGAATTCCAAGCATAAGTTAAAATATTCATACCTAGATTTATAAAATCTTAATTTTAAAAATTATACTACTTTCACAGTTCATGTTAAGGAAAACCTCCACTGAGTTTTCAGTATTTTTAATCATAAGATTTATAAAGCATTGCAAATAAATGAGTATAAAAGCTAATTTCTGCCAGGTTGGCCTAACAGTTTTCATGGATTCTGATTTTCTTCTGTATTAGGAAAAAATTAAATAGCAAACTATAACGCCCTGTAAGCTGCTATTTGTTCATGGACATCAGAGTAAACAAGGAAGCATTTTCCCCTACTGTAATGAACATTTCAGGATACAAAAGTATACCTACTGATTTACAGCAAACAAAATCTATGCTTGTCCACACCTCACCAGAAACCTCAAGTAGCATTTAATGTGTTCAATAGTATATAATGTGTGAAAGCTAGGTAAAAAAGCAAGCATAAATGTCCGCAATTGTTGATCTCTTGGTAAAGGACAGCTCAGACAAACTCAAGTTTTCACTGACTTATGTTCTACTGAAGAACATTATTTTCCTCAGAATGTCTTCTGCTTTCATATGGTGGTTGCTGGTTTTATCGTTATTGTTTTGGGGTTTTGTTTGTTTGTTTTACTTTTTCACTAGAAATTTTACCCCACAGAAGCATTCTGGCTAACTTTTCCCTTTATAATGAAAACTTTTTGCAAATGCAGTAGAAGCAGGAGAGGTATAGGCTGCTTCTTACATGTCTACCTGTATAGCCATGTGCTTCCAATCTATGCTCTCAGACATGGATGCTAATGTCTGTAGTTAGGAGAGTCAACTATTTCCAGGAAGAGCTTCATAAAGTTCAGAAATTTGTACTTTCTACTTTGTTTGCCAATCTAGGGAATTATTACTCTACCAAGAAGATCTTCAAACCAATTATGAAGATTAAATTCTTCACAATTGGGCTTTTAAAAAGACTGTTCTATACTTCACACTGTTAGTCATAATCACATAAGTGATCAAGTTTTCCATGTCCAAAACAAAAACAAAAACTCCAACTTCACCAGCCAATCGGGGTGGCTTAGTGGTAAAGAAAAGCACTTGCCACACAAGGCTGGCAACCAGAATTTGATTACTTGAACCCACATACAGGTAGGAGAGAAACAATTCCACAAAGCTGTCCTCTGACCTCTAAATGTGCTGCTTGGTACTTGCGCGTATGTGTACACACACTATAAATAAAAACTTTTTTTTTTTTCAAATCAGACTCAAGAGTAAACACAATAAAATTTTAGGAAATACTAGGATTTTATTACACATAATAACTCTTGCTATATTTCAAGGTCAACAGCATTTTTTCCCCCAAGACAGGGATTTTCTGTATAGCTTTGGGTGTCCTGGACCAAGCTGGCCTTGAACTCACAGATCCTGCCTCTGCCTCCCTGAGTGCTAGGATTACAGGTGTGCCCCACCAGACCCAGCTGGTCAGCAGCATTTTTAATCTTATTGCATTTTGTGGCTATATAATTAGGTTTTGTAATTCAGTTGGCCTGTGAATTTTTTTATTCTTTTTTTATTGTTTATTATTATTAGTGACATTTTATTAACTCTGTATCCCAGCTGTATCCTGCTCCCTTATTCCCTCCCAATCCCACCCTCCCTCCCTCCCTCAGCTTCTCCCTGCCCCTTTCCAAGTCCACGGATTGGGGAGGACCTCCTCCTCGCCTTTCATCTTGGCCTGTGAATTTTTATAATGCATAAGCACCATCACAGAGCTGTTGAATTACAGAGAAAAGGTAATGACACAAAGGAATATAAAAATCCATAATCTAGGTATACATCAAATATTGCTCATCAGAATTTCTTGGAGTGGAATGTTTTCAGATTGCTGTAGGTAGACCTGTATATATTTAATGACATAACTTACAGATTGGTCCAATTTAATTGAGTTTCATCTATTTCACATACACATAATCTAAAGGTAATTTTATGACATATCATCATATTAAGTCAAGCGTAGAATACTGCCTGTGTCCTGTCCAAAAAGATTCAGATTTTACAATATTTTGGATTTTCAGATTAGCAATGCTTGAGCTATCTTCAAAAGTGTTAAAAACCTGAAAAGGAGGTACACTACTCAAATTTAATAAAGGAAGAGAAATATTTTAGGAGACTAAAGGAGAAAACAATTATATCAAATTTTATATGGTCATAACAAAAGTACTACTAAGGAAGACTACTACAATGTATTCCAGAGGAAAAAAAAAGAAAGAAAATTGCTGTTTAGAAGAAAATTAATACAGTAAGGGGAATCTATTTAGGAAGTTACATTGGGCCATTACACAAGACCTGAAATGCCAGCAGAAACATGTGAGCAAGGTAACAAAAAGAAGGGCAAGCTGCCAAAATCACCAACAACGTTGTTAGAGAGTAATATGCACAGAACTATCTGGAGAGGCCTCAATGGATAGGAGGTTGCTGCTTTCACCTGGATATTAAGGAGTGTCTTGCCAAAACTATAGCAGTAGCTAGGAGAGGCAGTAACAGCCACAATCAATAGGCTTTGCTAACTAAGGAAAAAGCTGATGGAAGAAAATGAAGAATTAAGCATGGCCACGTGAAGAACCATAAGAAACCAGATTGCCCTCTATAATGGGAATATTTAATTATGCACTGCACAAAGTACAAGGATAACAAGGGCAAAACAGTAAGAATCTGCGGGAGAAAATTCAATAAAGTAAAATGAATATTATTCATGAATGTTTTCATTACCAGAATATATTTAGACTGACGGGATTTGGGGTTTTGGTTTTGATTTTTATTTTTGAGACTCACTAGCCCTGGCTGGTCTGAACTAACTACACAAACCTGAATGGCTTCAAACTCAGAAACGTGTATGTGTTTAATGTCTTCTAAATGCTGACATGAAAGGCCAGGAATCTAAACTGAAATGTTAGGATTGAATTACCTACTTTATATCTCACAAGTTAGTTGACTGCGTCTTCCCACCATAGCATCCTTTTGAGCAGTTTTGTTTATAAAAAGATTAAAAGGCCTTAGTTAAATGCTTGCCTATTCTTTACAAAACCCTGCAGCCTAGCACTGCGTAAAACCATTCGGAAATCCCTAGCATACAGCTGATAGTAGGAAGATCACAGGTTCAAGGTTATCCTTGTCTACACAATGCTAAATACAGAGTTTGAGCTAGCATGGTCTACAGGATACCCTTTCTCAAAATAAATTAACATATAATGACAACATAACAACATCCATGTAATAGAAAATAAAAAGAAAATCATCCTTTGCCTTTTCCCCCCAATAATCAATAATAAATATCCATCCAATTCATTATATGCATATCATCATTATTTGTTAATGGCTGTATCAAGTTTTTGTTGTTGTTTGCTTGTTTTTGCTTTTTTAGATGGGGGTCTCACTGTGTAGCTCTGACTGCCCTGGAACGCACTATGCAGGCCAAGCTGGTCTTGAACATACAGATATCCATCTGCCTCTACTTCCTAAGTGCCAGGATTAAAGGTGTGCATCTCACTCATAAATATATTAAATTAAGATTTTTTAAATATAGCATTGTAAAGAAATGCTGATAAAGGATCAAATAATTAAACCTTTTTATAGAATCAAATAGCTTCAAGCTGTATTTCAATATCACCGCTGAAAATGCAAGGAAATTTCTATTTCTTAACTTGGCATCAGAAGCAAATATTTTTTCTGAATAAAGGCAAGAAAGAAAAAATTATAAAACATCTTTTCTTTAACTGTGAAGTAAGTAAACAAAGCAAATGTTTGGAGAGTATTTTCTTTACAGTTCAGAGATGAGCATTTTCAGGTATTCTTGAATGCCAGACTCTTTGGAGACATATGAGACCAAAGGAACAAAATATGAGCTTACTTGAAATAAGTGTTACATGGAAAATGGTATCTGGGTGATATCAAAAGAGGGTAAATAAGGAATGCACACAGCTCAGGTGTTAAGAGAATTTGTTGCTCTTCCAGAGGACCTAAGTTCCACTCCTAGCACCTACAACCTCCTATAATTCCAGCTCCAAGGTATCCAACACACTCCTGCTTTACATTCACACACTCACACGTGGATACACACACACACAAAATCTTCTGTTTTGTTTTGTTTGAGGCAGGGTTCCTCTGTGTAGCCTTCACTGTCCTGGCCTCGCTTTGTAGACCAGGTTGACCTCAAACTCACAGAGATCTGCTGCTTCTGCCTCCCCAAGTGCTGGGATTATAGGCATGCACCACCATGCCAAGCCAAATCTTTTTTTAAAAACATAAACTACTCAAGGATATTCATCTCCTAGGGAAATAAAAATAAAATTGTGTTTAGAGTTAACAAAAAACTACTTTGAAAAATGAACTTTTTCTAAAAACCATTCAAATGATGAAAGAATCTACGGCCGTCTGGCTGGATACATTTGAAACATAAGTAAACACTGTAATTGTACATATTTGAAAAGAGTAGTATCATGATTAAAAAGAGAGAATGGGCTTTTTTACTAATACAAAAGCTATCACTGGCTAAGGAATAACTTATTTCTATACCTAAACTGAGCTGAGTAAACTCAATGCAAATATCTCTCCCCTTTCTCATTGAGAGAGAGAAAGAGAAGATAATTCTAAGTGTCTCCACCATTCTTGTCACACAATTTTCACAGGCCCCAATAAGCTGTATCCTTGGCTTTCAAGCATGACAGCTTTGTACTTCCACCAGCAGGTGGTAAAAGGAGCTGTCATTCATGTCACTGCCACCAATATCAACTCTACCACTATCAAACCCTGAAGCATTACTAAGATAAAAGCAAGCTGAGTCTGTCTGGGAGCAAGGTCATTTTCCTCACCCTGCTGCCATGAAAGCAATGTGTCACATTTTCCTGAGAGGAGTTAGCAAGGCAGACTACAAAGCGTATCTATCAAGTTTTCAGGATGAAAAGAAAACGCAGTGCAAGACAGAATAATAATATTATGAAGAAATTACTTTCCCTTTAGAGAGTTATTGACAAATAATACTCAAAGTAGATGGAAATTTTTAATTTCATATAAAAATTTTCATGTCACTACTAACAAAATGAGGACTTTGGCCATGCTAAACATAGACAGCAAGAGCGAGAAACCAAAATGGAAATGCAGAGAAGATGACAAATACATCAGCCTAACAACATATTCTCATGATTCCATGTCTCCCTATATGTGGGCTATTTTTATTGGTATATAATATTCTGTGTGGACTGGATAGAGATTACTGTACTATTCAGGCATGGTAGTGCACGTCTTCAATGCTAATATTCAGACAGCAGAGACAGGAAGACTTCTGGGAGTTATGCCATACTGGTACAAACAGGGTTCCAGACCATATAGTAAGACCATGTCTCAAAAGAGAGAGAGAGAGGAAAAAAAAAAGAAACAATAAATTTACCAACTCCATATTTTAATGTTTTTTTTTTTTATTTTGTTACTGAAAAAAATGCTACCCAACTATGGCTACCTTACTGTATAAAGCTGTCTTAACTATATATACTACAATAAGTCAGTTATAAAAAGGAGAACTGTTACACCTCCCCAAAAAGTGCTTGACATACACTAACTCATCAGAAATAGAGGAATTGAAAGTGAGCACTTTTTGTTTTCTAATCTTAATCCTGTATCCTGCTTAAAATAGTACTCAACTATTTATAGCCCTGCCCCCAACACACACACACACACACGCACGCACGCACGCACGCACGTGCACGCACACGTACACACACATGCACACTAAAATGAAATGCCAACTTTGGGGCCCTTCTGACTTTCTCAACCAAAATCTCTAGGACTTTAAGTCTGAAAAGTACATTTTAAGTAATTTCTCTTTCTTTTTTTTTTTTTTTAAGTAATTTCTATCACATAATCTGAATGTTCAAGTTCCTTACCAGCTGACTTAAAACAGCCACAGTGCCCAGGCTACCGTGAATTCTGAGCCACTGCAGAGGCAGAATAATCAGTGGCTTGGGGGGTGGAGAGTCAGCATGAGTAACAACAAAAACTATCTCACAGAAATAGGGTGAAGGCGATTACCAGAAGACTAAAGGTTCAGGGTGCTCCGGTTTCTAATAAATGAGAAGTTTTAGATACAGCTCACTCTGAATTCAATTCATATCAAACTGCCCTCTTTAAAAAAAAATGCACTTTTTAATCTTAACTACTTAATCAACAGACTATAACCAATCTACCAAGACATTAGCTTCCTGAAGACATAAATTTTGTATTTATAAGTAAGTTTTTGATAAAACATTTCTAGTTAAAAAACATACATTCAGCAGGGTGCAGTGCAGTGGTCTGTATTCCCAGAATTTAGGAGGCAGAGGCAGGCAGATCTCTGTGAGTTCAAGGCCAGCCTGGTTTACAAAGCAAGTCCAGAACAGCCAAGGCTACACACAGAGACTCTGTCTCCAAAAAACAAACAAAAAAGAAACATTCAAGAGACCTGACAGCACGGGTCTGGCATCCCAGCTAGAAGATAAAGCTGAAAAAGGATCACAAGTCCAAGGCATTCAAAGCCTGGTTAGGTTAGTCAGACCCTGTCTCAAAATAAAAAAAGAGCTGGGCAGTATGGCTCAGTTCTTGCCTGTCAAAGTGTGTAGCTCTACGCATGTGTGTGCGTGTGGGCGCACGTGCATGTGTGTACACTCTGAACATATAGAATAATACTACCATGAAAAATGACATAAACTATTGTTCAATAATATATACCATGCAGTAATATATACCATTCAGTCAAATAGTTAATTATAAAATCTCATGACCCCTGTTTATTTTTAAATTATGCTATTCTGATGACAAAATACTATTCTTGGATATTTTTACTCTTTTCAACATAAAACTATTAAAATATAATATTTAACATAAAGGATAAGAACTATCTCTGCAAACACTTAAAGAAATGTTCAATGTCCTTAGTCATAAGGGAAATGCAAATCAAAACAACCCTAAGATTTCACTTTACACCCATAAGAATGGCTAAGATCAAAAACTCAAGAGACAACACATGCTGGAGAGGTTGTGGAGAAAGGGGAACCCTCCTCCACTGCTGGTGGGAATATAAACTTGCACAACCACTCTGGAAAGAAATTTGGCGCTTCCTCAGACAACTAGGAATAGCGCTTCCTCAAGATCCAGCTAGGCATATACCTAAAAGAGGCTCAAGTACACAATAAGGACATTTGCTCAACCATGTTTGTAGCAGCCTTATTTGTAATAGCCAGAAGCTGGAAACAGCCCAGATGCCCCTCAGTTGAGGAATGGATACAGAAATTGTGGTACTTTTACACAGTGGAATACTACTCAGCAATCAAAAACGAAGAAATCATGAAATTTGCAGATAAATAGTGGGAACTGGAAAAGATCATCCTGAGTGAGCGATCCCAGAAGCAGAAAGACATACAGGGTATATACTCACTCATATAGACATATAATATAGGATAAACCTACTAAAATCTGTACACCTAAAGAAACTAATCAAGAGGGAGGACTCTGGCTAAAATGTTCAATCCCTATCCAGAAAGGCAAAGAGGATGGACATCAGAAGAAGGAGAAAAGAGGGAACAAGTCAGGAGTCTGACACAGAGGGCCTCTGAAAGGCTCTGCCCTGCAGACTATCAATGCATATGCTAAGACTTATGGCCAACCTTTGGGCAGAGTGCAGGGAATCTTAGGAAAGAAGTGGGAAACAGTAAGATCTGGAGAGGACAGGAACTCCACAAGGAGAGCAACAGAACTAAAAAATCTGAGCATAGGGGTCTTTCCTGAGATTGATACTCCAACCAAGGACTATGCATGGAGATAACCTAAGACCCCTGCACAGATGTAGCCCATGGCAGTTCAGTATCCAAGTGGGTTCCATGGTAATGGGAACAGGAACTGTCTCTGACATGAACAGATTGGCCTGCTCTTTAATTATCTCCCCCTGAGGGGGAAGCAGCATTACCAGGCCACAGAAGAAGACAAGGCAGCCACTCCTGATGAGACCTAATTGACTAGGATCAGAGGGAAAGAAAAGAAGACCTCCCCTATCAGTGGACTTGGGGAGGGGCATGCATGCAGAGGGTGGAGGAAGAGAGGGATTGGGACAGGAGGAGGGAGGGAACCACAGGGGGGATACAAAGTGAATAAAGTGTAATTAATAAAGAATTAAAAAAAACCAACTATCTCTGCATGGGAAGGAGGAGTTGGGGGAAGTGGCTGGAGCAATGGCTCTGCAGAAAAAAGTATTGGCTGCTCTTGCAGGGGACCCAGGTTTGGTTCCCAACACCCACATGGAAGCTCACAACCATCTATAACTCCAGTTCAGGGGCTCCAACACCATTTCTGGCCTCTTCTACTACTAGATGCACATATATTTACTGTGCAAACAGCCATACACACAACATAAAAAACAGATTTTTTTTTTTTTTTTACAGAATTTACTTAAAAGTAACAACAACAAAACAAAAAGCAGTCTCTCATTCCTAAAAATCATGGTTAAGGCTGGCTGAATTCAAGAATAATCTGTAAAATGTTACAGGAGGTCTTGACTGACTAGTAACTAGTGGGTTACTATCAGTCAAACTAATAGAATACTTCCAAGTGAATAAAAAGATACGTTCCTAAAAATAAAAAAAAGTCTCCAGCCCATATCCTTCCTCTCCTTCCCTTACCTCACAACCTTCCAATATTTACTACTTAAGAGTAATACATGGACTGACTGGCCTTAAGAAATATCTCCCAGACAACTTCCCTCTCACAATTTAGAAGAAAATGATTGGCAGAGATACTGTTAAATATGAACCAAGGTATGTAAAACAGCTGAGCTTAGGGTGGTAACATTTAGAATGCCACTCTACCTTTGCACAAAGATGGCTGTAAAGAAATTGTGAAATGGCAAGCAAACAAATTCAAGTTTCGTTAACTAACTTGAAAAATCTCTGCCTAAAGCTTAAAATTCTCATTAATATAACTGTACCCTGAGATCAAAAGATGTAGAGTACACACAGACCAAAGACAGAGAAAGAACTTTTCCTGTCTAATACACTATAAAAATAATTTTCTAGCCTATAAAATGCTGTTTCTTTTAGATATAATAATCTACATTAACAAAAATGTTTATTGGTTTAACTCTACAATTTAAGCTACATAAATGTTTCTTAGAGCTTAATGAGTAATATATGCCAAAGGACCCAGTAGGTAGAATCACAAACTACCCAGCACTGCCAAATAGCAGTCATCATTAGTCCTAGTTACTGATGAATACAGGTCTGTTATCTTGTAAGTGCTCATAAAACCATTCCATAAATCATAAATTCTAGGTAGCAACATATACAAATCTATCATCTCACAAGCACTTTTTTTAAAGGAAACACTTAAAAAGGTCATTATGATAACAGTCAGTCCTCACACCAAATCTAAACACAGTGAATTTCTATGTGTTTACAAAAGCCAACCTCCACAGTACAAGGCAACCTCCATATTACAATATAATAAATATAATAAAACTCAAAAAAAAAAAATAGCAATGGTGCCCAAAGGAAAAAGAGCACAGTCCCAAAGAAGCTGTAGAAAGAACTGGCACTTCAACTTTTAATGAGAGTGAGACTGGCTTGTGAAAGCAGATAGAGAGGAAGGTGATCACACAAAGGAAACATGAACAAGTGCATGAAGCAAGAAGCACAGCTTGATATCAGGGAACGAGTCTGAGCAATACCCAGACTGAGTATGAAGACAGAGAAAAGCGAGGAAAATGGGTTATAATCTCATTTTGTCACACACAAAGAAAATTTAGTTGTTTTTATTTTCTTAAGCATTTTGCTGTCTTTCTATTTTCAGACTTCAATCTTCATGCATACAATTATTTTTCATAAATATTTCTGATGGCTACATTTTGCTTTGAATCTAGAATTTGTCTACCTGGCGATGGTTTTCTGATCCAGTCACATCTGCTTCTCTGTATATTGTTCAGGGTTTTCTTTCCTAGTGGTTTTCCCTAGGTATTCTAGTATTATCTAAATCATCATGAAATACTTAGTCACCAAAGAGTAGGTAACAATAAAGAGTTTTAACAGCATCCTTAACACTAGATGTTGAGTACATTTTCTTTTTAAATTCTTAATAACGTTTACAATAATGGTGATCACGTGCTCATATGTGTGAAAATAGGTCCAGGAAGCAAAGTTCTATTCATGGTAGAGGTATTTTATCATTGCTTTACATTTTGTGTTACTTCTCTGACAGTTTTGAGTGTCGCACCATCTGCTTTGGTCATATTTATCCCCAGCTCTTCCCAGATCTCTCTCTTCCGTAGCTATCTAACTTTGTGTCCATTTTTAACTCTTTAAGAACAATTCAGTCCCTAAGCCCAGTAAATGTCTTCCTAGATATAAACATATGTGAAGGCACCTAAAAGAAGTATTTTCACTCCCTATTTCTATTACCACATTTAGGCCTTCAATATCTAGACTACTTCAATGTTAGAGACCAAATCAGAGCTTAGCAATCCCTCAAAAGTTTTATTTTTCTCTTCCTAATGTGCAATTCCACTAATTTTCCTCCTCCAGATATGCTATTTATAGCTACATTTAACAGAAAATCATAAAAAGCCAGATATAATAGTACATGCCTATAGTCAAACAAATAGGGAGGTAGAGGCAAGAGAATAAGGAATCAAAGGACAGCCAGACTTAAAAGACACCTGTCTCAAAAAAGAGAGAGAGAGAGAGAGAGAGAGAAGAAGAAGTAAAAGGAGGAAGAGGAAAGAAATGTTGCAAGTGCAACATTTATTAAATGTAGAACCAGAGCTATCTCACAAGTTATACAAAACATTGCAAAAATACATCTACAAAAAAAAGATTGTTTTTCAACTTAAAACACTCAGAAATCTAACTAAAAATAGTAGTAAACAGAAAATGACAAAAATGTAATAAGAAACTCAATCCCAAGGTTTAAAAGAGAAAGTCCATTTTAAAAACCCAAGCAAAATGATGCTCAATCCCCATTAGGAAAGGCAAGGATGATGGACATCGGAGAAGGGAGAAAACAGGGAACAGGACAGGAGCCTACCACAGACTGCCTCTGAAAGGCTCTACCTTGCAGGGTATTGAGGCAGATGCTGAGACTCATAGCCAAACTTTCGGCAGAGTACAGGGAATCTTATGAAAGAAGTGAGAGATAGTTAGACCTGGAAAGGACAGGAGCTCCACAAGGAAGAGCAGCAGATCCAAAAACTCTGGGCACAGGGGTCTTTTCCGAGACTGATATTCCAGCCAAGGACCATTCATGGAGATTGCCTGGAACCCCTGCACAGAGGTAGCCCATGGCAGTTCAGTGTCTAAGTGGGTTCCATAGTAATGGGGACAGGGGCTGTCTCTGATAGGAACTGATTGGCCTGCTCTTTGATCACCTCCCCTTGAGGGGGAAGCAGCCCTACCAGGCCACAGAGAAAGACAATGCAACCACTCCTGATGAGACCTGATAGACTAGGATCAGAGGGAAGGAGAGGAAGACCTCCCTCATCAGTGGACTGGGAGAGGGGCACAGGTGAGAAAGAGGGAGGAAGAATGGGATTGGGAGGGGAGGATGAGGGAGCTACAGGGGGGATACAAAGTGAATAAACTTTGTATTGTTTATAAACTTTGTATTGTAATTAATAAAAATAAAACCCAAGAAGGTGGTGGCGCAGCACTTGAGAGGCAGAGTCACATGAATCTTTGTGAGTTCAAGGCCAACCTGGTTTCCAGAGTTGCAGGACAGCCAGGGCTGTTACACAGAGAAACCTAGTCTCAAAAAAATAAAAACCAGCCACATGCAGTGGCACATGCCTGTGATGCCAGCACTCAGGGAGGCAGGAGCAGGTGGAATCTTTTTTAGTTTAAGGCCAGCCTGGTCTACAAAACGAGTTCAGGACACCCAAAGCTACACAGAGAAACGCTGTTTTGAAAAAACAAAACAAAACAAACAACCCCCTCAAACCCAAGCAAATAAGTATAAAATAACAGACATTTTCTACTCACTAGACAACTAAGGTGTGAAACACTGAGGTTAAAATGCTTATCTGTAGGGCTGGAGAGATGGTTCAGTGGTTAAGAGCGCTGTCTGCTCTTCCAAGGGACCTGGGTTCAACTTCCAGCACCCACATGGCAGCTCACAACTGTCCATAAGCAGTTCCAGGTGGTCTGACACCCTCACAGCAATGTACATAAAATAAAAATTAAATAAAATGCTTATCTGTTCCCAGAGTCAGTAAGTTCACGGCTCCAGGAAGCAAAGTCTCCTTATATTCCAGGCAACCACAGGTACTGCTTTGAGTGCAATGTGGTTGCTGTGTGAGCGAGCTATACCCAAATAACTTACGCATGGATAAAAATGAAGTCATAAAAATATCTGAAGAATACCAAGGTGAATATGTTTCAAATACTGTGGAAAGACAAAAACATAACCCAATAGGTAAAAGATTAACATGTATAATTAGAAAAAATATTAAAAAATAAAATTAGAAAATGCCTGGCTGATCTATATAATATAGAAAATAAGCCTCCACTAGCAAGATCATTTATAAAACATGGAAAAGAACATGGTTAACTTACTAGTGTGAAACAATGGCATATATAAAGCTATGCAACCACAGACAATAAGAACATAGTCAAGTCAGGATTAAAGATATACATATATACATATAGGACATATATATGTCAACTTCATTCCATTTAAAAAGTAACTTTGAGGATGCATTTTATTTGCATATGAGAGAGAGGGAGAGAAAGAGAGCAAGGGCAAAGGGGAGGGTGTACAACGCACGTACATGTCTGGTAGAAAGCAAACACAAACCCCATCCTTCCCTCTCTATCTGGGTTTTATAGTCAAACAGACAGGAGATGAATTTCCCAAAATATTAATAATAGTCTAGGTAAAAATGTAAGATTTTGCAGTTTTTAGAAATTAACATTTATCTCAATATTCTAGTTTTCATAGCACACTACTATTTTACAATTCAAAAGGTTTAGATGAATTATCAATAGAGCCACCAATATGACTCACTAGGTAAAGGGACTTGCCACCAAACCTCACAACCTAATTTGATTCCCAAAACTCCTACAAGTTGTCCTCTGAACTCCACATGTGTACCATGCCGCAAGCAGAAGCACAAAAATAATACATTTAAAGTGCAGTACCCTACAGGGAAAAAATAATGAAGAAAATGCAATAAAAAAAAATAAAAATCCATGAAATAGATATCAATCATAACATTAATATTTTGAAGTGGTAAAGATCTTAATTTCCACTGGCGAACCTACTGCATTCAAGTTTACAAAACACCCAAATTCATATACTCTTGTCTCACAGAGAGAAAACCCCAGGAAAACAGTTTTCCTTTTAGTAAAGGAAAAAGAAAGTCAACACTGAGTGAATACAGAAGCTCAACTGTCACTTTAAATACATATTTGAGAATACCCATACACTTCAATTGTATACTCTAAGGACTATTTATTTAAAAAAAAAAAAAAAAAACAATGAACATCAAGGAAAAGAGCTTTTCAGTCTTAAATGAAACTTCAAGAGCCTTTGGATTCTACAGTAAATTTGTAATATGACACATAATTGCCCAGTATAATAAAGTATTTTGTTTGTTTGGGATTTTGTTTTTGTTTTTCAAGACAGGGTTTCTCTGTGTAGCCTTTGCTGTCCTGGACTCACTTTGTAGACCAGGCTGGCCTCGAACTCAGACATCTGCCTGCCTCTGCCAACGGCTAACATTAAAGGCATGTGCTGCCAACACTCAGTGTGATATAATCATATTTAAAAGAAATAAATTATAAAAAGGAATTCACTATGAATTCTTTCTTCAGTAGGTACTTCAGGAATTTTGGCTTGCTTTTCATAGACATTTTTTATTATCCTTCAGTACCCATCTCAAACTTGAAAATCTGTAAAGTAAGACTTCAATATTTTTTTCTCAGAAAATAAATCCATGAGAAAAGCCAGGAATACTGGTCCATTCTTATAATCCCAACTGAAACAGGCAGAATGCCACAAATCTGAGGTGAGCCTGGGTTACACAATGTGACCCATGCCAACTGGGCTGGAAGAATAAAAACCCTGTCTGGGGGTGGCGGGTGGGATCCCTGAGGAATGTATGTATAAAAGTAACAACCTTTTTTTATCTAGAACTGTAAATGCGCTTTTTAAATTATTCTAGTATTATTATTTATTACAAGTTATTCATTTTGTATCCTGACTGTTGCCCCCTCCTTCATCTTCTCCCAGTCCCATCTTCCCAACCCTCTCCCCGCTCCCATGTCTCTCCCCTAGTCCACGGATAGGAGAGGTCCTCTTCTCCTACTATCTGATCCTAGCCTGTCAGGTCTCATCAGGGCTGTCTGGACCCTCTTTCTCTGTCCCCTAGTAAGGTCACCCCACCAGGGGGAGGTGATCAAAGAACAGGCAACCAAGTTCATGCCAGTGACTGCCCCTGCTCCCCTTACTAAGGTACCTCCATGGAAACTGAATTGTCAATGGGCTACAGTCTACGTCCTCACCATGCATGGTCCTTGGTTGATTTGTCTCCGTATGAACCTATGAACCCAATTTTTTTTGGATCTGTTGGTCTCCTTGTGGAGCTCTTGTCCCCTCCAGGTCTGTCTCCCCCTTCTTCCATAGATTCCCTGCACTCTGCCCAGTTTTGCTATGAATCCCATCATCTGCTTCGATATCCTGATAAATGCACTTTTGAATGCAGAGAAGTGAAACACACCACAGAGTATGACATATGTCCAATGTGACCTTAAATGTGAAAAAATTTCCCTTTTCATATTTTAGTCCTAAAGAAAGAAAAGATGAGAGAAAAGCAATCTCTGGAGCCCTGCTATATGCCAGGCAAGGACACAAGCAGTCTATAACTTCTGCCTCATTAAATCTCCTAAATAGTCATTTAGATATGGTACAGAAGTTGTTCAATCTACAGTCACCAACACAGATTGAAACGGAATTTAAACCATGATCTAAATGGTTTCAAAGCTCATCTCTTCCTGTCTCAATCTAAATTTTGCGAACATTTTACAGAAATCTTTGTAATCATTTCAAGTATAATTTTATATTCCTGAGTCTCTAAAGTGCTAACAATGTGTCACTCTGATGAATGAAAAATTTATGAACACTCTGTTGTTCTGACCATTATTAAAACAACTAGCCTACAAGTACACATTCAACAAGATGTATATACTCATTTGCTCTCAGTGAAAATCTCCCTAACCATTTCTTTTTAGCTTTTCTTTTTCATTACTAGAGTCTGACTCACTTTAAAATATCAATGTCATCATTTAGTCTTAGCAATAAATTTCTATATCATTTAAATTAGGTGACTATTCTTGATGATTCCCAAACTTTTGTCAGTAACAATATGGCAGTAAAGTAACTTTTAACTAGCCTCTGCTCCATATAACCACATTTAGTATATACGGGAAAGACTGGAATGTTTTTTGTTTTATTTTTTGAAGAACAGATCACCCTGGGTATACTTTTTAGGCCTGATCAAGCAGGAGAGGCTAAGTTACCACACGGGGTAATGTTGTTATACAGTCTCTTCCCAAAAAAAAGCTTTGGAACAGTGGTTCTCGAAATTCCTCATGATGCCACTCTTTAATACATTTCCTCGTGTGATGGTGACACCACTACCATATTATTTTTGTTGCTACTTCATACCTGGAATTTTGCTACTGTTATGAATCATAATGTAAATATATTCCTATGTAAGATATCTGATATGTGACCCCTGTAACTGGCTGATTTTGTATTTCAATTTAACACAATCTAGTCATCAAAGAGGAAAGAGCTTAGTTGAGAAAACGCCTCCATGAGCTCCAGCATTTTCTCAATTAGTGTTCTATGAGAACTGGCCAAGCTCACTGGGGCTGGGGCCATCCCTGGGCTGGTGGTCCTGCGCTCTGTAAGAATGTAGGCTGAGCAAGTTATGCGAAGCAAGCCAATAAGCAGCATTGCTCCACGGCCTCTGCATCAGCTCCTGTCTCCAGGTTCCTGCTCTGTTTGAGTTCCTGTCCTGACTTCCTTCAGCAATGAACAACAATGTGGAAGTATAAGGTGAATAACGCTTTCCACCCCAACTTACTTTTTGGTCATAGTAATTTCATTGCAACAGAAACCCTAACTAAGATATTTCCCAAAGGGGCTGCAACCCACAAGTTGAAAACCATTGCTTTAGAGCCTACAACTACCTTAATGACTTAATATATCTACTAAGAAATAATATCTATCCCCCATCTTTCTTTGTGTATGGTTGTGCATGTTTGCAGGTATGTAAGCATGAGCATGTAGAAGTCAGAAGTCAGTGTTGAGTATCTTTTTCTTTTTTAATATAATTTTTTATTTATTACAATTTATTCACTTTGTATCCCAGGTGTTGCCCCCACTCTCATCCCGTCCTGATCTCGCTGTCCCTCCCTTCCTCCCTCATCTCCTCCCATGCCCCTTCCCTACTTCACTGATAGGAGAGGTCCTCCTCCCCTTCCATCTGACCCTAGCCTATCAGATCTCATCAGGACTGTCTTTCATAGTCTTCCTCTGTGCCCTGGTGAGGCTGCTTCCCCCTCAGGAGGAGGTGATCAAAGAGCCAGCCATTGAGTTCATGTCAGAGACAGTCCCTGCTCCCCTTATTAGGGAACACTTTGGAGACTGAGCTGCCACAGGTTACATCCATGCAAGAGTTCTAGGTTATCTCCATGAATGGTGCTTGGATAGAGTATCAGACTCAAAAAAGACCCCTAGGACCAGATTTTTTAGTTCTGTTGTTCTCCTTGTGGAGCTCTAGACCCTTCCAGGCCTTTGTATCTCCCCTTCTATCATAAGATTCCCTGCACTCTGCCCAAAGTTTGGCTATAAGTCTCAGCACCGACTTTAATACCCTGCTCCGTATTAAAGCCCTCTGTGAACTCAATAGCCGGCTCTTTGACCTCCCCCGCCCCCCAAGGGAGGAGCAGCCCTGCTAGGCAACAGAGGAGGACTTTGCAGCCAGTCCTGAAGATATCTGATAAACCAGGGTCAGATGAAAAGGGAGGAGGTCCTCCCCTATCAGTGGACTTGGAAAGGGGCAGGAAGGAGATGAGGGAGGGAAGGTGGGATTAAGAGGGAATGAGGGAGCATGATACTGCTGGGATACAAAGTTAATAAACTGTAACTAATATTAAAAAAAATAAAAAATTTAAAATAAATTAAAAATAAAAAAGAAGAAATCAAACCACGTTATGCTTATAAAAAAATAAAATAAAACCCTTTGTGGTAGGCTCCTGTCTTGTTCCTTGTTTTCACCTTCTTTGATGTCTATCCCGTTTGCCTTTCTGAATGAGGATTAAACATCTTACCCAGGGTCCTCCCTCTTGATTAGCTTCTTTAGGTTTAAAGATTTTAGTATGATTATCCTATATTATATGTCTAATATCCACTTATGAGTGAGTATATACCATGTGTGTCTTTCTGCTTCTGGGATAGTTCACTCAGGATGATCTTTTCTAGTTCCCATCATTTGCCTGCAAATTTCATGATTTTCTTGCTTTTAATTGCTGAGTAGTATTCCATTGTGTAAATGTAACACAATTTCTGTATCCATTCCTCAGTTGAGGGACATCTGGGTTGTTTCCAGATTCTGGCCATTAGGAATACAGCTGCTATGCACATGGTTGAAAAAATGTCCTTGTTGTATATGTGAGCATCTTTTGGGTATATGCCTAGGAGTGGTATAGCTGGATCTTGAGGTAGCACTATTCCTAATTGTCTGAAAAAGCACCAGATATACAACCACTTTGGAAATCAATCTGAGTATCTTTTTCAAGCATTCTCCATCCACCTTAGTTTTTGTGATAGGATCTCTTGATGAACCTGGAACTTGCTAATTGGCTAGAGTGGCTGACGAGCAAGCTCTAGGGATGCTCCTATCTCTGCCTCCCTAACAGTGGAATTAAGGCACATGCGGCCATGCCCAACTTTTTACATGGGTGTTGGGAATCTAAACCCAGATACTCATGATTGTGTGACAATCACTTTACTGATTGGGCCTTCCCCACAATGCTCAAGACTTACACATTTTCAAACTTCTTTTAGAATAGACTTTGGGAGGCTGGAGAAATGGCTCAGTGGTTAAAAGTACTGGCTGCTCTTCCAGAGGACATGGATTCAAGTCCCAGCACACAAATGGAGAGTTAACAACCATCTGCAAATACAGTTCCAGGACATCCAACACCTTCTTCTGGCCTCCATGAGCACTGTATACACGTGGTACGTAGACATACATGAAGGCAAAACCCGATAAACATTTTTTAAGTAAAATAGATAAAAATTAGAATAGTTTCTCAAAATTTAAATTATAAACAAGGCAAAGCCAACTAATTTCAATTAAGCAAATTAGTACGAGACCAAAGTTAAATAGCTCACCATTCTCTTCCTCCAAATCATAAGATTTCTTCAGAATATGTAATAAATAAGTAACATTTTTTAACCTTTAACCTCGACAGAAAATTCAATAAAAAATTTCCTGCTCACTGCAATGAAATCTTGACTAAATATATCCTTATTTCCTTTAGGCTCTGGGCTTAGTCCCCAGTACCACAAAATATATGTCCCATTTCCTTCCCTGTTATCTGCTGAGAGCAGCTGCCAACTTCTGTTATAGCCCCTTTAACAGCCCCTGTCTGATTGACAGCCCCTGTCTTTTACCTTCAACACCAACAATTACAGATCACGTATTTTTCATGGCTCATTTTCTTGTCTTCATCATTTGCCATCTGACCCATTCGCCTTCCTCTTCCATTTTTTTTAAGAAGTTAGTAACTGACAGTGAAACACAAGAATAATCTACAGTAACCTCCTTGTCTCAAAGCCCATATTTTAACTACAATGACAAAGTCCTTTTGCCATTCAAAATAACATATTCATAGTTGCCATGAATTGGGACATGGACATCTTTGAGATGACCATTACAATGTCTAGAACAGTCTGCTTACTGAATTTTGCTCATCTGAAGTCAGAAATCAAACCACTGGGCATGACATTACTGCTATGATATGAATTTATGTTAATCCCTAATACAACAGTATTGGTAGGCCAGGCTTTCCGTGTCATGATGCTCAATTCTAGCAGATATTACAAATTAATGCTCCTATTAAAAGGGCTTGTAGAAGTATGTTTTCTCTCTTCTCCCATGTGAGACAGAGTTCCCCTTAGCCCTGCCCCTTCTGCCACAGGCAGACACAGCAAGAAGGCATTCATGAGATGACAATGTCTCATCTTGAATGATAAAAGAATAAACTTCTGTTCTTTCTAACTTATCCAAGCATCTATACTGTTTAAGTAGTTCATAGTGGGTTAAAACATCACATTAGCACATTGTTGTTAGGATCAAAAGAATTCTGTTTAAGTGCTCAGCAATTGTACCATTAAATAGAACTGCTACCAATTAATAAAGTCATTTTTTAAAGTAAATACTATCCAGCAAATTCTTACTTTTTCTTAAAGGAAGAATACTAACCTATCTTTAATTAAGGCTGAATAAACTTCTCAGTGTAAAACAGCTCCTTCATCTAACTCTTCTCCCTTTGCTTTCCTACTTTAGAGTCCCACAAATCTTAATTCTGAAGCAATTTACCACAACATTCAATTCATGCTGGAAGTTCCCCAACTTGGATAAGACCTGGAAAGCATAGCACTGTCACCTATCAGAAAAAAAGAGCAAATTTACTCAAGTGGCCACAAGACAAGAGTAAACTACACACAGCTAGAATGCTCGCAAATCCCATCAATCCACTGAAGATTGTAGGAAGTCTCCTCCATATAAGTTTGTTAAAGTGAATAGAAAACTTTCAGTGAACACAATGTCTCTACAGCTCTTTTAAGTGTCTTAGAAAAACTATTAAATAGAAAAAAAAAGATATGAAATTGATTTCAGTCTTTAATCAAAATTTTCAAAGATATCTTTTCAAAATAAAACGGTTAATAGTTGTGGATTCCAAAAGTCAAGTACAAATGAAATGACCAGGTAGCATTACTATTCTAAATTTGACTAATATAAAACGTTCTTATATCCAATAATTATTTGGGAATAGAAAGAGTATATATGAGCCACCTCCATTTAACATTACTTCTATTATATTTCAAAGACAAACCAGCCATTCTTTTTTTTTTTTTTTTTACTAACTAAACCTTCATGTATGTCTGCCCAGCATACCTGTGCCTGGTAGAGGCTGGAAAATGACATCACATTCTGTAGCCCTGGAGTTAAAGACTCTAGTTGTAAGCCTCCATGTTGATGCTAGGAATTGAACCTGGGTCCTCTGAAAGAGCAGCTGTTCAGTAAAGCCAATACTATATTAGGGAGAGGTTTAAAGAACATACCACTATTTTTATGACCATATCTATTGGTTCTAAAACATAATAGTCATAATCAAATATTTGCCTTTTTTAAATCTGATGGATTGTCACTGAGGATAAATTCTGTACTGGCTAGTCTAGTGTGCCAATTTGACACAAGCTAGCATCATCACAGAAGAAGCCGCCTCAGTTGAGGAAATACAAGTATGAGCTCCAGCTGTATAGCATTTTCTCAATTAGTTATCAACCAGAGAGGGCCCAGCCCATTGTGGGTGGGGCCATCCCTGGGCTGGTGGTCCTGGGTTCTATAAGAAAGCAGGCTAAGCAAGCTGCAACAAGCAAGTCAGGAAGCAGCTCTCCTGCATTGCCTCTGCATCAGCTCCTGCCCCCATGCTCCGGCCCTGCTTGAGTTCCTCTCCTGACATCCTTCAGTGATGGACTATGATCTGGAAGTGTAAGCTGAATAAACCTTTCTTTCCAACTTGCTTTTTGTTCATGGTATTTTCATCACAGCAATAGAAAACCTAACTAAGACAAATGCACACACTAAACCTTGGGATAATTTTCACCTATGTTTAGTGACTATTACAGATACATTTTGCGCCATAAAAATTGAGAATTATTAAGCAAAGCTAATAGCTCATACTAGAACTTTTACACCCTCTGTAAGAACACACTATGTAAACAACACTGGCCATTCCAGCTAGGGATTGATCAGTGCCTTCCTCAGCCCTCATCAGAGAAGCTTCCTCCTTCAGCAGACTGGGAACAAACAAAACCCACAGCCAGACATAATGAAGAATGAGAGATCTTGGAACACTTGGCCCTAAACGAAATGTCTTCAAGTCAGGACTCAGGGAACGCTGCAGAATCGAAAAGCGTGCAAGGGCCAAAGGCAGTGGAAGACACCAAGAAAAAAAAGGCCAAATCAACAGGACTGACAGATAGATGAACTCACAGAGACTGAAGCAGCATGCACAGGGCCTGCACCAGATGTGGTCCTAGAGCTGAAAGAAGTGGACACAAGACCCCTTCCCTAAGCCAGAAGGTATCTCCAACTGATAACCATTTGCACATGAAAATTTCCTTTTCTCCAAGAGGAAACAAACTACTCTTAAGGGTAGGCTACAAGCCCAGCACACAGATAACAAGATCAATGGCATCTTTGGAAGTTGCTTGTCTCATAATATCACGTCACAACTTTTTCTTTTCTTTTTTATTCTATCATATTTTTATTTGTATCTATTTAATTTTGTTACTATTTTTTTTCTCTCTCTCTACCCTATATGTCCTTTGTATATATATTACGGCTTTCAGTTCAGTGCTTTTATGAAACTTCTTGAGTGTGTGAACAAGTGGGCCAATGCATCTTGTGCCTTTTCTTGGGCTCTTTTCCTTCAGTGCTTTTATGAAACTTCTTGAGTGTGTGAACAAGTGGGCCAATGCATCTTGTGCCTTGGGCTCTTTCCCTTCTGTTTGTTTTGTCCAATTTTGATGTGTTAGTTCTCATTTCATCTCATTTTGTTTTATCATTATCCCTTAGATTGCTCTTTGTTTTTTAATAGGAGACAGAAAGGGGGAGGGCATCCCAGAAAGGATGGCAGGTGGGGAGGACCTGGGAAGATTGGAGGGAGGAGAACCTTACATAATCAGGATATATTATGTGAGGGGGAAAAAATCTATTTTCAATAAACGGAAAAAAAAACAAATAATAACTAAAAAAAGGAAAACATGGTCAACAAAACCAAATTCCTAACACTGTTTCCCAGGAAAATATGACTTCCACTAAATAATTAAGAAGGCACAGTGTAAGAACTGTTGCGAGCACACTGGCCACTTGCTCTGCAGTTCCACCCTGTTCTCACAACTGGGTTCTACTGAAGGAAAACTTGTCATGTCATATAAGAGGTGACTATGTTAGAGAGGTTTTGTGTACAGCTTCCATTATGCTGTAACTGCTGCACAGTACGTGACGTCTTCTCTGTCTCTGACTTTTCTAAAATTCACTTTTCCCTCTGTAATCTCCAGTCTCTTACTCTGCTGACATAAAGCATTATCAGAATAAACATTATACACACACACAGAGTGTTATTTTGTAAAAGCCAGAGGTGGTAAAAGACTCCAAGAAAAGGACTAATACACATATGAACTCACAGAGACTGTGACAAGACTTGTACATGTTCAAACCAGACAGAAATCCCAGAATTGAGAAGTGGAAGTGAACACTTCCCCTAAGTGAGAAGAGACTTTCATTTGATAAGACCACATACCAAGGAGAAGCTGATAAACACAAAATAGACTCCATGTTTATTTTATTTCAAATGACAAAAAGTAACAAACTTACAAGCAGTACACATATATATAATATACTATTTTTAAATCTGTTAATGCTTTTAATTGAAATAGAATCCCATCATTGTCCCCTTCTTTCCTCTCTCCAGATCCTTCCACATACCCTCCCTCCTACTCCTAACCATGCTTCTCCCACTCTCAAATTGATAGCCACTATTTCTTTGATTATTATTATTACACACATGTATGTATATATGTATGTGTGTGCACAAGAATATAGTACAACCTTCCAAATCCAAACAAAAAACTCAAGCACATGACACATAATAAATTTTAGATTTTTAAAATAAAAAGTACCTTAAAAAAAACACTCAAATATTGCTCACTGCTTGAAAAACAAGCTTTTGATATAATATACTCCAGCATAATAAATAGCATAGTGTTAAGAGTAGCCTAACCAATGTCTATATTTAAACATCACAAATTGTAATGTTGAAGCATGGTTTGGAAAAGCTACTGCATTTCATTCATCAATAAAAATGTAACATAAACATTAGAACAGTGGTTCTCAACCTTCCTAATGCTGCAACCCTGATCAAGCTGGACAATCTAACTTAATATACAGGGATCTGTTGTTACACAAATCTCTACCCCCCAAAAAAAAGCTTTACAGTAGTGACTCTCAAGCTTCCTAATGATGCCACCATTTAATACAGTTCCTCATGTTGTGGAACTGTACAGCCCCCCCAAACCATAAGATTATTTCACTGCTACTTCATAACTGTAATTTTGCTACTGTTATGAATTATACAGTAAATATCTGATATGTGTCTCCAAAGGGATCACAACTCACAGGTTGAGAACCACTGCATTAGAGCTAGACTTTGCAACTAAAATATCAAAACCAGAAAAACTCAAAAAGAATATGTCAAACACATTTTCCTGGGTGTTACTGTGGCATAACCATGACACCAAGAGTAAGCAAACCATCAATATTTAAGACTTACATAATTAAAGACCTTCTGACTCTATAAAAGACTAAACATCACCAAATGTTTTCACTTCTTAAAAATTACTGGATACCCAATGAAAACAAGAAACCCAACAACAAAGTCTCATCAAAACCCAGGTGCTGGCCTTTTCAATGTGTACTCACTAGCTCTTCAAACTTTCCCCTGAAAAGCTATGGAACCTGAAGCTTGTTAGCCAGCAAAATGCTGAACTCTAAAGTCTTGAATGTCAAGGGCCTATTTTAAATATCTAAGAAAAGAATGAATAAATTCATCTAGACATCACATCAACACAGGATTTACCACCTAAATAACAGCATTTCTACTGGATATTTCCTTCATAGAAATCACAGCAAAATCTACACACAAGCCTTTATAGCCACTGTATTCACAATCACCGAACACTAGAAAGAACTCAAATTCTTCTCCAACCAGTGACTCAAAAGACAACCCTCAATACAGCATAGAATGTATTCTAACAAACTGCTAGCATACCCAACAATCTGAATAAATCTCAAAGGTATTAAAATCTGTAGATGAGTCAGATGTAGTGGCACACGCTTTTAATCCCAGCACTCAGGGAGACAAAGGCAGGTGGATCCATGTGAATTCAAGGCCAGCCTGGTCTACAAAGCAAGTCCAGGACAGCCAAGGCTACAAAGAGAAACCCTGTCTCAAAAATAGGTAGGTAGATAGATGGATGGATGGATGGACGGATGGATGGATGGGGAAACTGAAGATCAGACTCTGCCAGGCTCTATTGAAGCTTTTTAGTTACAGACTTTATGACTGCATTTACATGTCACTAATAGACAAAACCATGATATAAAAATTATGGTGGCTCTCTGGTTAGAGGGAAAGTAGTAGTTCTAATCAACAAGTGATGCTAAGCATACTTTCAAGATAGTTGAAAGTGTTTTGTATCATTACTGTGATCCCAGTTACTCAGATTGTATGTGTTAAAATACATACATACCTGTTCATCAAAAAAAAGCAAAATTTTACCATACAATCATTTCTAAAGTAAACAGAGCTTTCAAAAAATGTAATTTTATACATCCTTTCTGAAGAGAAACTTCACTTCTAACAATGTTATAAACAGCCATTTTTAAAATTTTTAGTAGTATTTCTTAATAGTGATAATATATGCCAACAAATCAACTGAGTTAAAATTGTCAAACTTCTGCCAATTTTTAATCATGAAAGGACTTACCAAGTTCATTGAGACTCTGAGCAGCTTTTGTTATCTCTCTACTTCCTCCTTGCAGTTGTCCCTGGAGTCTCTTACCAAGATATAAGATGCGAATTATTCTCCGAAGCAAATCACAGGCAACCTGTTCAAGTGACACAGGATGAAGAAAGTGCAAAAGCTCCATGAAGTTTTATTGTGATTATGGTTAATCTGTGAAGCCACTCTTTCCAGATGTGAAAACATTTGTTCAGTCTTTTTGTTTCCCACTAGACCCCTAAATAACCACATATCTTTAAAGAGAACATCCACAATTCCGTATTTAACCTTTAAGATAAACGCCAGCTTATCCTAAACACAGAAAATTTGAGATTGAGATACTATGAGGTGAAAATTTTTCAAGCCTGTTCTAGGCCAAAGGCTCTGTCTAACTTCATATTGATTCAAATGGAAAGGTTCAAGAAGCTCCAATGCTAAGACTGTATTTCTATGTAGTTAAACGGGAATCTGATACCCACATATCAGTTCTACTTGCTCGTCATCCCCAGGTGATGACAATGTGCAGCCACCAATGACAACAGCTGTGTTGCCTCCACTCCAGTTCCTCTTCCTCAGTGTCTAGGGGAATAGTCTTCAAAATTCTCAACTTCACTAGTCCTTAAAGAATGAACTATGTTGCCCTGCAGACTATCAAAGCATATGCTGAGATTTATGGCCAACCTTTGGGCAGAGTGCAGGGAATCTTAGGAAAGAAGTGGGAAACAGTAAGATCTGGAGAGGACAGGAACTCCACAAGGAGAGCAATAGAACCAAAAAATCTGAGCACAGGGGTCTTTCCTGAGACTGACACTCCAACCAAGGACTATGCATGGAGATAACCTAAGACCCCTGCACAGATGTAGCCCATGGCAGTTCAATATCCAAGTGGGTTCCATTGTAATAGGAACAGGGACTGTCTCTGACATGAACTGATTGGCCTGCTCTTTAATTACTTCCCCCTGAGGGGGGAGCAGCATTACCAAGCCACAGAAGAAGACAATGCAGCCACTCCTGATGAGACCTAATTGATTAGGATCAGAAGGAAGGAAAAGAAGACCTCCCCTATCAGTGAACTTAGGGATGGGCATGTGTGCAGAGGGTGGAGGAAGGGGGGGATTGGGACAGGAGGAGGGAGGGAACCACAGGGGTGATACAAAGTGAATAAAGTGTAATTAATAAAGAATTTTTTAAAAAAAGAAAAAAAGTGAACTATGTTTATCTGCTTGACTTTTCCTAACAAATTTTATCACTAAAGTGAAAAGAAAATTAGTAAAACAAGACTCAAAAAGCTTAGTAGTAATTTCCCAGTTCTTTTTCATTCCCAAATGTAACTGAAGTTTAAAAAAAATTCAAATCTGTATGCTGGCCATAACGCAGAAACTGGGTGCAGAGCTGTTGCCTTCAGGTGAGTGAGGTGAAAAAGCAGACTGAAGTTTATCTCCAGCCTCCACAGTGATGACAAAACAGAGATGATCTATAGACACAGGCTAGTTGAAAAGCAAGGACTTTTTACTAAAGAAAACCCTAAAAGGTATCAAAAAGAAGTAGAGAGTCCAGGGTCAACGGAAGATAACAGTTAAATGCTTGGCGCACAAACTTGACGGCCTGAGTCTGGATCCCTCTATTACTGTCAACTCATAAAAATCCAGATTCCAGCACTTTAGAAGTAGATTCAGGAGGAGTCCTAGGGATTGCTGACTTTTGCCAAAGGGTTGAGCACCAAGTTTAGTAAGACACCATCTCCAAAATACAAGGTGGAAAGAAACAGGAATGCACCAGACACCTGTAGCCTCATATGTACATATATACATGTGCACATATCTGCACATACACACCACAGAATTAGAAGCTTCAGGAAAACAACATCACTAACCATCCAGGTGTAAAAATCGTTTTATAGGTAAACACAAAGCACACTAGAACCATCCCAGCCACACTCTGACACTCCACAAAGCACACACACATAAACACACATTGTTTACAGACACAGTTAGAAGCACTGAAGTATTAAACATGTTTATTTAACTGCTTTTCATGTAACCATAAGATGAATAAGAATTTTCATGTAGAAATTAAACATTTGGACATATCTGTCTTTATTTATTTACTAGAAACAGTATCTCACTATGTGGGCTTCCTGGCCTTAAACTCAAAGAAATCTACCTATCTCTACTTCCCAAGTGCTGGGATTAAGGCATGCACCCCAACACCTCCATCTTTTAAATAAATGTTATTTTCTAAATAGACAAGATAAGCACAATTTAAAATTCAAAACATAAAAAGAAGCAATGCTGAAAAGTCACCCTTCTTTCCTCTATACTCCAAACTATGCTCTCAACTAAAACAACCACAACTACCAGTCCCTTGCTTAACCAAATTGGTTTTGTTTTTTTTAATGTATTTATTATTCTAGGAGACAGTGGCAGTGCCCACCTGGCCTGGAACTCACTATAAAACAGGCAGGCTGGGTGCAACTCTTCAAGCCCTGCCTCTAACTTTCAAGGTCTAGTATTCAGGAAGAAATTCCTAATACGTAGAATCATGCCACCGAGCCTGGCAAAACTGGCATGTCTCAATGAACAATGTGGAACCTAGAATCTTTCACAACCATTCTGAGACTCAACAGATAATGTCTTCAAACATAAAAGATTCGAGTTTATTTACTTTACCCTTAAAAATATTACTCACTGCCTACTACATAACAAGGGGCTATCTTCATCCCTGCAGGAATGAAGCCAATCCTTATCAGTTTCAATTTGGCACAATGGTCTCTCAATAAAAATCTACTTCAGAGATCTATTTTCTCAAAAATAGTTTTCAACACTCCAGCCCTTTTTAAAACTACCCAACACATATCCCTCCCCTATAATTAATTTCCTTTCCTAGTATTTTACACTTTCACTAATCATTAAACACTGTCAACCACCCTCACAGACTTATAGCTAAATGCACTTAGAACTACCATACAGAAAAAACAGAATGTTTCTTATGCCACATCTGTCACTGTTCATCTCTTGCTCCACCTGAGAAAAACCACTGTTCTCTTTCATAGTAATAACTTATCTTTAGCCATGGATTTGTCGCTGAAATAAATGAATCTCTCCCCCAGCTTGCTCTCTCATACGTGTGTGTGTGTGTGTGTGTGTGTGTGTGTGTGTGTGTGTGTGTATGTGTGTGTGTGTGTGTACTCTTTCTCCAGCCCAAAAAGGGTTTCTTAACATACACTCATGATGACCAGTGGGAGAATGGACAACATTAATTTTGTGGGGTTATTTTTTCCATTATGAAAATGTGTTTAAGCACTGTGAGACTCTCAATTTACTGTAGCTTTAATCCTTATTAATGACCAAATGGAACACTTTGAGCTAGTTAAAACCTCGAAGAGTAAGCAACTATACAGTTCTGCCTAAAACTGAGGTGTTTTTGTTTGTTTGTCTGTTTGTTTTTTTATTTTTCATGATCCATAGATCACTTTGGGGATAAAGTGAAATAACCGGTCTCAAGTACATTTCTGAACCGGCTCAGAAGCTCCTCTGTCACAGAGTTGGCAGTTATGATGTCTGGTATAAATGTTTCAAGATCATTTAATATATTTTATATATTTCCTTCCTCCAACCTGGAATTAAAGATTTCTCCAAAAGGCCTTTGTTTCTTTAAAAGCAGCATGTCAAGATCATTCTGGAAATTAGGCTTGCTCACTGCTGAACTTTTCCCACAGACAAGAGCGGCAAATGTCAGAAATAAAATATGACATAAATATTCATTTGAGTCATTCTAGAATACAAATAAAACATTCTCTGATTAAAACTGTGAATATACATACATATAAAATGTACATATGTAAGGCTTATATTTTAAAATTAAATTAAAATATCTCAACTTCATACTGATACTTTCCAATTCAGGATCAAAAGTACAGGTGGTTAATCTTATATCTTAGACACTGAGAGTTGTGGCTCTTAAGGACACAACAGATAATACATTTAGAGCAACAGAAAATAAATCATTTGTTTGATTGCACAATACTCAAAAATAGTATCTAATTAACAAATTACCATAATAAACAGTGACTATTAAATTGCCTAAATTTCGCATATACTCTCATCACATTTTACACAGTTAAATTCTATTTCTTTGACAAGCCACATAGTTATTTCCTAAACTTTATAGTCCTTTTTAAAACTCAATTCTATGTTCATTAAAGTCTTTAGGAACTCAAGAAACCAGACATCAGCAAACCAAATACTTCAATTAAAAAATCGAGAACAAATCTAAACAGAATTTTCAACAACCAAAAAAAAAAAAAAAATTGAAATGGCTGAGAAACACTTAAAGAAATGGACATCCTTAGCCATCAGAGAAATAGAAATCAGAACTACTTTGAAATTCCATCTTACCCATTTCAGAATGGTGAAGATCAAAAACTCAAGTGACAACATATGCTGGCGAGATGGGGAGGATATGGAGCTAGGGGAACACTCCTCTATGGCTGGTGGGAGTGCAAACTTGTACAGCCACACTGGAAATCAATCTGGCAGTTCTTCAAGACATTGGGAATCAATATACCTCAAGAACCAGCTGAACCACTCTTGGGCATATACCCAAAGGACACTTAATTGTATCACAAAAACACTTGCTCAGCTATGTTGTAGCTTTAGTCATAATAGGCAGAAACTGAAAACAACCTAGGTGTCTGCCAACCAAAGAATGGATTTAAAAAAAAAAAAAGTGGTACATTTATACAATGGAATATTACTCAGCTGTTAAAAACAACATTATGAAATTTGCAGGCAAACCTGGGTTACAGAGGAAGTTGCAGGACAGCCATGGCTACATAGAGAAGCCCTGTCTTGAAAAAGCAAAAAACAACCACCCAAAAAAAAAAAAAAATCATCCTGAAATCCACAGACCCAGAGAGGCTAAGTAACAAGGAGAGCTTTTTTTAGGGGGGAAGGGAATAGATCTACCTGGGAAGGGGAAACAGGAGTTGCAGGTGGAGATGGAAACAGGAGAAATCAGGGAAGGGGGCATAGAGGGAGAGATTACTGGGAGAGAAGACTAAAATTGGGGGGTTCTTGGACAGAAATGTTTACATGTAGTAGAGTCGAAATCTACAAAAGTGACCCTAGCAAAGTCTTCTACCAATGGAGGGTACAGAGCTGGCCATTTAAATGATTCCTAAAGATAGTCTGTGGTAGACTAATGCCTAGCACAGCTGTCAGCAGAAGAGGACCACCCAGCAGCCAGTGGGAGCAGATGCAGAGACCCAAGGGAGCCTGCAGAGGAGGGGGAGGAAGGACTGTAGGAGCCAGAGAGCCCAGGACACCATGAGAGCACACCAACAGACAAACAGGGGCTCCCAGAGGCTGAAGCAGCAATCACTGACCCCAAATGGGTCTGAGCTAGGTCCTCTGCATACACTTTATGGTTGTGTAGCTTGGTGTTCTTATGAAACCCCCAACGATGGGGGGAGGATGTCTCTGACTCTTCTGTCTGAGCTTGGGACCTCTTTTATCCTACTGGGTTGCCACATCCAGTTGTAATATGAGGATTTGTGCCCAGTCTTATCTTATTGTATATTGTTAGGCCATGTTTGGTGAATATCCCTATTTTTTTTTTTTTAAGAGAAACAAAGGAGGAGTTGATCTGGGGGAGAAAGAAGGTAGGAGGAGGAAGGAAGAACTATATGAGAAGTGAATAAATTAGAAAAAAAGTCTTTATACTGGTATTTCTCTAACCATTTTGGTTGAGTGAAGCAATTTGTCTATAATGATTCATGAGGATATGTCATGAGAACAATATTCTCTGCTTTCTTTTATTCTCATGAGTCTCTATACTTCAAAAGTTCTACTGATACATTAATTATCTATTAGTCCATAAGAAACCAGCCCAAAACTCAAGTGGTTATTTCATTATTTCATACTCTGTGGCTTGAAAATTAAGAAAGAATTAATATGTCATATAAGACCACTCATTCTGCTGCTAACACTCATTGAGCTAACAGCTAGGTTGTTCTGACAACAGAAGAAAACATCACTGATGCATCAGGTATAACAATGTTTCCATATTGTTAGATCCATACAGCTAGCTTGGGCTTCCTCAGTCCATGATGGTCCCAAAGCAGTCAGGCTTCTTTTAGAGCAGAAATCAAAGCTGGTATACCCCCTAAAAAATAAGCCTCAAACCAGCTTTCATAAGCACCACAAGGTGCCATGCAAACTTTCAAAGGAAAGAGACAACCAATAGTCCTACCCAGCTATGAAACATATGCACCACATCAATGAACAACATGGCACAGTAACCCTACAGATGTAGTAGTGGCATAAAAAAATTTGGTGGTAACCAACAGCTCCCTGATTGAACTTAAGACCCGCTAAATAAGAGATACCAATGTCTAGTATTAGAAACCTAGCTTACTACTCAGCTGTTAGGGAACTCATGGTTGTTAAAGGAGAATTTACAACACTGATTTATTAAAACAGCATAATCCCTAACAACAGTCAATAAACATATGTCCTTATAACCACACATAAGTGTAGTGTTCACCCCTCATCATGGAAACTTTTCTTGGCAACAGATGGAAATGACTACAGAAAACAACTAATCAAAACACAAAGTTGTAAACCCAGTCCCAATGGACACACTTACAAAACACTCCTATACCTTAGGCTCAGGGAACATTGCAGAAAAGGGGGCAGAAAGATTAAAAGAGCCAGTGGATCAGGGAGTTTGCTGCAACATTGTATCACCACAATCTAGTAACATCACAAGCTACACCCATAAAGTCTTACCTTACCAACACGACCACCCAAACATGAGCTGAACAAGAATGCCATCAATGAACATGCCAAATTAGACAAGGAAGCACGTACAAGGCCTCAAGTCTACACAAAGAACTACAGGCAAACCAGGAGAGCTGGGAGCAGCAGAGGTGCCCTCCCCAGAGAAGAGCACAACAATTGATTGTCCAGGGCCAAGTGGTCAGCCCCAAACATACATGCAAGTAACATCATATGGACATATAATCCTGAAAATAAACAACAACAACAAAAACAGTAAGCCTCAAACTAGCACCAAATCGCTTACATGGAGTTTTCATGGTTTTCCTATCCTAATCACTCTATGCATAATTAGATCATTTACAGAACTTGGCATTTCTATTCTATTACTTTTCTATTATTATTTTATTATTATTATGTTTTAATTTTATTCTATTATATTATTATATTACTTCTCCTTTCCTTGATGATACATTCACTTACTTGCTCAGAGGATAATTTTAAAGCCAGTAAGGTAAATTTTTACTCTATAAAAAGTGAAGATAAAATTGGGCTCGAGACATAGCTCAGTTGGTAGACCGCTTGCCTAGAATGCACAAGGCCCAGGGTTCAATCCCCAACAATGCATAAAACCAAGCATGACAGCAAGTGAGAAACAGAGGTTGAAAGAGTAAGGTAATACTCAGCTACATAGTAAGTTTCAGGTCAATTCCAGCTCTGTGAGACTGCACCTCAAAAAACAAAAACATAAAAAATAGGTAGCTGAAATAATTTGATAATATCAACTGAAAGCAAAAAAGAACCCAACAAAGTATTATAACATAAAAAGTACATAGAAAATACATATGATAAAAAAGGTGGTTTCATGGATGATATCCTTCCTTGTTCCAGACTTTTTTCAATTTTTCTTATATACTTTAAAATTAAAAGCCAGACTTAAAAGCCAAAACATACAGGATTTTAAAAGTTTAAAACTGAAATGATAAATAGCTCAAAATTATTTAAATTATTTTTTAAAAGGCTATATGAATCATATAAATAAGTCCTATTATATATGTAAAAACATACACTTAGCTTTAAAAATGAATAAACATTGAAAGTCTTTTTGGTTTTGGTTTGGTTTCTTTTCTTTTCGTTTTTCTGAGTCAGGGTTTATCTGTGTATCCTTGGGTATCCTGGACTTGCTTTGTAGACCAGACTGGCCTCAAACTTACAGAGATCCGACTGCTTCTGCCTCCCAGAGTGCCACCATGCCTGACTAATGTTGAAAGTGTTTTAAAAAAAAAAAAAAACTTCAATTTTCATTGACTCTTTAAAATTTAAATGTTCTATGTAAAAAGATGATAAGCTCTTCAAACTTATTCTCAAAAACTGAAGCAATTCATAAGAAAACAATATTACTAAAATGAATTAAGATAGAGATAATCCTTGAGGTGATAATTAAATTCAAATGATGTATTCATGCATATAAATGAAGCCTACTTTAGGAAATATAAGGCTTTCTGGGAAGACACTGAAATGGAAGTAGGGGCAGGGAGAAAGGTATAAAAAGATACTTTCCTCTAACTGGCAACATAATCATAGGAATTTTATTTTCAGGGCAAAAAAAAAATCCTTCATAGCTATTTCCTTCTCGCTTTCCTATCCCATATATACTTAAAGTAATTTGGAGGTCAATGAAGAAACAAGTTAAACAGGAACATCAGTTTTCCTAAATGTTTAAAATGTAAACAAAGTGAACATAACAATGACTAAAAACCCAAGCTTATGAAGAGCCCCCAAGGACACAGACAATGTAAATGGCAACACATTTCTAAGAAAAACTTCCTGAGCTAAGACTTAGCACAGGCATTATTTAGGCATGGTTTGCTGTGCAGGCTTTTCAAGCATCTCTAACTACTTTCCTTCTTTATTCACGGTGCTCTGACAGCTATCTGTAAGTGTTAGTCATCACTCTCTCCTAGGTTTCCCATTATTCTCTGTATGGACTGTGTCCACACTCTAAAATGTGTCTATCTCTTCTCTTTTTTTCTGGCCATGAAACTACCTTTACTTTTTCTCAGTTTAAGGGGAAGAGACTCAAATTTACAAAGGACCTTCTATCAGGGTGCTCAATTTCTCTCTGGGAACAAATTAAGTTATAGAGTCTTAATAAGAAAGTTGGTTTTCTTTTGTGCGACTATAGTCTCTAACTCCTCTCTAAATCTACAGAACTTGACCTAGATATACTGAATGACTCCTATCTCTAATCAATACCTTGTTAGTAAACTTTCTGTACCTCTGTCATACCTATTACAAAGATATGGAATCCCACTCTCACCAACAGTCAGGTCATCCAAACTAAACAGGGAAATAATGGAACTAACAGATGTTATGACGCAAATGGACTTAACAGGTATCTACAGAACATTTCACCCAAAGAGAAAAGAATATACCTTCTTCTCAGCACCTCATAGAACCTTCTCCAAAACTGACTATATACTTAGTCACAAAGCAAGTCTCAACAGGTAGAAGAAACCTGAAATAACCCCCTGTATCTCATTAGACTACCATAGATTACAAACTCATGGAAACTGAACAACTCTGAAATGAATGACCACTGGATCAAGGGAAAAAGAAAGAAATTAAAGACTTCCTGGCATTCAATAAAAATGAACACACGACATACTCAAAGTATAAGACACATGTAAGCGTGCTAAGAGAAAAGTTCATGGCATTAAGTGCCTTTATAGAGAAATTATAAAGAGCTAATACCAATGCTCCTCAAAGTATTCCACAAAATAGAAACAGAAGCACTGCCAAATTCATTTTATAAGGACACAGTCACTCTGATACCCAAGCACCCGAAGACTCAACAAAAAGAATTACAGATTTCCCTCATGAACATTGATGCAAAAATACTCAATAAAAAAAAACTCACAAATTGAATCCAAGAATACATTAAAAAGATCATACACCAGGCTTCATCCCAGAGTTTCAAAAATGGTTCAACATACAAAAATCTGTCATTGTAATCCACCATATAAACAAACTTAAAGAAAAAAAAAAAAAAAACATGATCATTTCATTGGAGGCTGAAAAGCCTGAAAAGCCTTTGACAAAATCCAACATCCCTTCATGATAAAAGTCTGGGAGAAATCAAGCATACAAAGCACATCTGTACATATAGTAAAGGCAATATACAGCAAGCCAATTGCCAACACCAAATAAATAGGAGAAAAACTTAAAGTAATTCCACTGAAATCAGGGACAAGACAAGTCTGTCCACTTTTTCAGTATCTATTCAATACAGTACATGAAGTTTTAACTAGAGCAATAAGACTACAAAAGGAGATCAAGGGGATACAAGTTAGCAAGGAAGAAGTCAAGGTATCAGTATTTGAACATGATATAACAGTATTCATAAGTGGCCTCCAAAATTCTACCAGAGAACTCATACATCTGATAAACATCTTCAGCAAAGTAGTTGGATACAAAATTAAAAAAAAAAAAAATCAGTAGCCCTACTATATACAAACAATAAACTGGCTGAGAAAGAGAACAGGGAAACAACACTCTTCATAATAGCCACAAATAAAATATCCTGGTAACTCTAACCAATCAAGTGAAAGACCTGTATAATAAGAACGTCAGGTCTTTAAGAAATCAGAGAATATACCAGAAAATGAAAAGATCTCTCATGCTCATTGATCAGGAGGATTAACATAGCAAAAATGACCACCTTACCAAAAGCAATCTACAGATTCAATGCAATTCCCATCAAAAGCCCAACATAATTCTTTACAGACCTTAAAAGAACAATTCTCAATTTCATATAGAAAAACAAAAAGTCCCTGGATCGTTAAAACAATCTGGTACAATAAAAGAACATCTGGAGGCATCACCATCTCTGATTTCAAGCAGTACTGCAGAGCAACACTAATAAAAACTGCATGGTATGGGCATAAAAACAAACAAGTTGAGCAACAGAACTGAATCAAAGACCCAGAAGTAAATCTACATACCTATGGACACTTGATTTTTTACAAGGTAGCCAAAACTACACAGTGGAAAAGAAGAAAGCATCTTAAACAAATAATGCTGGTCTAACTGGATGTCATCACATAGAATAATGCAAATAGATCCATAGCTATCACCCTGCACAAAACTCAAGTCCAAGTGGATCAAAAACCTCAACATAAAACCAGATACACTAAACTTGATTTAAGAGAAAGTGGAGAACAGCCTTGAACACACTGGCATAGTAGACAACTTCCTGAATAGAACATCAGTAACACAGGCACTAAGAGTTACAATAAATGGGACATCATGAAACAGAAAAGCTTTCACATGGCAAAGTATACACTGTTGTTTAAAAAAAAAAAGAAAGAAAGAAAGAAAGAAAATCCCAAGTGATCTATTTTACCAATACTCAGGAGCCAGATACTGGAATGAAAATCTGCTAGCTCAAAGAAGCAGAGAAGCACCCAGCTGACCTTCCTTCTCAGCTCAGGTCCTAATGAAAAAAACCCAAAAGGCTCACTGGCTCAGCTGAAAAGCCCAGGAGAAAAAGACAAGAAGAAAAAAAAATAATAATAATAAATAAAACCCAAGGCCAAAGGAAGGCTTGGTAGCTCAAAGCACAAAATACCCAAAAACCCAGAGAGCTCAGGAGCTAAAGCATAAGCTAACCAAAGAAATACTAAAGCCCTTTCTACTTCTACCTGCTGTCTTAAATATCCCTCAACTAAAAGTCCTTCCAACTCTTTAATCCCTGTCAGCTGGTTTCTTACTCCACCTCTTCACCTAGGGCTAACTTTATTAAATCCTGCATACAAAAAGCTCTTGAATTAAAGATGTGTGATAGGGCTCAAAGACATCAAAGAAATAGGGTTTTACAGTTCACAATTTTGGGGTTCACAATAAGGATCAAATATCCTGCAACATTACACTGTCAATAGGACAAAATGGCAGCCTACAGAATGGAAAAAGATCTTCACCAACCCCATATCTGACAGAGGGCTGGTATCCAAAATATATAAAGAACTCAAGAAACTAGACATCAGCAAACCAAATAATCAAATTTAAAAATGGGGTATAGATCTAAACAGAATCCTCAACAAAGGAATCTCAAATGGTCAAGCAGCACTTTAAAAAATGCAAATCAAAATTACTCTGAGATTCCATCTTTCACCTGTGAGAATGGCTAAAGTCAAAACCACAATTGACAGACATGCTGGCAAGGATGTGGGGCAAGGAGAACAGTCCTCCACTGCTGGTAGGAGTGCAAACTTGCATAGCCACTTTGGAAGTCAATATGGTGGTTTCTCAGAAAATTAGGAATTGATTGATGTCAAGACCCAGCTATACCACTCTTGGGCATATAACCAAAGGACGCTCCACCATACCACAAGGATACCTGCTCAACTATGTTAAGAGCCACTTTATTTATAATAACCAGAAACTAGAAATGACCCTAAAGTTCCCCCCCCCCAAAAAAAAAAAAACCTGGATAAAGAAAATGTGCTATATTTACACAATGGAGTATTACTCGGCTGTTAAGAACAATGATACGAAATTTGCAGACAAACGGATGGAACTAGAAAAGATCATCGTGAGTGAGGTAACTCAGGCCCAAAAAGGCAAACATGGTACATACTCACTTTTAAGTGTATATGAGCTGTAAAGGATAACCAGGCAAGAACCCACAGACCCAGAGAAGCTAAGTAACAAAAAAGATTTAAGGGGGAAACACATGAATCTCTCTTGGAAGAGGAAGTAGAATAAAAATCAAGGGTGGATGGGGAAGGCGGATTGGATGATGGGATGGGGTTGGGAGCGGGAGATATCAGGCTAGAATAGGATGGTGAGAGAGGGTACTGGGAGAGACAACTAAAATGAGAAGGAGGCCATCTCAGGAACAAGAGAGAAACCTAGGACAATGAAAGCTACCAGGAATCTACAAGGATGAACCTAGCCTTGGCAATGGGGGATATGGAGCCTGAACCAGCAATCTCCTGTAACCAGACAAGACTTCTAGTGAAGAGTTGGGACACCAACCAAGACACAAAACCTTTAACCAATAATTTGTTCTGCCTATAAGATGTTGCAGAGTAAAGGTTGCACAGAAATTCTGACTGTTAATGACTGATCCAGCTTGAGAACCATGCCATGAGAGGGGGCCCATGCCTGATACTGCCTGGAGGGTCAGGACCCAGAGGCTGGACAGCTAGAGACCTAGGGTAGAAAACCAAACAATACTGGCACCAAATTTTTTTTTAAGTCAACAAAATTACTCCTAATGATATTCTGCTATGCTCATAGATTGGTATCTACTACAATTATTGTCAGAGAAGCTTCACCCAGCAATGGAAACAGATGCAGAGACCCACAGCCCAACAATGGGAAATCATGGGGAAGTGGGGACTAGAGGAGCCAAGGATACCACAAGAAAACCTTCGGAATCAACTAACCTGGACTCACAGGGGCTCACAGAGACTGAGCCGCCAACCAAGGAGCATGCATGGAACTAATTTAGAACCTCTGCATATTTGTTGTAGGTGTGTAGCTTGGTCTTCTTTGGGGATTCCTAATAGTGGAAGCAGAGTTCATCTCTGACTCTTTTGCCTGCTTTTAGGACCCTTTCCTCCTACTGGGTTGCCTTGTCCCTCCTTAATAGGAGAGGAGGTGCCTAGTCTTACTGCAACTTGATATGCCATGAATGATTCATACCCATGGGAGGCCTGCCATTTTCTCAAGTGAAATGCAAAAGGAGTGGATAGCAGTGGGGCAGGGGGGGAGTTTGGGGACAGGGTCTGGGAGGAAAAGAGGGAGGGGAAACTACAGTTGGATTGTAAAAGTAAAATAACCAGACATGAGAACCTACCTGAAGTCTTGCTAGTTGTGCAGTACGGGCTACTATTTTATTGTATGGCTCGACAATTTTTGATTTCATCCTAAGGCCAAAGAAAGGAAAAAGAGGGAGAATTGAAATTATTTTCAAAACATCAATTAGGGACTGGAGAGATGGCTAGGCTGTGGCCGGGCACCATGGCATGAGCCTTTAATCCCAGCACTTGGGAGGCAGAGGCAGGCAGAGCTCTGTGAGTTCTAGGCCAGTCTGATCTACAAAGGGAGTCCAGGATAGCCAGGGCTACACAGAGAAACTCTGTCTCAAAAAAAAAAAAAAAAAATATTTTTGCTTGCTGTGTTAAGCACAAAGATCTGAGTTCAGACTCCAGTACCTATGTAAAACGTTGGGCAAAGATATGTTCAAACCTGTAAACCCATGCTATCGAGGGAAGAGACAGGAGGATCACCAGCCTCACTCCAAGTTCAATGAAAGTATCTCGAGGGAATACAGTAAAGACTGATACAGGATACCTGCATCTATCTTTGACCTCTATGCATGCACCCAAACACACACACTCTACATGCCACATATATGTCACATTCAAACACAAACACACTCAAATAAGTAACATATACATATGTATGTATGTATATATAGAGAGATAGAAATACTTCTATCTCATATATTTACAAAGTGAACAACAGTACCTATCAACAGCTCCCTGTAACGCTCCAATTCTCGTCTGCATCATGTGAAGAACACCTAGGAAAGATAACAACTCATATAGGCTTTATAAATTTACAAGATTAACATGAGACCAAAAAAAATAATAACACAAAAATATACGTAAATACAATCTTAATGTTTTTCTACCACCATCCTGATGCAGGCAATGAAGCTTCAATGTTCAGTGATAAAAGCCTGCACCTAGCCTCCACCTCCAATACCTGGCCCGCAACAGAAGCCGATAGGAAACTTGGTATGACTGAGAACAGGTTTCTACTTGACGTGGTGAACATGCTTCACAACTAGACGGTGCTAAGCACTGCACAATACTGTCAACACCCTCAGCGCTGCGCAATTAGACTCGTGAAACTTGTTAAAAGTTAAACTGTAATGGTAAAAATTAATGTTATGCATTACTTGCTACAATTATTTTTAAAAATCTGAGTGATACTTAAAAGTTCAAACTGAATTCTCTGTTCAGAGTCCTGGCATGTGTCCCAGGTGCAGAACTGAAGCAGAGCTGACAGGATTCACTGATGGGGTTGAAAGCACTGACAGAAGAGTCACCACAGTGATTCTTTAGATTTTGATCTGCTAAACTGGATGTGAGTTCACTCCTGTATTACAGCCGTACTCCACAGCTTGTGTTCTCGAAGCCACGGAGTGCCTCCCTAGGCTTCCCCATCTCTCTTGTTGCTCCTCTGTGTTGAAGTACCTCTCAAGACTTCAGCTTCAGTCACCTTTTCCCCCAACATCCTTTCAAGGATTTCATTCAATCCCAATGTTTAAACACTACCTTTTCCATAAAAATCGATTTACTTACACACAGGTATGTAAAGAAGAGTAAATAAGATCTTCTTTATATCTTCCTGTATACAAACAGACATAAACAACCTCCAGCCCTAAATTCTGGCCTGTCAAATTTAATATGTCAAAGGCAATTTCTGCAATTTTCCAAGCCTGCCCAAAGCATAATCCTGTGTAATTTATCCCATCTCAAGAACTCACATCCAGTTTAGCAGATCAAAATCTAAAGAATCACTGTGGTGACTCTTCTCTCAGTGCTTTCAACCCATCAGTGATTCCTGTCAGCTCTGCTTCAGTTCTACACCCATCAGCTATTCTCTTTCTATCCTCCACGCTAATCCAATCCACCACCATCAATCTCTACTACTCTTTCACTGTTGTCATCCTGTAGAGCCAGCAGGGAAAATTACAACATTAACCTTGTCATACAGTACTCTGAAACTCTCTAATGGTTTACCCCTGCATTCAAAATAAAATCATAGCAAATTCATCTGTGACTCTCTCCCTTGTTCACTACATTCATTCACAGAAGTCACTCTGGCCTTCCTTCTAACCCTGAAACAGATCAAGTTAATTCCATTAATCATTCCCTAAGCTTTCAACACTTTCTCTCCAGATCTCCACATGACAGTTCCTTCTTACCCTTCATATTTCTGCCCAAAATCTTTTCTAAAATAAAGGCCTTCTCTGATCATTAAAAATAGCAGGGGTTGGGGACTGGAGGGCTGGCCCAGCGGTTAAGAGAATTGGCTGCTCTTCCAGAGGACTAGGGTTCAATTCCCATCACCCACATGGCAGCTCACAACTGTCAGCTTAAATTCCAGAGGATCTACACCCTCACACAAACAAAAAGCAAAATACCAATGTACATGAAATAAAATTAAGTAATTAAAAAATAGCAGGGAGTCCCCTTCCTTTACCTAATGGGCTTTCTTTGTAGGACTTACAACTGTCTGATTATCTATTTATACATTTTTTTAATTAATCTCAACATCAGAAAGAGGCACTGTTTTATAAGGACAGTGGTTTGTCTATTCCTCATATATATCTGGTTTCAAACAAGTACTCAATTTCTTTTTAATTAACTAAATGAACAACTGAAGAAATGGGAATAAATTCTCTTTAAAAATTGTTTGAATAAATGTGCCTCCAAACTAATTATAGAATTTTCTCAAATACAGGGGAGAAAGATAAAGGACTCTGGATTAAGAAATAAATTTTCTAACTATAGTGCACTTTACAGCATCTCAAAATAAAATTCTAATAAGTGTTTTGAAATATATACATACATGCAGATGTATATGTGTGTGTGTATATGTATATGTGTGTGTGTGTGTATATATATATATATATACACACACACACACATACATATATGGATATAAGGGCCTCACAATGCTAGGACTTAAAACCAGGGTCCTAAACATGTTAGGCAAACTGTTTACCACTGAGCTATAACCCAGACCTAATGGTGTTTTCAATACTGTAACCCTTTAAAAAAAAATTCTGAGAAAGGGATTGGAGAGATGGCTCAGCCTTTAAAGGCTAAGACACATAACAAGGACAAAAAGTACCCTAGGAAAAGCAAGCACAATATAAGAATATGCAGATTGAGCTGGTATGGTGGTAGACACCTGTGATCACAGCACTCAAGGAGGCAGAGGCACGCAGATATCAGTGAGTTTGAGGCCAGTCTGGTCTATAAAGCAAATCCAGGACAGCCAAATTTAAACAGGTACACAGAGAAATACTGTCTCGCAAAAATAAATACATACATACAGACAGACAGACAGACATAGATAAAAGAATATAGCTCAGATTTTCAAGTTAACAATCAAACTATCATTTCCCAAAATATTAAGCTCTTTCCCCGGGTACTTCAAACACCAGAGATTCTGAGGTATGCTCATTTCTTTGACACCATGAGAAATTGAGAAATACAGTTAGAGAAGACAGGGATATTGCATCACAGAAAAAAAAAAATACTTTTTACTTAAAAATTTGATCAACAGAGCAGAAAATAAAATCATTTAACTTTCTCTGGATGTGTGATTAATAATATTAAGTGTCTTGGTTGCTTTTGTCAATTTGACACCAGCTAGAGTTATCTGGGAAGAACAACCTCAGTTAAGAAAATGCCTCCATCCAGACTGTATGAAGTCTGAAGGGCTTTTTCTCAATTAATGCTTAATGGAGGAGAGCTGTGCCCACAGTGGGTGGTACCATGCCTTGACAGGTGGTCCTGAGGTGTAAAAGAAAGCAAAGTGAGTGAGCCATGGAGAACAAGTTGAACAACTGAAACATTTGAATAACTGAACAGCATTCCTCCATGATCCTTGCTTCAGAACCTGCCTCTCAAGTTCTTGTTCTGACTTCTGTCAGTGATAGAGAGTGAAATGAGAGTTGTTGACTGAAATAAACCCTTCCTCCCCAAATTACTTTTGGTCATGGTCTTTTTATCACAGCAACAAAAACTCTGAAATAGCAAGTAAAAACATAACAGTAACATTTCATACTTATGAAATGTAATAAACGAAAAATTCATAAAACATTTAGTCAAACATGAGTCACACAAGTAAAACCCCAATGTGTTATTAGTCTACTGTACTTTCACTGATAAGAATGTCAAAGAAAGGAAATGCATAAAAATTCTCATCTACCTCTACCTATTCCAACAATACTGCTTTGTTATTGTTTTAATTAACTAAGACTTGTAGGTACTCATATATATGAGCCTGTTTTAAGCATTTTCCTCAATCAGTCCTTAAGACAACACCATTTGAGCACATATTAGTCTATCTGTGTCACAGTCAGGGAAACTGAGCTACAACAAAGCTAACTAACTTTCCTAAGCAGTGATCTGATCAGTTAGTGAAGTGTTCAGTTTCCCTAGAACACAGCCATCTTGTCTATTTTCACACTATCTGTTGGTTGCTTTGGATCTTCCTGGTAGAGCTCAGTATCTACAACACACTCTGTATGACCAACAAAAGCTAAAAGTACTTTCTAGTCAGCCCTCAAGCTCAAAAAGCTTGTGGGTCCCTGACCCACCTCCACTTAACTGTAATAGATAATGAAAATATACCTTCCAAAGACTCAATCCCAGTTGCTTGTGCCAGTAAATCTTCATGTCTTGCAACAACCTGAAAAATCAAGAAGGAAAAATCAGCGTTTGCTCTCATTTACTGTCTCTGTCAGCACAGGGCAAGGTCTCCCTTGGTCTATAAAGGAGCAGACACCATTCATACACATGCACACGCATATGCCCATGGAAGTCATGAGGTACACTTGAGATGGGTTATAGCATAAACACTTAAATACATTTAAAGAACATAATGCCCTGAGTTCAATTCCCATCAGTAAAAACAAATTCAAGTTTTAACATATGGATCTAGGGAAAATGCAAACTTGGGCCATGGCAGAATCTCTGCTTTCCTAACTATGGAAGTAGAATTGTGCAATGGTAAAGCCATTGTTTTCCTTGTGTTTTAACTTTAAAGAATGCTTTCAGGAATCATTTGTCTTTGTTCTTGAACTTAATTTAGCATCAAGGCCATATCCTGGAAACCAAACCTCTCAGTAGTTATCTAACCCTCAACAGCTCCGTGTCAAGTTCCCCTTATCACAGGAAACCCTTTTCCCTACGGAAGATTGATATTTTTGTGAAAAACGGGGCAGTGTGGGTGGCTATAACCAAGAGAAGGAAGGGAGACTATCAATTAAAGAACACATAAGAAATTCCTTGGTATATTAAGAAATCATGCAATGGAACTGAAGAGATGACTCAGTTGTTAAGAGCAAAAGTTGCTCTTGCAGAAGACCAAGTGCAGTTCCCAGCACCCACACAGAGGCTAACAACTACCGGTAACTGAAGTTCCAGGGCCAACAGCACTTGCTTCTGGCCTCCACTAATGCAAGGCACACATGGTAGGAATAAATACAAAGAAAAACACACACACACACACACACACATAAAACATACCATACTGTATAACGTGAAATCATGGAACCTGTGGAAATCCTTCTCATTTTGCATCCTTTTGCAGAGTGCGAAAGCAGCTCTCCATCATCCGCAAAGAATCATTCATGCATGCCTTCACTTTGGCCTCTTCTGGAAATTATTGCCATTCAATAACTTCCTATAGCCTTCATTTTGTACTATTCTAAATATAAAATTTGTTCTCTGGTCTTTTCCTATTATGACTATTTCATACACGTGTTACCTTTATTTTGTCTTTTATCTCCAAAGTTGTGTGACAGTTTGAATGAACAAGGCCCCATAAGCTCATCTATTTGCATACTTGGTCCCCAGGTGGTGGAACTGTTGGGAGGATTGGGTGTCCTTGTTGGAGGAGATGTGGCTCTGAGGGTGAGCTCTGAGGTTTCAGAATACCACACAATTCCCAGTTTGCTTTCTGCCTTGAGCTTGTGGATCAGATGCAAGCTCTTGGATCCTTCTCCAGCATCTGCTTACCTCTCTGTTGCCATACTCCCTGTCATAGAACTCTAACCCTCTAGAACTGTGACCCCCAAATTAAATGCTTTCTATTATATAATAGAAATCTGCCTTGATCATGGTGTTTTGTCTCAGTAACAGAAAAAGTAACTAAGATGGGTTGACACCACAAGACTAAATTTTCTCCAGGTTTTTGATGTAGTCATCAATTAATGTCTTAACAAGAATAATTTTCTTTAAATTTTCTATTCTTCTTTATCTCTTTTGACACTTTAGAAAGGCTGAAAAGCTAAAAATTACCCTTTTATACACTCCCTTACTGCGAATCAGATGACTTTTCAATGGATGTAGAAGATAAAAGAAAGGTGAAAGCTCCTTTCCTGTTTGTTTTAGCTAGTAACCAGTGGCCTGAGGATTTAAAGACAGCTGAGGAAACCATATTAATTACTCCAGCATAGTCACAAGTATCTAAAATCAAAATTGTAGCAGTAACACAGGAGACAACACTCTGTCCTACAACTATACTTCCTTCAGTTCAATACTTTTCTGTTTACCAACAACTCCACAAACAACTATTTGTTAGGTACCTTTTTGCTTTTAATATCTACAGTCAATTCTACTTCCTGTGTGAAGCTGTAATGGATAGTAAGTCTTTTGAAACTTTAATCATGTCACTGATGCTTCAATTATTTTAATTATATTCTTTATTTGGCTAGCATTATCCAAATTTTACTTCTGAAAAAAAAAATTATAGCAGGTTCTGCTCTCAAGCTAGAACTAAGATTTTGACCTCACATTTTAAAATATATAAATATATAATTTGTTCTTCTAAGGAGTGTTAATTTTAAATTCTCATCTATTCCTTCCAAAGAGGTACTACACGAAAGAAGAAAAACAGCAAGCGTAGAAGGGAAACAACTTCAGCAGTCTCTTGCAAAAACCTATCCCGATACTCTATGCAGCCTAAGCAGTCTCCTCTGCTCCTGAAAAACACCTTGTATCATTCTAAGTAAATCAGGCCTCATTTACAGCTATCCCTAGCTATAGTTCTCACCAATCTGAGTCCTTGGAGAACTAATGTATTCTCATTTCCCTACCCTACAGCCTAACCCAAAGCTTGACATTAAGTGCCTTCTAAATACTTGTATTTTGAACATGTAATCAGAATTTTAAAGTTGAAATGACCTTATAAGTCACCACTAAGACACAAAAAGTTAAATGAATGTCTCATGATATAACAGACTAGACTTCCCAGTAAAGAGTTCATTTATTTACAAAATAATTTGTTCATCTAAGTGTTTCTTCAATAACTACTCAAGAAAAAAAAAAAAAGTAATGTAAGAAACATATTGGGACCTGGGATAAAGCTCAGTTGGAAGGGCATTTGCCTGGCATGTGTAAGTCCTTGTGTTCAATCCCCAGTGTTACAAACACACCAACAAAGAACTAGATCATAGAACAATCCTACAAGAGTCATCAATTATAAAAGAAGAGACCTTTAAGTTTATCTACTGCAATCTATTCTTATTCATTTAAAGGACATAATTTTTTTTTTTAAAGACTCAAAAGACAGGAAGTGATAAGGTCTATTAGAACACCACATCTAAGCTTGGGACCCATCTCCTAATGCTATATGTGCTCTACATATCACAACATTTACTGTCTTTCTAAAATTTCAGCAAATGTTATACTTTGTATTTAATAAAGTAGAAACACTGCCTGTGCAAATCTCAATTTTACTTATTCAAATCTTTCTACTTCCAAATTTCCATTTTCTGTCTTCATTATCAAAAGTGTTCTTTTCCCCGCCCCCACAAAAAAAAAAAAAAACATTCACTGTAAAAAAAAATTCAGGTAATAAATAGAAAAATAAATAAATAAATGATTCCAGAAAGGTGAGTCAATTTTTTTTCAACTAATAAAAGATTATTTACAGAAAACTCTGCAAAGTTGTAATTAAGTGATGCTGACAAATTATGTATTTGTTTATGGAAATACAGATCTGGTTTTATCAATGATGAGATGACACAAAAGATCAACTGTCATTTTCAGCCAAATAATCTCTATAACCCAGAAGACTGATGTTACCTGTAGGTGTAGCTCTTTATCCAACTGACTGATCCCTTGGGCAAGTTTTGCTAGTTGCTCAGCAATTACAGCTTGATGAATAGACTGAGAAGTATAAGTTTTTACATCAAAGTCTTCATTTAAAAATTCACTGTAACAGTCTAGGAAAAAGTAAAGGAAAACTTATCAATTCTGTGTTATACCAGTTATCAAGCAATAGATCAATTATAATCAGAGTTAGCATGTTTTGAGATCTTCTGTGCACTAGGAACTATTTTGGAGGCTTCCTTGAACAATGAGGATAAACTGGAACAGATTGCAGCAGAACAGAAGTGACAATACTCATGAGATCATACTATGCTTCAGGTGCTGATCTAAACCCACATACTGATGACTCCTTCAATCCCCACATGGCCCTGATGTGTGGGAAAACTATTTTCTCCACTTCACAGGTGAAGGTCAGGCATGTAATGTTTCCAATGATGGGATAGGATGGGATGGGATGGGTAGAATTGGGTGTTCGGTTTGGTTTGGTTTGGTTTGGTTTGGTTTGGTTTGGTTTGGTTTTTCTTTTTAGTTTCTTGAGACAGGATTTCTCTATGTAGCCCTGGCTATCCTGGAACTCACTCTGTAGACCAAGATGGCCTTGAACTCAAGAGACTGGCCTGCTTCTGCCTCCTGAGTGCTGGGATTAAAGATGTGTGGCACCACTGTTAGGCTTGCTGTGTTTCTAAATGCTTATTTTTAAAGTGAATCACATGAAAGGAAGATACTAAACAAAAAATTAAAATCACAACTATAAACTCTAACCTTTATTCCAAGAAAATGAGATTACTGCTAGGAACAATGCTTTAAGGAAAACTGACTAGTGATAATATTTATTGCATTAGATATCTCTAGACCAGTACACAAATAGTGTTATACATTTATAACATGAATCTAAATGTTGAATCAATTTAATTTAAATATGAATCTAAATTTTGAATAGAAATAGACAAACGCCAGCTTACAGGTAGCATTGAAATTTAAGACTTGAAGGTAAAATAAATAAATATAAAAGTTGTGTTCAAATATAATGGAAAAAGAAATCATGATGTATGCTTTTAATACACATACACACACACATCCATGAACTCTTGAATGAAAGATAATGGAGAAAATGAAATGTTAAAAACAAGATATAGCAAAAGCAGCTTAAAGTAGGAACTATAAACTCCTAACCACATATTTACCTTGTCTATATTCATTATAATACATGCTCCACAAAGGGAAGCTGGGTTTTTTGTTTGTTTGTTTACTACCACCTCTCTAGGACCTGACTGTGGCCAGACAATGGCAGGTACTCAATACTGATCAAATGAATTAATCTGTTATCTGAAAGTATCATGGTGCTAAGAACAAAGCAGTCTAAACTGCTCTCACATTCACACTAATCTCAAGCTAAAGTCATAGAATATTACTACTTTGGCCCTAATTCTGAAAACTACATTTCCTTCTAGTTTGCTAAGTTTTTCTCAGAATTAGGAATCCTCCCAGAAAATGTAACCATCATTCAACACAAAAGGTTTACCCCTAGCAAATGTCAAACTGGCATAGTTTGGCAAGAGTAATATTAAGTTTAGTAAAATAGATGAAGAATGCATATCAGACAGAAAATGTAAAAAAAAAAAAAAAAAAAAAAAAAAAAAAAAAAAAAAAAAAAAAAAAGACAGATGAAAGAAATTTCAAAAGAAGGCTGGAGGGCAGTTTGATTAAAAAGCCTGTAAGACATGCAAAATATTCAACTTGTATGCTACTCAGAGTTTTAAAGCCAGACAGAGCACTGTCAGTTTTACATTCTACAACAGTGACTCTGGCAGAAACACAGATAATAACTAAAAAGGGATGTGTTACACAGCAGTATGCTTGAGTTGATACCTACTGGCTTTTAACAGACAACTATAACATTTCATGGATTCTTTGAGCAAGCTGGTATTCTATGTAGGTACCTTTAAACCACCCAAAGCAGCGTTATTTACACCATCGTATACACAAATACTAACAAAACCAGGACTTTTTTTTCCAAGAAAGCTCATTTAACAACACACCTACCCATGGAGAAGAATGAGAGGGTAGAGAAGCACACAGAAACACTGTACAAGTAACATAATGAAGACCCAAATCAGACAGTGTCACTTAAGAATGTCAAACAAGTGACACGTTTGGCCAGTGTCTGGACATGATAATGGGTAGGACCTGATAAGCTGAAAGGAGTAGTAGACGAAACCAAAGAAAACTCCCAAGTTTCTATAATTAATGAAATATTCTTTATCTGTCATAAGGAATTTAGTTCTGCCTGAAGCTAGATGCCCTAAGCATGAAATATGCAAAGATGAGAAACAAACCCCTGCCTCCAAGAGCCTTACAACCTATCTAAAGTATTAGCATTCATTTAACAAAAGACCAACATAGTAGCAACAGTGACAATCAGAAAAAAAGACTTAAGAATAGGAATAAATCTACTTTGTTTAAGGTTTTTATAGAAGATGCACTACTTGTTCCAGTTCTTTACTATTGAGGTACAATTTCCAGTATGCAGCTAAAATTATAATTCTATAATTTAGAAGAGAAGAAAGGATGAATTTATCTTAGTTTGCTTTTCTGTTGTGATTTAAAAAAAAAAAAAAAAAAAGTGATCCCTGTAGATGAAAGGGTTTATTTTAGTTTACAGGTTACAGTTTATCATCAAGAAAAGCAAAAGTAGTGTGAGCAAAATTTACATTTTCATTGCTGTGCTGAAGAGATCCATAAAATAAAAATGCCTCTATAAGCCCCTTGCCCAAGGACAGATACTTCCTATGACACATGTTTTAGCTCCCCTAAACAAGTTTGTTTGACCCAACTGCACCAATGTGCTTGATCCTATGTAGGCAGGCGATATATAGGCAGGAAGAGCATCAGCCCCTATGCTTGCCCCTGATTGGGTGTAGGTAGGAGGTGCAGGCAGGAAGAGCATCAGGGCACACGCTTGCCCCTGATTGAACCTAATGGAAAATATGTACCTTTATGTGACTCATTGTCATTTTCTGAAAACCTTGGAATGGACATGGCCAGAGTCCATCATCCTGGCCTGTATTTAATTAAAGCTTGCTTTAATTGGACAATTTTAGATTTTATCTTTTCTCTTCATAGAAACCTAAAACAAGAACCTTGGTGTAGGAACTGAAACAGAAACAACGGAGGAACATTAATGACTTGCTCACCCTGGCTTTTTTTCTTTAATGCTCAACACCCAGAGTGGGCTGAGCCCTCCTGCATCAACCAGCAATTAAAAAAATGCCCCATGACCCAGAGGCAAGACACGCAGAGGGCCACCTACCACATGCCCCATCCTCCATCATATCTGCCTCCTCCCACCATTCCTGGGAGCCTCTATGTTGTGCAAGTATGTGGTGGAGAGATGAGCGAGAAAGAGAAGCTGAAGGGTTTGAGCACTCAGAAGAGAGGCAGAACTGGAGTTGAGGAACAGCCTGATATGAGTGGACTGCGCTGCCACCTGAGGCCATGGTTAAGTCCCTGCCTGTGCTGCCTCTCAGAGCCAGGTCTGGATCCATGGCCATGTAACAGCAGGGGTCTGTGTCAATGTCCATGGCCCATGTTACCACCAAAGCATGTGGACATCCCTGGTCTGGGCTGCTGCCTGGAAACAACTGATGTACCAGGACTGAGCAGAGGTGGCCCCACCCCTCACTGGCTGCAGCACTCAGGAGAGCGGACCCTAACACCTCACCTGGCCAGCACAGTAGAGCTGGCCTAGTGGCATGGGCACTGTTGAGCTAGTCCCAGAGATAGGGATAGCAGGAGAGCTGGCCCTGCCCCTTGCAGATTGTGTCATTGGGTGAGCTAGCCTGGCAGTGCTAGAAAGCTCGCCCTGGTGGTGTAGGTGCAGAGCTGGCAGGCTGACTCAACTATGTCACAGGCCCAGAGCCAGGGCTTTGAGTTGGCCCACTCCAACATCTATGAACTGTTGGAGCATGTGAAGTGGCCAGTCCTGTAGATCCAAAGCTGCAGAACCTCCATTACACAAGGCAACAACAGGATATCCAAGAGGAGGCCTGGTGAAGATCCAGTATAGATAGTGTAGGCAAAGCCATAGGCCTAGAAACAGACCAAAGACTCATTGCAATGGACATCTCCAAATAAAGGTGTTCAGGCAAAAGGGTATACTGTGTAACACACAACAGGATATAAAGGAACTAGGAAATGAGTGGGATTGGGGTGCATGATGTGAAATTCACAAAGAATCAACAAAAAAGTTAAAAGAAGAAAGAAGGAAGAAAGGAAGAATAGAGAGAGAAAGAAAGAAACAAACAAAACAAAAAAACAAAGGAAGGAGATACTCCACAGGTAGACAGGTCAATGAGATGGAGGCAATTCCTTGATTGAGGTTCTCACTTCCAGCTTACTCTAGTTTGTGTCAAACTGACCAAAGCAGAGATTAGATGATTTAGAAACAAATGTTAGAATTTAAAAACACAAAAAAAAAAAAACAGAAATGGACAGTATAGGGTTTAAAACCCCAGTGGACACCAAAACCTGTGGAGTTGGGTAAAGAAAATACTGAAGAGTGCTTAGAGGAAAAAAATAAAAAAAATAAAAAAAAAACCAGAATGACTAAATCAAAAGAAATAACAGTTTAAAGGAAGTGGTTTAACTATGATCTCCCAAAGATGAAACAAAAGATGAGTATGTCTATTAGATTATTTCATGATATTCCAGAATAAATAACAATATCATTCTCCTTTGCGATAATTTCTGAGGCAAATCAGAAATTGCTCACAAATTTTCCAACTATGCATCTGCTCACAGAGCCTATCAATCCTCTCCTCAGGTAAATCCTCAACACAGTGAATCGGTTACTGAACAAAATGCTCCATTTTTCAGGTACACTTGGGGAAACTGCAGAAAGGCATCTACGATTCGAGACTGACTGAATGAATGAATGAATGAATGAATGAACGAACGAACAAACAAACGAATGATGGGCAGTGGTGGCACAAGCCTTTAATCCCTGCACTTAAGAGGCAGAAACAGGTGGATCTCTGAGTTCCAGGCCAGCCTGGTCTACAGAATGAGTTCCAGGATAGCCAGGGCTACACAGAGAAACCCTATCTTGAATAAACCAAAAAAAAAAAAAAAAAAACACAACAAACAAACAAAAAAAGGATAGGACACTTACACCTTTTAAGGCGAGTTCCTTTAAGAAAGGAGCCAAGCCCTTTACAAGTTTAAATGAGATAGAACCAAGTGTTAATCTGATTTGCCTCCTGGGAACCACTGAGGATGTTAGTGAAGTGACTTTAATATTACAGCGCGGAGTGCTGGGTTCTACACAGGAATAAGCTGCACAGTACAAAACGAGGGCTGTCCTTAAGAGAGGTAGAGACTTCACTTTGTTGTATTTGAAACGGCAGAAGGAAAAAGCAAGCAAGCATGTTTTTAGGTTCAGTTGAAGCTCATGGGCTAGACAGCTGTTAAAAAATACAGCTCACATCTGACAAATTCCAGGAGCTTGAAGAAAAGGGTTCTTAAAGGGTAAAAGTAGGTTTAAATAATCACTGTTGGAGGATGACCAAAAAAAATGCTTTGTAAGTATAAAAATATAGGATGCATATTAACTACTGTCCAAAAACTAACTACAAGTGGTTAGTCAGTGTCCTACTGCAACCTAGACTCACTGTTCAGAATGTGTTATCAAGGTATTTTAACTGGGGCAGTCCCAGCTCCACTTCAAAACTAGGTACAGCTGGGGAAGCTTGCTTACACTCCCTACGGAAACTGTAACCCTCGGCAGTATGCACAGCCATACCCTACTCTTCCAAAACTATTACAGGGGCCACCCTTATAGCTACATGGCATAGTATTTGAGAGTGGAAACTATATGTATATTTCAGGATTGTGAACTTGGTAAATTTTAATTTCAATTAAGACACAAAGATAAGGTACATCAGGCAGGAACTCTAACTAAAGCTACACCACAACCTAGTTCAGAAAACATCACTAGTTTTGATAAAATATATATCATGAAAACACAAGCGATTACGGCAATATAAAATATTCAGCAACCAGGGGAAACAGTGATTTAAAGTTTAATTTGATCCTTTATAAGCCACTCTTAGAGGAGTGTTCAATTAAAAAAAAATCTGTACCTACTGTATGCAGAATACTGCTTTTAACTCTGTGGAATAGAAAACGAGGTTTTTTCCCCCCCCCCACACACCCCGCATGGTAGCCTACGCCTTTGATCCCAGCACAAAGGAGGCAGAGGCACGCGGATCTCTGTGAGTTAAGAGGCCAGGCTGATCAACAAGGTGAGTTCCAGACAACCAGGGCTAAGTGGGGAGACCCTGACTCAAAAACGGGTGTGCGGGGTGGGAGCACTCAACACCTCGGAAGCAATTAAGGTGATTAATGCAAATGATTTTAATAAATGATAGCATATGGTGCCCACTAGGGGAGAAAGGGGGACTGCTGATAAAGGCCTAATACCTTTCGCAATCTGAATTATGTTCTGCCTCTCAAATTGTTCGTTAACAACTTGATTTTCAAGCTTACTACAGTAGTTATAGAAGTTATATAGTTAACTTACTTGGGACAATTTCTCTCCAAACTACCAGCAAACCTGACTTCAGGATTCGATACGTTTGATAAATACACTGTAAGAGGCACCTGCAGGGCCCCAAGAACTGAACTCAGGTGTTTCCATTTCTACTTTTCGCGTCCCTCATCCCTTTCCTTAAGCGGCGGTTCGTCGCCTAAGTAGGTCCACCCTTCTGGGAGAATACACTACACTCTTTGGTCAGGCACTGGGCAGTGGCTGTCAGCCCCGACCACCGCGTGCAGGGTCCCGGAACTAGAGAGACGTCCTGGGCGCGTCAGGAGCGAGTTCAAACCCGGGCCCTAGGTGTCCCCAAGACACCCACGGAAAGAGAGGAACACATCCGTAGACCAGGACAATCCCTGACGCCAGGGGGCCGGGCGGAGGGGAGTGGCCACATCCAGACCCGAAACTTTGTGCAAAGCGACCGGCGGAGTCCTCGGCCCCCGCGCAAGGCAGAGCGACCCAGGCCCGGCCACCGTCCGACGCCTTACCGTCCTGCAGGAGCTCCCGCACGGTCGCCGCCACCGCTGCGGAACCCGGAGCCGCACGGCCTGCCACGGAAACCGCGCTATCTCCACCTTCCATGTTGGCAAGTACCGGGTTGATGACGTCTTGAGGTAGCCCCGCCCTCCGAATGACGCACAATCAAGGCGCCGCCCCGCCTGGCTGGCCCGGGCGAGTTCGGCAGCACCTGGGTGCCTCGGTGCTGGAGGTTAAGGAAACAAAGGTCGCCGCCCGGGCCTTCTCCCATTCCTCTCGGAACGTAGCCACAGTGCCGACCTCCAACGCAAGTATCGGGCCTGAGAACGCCGGCCTCCGGCGTGGGGAAAAAGGCTCCTAGGAGCTTCACGGCCCTCCTCGTCCGGCACGTGGGAGCTAAGGGCTGCTCAGCCTTACCTGTCCCACGCCTAGAGTGGCAAGCCCGGGTAGCAGGCGGGATATGCTGGGGAAGAATAGTTGCTAAGCTCTGCCTTAAGTACCTTAGAAATCCAAACGTGTGAATATTCGCAACTTTTAGGTGAGCCAGCCTCGAACTGCACTGCGTTTTGCATCCCATTAATATAGCCTCAGAAGATTTTCCTTTAACGTGTTTGACCCCAGGCATGATGCAAACAGGACTGATCGGTTGCCAGAGGCAGGGAGCCTAGATTCACGTTAGATCTCAGTATTCATATTATACAGAACTAGTTTGTATATAATAATCATCAACGACCAATAGCATCTGAATTGCAGGATAAATTTCTTTCCTTAGCTTTCTTATTTTTTACACTAAAAGATGTTAGTCTGCATATTGACATGCAATAACCCCCACTGTACATACCAGCACGAGTTTACAAACAAGTCATTTATACCGTAAAAGAAATTCTAGGTGTAGAAGCCTATTTGACCAAAATAATATGCCTGGTGCTACCCAGTTTAAGCAGAATTATTCTGGTCCTTTCAAACATGGCTGCATGCTCTAGAGCACTTAAAATACTGATATTTTCATCCCATAAGCCCTAAGAGACACTTTAATCTTGGATGTGGCGTAAGCATCTTGATTCTTAAAAGCTTCTGGATTCAGCAAATACTATTGAAGGAGGCTTTTTGTCATTTACTCTGACCACAAGAATGAGTGAGAACCAAACCACGCTTTAGAAAGTCAGTAATGACATTGCCACTCGCCACCTCATGGTACATGCCATTTCTATAGTGTTTAAGATTCTTCCCGTCTTTGTAATAATCTTCTCCCTTAGTGTTTTACTAAAACTCCATGTTTATTCCTCTTAGTACCACAGACCATCTTAGTACCACTCCCCTTTCCTCTGTTACTTGAAAGTTGGTGCTTCCAATGATTTCTTGCAAGTTATGGTATCCTTTTTTTTTTTTTTTTTTTGAGACAGAGTTTCTCTGTGTAGCCGTGCTTGTCCAGGCTTGTCCTGGACTCACTTGGTAGTCCAGACTAGCTCCAACTCACAGAGCTCCCCCTACCTCTGCCTTCCCGAATGCTGGGGTTTCAGGCATGTGCCACCATGCCCAGCTGCTATGGTATCCTTAAGTATATTGGCCTTGTATTCATTTATTTTACTGCCAAAGGTTAAAGGCTGAATTTGAATAATTAGTCTTTTATAGGATTAGTTTTTATCTAGCTATATATTACAGATTTGAAATCAGAATATAAAAAACAAAAAGACTATGAAATCAAGAGCAAGTACAACATGAAAAATTGTCACTTGTCCTTGGCCCATAAAAGTTATTTACAGTGCACTTGCTTGGTGATAACTGAAAATCTTCACTGGTAATAACTTTAATTTTTTAAAAAATAATAAAGTTTTGTCTGCCTTCTGATTCATAAGAAAACTAGAATTAAAGTATCAAGATTTTTTTGTGTGTGTATGTTTGTGGCATATGTGTAGATGGTTGTACACATGTGAGTACAAGTGCCCTCAGAGGCCAGGGGTGTAGGATCTCCCTTTCAAGCTGACATACAAACTCAGGTCCTCGGCAAGAAAAGTACATACCCTTATACACTGAGCCGTCTCTCCAGCCCCAAAATACCAGGATTTATTTTGAAATACAAATGTTCTATTAATGCCACCTAAATTTGCTGAATGAAATATTATATGGGAAGTAATTCAAGTCAGATTCCTTGGTTTATCATGAAATTTGTAAAAAGCTTGTAACAGAAAACTAATATGAGGTTGGGCATAGAGGCACACCAGTGTATCCCAGCACCCCAGAGGCTGAGGCAAGAGAACCATCAGTTCCAGGCTAGCCTGGACAATATAAGCAAAAAAGTAACAAGCAAAACCATAACTTGATAAACACTCTTACTTCTGTAAAACTACCCTATGCAGTTTTCCACATTTATTGATCCTTTAAGTAGAGGCAGAATTTAGCAAGTTCCTCTTCTCTTGATAAAGGAGAGAGAAACTGGAATGATTTCTGAGTATACAAGCCTCACGAAAAACATTGGCAACTGAAATTACTAGACTGGTAGTTTTTCTGTGTGTGTTTTTCTAATCCTGAGAATTAAACCCAGCATCTGTCACATGCTAAGCAAGCACCTTACCATACGGTAGAGCTGTGTGACATGCCCAATGAGGAGATTTCAAATAAGGAAATAAGTTATTTTTTTTTCTTGCAAACTGTCTTTTTCAGATTTGAAACCAACCTGTATACATGAGGAGTGACTTCAGACCAACCACAATGTGTCAAGAAAGAAAAAAAGACCCAATAGAAATGTTTCATTCTGGACAGCTGGTAAAAGTCTGTGCCCCAATGGTTCGATATTCAAAGTAAGTATTGTTAAATGATTAATGAGCCAATATTTAGTTTTCCTTATATGTACTAGTTTTTTGGATCCCGCCTCCTCAAAGTATTATAATAGTCACTCGACTGCAAAGGCTTTTTAAACTCCTACCTTTGGAATCATGGTTTAGAATTGAATCCTGGTGCTAACACTCAACTGGTATGTTGAGTTTTTGTTTGTTTGTTTGTTTGTTTGTTTCCAGAGAGTCTTATGTATCTCAGGCCTGCTCTGAGTCTGAAGGCCTGATCCTTTTGCCTCATATCCCAAGTGCTGGGATTATACGAAAAGGCCACTGTGACTACTTTAAATAGTGCTGGGATCAAACCCAGAGCCTCATGAATGTTAGGCAAGCACTGTACCAAGTAAACTACATCCCTAGCTCAATATCTGTAAAAATGATAATGCAATTAGGATACAGTAAATATTACATCGATGTAAATGTGCACATGCAGGTTTTCATGAGAAGGTGCATCTAGGGCTACGTATTGAGACTTTCCTCCAGAAAAGACAAAACCAATAAACAAACATGATTGTTCACTCAGTCATTGTTTAACTGTGCAGGGTTATGTGTCTATTGAGCATTGATTGCCTCATCTTTAGAACTGAAGTTCTGGACCCATTAAGCAATAATTCTTCATTCCTCACACTCCAAACCCTACTAATCCTTAATAAAGTAATTATTTTGCTTCCTTTCTCTAATAATTTCACTATACTAGATGCCTTGTGTAGCTGAGACTTGTTTTTTTCAGAACAGCTCACTCCACTTGGCATTTTGAGAATGGGTATTTGAAGAGTCATCCATCTGCCAGCCTTTCCTTTCTTGTTTAAGAGTGATTAGGTAGTCCACTGGGTGTACATACTACATTAGCTTCTCTTTTCATTGGTTTGCAAACATTTGGAAAGCTTTCACCTTTTGGCAATTTCAAATAATGCTCCTATGAACGGTGGGTGTTTAAATATCTCAGACCATTTCAATTCTTTTGAGCTATATAATCAAATGGATCCATTAACACATGTTAATTCTGTGTTGTCTTTTCAGAGGAAACACACTGTTTTCCATTAATGCTACACCTTTGCCTGTTCCTCAGTGGCACACAATGGCAATATTTGTCATTTTATTCTTCTTTTTAACCATTATACCCATTCCATTGGTGTAAAGTAGAATCCTTTGTGGTTGGACTTGCATTCTGTAATGACTAGTGACATTGAACATCTTTTTGCATCTTGACTGGGTATATCTATTATAGAAATGTTTATTCAAATGCTCAACCCATTCTGAATTGGTTTTAAGGCTCACTTGTTTCTTTACATATTCCAGAGACTACTCCTGTGTGCTTTGCAAATGTTTCCTTCCAGTAGGGAGCTTGTCTTTTTGTCTTCTTAATGATATTAAAGCAGATTATTTATATTTGTGTAAATTTGCTTTAGATGTAAACTATTAAAAATGTTTTGGGTGTGTACGCCTGTCTGTCTGTGAAGGAAGGAGGGCAGGGGACCATATGTGCTGCCTATTTTGTTCTTTCATGTGGAGGTCAGAGATCAACTTATATGTCGCTTCTAGGTATTTAATTCGAGTTGTCAGGCTTGTTTAGCAAGCAGTTTTACCTACTGAACCATCCCACTGACACTGCTGTAGTTTCAGTTTTATAGATATAAGTTCATTAAGAGTTTTTAAAAATAAAACTGGTATTTTTTAAAACTGAGCTTACAAACTTGTTGAGCTCACTTACCAACTATAGAATTTCATAAATTTTGGGGGATTGCATAAATGGTCAAGTCATACAGAAAAATGAACAATTTTATTTCTTCAATTTCATCCAAAGACTTTGCTTACTTTTTCATGCTTGACTGTGCTGGCTATAAGTGCCCACTGTGTTGACAAGGGGTGGGAGCAGACAACCAAGACACTGCTCCCGTCCTGGACAAGAGGGTCATATCATTTCCTTCTTTTGTTCCTTCCCCTCCCCCCACCCCCTGAGACAGGGTTTGTTTCTCTGTGTAGCCCTGGCTGTCCTGGAACTTACTATAAACAGGCTCTCCTTGAACTCAGAGAGCCACTCGCCTCTGCCTTTCTAGTGCTAGGATTAAAGGTGTGTGCCACCACTGAGCCCTCATATGATTTCTTATGAAAAGTCTTCATCAAATGAAGGAGGCTCCCTACAGTTCTGTTTTTCTGAGGCTTTTTTCTTAATACTGTATGAGGATGTTTTGTCTAATGCTATTTCTATATCACTTGATACAGCCATCAGTTTTACATTCACTAGCCTGTTCTTTAGTATGTAATAGACTATACTAACTGTGTTTTTGTACATTGGAACTTCTGATATAATCAGCTACCCTGACACTGCTTCATCAGGGAGAAAAGAAAGGCAGCACCTCACCACCATCAGTATTACATCTTGATTCTCAAATGCCTTCCTCTTACGTCTGAGCGATAAGGAGTGCCTTGATAGTGTGGACAGAGGTGAGAGTTCTGGTTCACTTTGGTACAAGTAGCCTCATGAGCTGCAGGGTAGTACTGAAGTCCTGGCTTCCCATTAGGCGTCCTTTTACAACACATCCAGCAAGGAAGGAAAAGGTGGCTTGTCACATGTATTGACATACACATGGATGTGTACACTCTACACGTGATCTCCACCAATAGCAGTGGAGCCATTAGGAACAAAAGCTCTACATACCTCCCAGGCCAAATTGAACACTATCAACCATGAGATGTTAGGGCACCTTAAAAGAGTGAAAATGACTCCATGCCCAGCATTTTCTAACAGAGTTGAGTCCATAGATTTTTGTATAGTACTGATTATTATTTTTTAAGTTTTCAGTCTTTTGCGGCTTCTCTTTTTCTGATCCTTTATAAAGGAGATTTATGTGGAGCCCTTTTTGTCTTCTTTCACTGCAGAGTCCAGATGGTCACTACTTCAGCTCCAAGTCTGGGGTATTTAAAGCAAAGAGAAAAATTCATGGAACTTGTGATGCTTTAGTCTCTTGGAAAGCAAGGCCACTAGCATTCCCTTCCTCTCTCTTTTGGGGTTTTTCTATAATGGTTTTATAAATGGTATTGAGGTTTTAGCTTGGTGTGGTGGCCTTCAGTTCTAGGCTTTAGGAGGCAAGAGCCAAGCAGATCTCTGTGAGTTCCAGGCCAGCCTGAGCTATATAGTAAAGCCCTGTCTCAAAGACATAAGTGCGAAGAATTTTACTCATACTTAAGCAGGTAGACTAAGTGAAAGTACATCTCTTTCATCTAAGCAAAAGTTCCTCTAATAAATACTTAATAAATAACTAAATTGAACTTGCAAATGTGTATGCTTCAAGTATCTTCTAAATTCATGATTGAAGTTTTCTATGCTCACAGGTTGGCTTTTAGAACATTAGTAAGAAAATATTCTTGTGATCTGTGTTACACACCAATGATAGTTGCTGCTGATTTTGTCAGATCTGTAAAAGCCAGAGACAGTGAATTTACCACAAACCAAGGTATGTAAAACCTATAGTTTGCTGACTTTGTAAATATATATATATATATATATATATATATATATATCATTATATCATTATTATTAAAATTATATCAGCTATTTTATATAACTAGATGAAACATAATTCAGATATTCTAATTCTTTAGTTTTTAAGTGTCTTTAGTATTTTAAAAGTCACAGTATGGAATGTCTTTTACCCTGTCAGTAATCTATCAAAATGTGAAGTCATCTGTTCTTAAGGCCACCAGTCTTTCTGTCCTCATTTATTAGAAAAGTTCTTTTATAGTTACTTGTTCTCTTTTCTCATTCAGACTATCCTCTAATAGCCCCAAATGACTTGTTTAAGATACAGATTTGATCATGTCTGTTTCCTGCTCACAGTCCTTCTTAGAATTCCTATTGCCTAAAATAATGGCTTCAATGATTCCCAGACCAGAAGTGACTTCAGCCTTGGAACCTTATTGGAAAACATGTTTCCAGGCTCCGCTTTAGGCCTGCAGCCTTAGAAACTCTTTGTTTTGAAAAGCCCTCCACATGCTCTGATCTTGCCAACAGTTGAGACTCACCAGTCTGGGGGCTACAGTTCTAGCAGCTGATGCAATGAGCAAGTCCTTCGTGAGCCAGCCACTGAACATCTGCAGCCTCTCTCCATGAAGTCCTTGAATTTGAACATGGCTTGTTCTTAACTTCCCTCCTAGACACACACACACCTCTGGCAAACTACAATTCATGGTTCCTAATCCAGCATTCAGAACTTGTAACTAAGGAACATTTCTTGATCATTGTACACTCATATCTTCACTCAAAAGCATAGGCTCTTTTACTGCCCTTAATCCTACTGTATTATTGTTTTCTTCTTACATGCCCATCTCTCCCACTAAATCATAGGTTCCTAGAAAGCGTGAGCTATAGAAATACATCATATGCTTAGCTGCTAACAATGTTGAAAATATAGTAGATCAATAAGTGCTTGTTAAAGTAGAATTCTATAACTAAGGTACTAACAGGAAAATG